>NC_053154.1:76623876-77362209 GCF_016835505.1 Polypterus senegalus
CTTCATCGGAGGTTTGTTGAACCGCTCTTTGTCTCATCCCTCACCTAGGACCAGTTTGCCTTGGGTGGCCCTACCAGGGGCATAAAGCCCCGGACAACATAGCTCCTAGGATCATTGGGACACGCAAACCCCTCCACCACGATAAGGTGATGGTTCAAATATTTTAAATAAAAGTGAATGCCTTCAAGAATAAAGTTACCTGAAACTTTCATGTTTGTTGTATTTTTCCAGGATGGAATTATGCTTCACCTCTTTTACTAACTTTTCAACACTCGATGTGTTTTCTTCATCAATTTCTGATGATCTTCTTTTAAAGATCTGCAATATCACATTAAACTTGGAACTTTAAATCTATGTTGGCCTAAATCAGGACAGCAGATCAGAAATCGTTAAGAAAAAAATAACTGGGCAGAACGCACTTAATTTTAATTATGGCATGCCTGTTTTAAAAATACATTTCTGAGTACTTGTGGCTCCTCACCGGGAGTTATTTCAAACGGATTGCATCAGAAGCCCTCAGACAAAGCTGTTATCTGAAGCCAGAGCAGAGCAGAGTAGCTCTCAGACGCGGGGGAGCAGATAAACTGACAGCAGCGTTTTCTTCAATGGCAGTCTGCTTTCTCTCTCCTGCTATCCTCGCTGTTTTACTAATCACTTGATAATTCCTTTATGGTGACCTCTGAGCACACAATGTCTTTTACAACCAGTTTTTGGGACTTTGTACTACACAGAACATACAACTAAGAACCCCTTAATGCAAGGGAGCAGCTCTATAGCCACGCCACCGTGCCCCCCGCCACCCATGTTTAGGGTATCAAGTATTTCTCTTAGTATTCTGAATGTTCTTAGAGCAGGAACATCATGAAGTCAATGTGCGGCGATCGCTGTCTGCGCCTCTCAGTGCAAGAGGAAGTCAGTTGAAGAAGCGCATAGAGATTAAAAACTGGGTCGGGGAACACTCAATATAAAGCATTTAATGTGCTACATTAATTAATGAAGGGGTTTGAGAAAATCTAATAAATTGAACATTCATTTTAAGATGAAGTTTAGTTTGCGACATTCTACTGACAAAATAAACTATTAGAATAAAGTGTAAATGTTGACTTTAATCTCGACATAAATGGCGAGAATAAAGTGGAAATGTCGAGAATAAAGTCAACATGTCGATTTTAATCTCGCCATTTAGATATTTTTTTTTCTTCACTGTGTCCGTATTTTTTTTCACCCGTGGCCCTAATACGCTTCCGTACAAGAGGCTTAGGTATCATTCAAAGAATTAATTTCTAAGTTTTTGTACCAATAAAGATACACATTTTAAAGAAATTGTTACAAATGCATTAAGTTTACGGAACTGGATTGCAACATGGGCGGCACGGTGGCACAGTGGGTAGCACTGCTGCCTCGCAGTTAAGAGACTTAGGTTCACTTCCCGGATCCTCCCTGCGCGGAGTTTGTATGTTATCCTCATGTCTGCATGGGTTTCCTCTCACAGTCCAAAGACATGCTGGTTAGGTGAATTGGCGATCCTAAATTGTCCTTAGTGTCCCTAAACCTGGGGTTTGTTTCCTGCCTTGCTCCCTGTGTTGGCTGGGATTGGCTCCAGCAGACCCCCGTGACCCTATAGTTAGGATTAGCGGGTTGGATAAAATATGGGTTGCAACATGTGTTTCAATGTTCACTTTTTTAGATTTATATTTTGAATTTTTGCCTGAAAATCTTGGGGTGAAGAGCAGGGTGAAAGATTCCATCAGGATGTCAGGGTCGTGGAAAGAAGATACCAAGGATGATGGGATAGGTCTATCAGTTTGACGGCAAACTTCTGCTGGATAATAAATCATCTGGACGCTCCACAAAAAGTGTACAAACAGTGGGTTATCAGACAAAGGTTTGGATTGAAAAGTGGTATTATATTGACTACATATTTTCAAGTTAAATTGATTTAGAAATGGATTGTACACATGAATATATTGTGTAATTTGTTAAATATTAATGAAATGTTAATTTTGTACTTAAATTTGAAATGATTGAAGTTTTCTACTTATGTATGATTGTATTAATGAATGCAAATAAAAATAATAATTCACAATGAAAACACACATTCATTCATGCGTTTAATTTTGCAGGCCTGTGTTACTCTCACGCAGTTATTTGGAGATTCTGATTGAATCCCGTTTTTATAAGTTGTAGAGGTGTGTCCGTGTGAAGTTGTCCTGCAGTGGTTCCCTCTCCGCTGTGGTTTCCTATTTTACACCTGATGCTCCTCTTGTAGGTTTTTCAACCCCTGCAACCCTGTATTTGTCATTAGCAGTTTACAAAATGGCTGAACAGATTATGTAAACTTTAACTCTAGAAAAGTTAAACTGGTAATATCTTCAGCTTTGTAGCTCAGAGGTAAATTTTCAAGAACATAATTGGTTCGATAACGAAGTTTAACATGGGTCGTGAAACAACCACTCACCTGCCAGTTTTCTTTATGTCAATACACTTTCTTCAGTGACATTTCCATTTGCTGGTCACCACTTCATTCTACATTGAGTTGTTTAGGACAGAGCAGTTGGTCACCAGTGTTGCTCGTTGGCTTACTGTATGTTTATTTTCTGTTTTGCTTTTTATTATTTTTCATGTGTATTTCTGCAATTAGCTCCTCCTTGAACCGCCACCTTATCGTGGTGGAGGGGTTTGCGTGTCCCAATGATCCTAGGAGCTATGTTGTCCGGGGCTTTATTCCCTGGTAGGGCCACCCAAGGCAAACTGGTCCTAGGTGAGGGATGAGACAAAGAGTGGTTCAATAAACCTCCAATGATGGGCAAAAACTCTGGAAAACGTTTTCCCTTGCCCGGACGCGGGTCACTGGGGCCCCCCTCTGGAGACAGGCCTGGCACAGCCCGAAGAGGTAACGTGGGTCCTCCTTCCCATGGGCTCACCACCTATGGGAGGGGCCAAGGAGGTCGGTGCAGTGTGAGTTGGGTGGTGGCTGGAGGCGGGGACCTTGGCGGTCTGATCCTCGGCTACAGAAACTGGCTCTTGGGACGTGGAATGTCACCTCTCTGAAGGGGAAGGAGCCTGAGCTAGTGCATGAGGTCGAGAGGTTCCGGCTAGATATAGTCGGACTCACCTCGACGCACAGCTTGGACTCTGGAACCAATCTCCTTGAGAGGGGCTGGACTCTCTACCACTCTGGAGTTGCCCCCGGTGAGAGGCGCTGAGCAGGTGTGGGCATACTTATTGCCCCCCGACTCAGAGCCTGTGCATTGGGGTTTACCCGGTGGGCGAGAGGGTGGCCTCCTCCGCCGGGTGGGGAATGGTCCTGACTGTTGTTTGTGCGTATGCGCTGAACAGCAGTTTGGAGTATCCACCCTTTTTGGAGCCTCTGGAGGGGGTGCTAGAGGGCGTACCTTCTGCAGACTCCCTCGTTTTGCTGGGAGACTTCAATGCTCACATGGGCAATGACAGTGAGACCTGGAAGGGCGTGATTGGGAGGAATGGCCCCCCCATCTGAACCTGAGCGGTGTTTTGTTATTGGACTTCTGTGCTTGTAATGGATTGTCCATAACGAACACCATGTTCAAGCATAAGGGTGTTCATATGTGCACTTGGCACCAGGACACCCTAGGCCTCATTTCGATGATCGACTTTGTGGTCGTGTCGTCGGACTTGCGGCCACATGTCTTGGACACGCGGGTGAAGAGAGGGGCGGAGCTGTCAACAGATCACCACCTGGTGGTGAATTGTCTTTGATGGTGGGGGAAGATGCCGGTCAGGCCTGGTAGGCCCAAACGTGGTGTGAGGGTCTGCTGGGAACGGCTGGCAGAGTCCCCTGTCAGAAGTAGCTTCAACTCCCACCTTCGGCAGAACTTCGACCACGTCCCGAGGGAAGTGGGGGACATTGAGTCGAATGGGCCATGTTCCGTGCCTCTATTGTTGAGGCGGCTGACGGCGCTGTGGCGTAAGGTGGTCGGTGCCTGTCGTGGCGGCAATCCCGAACCTGTTGGTGGACACCGGCGTGAGGGATGCCGTCAAGCTGAAGAAGGAGTCCTATAGGACCTTTTTGTCCTGTGGGTCTCTGGAGGCAGCTGATAGGTACCGCAGGTCAAGCGGAATGCAGCTTCGGTGGTTGCTGAGGCAAAAACTCGGGCATGGGAGTAGTTTGGAGAGGCCATGGAGAACGACTTTCAGATGGCTTTGAGGAGATTCTGGTCCACCGTCCGGCGTCTCAGGAGGGGGAAGCAGTGCAGTGTCAACACCGTATATGGTGGGGATGGTGCGCTGCTGACCTCGACTCGGGAGGTTGTGGGTTGGTGGGGGGGAGTACTTCGAAGACCTCCTCAATCCCATTAACATGCCTTCCAATGAGGAAGCAGAGCCTGGTGGTCAAAAAACTCCTTGGTGGCAGGGCCCCAGGGGTGGATGAGATACACCCGGAGTTCAAGGCTCTGGATGTTGTAGGACTGTCTTGGTTGACACATCTCTGCAACATCGCATGGACATCGGGGACAGTGCCTCTGGATTGGGAGACTGGGATGGTGGTCCTACTCTTTAAAAAGGGGGACCGGAGGAGGGTGTGTTCCAACTACAGAGGGATGACACTCCTCAGCCTCCCTGGAAAAGTCTATTCGGGGATTCTGGAGAGGAGGGTCCGTCGGATAGTCAAACCTCCAATTCTGGAGGAACAGACGGGTTTTCGTCCTGGTCGCGGAACAGTGGACCAGCTCTACACCCTTAGCAGAATCCTGGAGGGTGCATGGGAGTTTGCCCAACCAGTTGTGGACTTGGAAAAGACGTTCGACCGTGTCCCTCGGGGAATCCTGTGGGGGGTGCTCCGGGAGTATGGGTTACCAGACCCCCTGATAAGAGCTGTTCAGTCCCTGTACAACTGGTGTCAGAGCTTGGTCCGCATTGCCGGTAGTAAGTCGAGCCCGTTTCCAGTGAGAGTTGGACTCCGCCAAGGCTGCCCTTTATCACCGATTCTGTTCATAACTTTTATGGACAGAATTTCTAGGTGCAGCCAGGGTTTGGTGGACTCAGGATTGGGTCACTGCTTTTTGCAGATGATGTTGTCCCGTTTGCTTCATCAGGCCATGATCTTCAGCTCTCTCTGGAATGGTTCGCAGCTGAGTGTAAGGCGGCTGGGATGAGAATCAGCACCTCCAAATCCGAGACCATGGTCCTTAGCCGTAAAAAGGTGGAGTGCCCTCTCAGGGTTGGGGGAGAGATACTGCCCCAAGTGGAGAAGTTCGAGTATCTCGGGGTCTTTTTCACGAATGAGGGAAGAATGGACCGTGAGATCGTCAGGCAGATCGGTGTGGCATCCGCAGTGATGCGGGCTCTGCATCGGTCTGTCATGGTGAAAAGAGAGCTTAGCCGTGAGGCAAAGCTCTCAATTTACCAGTCGATCTACGTTCCTACCCTCACCTATGGTCATGAGCTATGGGTTGTGACCGAAAGAACGAGATCCCGAATAGGTGGCTGAAATGAGTTTCCTCCGCAGGGTGTCTGGGCTTTCCCTTAAAGATAGGGTGAGAACTCAGTCATCCAGGAGGGGCTCAGAGTAGAGCCGCTGCTCCTCCGCATCGAGATGAGTCACATGAGGTGGCTCGGGCATCTGATCAGGATGCCTCCTGGATGCCTCCCTGATGAGGTGTTCCGGGCACGTCCAACCGGGAGGAGGCCCTGGGGAAGACCCAGGACACGCTGGAGGGACTGTCTCCCGGCTGGCCTGGGAACGCCTTGGGATTCTCCCAGAAGAGCTGGAAGAAGTGGCCGGGGAGAGGGAAGTCTGGGCCTCTCTGCTTAAGCTGCTGCCCCCGCGACCTGACCCTGGATAAGCGGAAGAGGATGGATGGTTGGATTTATGCAATTCGTGGTGATATTTTTATGTTTATTTTAGAGCTGATGCTCAATTAATAAACTGAATCAAACGATTAAAAGTAATAATTGGTAAATCATTTCAGTTCGTTTTTGGAACAATTTTCCGTAACAGAAACAATGACCACCAAACATCTCCCCTCCCCACCCATGGGGATTGCTATAATATTTGGGAAAAAACAATAAATACAATTTGGACATGTTCGGCTTTTGTGCACAATCAGCACTGTTCGAGCGGACGTTGTGTTTAACTGTGTAAGTCACATGAGTCAACTTCGTGGCAGTTAACAGGAATGGAGAAGTCATTAATTAGACTGAAAATGCGAATAGATTAAGCTTTAAAATGAGTAAAGATTTGACTGAAAAAAAACTTGTAAATATGTATCTGATATGGCTGTTTATTTCGATTTTTTAAATTGCACATTGTCATTGAATGTATCATTTATGAATTCTAAAATAAACCTAATTATCTTAACATTCAGCCCAAATGGTCGAAAATAGTAGCATATGCATCTGCACTGATTATTGCTTAGTTTTCTTAGTTTCAGTAGGATATAGGCTGATGTAAGTTGTAATGTAGGCTACAGTAGATAACATACAATTACAGTAATTAAACAACAACAACATGCTGTGTCTGCATTGAGGACATCTGAGTGAGGTACGTATAAGTAATCAGACTATTCCACTCTGTCATCTGCTCTTTAGATGCTTGCACGTGGGTAGCACCTGCACTGTGCTGTTTCACATCAGATATCCCTACATAGACGACTGAAACATCTCAATGGCAAACATATTTATATTGACACACTGACATTTTGTTTCCCACTCAGTCCTACACTGTATCTCTTGACAGCCTCTTTTACAGGCAGGCTTAGATTACAGATATTGTGGTGATGTCTGCTAATGTTTATGGTGCGTGTATTGTCTTGTTCTGGGTGTTCTTCAATACTGTACAATGTGACCTTTTTTTTAGCATTAATTGCAATAAGAATGTTGATCTTGTCAATTTCACTCAGCGTGCAGTGCTTCTGAAACTCATTCACTCCACTTGTTTAATCTTAATCATTCTCTAGCACTGCAACCTCACAGTTTCAGGATCCTTAATCTCATTATTAGCCTTTAATAACTTAATTGCACTTTGATGAGCTAACGTATATATAAAACAATGTGTATTAGAATACAGGACAAATCATGTCCCTTACTGATTCAGTACGGTATGCTGTATTTTATGTTCCAGTATGAGACAATCCCTTATTACAAGGGATGAGTGGCAACTCTACTGGTGTTTGTGGATGAAGACCATTATAAAAAACAACAAAGGACATGATCAAGTGCTATTGTTAGACCTGGATTCACTAGCCGCTCTTTTATTAAGTGTGAAGTCCGGCCAAATTGACCAAATGAAATTAACGCATTTAGAAAATTAAAAAAATGTAATCACAGAAAATTGTAACACATTCATTGCACATGTTAACAGAGTTTAATTATCACCTGTAGTTTATTTATTACTTATTATACATGTATTGTGTTTTGAAGTTTAATTTATTCTTTGCATTTTATGTGTGGAATCCCAAGAGGCTAGACTACCATTATATTAGTACTGTAAGACCACTAGTAGCCTTTATTTCGAGGTGTTGCAGGTGGTCGCAGTAGTTTTCAATGGAGTCTGTGGAGTAGAGATCTTTATGTGTGTATTGTTTTCTTTAAATTTTGATATGATGTGAAGTCTATCACATAGTAAAAGAGGTGTGAGGCCCCCAGAATGCTTTAATAGCCTTGCCAAGCTTCTTGTGCATTATAAGAAAAGTCATCACCCAATGGGCTAAATCCCAGCTGCAGTGGCCTGCCTCTGGCTTTACAGGCCCAAAATAAATTTATGCCTCAAATTTAAATAATAAAAATATTATAAAAGCCCCAAAAGAGGAGGGATGACCACGTCTTATATGAAAAGGGAAAACAAAGAACCTTTATAAATGGAAGATAATAATAAATAATACTACATATTATATCCATCCATTTTCCAACCCGCTGAATTCAAACACAGGGTCACGGGTGTCTGCTGGAGCTAATCCCAGCCAACACAGGGCAGGAACCAATCCTGGGCAGGGTGCTAACCCACCGCAGGACACACACAAACACATCCACACACCAGAGCCAATTTAGAATCGCCAATCCATGTAACCTGCATGTCTTTGGACTGCGGGAGGAAGCTGGAGCGCCCGGAGGAAACCCACACAGACAAGGGGAGAACATGCAAACTCCACGCAGGGAGGACCCGGGAAGCGAACCCAGGTCTCCTAACTGCGAGGCAGCAGCAGCACTACCACTGCTCCACCGTGCCACCCCTACATATTATACTTTTACAAAAATAGAACAATGCAAAGAAAAGTTTAAAAGGGCTAGAAAGGCAACCCACAGCGAAATCCCAAGCATAGTGGTGAATTAGGCAGTTGCCTAGGATGGCAAAGATTTTTGGACGGGCAACATTTCGCTAACCTTCATTCATGGAGCTTTTTAAAAAAAAATCAGATACAATACAACACCAAGATAAAATAAACACCCATGCCCGAGGTCATTGACAGAATACCAGAGTAACATTCCTCTAAACTTCAATCCCCCTGGCAGCACTCTTCCATGCATTATATGTATTGCAACTGCCTGTGAGACTCTGTAGTTTAAGCATGACCTTTTCACCTTTGACTATGCTAGTAAAAAGATTCAACCCTGAAAATCCCAATACACAGTCAGAAGAATAATCCAAGCACCACAAATGATCTCCGTCTCCTAAGTCTTTTCAGCAGACAAATAGCCAGAAGGAGGGCTCAGGAGTCATGACATCAGGGTGGCCCCACCTCCTGCGGCTTCAGCCACAAAGAACAAGGAACTTACTACAAGCACATTTAATGAGAGAGAATGCAATCAGAAAATTACAATCGAAACCAGCAGAAATAACTTAAACACGCGAGAAATTTAAAATTAACAACAACAAAAAAAAATTGTATAAACATTTTCATTACAAGCCTTCCATACACACTAACCACATGTTGGGAAGGACACATAGAGACTTGTAAAAAAGCAAACATATTAAATTAGTCATCGGAACTGTTTATTTAAAAAATTGTAATCAGCATTCTTGTAATATTGACAGATGAAAGCCACTCAATGCCTTCATCTAAAGTGGTGACATAACAGAAGAGTTTAGAGATAGAGAAGTTATTGAGGGAAATTAGTGATGTTATTGCCAGCTGTTATTTTAAAAAGAGATCTTCAACTGGAACATAGGAGCACAGATGACAGGTGACCATAGTAAAATTCACCCAAAAGAATCATAAATGCATTAAATAATTTACTAAGTTATGTGATAGCTGGGAAGAGAAAATTGATAAAGTAGATTATTGCAGTATTTTACATTGTGATTCGTAATTTATATATTGAAGGCAAATAACATTGTTTTTTTGTTTGCATCAATGTTAATCGCTACTTGCAAAATAAAATGCATTGTGTCTACATTTCCACAGACGAATGTTAGCAGTGCTGCAGAAACTTCCACTCCACATATTGTGCTCACATATAAGTCAAGTATTTTGGTTCATTATATTTTTTAACAATGTTACCACTCATTATCAAATATCTGCAGGCATTTTCATTTTTAAATTTGGGACTTTGGCACCCATTACATTAGAACTGTCTCCACTAACCCAGGCTGACTTTTAATAAATTTAGAGTCTACAAACCAAAGTAATAAAATGAAAAGAATGGAAGGAAGAATTCACAGTCACAATAACTCATCAATTTCAGGAACAGACTGAGATCCTTTGACTAATCAGGATGGCAGCAAACAAAGTTCATCTTGGGCCTGAACTGTAAAGAACATGAAGTTCAAAACCATAAGATTAATGGGAATGGGCAACTGAGTTCACTTTACTGACTCGATCTTTTAGAACTACCCGTTTAAGTGAGTTCATAAGTCACCTGTGATGGCATCACAAATATATAATATAATAATAAATATAATAATTCACCCACACACATACACAAACATGCATATATAATTAATTGTATATGTACCATAATGATACTTCATATGACACTGTCCTGTTTCAGTTCACAAAGTATGATAAAACATTTTATAATTAAAATAAGACATTACATTGCAGAATCACAAGAAAATGAGAATTGTGTAACTCAGTCTCAGGCAATGAATCCGTTCACAATTCAAATAATCAAGAATCATGAGACTTGTTTATAAATCAAAATGAATGGGAATCATGTAAATTATTTGTGAGCTGAAATAAATGAGAATTGTGTCACTCGTTCTCGGGTAATGATTCAGTTGGACCTCAAAAGAATAGATGAATGATATATGCTGTCTGCTTTCAATGAGCTATAAAATGTGTGCACTAGAGTAAAGTTGAAAGCAGATAATAGAAGTTTAGAATAATATTTTTATAAGGTTCCATTTTGAATGTACAAGGGGACATAAATGTATTAGTTTAATATAATGTTTATGTATTCTGTTTAAGGCAATTGCAATAATGAATTGAACAAAACAAACAATATATTCTAATATAAATGTGTTGTTACTCTGTTGTATGATGAATGAGGTTATGATCGATGACAGAGTTCTCTTTTGCTGATTATTATTTAGATCTAACTAGAAATATCATGAATCAGACAGGCGGTACTTTCACATGTGCTTCAAACATCTAAATGAAGGAGTCTGGCGGCATCACACGTGCATTTTAAATATCTGTACCAAAGAGGCTGATAGCATCATGCATGTGATTTGCCTCTCCAATTGAGCTCTGCTGAATTGATTTGTCTGTATTTCCTAATCAATTCCTATGATTAATTGAAAGGAGCTGCTCAAGAATAATGACTTTTTAAAAAAATTATAATTAAAACAAACTAAGGATGTGTAAACCATTACAGGGTGTATTTTTCCAATGCTTTATTTACCATGGGACATTTTTCTCTATTTTCAGGTCTGCATGGTGTTCAATATATTTGCTTATGTGCAAATGTTTCTGAATTTCTTGTGAAAAATGCATGTTGATGTTCTATAAGTACCTCAAAGCAACAAACATTTGAAATTAGAAGACTTTATATTGTTAATATCCAGAAATTTTAATATCCAAAATTTTTGACATCCTGCTAACAAATGTAACAGTCCATCTCATAAGAACTCACGTTAGGTTTCATAAATAAGTATTCCCTGACTTGCACTTTTGTTTTTATATGGTTTTTTGTTATTTTTGTATTTTATTCCTGCTCCCATCTGATTTTGAATTATGTTCATATATTTACGCTTCTTTCTTCTTTTATTGTTACAGATATACAGTACATATTGTTTCAGTTGAAAGTTATCTTAAATGTAAGCCAATAAGCCATTCTTTGATGTTTTCTCTTGTCAGCATTGTAAAGAAGTTTCAATTTAAAAAACATAACTTTAATAGAAGTCTAAATCAGAAAGTGCTTCAAAAAAACTACTGCATAGGCAACAAGACCAGAAAAGTTAGTTGCAATACTTGTGAGAGACTCAGGATGTTGGGCCGGACTGTCACAGGCACATTCTTTACCCATATGGAAGCAAACTGGAGTGTCTGTAGGAAACATATGCAGCCACATGGAATAAAAACAGCCTACGCTTAAGCAGGGATCGGACCAAGAATGAGATTAAGGATCCTGAAACTGTGAAGTAGCAGTGCTAGATCATATGGTTAAATCAGTGGAAACACCAGACAGGCGGACATGTTATTTCTTAACCACCACATGTTTATTTACAATATTTACAATTGTTCAATGGTCACACAGACCCAAATAATGTGCACAAACCCCAACACAGTCCTGGCCACTCAAATGCCTCTCTTCGGGCCGCCTCCACTCTCTTCTGCCTTGTCCTCCTTCCACCCGACTCTAGCCCTGAATGAATGGAGACGGCCCCTTTTAAACAGTCCCAGGTGTTCCCGGCATTCCTCTGCTGGCCACGCCCCAGCATGGCGGAAGTGCCGGCTGTCCTCCCGGCAGCTCTCCGGGTGCCATCCTAAATCTTCCCCCCAGCACTTCCTGGTGTGGTGGAAGTGCTGGGGTAACAGGTCCCCAAGGCATTGGGGCGCCTCCTGGCGGTGACCACGGGCCCCTACAGGGTGGAGCTTCCATGCCCTGTACCCGTGGCCCCCAGAGCAACCAGGAAGGCGGCCCCCACGTGATCCAGGGTGGGCTCTGACCCTCTTCCGGTCCCTCACGGCGTCCCGGCCGGGTCGTTGCCCCTGGCATCCCTGACACTGAATATCTGACGGCTGTTAACTAGCAGACCAAGGCTGGCAAAATCCCATCACCACCTCCTCGCGGTGCCGGCTGGAAACAACGACCCCATGGGAAGTTGGCCAACGGTGAGGGTCGTCGACGTCAGGCGGAGCGACGCGCGATCGACGGACCCCCCCCCTCAGTCGCATCATATGCAACAACGGCTCAACATTTGGACGATGATGCTAGGGCGTCCCCTGCAGGCGACGCACGCCGCCCTCGCCTGAGCGCGTGAGAAGTGGACGAAGGCTACCTGCCCAAGGACGGGACAGGCTAAAGAAGCAAGTCCGACCACGACTACGATTACGGTGTGGGACCCTCAACATCGGCACCATGACCGGAAGAAGCCGCGAGTTGGCCGACGCACTCAAGACCCGTCGTGTCGACATCGCCTGTATTCAAGAGACGAAATGGAAAGGATCAAAAGCCAGAGACATCGGCGAAGGCTTCAAACTGTATTACAACGGCGCACAAGCACAAAACGGCGTGGGAATCGTGATCTGCCAGAAGCTACAAGACAACGTCGTAGAAGTCAGCCGAGTCTCAGACCGCCTCATGTCACTCAAGATCGACACTGGCTCAGCCGTGCTCGAAGTTGTATCGTGCTACGCGCCCCAAACCAATTGCCCCGACGACGAGAAAGACCGATTCTGGGAAAGCCTCGACGCCCACCTACGATCATTTGCCCCCGAAGAACACGTAGCTGTCGGTGGCGACCTCAACGGCCACGTGGGTCAAGAGCGAACCGGATACGAACGGGTCCATGGGGCCAAAGGACGAGAGCCCGTAACGGCGATGGCACACGAGCGCTGGACTGCGCAGAGGCCCATGATTTCGCCATAGTCAACACTTTCTTCAAAAAGAAGCAAATGCATCAGATAACATACTCCAGCGGCGGCCGAGACACCCAGATCGACTACTGGCTCTTTCGGAGGTGTCACTTCAACTTGGTCCTGACGTAAAAGTGATCCCATCAACAAACGTCGCCCCCCAACACCGGCTGCTAGTCATGGACCTACACCTAGACCTTGGCCAGCGTCGAATGGTACGAACAACAACCGCCCGAAAAGATCAAATAGTGGAAGCAAGAGCTTACAAAAGAGCTCGCCCGCATGGACGTGGACCCTGACCAGCCAGTAGCGGACACCTGGGATGCCATCTCCAGCCAGATCTCCGAAGCTGCGTCCGCAACCCTTGGACGGACGAAACCGGAAGAAAATTCATCGATAAACAAACATGGTGGTGGAAACGAAGAAGTGCAAGAACCCATCAAAGCGAAGAAGAAAGCCCTGAAGAAGTGGCTCCAGTCCAGAGACGATGAAGACTACCAACAATACAGAACATCCAAGTTGATGGCGAAGAGTGCTGTCGCAAAGCGAAAGCGCTCACTATAGCAAGCTCTACGAGGAGTTGGACACGCCTGGAGGGCGAACAAGATCTATCGCCTTGCCAATATGCCATCGCTCACCCAGGATATCGGCCAGGTCAAGCATATCAGGGACGACCAACACCTAGTCTTACGGACCCGCCCGCCATCCTCCAGCGTTGGAGCGATTACTACTCCAGAGTGAGCAATGAAGAATTCCCACACCCGCCGATCAGCAGTGCCGACCCGCCTCTGGCCCCGTCCGCCAATTACCATCGCAGAAGTCACAACTGCTGTCAAGAAGATGAAGAAGGGAAGGCGACCGGACCTGATGACATTCCTGCTGAAGTGTGGAAGCTGCTTGGGCAACGTGGAGCCGCGACGCTATGCGACCTCTTCAACCAAATCGTCAGAGGAGGCGAAGTCCCCAAGGCCTGGACCACCAGCATAACAGTGCCCATTTGGAAAGGCAAAGGCGACGTGGCCGAGTGCTCCAACTATCGCCCAATCCGCCTCCTATGCCACACAATGAAGATATTCGAGCGGATCTTGGACGCCCGCCTCCGCCATATCGTCACCATCACGCCAAATCAATGCGGCTTTGTCAAAGGCTGTGGAACAACCGATGCAATCCATGCCCCGCCTTCTACTGGAGAAACATCGAGAAAAGAACAAAGGTGTCCATATGGCCTTCCTGGACCTGGAGAAAGCGTTTGATAGAGTGCCTCATGACCTCATCTGGCATGCGTTACGGCGCACGGTGTACCAGAAGCATACGCCAACTGGGTCAAGCTCCTGTACCGCAACGTCACCAGCATGGTCAGGTGCCCAGTGGGAACATCACCGCCCTTCGCCATCAATGTGGGCGTGCACCAGGGATCAGCGCTATCGCCGCTCCTGTTCATTTTGTGTATGGACACAGCAACGGCGGACCTCCAGACCCCCCACCCATGGACGCTGCTGTATGCGGACGACGTCTTCCTCTCGGACGAGACACTCGAAGCCCTACAGCAACAGGCCCAACGGTGGAAGGACCGGTTAGACACCAACGGCATGAAGTTGAATATTAAAAAGACCGAATACATGGAATGTGGCCTGCAAACCGATGGTACCATCAAGATCGGGGAGGAAGACCTGAAGAAGACTACGAATTCAAGTACCTTGGCGCTGTCATCAGCCACGACGGTGACCTGTCACCCGACGTCCGCGCAAGAATCAACGCCGCATGGGCCAAGTGGCGCCAAGTCACTGGCGTGCTCTGCGACCGCCGCATGCCGGACAGCCTGAAGTCAAAAATCTACAAATCAGTGGTCCGCCCAGTTGCCCTATATGGATCAGAGTGCTGGCCAGCCTCTGCGAAGCACGAACAAGCCCTAAGCACCATGGAGATGCGTATGCTTCGCTGGAGCCTGGGCCTAACAAGATGGGACTGTATCATGAACGCCGACATCCGAAGGCGAATGGGCATAGCGCCAATTGTAGAAAAGATGCGAGAGGCAAGGCTGCGGTGGTACGGGCATGTCACCCGAAGTGACCAGAACTCGGTGGCGCGAACGGCAATGCGGCTCGACCCGCAGGACGACGACCACGAGGAAGACCAAAGAAGCGGTGGATGGACCGGATCAGCGAAGACATGAAAATCGCCAATGTCACCCCAGAAGACGCTTTAGACCGAGCCAAATGGAGACGATGTTGCAACAGAGCGGACCCTGCGATCAAGCGGGACACAACGCCAGGATGAAGAAGTTAACTAGCAGACCAGCTTCTCTGTCCAATATGTTTGAGTCTATTTCTTTGTTTAATATTGTCCTGCTGAGAATGAAACAGATGATTTTTTTTCCCTGAGCTAAACTGGATGAAGCACATAAAACTTAAGCCAAAATAAATTAAAATAAGATTAACAATCCATTTCTAAGAAGAGACAAAAATCAAAGTCGAAAAAAGTGGTCAAACCAAATGAAGCTCACAAGAAGCACTATAACAAAAGATTTATTTAGGAAGATGGTATCTGCAGATCGGATGAAAAAAGAACCATGGCTTACTTTTTATCCTATCTCATCATGGGTCATGACCCCAGATGCCACACCCCTAGCAACATGGTAAGCAGAAACAACAACAGTTCCCAAAATGGCAGTGATATAAAGACCCAAAAAAATAGCTATCAAGACCAAATGAAATCACATAAAACCTAGTCATGACAAATACATTACTATTTATTTGTTATATTAACTTTTTTATTTCTTTACAGTTTTGATCAAAAGAACTCCAATGAATTCCCAACATTTTAACCAAGGTCAAAAACTCCACATCAGACAATATTATGGGATCATCCATAAACACTTAGTTTGTGAAATGGTAACTAAGGAGGCCATGGCATGGAGATTACTTAGTTGTCAGGCTCACAAAGCGACATTGGGCCTGTAGTCCATATCATAATATCAGACATCAAATTCACTTTGCTTTTTTTGGTTACTTAAAAAGAACAGAGAACACAGAAATATAATAAATCAACCAAGAATTGAGGGGTTATGTCACCTTATGTCACCTTACCAAAGTGGTTTACACTAAATACAAAACTAGACAAGAAAAGGCCAGATTTTCAAATCATGAACTTAAAGGATCACAGACTCTTGCTCACTAACTGATTCTGAGTAATAAGTAAATGTTGCGTACGAACGCTTCCACGCTCAAATCGCTTATGTATAAAACCTAAACTTGGCGTAAAGCCACGCACATTTTCATGGTAGCTCCAACCCTGGCGTACGCAAGTTCTCCGCTCGGTTTTGCAAACTGTCGGCACCCAGCATCAAAGAGGTGCTACTGTTCCAGTGTGGTTACCCTTTCTTTTTTAGATCCACACCCCTGATGCGGCTTTATTATATACACTGAAACCAATTGCATATTGTTTATTAGTGTAATGCATCTGATTGTAATTAACTTGTAACAATATAATGGTCCAGGGAATAGCCAAAGTATTCCAAATACCATAGCTGCTTTAGCGTTGTTACTCTCTCTGCACCTTCTTTTTCTTCTTTCAGCTGCTCCCGTTAGGAGTTGCCACAGCGGATTATCTTTTTCCATATTACTCTCACTGCACCACTCAGAGTATTTATATCACTGTATCTGAGTGTGGCATCACAGCTCTACAGCAGCTGATCAGAAAAAGAATTATTAGTGTACAGCATTAAGCACATGCTGCCTATTTGATCTGCTCTCATATGGCAAACGCTTCAGGGCCTTTTCTGTATGGACCTCGCGGTTCAGAAACAGTTTCATCCCAAGAACTCTAAACGCACTCAATCAGTCCATCAATTGCTCCTTGTAGAACTGTTTGTACTTATTTTTTTTCTCCTTTTTATTAATTTTATTGCAATCCATACAAAGCAATCAAATTTTTACAAAAGAAAAATTAAGTTAAGAACAAATCAATCCCCACCCTGAGGGAGAGAGCAAGCCAAACGTAAATTTAAGGCTTGTAAACATACCTAAATTAATAAATTCTCTGTGCTTTATGAACTTATTTTAAAATATTACTGATTAGATCCTGCCATGTTTTGAAAAAGTCTGTACGATCCTCTAACTGAGTATTTGATTTTTTCTAATTTCAAATAATATAACACATCGGTTTCCCACTGACTGAGTTTGGGTTCTTTCAGTTAATCAGAATAAGTCTGCATGCCAAAAGTGTAGTGAATGCAATCACAATTTGTTTGTCCTTCTTCACTTTAATCCCTCTGGAAGAACCCCAAACACAGCTGTTAATGGGTTAGGAGGGATTGTGAGTCCAAGGCTGTCTGAATTAAAAATTTTTGTCCAGAATAATGTTAATTTGGTGCAGGCCCAAAACATGTGACCCAGTGAGGCTGGGACTTGGTTGCAATTTTCGCATGTTGGATCATGCCCTGGAAACATTTTGGAGAGTTTTAGTCGAGACAGATGTGCTCGATATATAATTTTGAGTTGTATAATTGTATGCTTTGCGCATATGGAGCTCGAGTGAATTCTCTGCATTGCTACTTTCCACTCCTTTTCTGATATATTAATTGAGAGATCTTTTTCCCAGTGTCCTCTTGGATCTTTGAAAGGAGGGATTGTAAAATGATTTTATATATTGTAGAGATGGAGTCTAAGTTCTTGAGATTGAGCAATATTTTTTCCAGCATGGATGAGGGTGCAAGATGAGGAAAATCTGGAAGGTTCTGTTTAACAAAGTTCCTGATTTGAAGATAGTGAAAGAAATGTGTAGCTGGAATGTTAAATTTGGAATGTAATTGTTCATAGGATGCAAAGACGTTGTCTATATAAAGATCTCTAAGCAAGTTAATTCCAAATTTTTCCAGATATTAAAACTGCATATGTTTGTGAAGGTTGAAAGAGGTGGTTCTCTTGCAGAGGTGCCACAGATAGAAGCTTCTCCGTCTTAAAATGCTTTCTACATTGGTTCCAGATTCTAAGTGAGTGGAGCACAATTGGGTTATTAGTGTATTGCCGATAACGTGTGTTTATTGGAGCACAGAGCAAGGAATACAAAGAAGTACTGCAGGATTTTACTTCTATTGCGGTCCAAGCCTGTGTATGTTCTTCTATTTGTGTCCAGGTTCTTATCGCCTGTATATTTGCTGCCCAGTAATAAAACTGGAAGTTAGGTAGAGCCATGCCGCCTTCTGCCTTTTGTCTTTGTAGGGTCGCTCTTTTGATGCGTGGATGTTTTGAATTCCAAATAAATGAGGTTATTGTTGAATCTAATTGCTTAAAGAATGATTTATTAATGTATATTGGATGTTTTGAAATAAAAAGGAGCTTAGGAAGAATATTCATCTTAACAGTGTTAATTCTTCCAGCTAGTGTGAGATGAAGGGTTGACCATCTATGCAAGTCTTGTTTAATTTTTTCCATGCAGACGCAAATTTTGTTGATAAGAGCTTTATGTTTACTTGTGATGTTTACCCCTAGGTATTTAAACTGTTCTGCAATGATAAAAGGTAGGGTATCTAATCTAATATTATATGCTTGAGAATTCACTGGAAAGAGTACACTTTTATTCAGATTAATTCTGAGACCAGAGATCTTTTGAAATTCTGTGAGTGCTGCTAAGACTGCAGGCACAGAATTTTCTGGGTCCGATATATACAGTACCATATCATCTGCATATAATGAGATTTTCTGTTCCAGTCCTTCTCTGCTAATCCCCTTTATCTGATCAGTATTTCGACAATGTATTGCCAGTGGTTCAATGGCAATCGCAAACAGCGATCCTTGTCTAGTGCCACGTTCTAGTTTAAAGTAGTCTGAGCAAATGTTGATGCAAACTGAAGCTTCTGGGTTAGTATACAGTAATTTAATCCATGCACAAATGTTTGGGCCAAACCCAAACTTCTCCAATGTAGTAAAAGGTATTTCCATTCAATCATGTCGAATGCTTTTTCTGCATCCAACAATAATAATATTTATGGTGTTTTTGATTTAGTTGGTGAGTATATTACATTAAACAGGCGTCGAAGATTTGAAGATAAGTGCCGGCCCCTAATAAATCCAGTTTGGTCTTGTGATATTACCGAGGGAGCACTTTCTCCATCCTTCTAGCTATGATTTTAGAGAGTATTTTAACGTCGTTATTCAGAAGTGAAATTGGTCTGTATGATGCACATTGTAATAAGTCCTTATTTTGTTTTGGAAAACAGTGATTAGTGCTTGGCGAAAGGTTTGTGGAAGAGATTGGTTATCTCTGGCTTCTGTAAATGTTGCTAGTAGGAGGGGAGCTAGCTGAGTGGAGAATTTCTTGTAAAATTCTGCAGGGTAGCCATCAGGGCCTGCTGCTTTCCACCTTGGAGTGACTTTATAGCATCTAGTAATTCTGATAACACCAGAGGTTTATCAAGTTCCTCCGCACTAAAAGTGTCTATTTGTGGTATCTGTAATGTATCCAGAAATGCATTAGATTGTGTATTGTCTTCTTTAACTCAGTAGTATATAGGGATTTATAGTAGTCTCTGAAAGTGTGCATTATATTTTTGTGTTTGACGATGTTATCTCCATTAGTTAGTAAGTGGGTCTCCTGTAAAAATACTATTTTAGCATTTAGACCTGTTAGGTGAGAGAGTACTTTCTTTCTCTTTAATTTGTGATTCAGGCCTTTAACATTCTAGCTTACGAAGTTAACTGTCCCATCATGGAGAAACTGATTCTGAGTTTTTGATGTCATTTTATAGTCTTAACTGGAAGTGAGACAGCTTTGGCCTTAATTTCCTATTTCCCCTAGAGTTGTTGCCATGCAGCTTATTATTACGTTGGTAGTTATAATTATAAAGATTTAGAGGATAGATTAGGTATAGATCAAGCCTGCTCCCTTTCTCTCCCCCTTAACCCCCCACCCTCCCTTTTTGCCTCCCCAAGGTAGGCTAAAGCCCACTTCACACACTCCCAGTCCTCTGACATACCCAGAGACAGAGCATGTCCAAAGCAAAACAAGCCCCCTTGCAGCGGCATTTTAGGGTTAAAAGATATCTATTACTAATATAATCTAAAAAAAAAAAAAGAATTTTGCACTTAAAATATATATATAGTCTTCAGCAATTTTAGTGCATTAAGATGATACACCCAGATAATAAACCCGGGGGGTGATGTTAAAAATGTGTCCAGAATAAGCATAACAAGTCTTAATGCAGTAATAGCAGTAACAATAAACCAAGGGTATGATATTGAACAGTCTCGTTTAGGGTAGAGATGAAATAATTAGCTAAAAAAAAAATAAAAAAAAGAAAAGAGAAAAAAGAAAAAGTAATTAAGCACAATAAAACATAAATAGATAGCGGCCTAGTAATACTAAGTAATAATGAGAATATATGAGAATATATGCTGATGAAAACCCATACTTTAAACAAATAGATCAGACAGTAGATTATTAATCCTTGCTTTATCATTAACCGCCATGACTCACTATTATGTATCAGAATAGTCCCGGGATCAGCTTTCTTAATTCCTTTTTAGCTTCTTCCTTGCTAGCGAAGACATAGAATTGACCCTGCCTTTCCACTTTCAGATACAAGAGGCTGTATTTGACGCTGGCTTGCCGTAACCGCTGTTTAATGTTGTAGAAGGCTGCGCATTTAGTAGCTGTTGCTGGAGAAAAGTCAGAGAAGATATGAATGTGGTTATTTTCATATATAATATCTTCCTTGTTTCTGAGGAGTGCCATCACCTCTAGCTTAAATGATAATCTTTCAAAACGAATTATAATAGATCTGAGTCTGGGTCTAACGGTGTTTGATCCACGTACACAGTAAGCCGCTGCTATCTCAGATTCTCCTTTAAAGTCGTCCCCGATTATTTTAGAAAAAAAATTTCACAGGGTTTGAACTTTCTCGATTCTCAGGCAGACCTTCAATTCTGACATTATATCTTCTGCTTCCATCTTCCAAAGCAGCCAGTCTGTCTCCGAATTTTTTGCATTCGAAGCTGAACTTGCACTACAGTTAGAATATTGCAAAACCTGAGCCACTTTATAAAGCGCATATTTACATATGATGACGATATCATTTTTAAGATGAATTGCAGCAAAATATGTTAATTATATTATACAGGTAAAACTTTAACTTCATTTAAATAATCTATATTGTTAAGTAGCAAAATACCCGCGCTTCGCAGCGGAGAAGTAGTGTGTTAAAGAAGTTATGAAAAAGAAAAGGAAACATTTTAAAAATAACGTAACATGATTGTCAATGTAATTGTTTTGTCACTGTTATGAGTGTTGCTGTCATCTATACTAATAAAAGGCAAAGCCCTCACTCACTGACTCACTCACTCACTCACTGACTCATCACTAATTCTCCAACTTCCCGTGTGGGTGTAAGGCTGAAATTTGGCAGGTTGATTCCTTACAGCTTCCTTACAAAAGTTGGGCAGGTTTTATATCGAAATTCTACGCGTAATGGTCATAACTGGAAGCAGTTTTTCTCCATTTACTGTAATGGAGATGAGCTTCAACGCCGTGGGGGTGGAGTTTCGTGTGACATCATCACGCATCCCACGTAATCACGCAGTACATAGAAAACCAGGAAGACCTCAAAAAAGCGCTTAAGAAAACATGCATTATATAATTGAGAAGGCAGCGAAACAATAAGAAGCGAGCGAGTGACATATACAACCATATTGATGAGTTCTGCTACTTCGGAAACAAAGCACGATGTAAACCTACACTTTAAATTAAGTTCATAGACAGGCTGCCGCTGGCGTTTGTAATTTAGTGCCTGCCCATATAAGGCCATCCGTCAGCGGCAATCCAATAGCAAACTGCCACGGGTAAATATTCATGGGTGAAGGACTGTGCTTATGGAGAGGAAGATGAGATGGTCATGGTGGTGTTTGACACAAACTCAGCGAAACTGCGAGAGAAAGTTTTAAGTGCCAGGACTAAGGTAACATTAAATACAGCCATGGACATAGCAGGAGATGGCACCAGCACAGCTGGGAACCTTCAATGCATGTACACCGAGTGGCTCACGTGAACTGACGCAGTGCACAGATAAAAGGCAACAGTTCCAAAGAGCGCTGAACAAAACCAATTACACAATTGAAAAGGCAGCAAAAATATGAAGCGCCTGATAAGCATATTCATAAATCCAGCTACTGCGGAAACAAAGCACACGGTGGAAAAGTCAATGTCCCGCTAAAGGAAGACAGTGTAAAAAAACCGTGCATGCAGTGTGTCAGGTCTCAGATAAAGAAGAAGACGAGCTGTTTATTGATGCAGTAAGAAACGAATCGATGAATGAAACCTGTCATCTTTACAACGATTGACAAACACGGAATGTAACTTGAACACAACACATCCTACAAATACGAACCTGATTGAAAGAAATAATGATAATCAAATCCTTGATGACAGCAACACTCAGTAACACTCACAAAACAATTACTGTATATTGACAGTCATGTTACGTTATTTTTAAAATGTTCCCTTTTCTTTTTCTACCTTTTTTAACACACTACTTCTCTCTGCGATCGCGGGTATATATATATGTATATATATATACCGATCTACATACTCGAATAATGGATACTTTATTCGCCATCAATGATTGTTTTGGTAAAGCCATACTCAGTGTATTCATTAGATGAACGGTAAAAAAGTAAGAGCGAGGGAGGATGACTCATTGAGGCATGCAGGCTGTAGTGCGCGTCAACTCTATCTGAATTGCGCGATCACATTTGAAAAATATATCTTTTCAAGTTCTATTTAGTCCATATGTGTCAAACTCAAGGGCGGGCCACATCCGCCCGGCGTGTAATTATATCCGCCCGAGATCATTTTATATACTGTATTATTGTTATTAATGGCCCGGGTATATGAAGCGCTGGTAACACAATAAACTACAGATCCCATAATGCAGCGCTTCAGCTGCCTTGCCGAACACTCACCGCGTTAATCAAGTCTACCTTATGATGCTGCAAGTTATTGCGATGCTAGAGTTATTGCGCACTGAGTTTGCACGGCGCTTTGGTGACTTTGAAGAACAAAAAAAGTCCATCTACATGCGGCTCGAACCTTGTGCATGTTTGGTAGCACATATCTGTGTGAGAAGCTCTTCTCAGTGATAAAGACTAACAAAACAGCACACAGGAGTCGCCTCACTGATGAGCACCTGCAATCCATCCTGAGAATCTCCACAACACAGAACCTCACAGCAAACAGAAACGAACTTGTGGCCAAAAAAAGATGCCAGGCGTCCAGCTCTAAAATGACATATGAGCAAAGACAACTGAATGATTTGATTTGTTATTGCACGTAAGAGCGGAGTCAACCGTTTTAACAAACAGCGTATTGCACTGATACGAAATAGCTGTGTGTGTATATATGTAGATATGTATGTATATGTATATATATGTTTATATATGTGTGTGTGTATGTATGTATATATATATGTATTTGTGTGTATATATGTGTGTGTATGTATGTATTTGTGTGTATATATGTGTGTGTATATATGTAGATATATATGTATGTATATATGTGTATATGTATAGATATGTATATATATATATGTTTATGTGTGTGTGTAAATATATATATATATATGTATATATATATATATATATATATATATATATGACAACAACACTCATCACTCACAACAGTGACAAAACAATTACATTGACAATCAGGTTACGTTATTTTCAAAATGTTTTCTTTTCTTTTCATTGCTTCTTTAACACACTACTTCTCCGCTGCGAAGCGCGGGTATTTTGCTAGTATATATATATATACACACACACACACACATATAAACATATATACATATAAATATAAACATATCTACATATACACATATCTACACATACACATATCTATATATATATAATCTACATATATACACATATCAACATATATATACACATACATATACATACATACATACACACACACATATACATACATACATACAGATAAATATACTGTACATATATATACACTGTGGACTTGAACCGGACACATACAGGCAGACATGTTGTTACTCACCACCACACGTTTATTATTTACAATATTTACACAATAAAGTCACACAGACTCAGTCCATTTAGTGCACAAATACCCCAACACACAGTCCTGGCCACAAAATGCCTTCTTCTCGGGCCGCCTACACTCTCCTCTCTTGCCTCATCCTCTTCCACCTGACTCTTACCTCGAATGAAGGGAGACTGCCCCTTTTATTCTCTCCCGGATGAGCTCCAGGTGGCTCCCGGTGTGGCGGAAGTGCTGAGGGAACAGGTCCCCAAGGCATTGGGCGCCTCCTGGCGGTGACCATGGGCCCCTGCAGGGTGGGGCTTCCATGCCCTTAACCCGTGGCCCCCAGAGCAACCAGGAAGGCAGCCCCCATGTGATCCAGGGTGGGCGCAGACCCACATCCGGTCCCTCACGTGTCCCGGCCGGGTTGTTGGCCCTGGCATCCCTGACAACACACATACACATACATACATACATACATACACACACACACACATATATATATATATATATATACACACACACAGACACATATATACTGTACATATATATATAGTAATAACTGTACATATCTACATATATATACACAAATATATATATATATACACATACATACATACATACATATACTGTATATCTACATATATATATATATATACTGTATATAGCAAAATCCCTGAACGCTTCGCAGCGACAAAGAACTGCTTTTAAATTTTTATTAAGAAGAAAAGAAAACCTTTTTAAACTTAGGGAAAATATACCAATAACTATTTGTTAAGGATCTCTTTGTATACCACGTTGTCAGTTCAGCACTCCGGTTATAATATGACCAAGCTGTGCACTGAGATTGCTTTAGAGAATGCAACGTATAGTTTTGTCCAGGAGAAAAGCAATGTTGCCTCAAATCAATGGCAACCTTTTGTAGGGTCTGTCCCTGAGACTTATTAATTGTCATCGCGAAGCAGAGCCTTACTGGAAATTTGAGGCATTTCAATTGAAATGGGAGATCAGAGGGTATAATGGTGATGCGAGGAATACATTCAGAGTGTGGCGCTCTGCTGTTTTTTTGTTTAGCTGCCTTCACACAGCTTCTCCGCTGATTTATAAACGAACACCATATGAGGCCGTCGTTTCTCCTTGCTACGCAATTCTGTACTGTTTTATTGTTCGTTTATTACGATTGTTATAGTTATTGTGTAGCTATTCGAGAGTTACTTTACTGTTCAGGTACCCATTTCCTTTATTTAATTCGCGGCTTGTACGCTATTTTTTGTTTGTTTATTACGATTATAGATATTTATTGATTCCCTTCTTTAGCTGACTGCCTGCTCATATAAGGCACTCCACTGGTTTTTTGTGAAGCAGCCTTTACATAGCTTCTCCGGAGAAAAGCAATCTTGCCTGAAATCAATGGCAACCTTTTGTAGGGTCTGTCCTTGAGACTTATTAATTGTCATCGCGAAGGAGAGCCTTACTGGAAATTGGAGGCATCTGAATTGAAATGGGAGATCAGAGGGTATAAAGGAGATGCGAGGAATACATTGAGTGTGGAGAAACTCTAGAGACAGCGTGTGTATTAACTTGTGGATTTTTCTGTGAGTATTTGGTGGCAGTGTGACGAAGTTGCTTCCGCAAGACCGCGTTAGCTGTGGAGCTCAGCTCGGAGCATATTCTTTTCCTACCTTGTCAATTGTGTAATGAGTTTTTTGAACAGGTTTGATGCATGGAAGTGATCACTCGTACTGCGTTCAGTCAGTTCACGTGAGCTGCTCTATTGTGTGATGTTGCGATGTCCATGGCTTTATTTAATGTTATCTAAGACCCGGCACTTAAAAGTTTCTCGCTACAGCAATTTTAACTCCGTTACAAAGTGATCCAAAGTCTCGTTTATACTTCGTGTCTTCTCATTAAACTTGTATCTTGCGAAAAAATTATTCAGCGTTTTTCTTCAGCACTCTTTGGGAGCTCTTCCTTGTTTTCTACGCACTGCGGTCACAGTCAGTTCACGTGATTATGTGGGTGGCGTGATGATGTCACATGCAGCTCCGCCCCCCACGGCCATCGAGCTAAATTCCATTACAGTATATGGAGAAAAATAGGTTCCAGTTATGACCATTACGTGTAGAATTTCGAAATGAAACCTGCCCAACTTTTGTCAGTAAGCTGTAAGGAATGAGCCTGCCAGTGAGTGAGAGAGTGAGGGCTTTGCCTTTTATTAGTATAGATAATTAAACATGTGAGGAGACGGTTGGCGCTCCATTCACGGACTGTTCCTGCCTCGCGCTGTATTCTTGCTGGTGCTGGTGCGACACTGGAAGGATAGATTAATAGAATAATTAAACACGTACTATGAAAATATTTCAATGTTCCTTAAAAGTTTTGAAGAATCAGTGTTCTAAGCTTATAGATGGCTTAATGTCTATTACAGAGCTAATTGTGTGGTGATTGGGTATTTGGAGAAAGAAAAGTAAGGACAGGAATTGGGGGTTAGTATGTTTGAAAGAGACAGTACTGCTACAATAAAGTATTTCATCGAAGGTCGCGCACAGCGCAGCAAGCATCTTGCCTGAGACATGAAGAATCACTGCGCCACCGTGTTCCCATGTTTAATAACATGCTTTAACTCCTATCATCATGAAAATGATATGATGTACACATCTCAGTATTTTAATTATTAAGAGAGCTGTAATATCATGAATTTAATGGATTCTGTGTCCTGTTGGAGGAAGAAAAAGCCGGTTTAAGAAGCAAGTAGTGATTCACACACACAGAGCACATAGAAGATCAAATACAAAACAAAGCATTTAATGTACTACTTTAGTTACGATGGGATTTGAGAAACTAGTAAATTAAACGATTTTAAGATGAAGTTTATGATGTTCTACTTTAATGACAAAATAAACTACGTGATTAAAGTGTAAATTTAGAGATTAAAGTTGACATTTCATGCTTTTGCCCCACTGTGTGCCTTTTGTTTTCTCTGTACCCTAATAAGCTTTCATATGACACTCAGACGATGGCCTATGACTCACCTTTTCATGGCGACTTTGATATGTGACATGTTATAGTGTGAGTTCTGCGCACAGCGTTATACATGAGGCCCCTGATCTTAGGGTATTTCCACCTTGTTTCCTGATCTGCTGCCCAACAATTCTATCATACTTCATCTTCAAGACTGAATCATTGCTCCATCTAATTTCCAAAACATGGGGCTTACTAGATTTTTACGGTGTTTCTACATCTGCTGTGGTTCTTTGATTGGTGATGAAAATGCATGTGTTAGGAGTTGTCCACAGTAGCTTCAGACCACCGTGGCTACGTAACCACACGGTAATACCCAAACTATTCTGAAGCAACGTTTGCACTGTTTTGTGTTTTTTGTATCTCACACCCTCATACACCTTTATAGTAACAGCATCCCATATCCACAATTCAGCGTTCAATCAGAAGAAAATATGAAGCTGGTTTTAAATTAAACATCATTGAAGTAGTGAAAGAAAATGGTAACTGAGCTGCCGCCACAAAATTCGATGCATCTGAGAAACTGATGCAAGATTTGAGGAGGCAAGAAGATGTAAAAAAAATGTGTAGCATTTTTGAATGGGCGTATAAGTCAGGGACTGATTTTAAAATAGATTTTTCGGGTTACAAGACCCGACTTATATGTGAATATATACCGTACAGTAATCCATTTGAGGACTGAATGGATCCAAACAGATTACAGCAACATCAAGGCAGGATTTTAGACCCATCTCTAACCTGCCTTTCTTAAGTAAAGTTCTGGAGAAGGCAGTCATTATGCAGTTAAATGACCACCTAAATAAACATGCTATTCTTGATAAGTTTCAGTTGGGTTTTAGAACAAATCAAAGCACAGAAACTGCACTCATTAAAGTAGTAAATGATTTGCGGGTGAATGCAGACAGAGGCCGTTTATCTGTTCTCATCCTCTTAGATCTGAGTGCTGCATTTGACACCATTGATCATAATATTCTTGGAAATCGCCTTAGTCAATGGGTGGGCCTCTCTGGCAGTGTCTTAAATTGGTTTGAATCCTACCTGACAGGGAGAAAATTCTTTTTTAGTTGTGGTAATTACAACTCAAAGACACATGATATCCAATATGGTGTTCCACAAGGCTCTATCCTGGGTCTGCTGCTCTTCTCAATCTACATGCTTCCGTTAGGTCAGATTATCTCAGGGCACAACGTGAGCTACCACATCTATGCTGATGACACACAGCTGTACTTATCAATAGCACTTGGTGACCCCAATTCTCTTGATTCACTAGGACAATGTCTGACTTGTATCTCAGAATGGATGAATAGTAACTTTCTCAAGTTAAATAAAGAGAAAACTGAAATCTTAGTGATTGGCAATAATGGATACAATGAGGCTATTAGAAATAAACTGGATACATTAGAATTAAAATTCAAGACGGAGGTAAAAAGCTTAGGGGTAATTGTTGACTGTAATCTGAATTTTAAATCGCATATTAATCAGATCACTAGGACAGCATTTTTTCACTTAAGAAACATAAGTAAAGTTAGACCTCTTATATCATTGAAAGATGCTGAGAAATTAATTCACGCTTTTGTTTTCAGTAGACTAGATTACTGTAACGCACTCCTCTCAGGACTACCCAAAAAAGACATAAATCGTTTGCAACTAGTGCAGAATGCAGCTGCTAGAATCCTAACTAGGAAAAGAAAATTCGAGCACATCTCTCCAGTTTTGATGTCACTACACTGGTTACCTGTGTCATTCAGGATTGACTTTAAAATTCTGCTTATGGTTTATAAAGCCTTAAATAATCTCGCCCCATCTTATATATCAGAATGTCTGACACCTTATATTCCAAATCGTAACCTTAGATCCTCAAATGAGTGTCTCCTTAGAATTCCAAGAACAAAACTTAAAAGAAGTGGTGAGGCGGCCTTCTGCTGTTATGCACCTAAAATCTGGAATAGCCTGCCAATAGGAATTCACCGGGCAAATACAGTGGGGCACTTTAAAACACTGCTGAAAACACATTACTTTAACATGGCCTTTTTATAACTTCACTTTAACTTAATCCTGATACTCTGTATGTTCAGTTCATCATAATAACTATTCATGGTGGCTCTAAAATCTGTACTGACCCCTACTCTCTCTTCTGTTTCTTTTTCCGGTTTCTTTGTGGTGGTGACCTGCGCCACCTCCACCTACTCAAAGCATCATGATGCTCCAACAATGATGGATGGATTAAAAGGCAGAATTCTACGTGACCATCTTCATCAAGCCCTTCCATGAGAATCCTAAATCCAAAGAGGACGGTTTCATTTATGTTAGGTAGAATGCCCAGAGGAGACTGGGCAGTCTAATGGTTTGGAATCTCTACAGATTTTATTTTTTTCTCCAGCCGTCTGGATTTTTTTTTGTTTTTTCTGTCCACCCTGGCCATTGAACCTTACTCTTATTCTATGTTAATTAGTGTTGACTTATTTTCGTACTGTGTCTTTTATTTTTCTATTCTTCATTATGTAAAGCACTTTGAGCTACTTTTTGTATGAAAATGTGCTATATAAATAAATGTTGTTGTTGTTGATTTAATCCTGTGCTATCAAAGGGCGCTTTCACATATACACTCACACACAGTCGTATGGGGACACGTTAGAGATGGAAGAATGTGTAAGGATTTTAACTTGGAACTATAAAGGTGAGACCAAGCAGCTATAACGACTGCATCAGCAAGCTGTAATTTCAAATAAATAATGTTGCAGCTCAAATCAGCTTAACGGTTAGCTGAACAAACAAGCCTGATGGAATGAATGGTCTCGCTCTTGCTTGTTAAAGTTGTAATGTTTATATCAGCAAAATGTACATTACAAGTTCAAGTAGAATTATTCCAGGCTGTATATTCTTCCTCCATCAAGTTCAAGTTTAGAAGGAACGTCTCAGTAATAGCAGCCTAAAAAGATTCAACTAGAAACCTTTCACCCATTCATCTGAAAATTCATAATAACAACTACAGTTCTGAGTGTTACATGCAAGGAGTTTTGAAAAAACAGTGGAAGACATGGTGCTCTGGCAAGAATGGCATTCAAACTAAACCTGTAAAGGGGCATGTTGACCAACTGTCATAATTGGGAGTCAGAAACATGATGAAAAGGGTGTAAGGCCTCCACAATTGCTGAACCTCACTAGCCCTCCTCAAAGAGACTCACCCAAGCAAGCCAGACACAACTACCACCAGTAGGCTTCTGACTAATTGGTACTGGCTTTATAAGTGAAACATATAAAGAAAGTCCCAAAATATATCTCCAAATACCATCATACTCTATTTTGTAGGGCAAGTCCCACAAAGAATCTTTAATGTATTGAAATAAATCAAAAATAGAACAGAAATGATCAAACGAGCAGGAATAAGCAAAAAGGATGTACCTAAAAAGGCCATCCACAGTATACAAGTCCCAGAACGCTAATCTAAAGCAAATCCAGGAAATGAACAGGAAACATTCCGATAAACCAGAAATAACCATCAGGACAGTAGTGTGGAAAGGAAGTTAAAGTCTATTGCTAGCTTCTGTATGAAAATCTGCATGTTCTCTGTGTGGCTAGGTATTATTATTAACAGATAAATAAGCGTGCTTGCATGGAGTGGGGCTGCCAGTGTGGAATGCAGTTCTTGGCTACTTTATCGTCCAATTAAGATGCCAAACGTATGACAAGTTTTCTGATAAGCTTAATTAAAAATATAAGAAAAGACTAGAATTTCTGCTTTCTGTTGTAATCAACAAATAGTGTAAGAATGTTCTATGACCTTTGGATGGAACTGAGCTTATTTTTTCTGTTTCTTTGAAGATTTCTGTTATAAAAATGCAACTGACCCCCGAGGGTAATTTTTGCACTTAAAGCTCTGTAAGGCAAAAGCCCTCTACTCACCAAGTGTAAGAATAAAAAGAATTCTGCTTGTTTGAATTGGTTTCTGCCTGCTGTTATCTTGAACCTTCGTCCACAGTAGCCACTCCTGCCTTCTATAACATTCAATTATCCATTGCTAGACGTCTCTTCTGACTGACCAGTAGCCAGAGGGAGAACCCAGGAGCAGAGACGTCAGGGTGGCCACCTACAAAACACATGAAATGGATGCCACTTTAAAGAAATAGTACATGATAAACAAATAATGAGCAAAAATAAAATAGTAAAGTACATATACCAGTAACATATTGTATTCTGATTATTTGGGCTCTATTTTAATGTCCACTTCAGTAACTGAGAGTTACATGAGGAAGAGAGATTTATTTTATTGTAGGAATGCAATGGAAGAGATAAAAATATGCTGAACAATAGGCAGGTGCAGTGTTAAATTGACCTGAAAACATGGTACTAAACTTCCTGTGGGAACTGGAGACTTTATAAATATTTATTAATGCCCAATACTGTAGCTTGGCAATTGTACCTACAGATTCCCTGATATATTTTGACAAACCATAACATTTTAGTAGGACTTTATTTGATTCATATACTTTTTTATTGCTGTTTCCTCGTGGATTCAATATATTAGGTTTGAGTCCTGCATCCGGTTGTTCTTCATCTTGTGGAGTTTCTATCTTCTCCCCATGTTTGTGTTTTTTTTCAACCCACATTTCTAAAGCTGTGCATGCTAGACTAGCTGACAGTTCCATCTTGGCCTTGTGTGAATGAAATAGGGACTGTCCAGAGTGGACTCCCAGCTTACACCCAATGCTGCTCAGGATAAACTCCAGGGGTCTCATGCATAACGCCGTGCATAGAATTCGCACTATAACATGACGTAAGCACAAAAGCCGAAATGTGCTTACGCACAAAAAAATCCAGATGCAGGAATATGTGCGTTCGCCAACTTCCGCGTTCTTCCGCTACATAAATCCCGGTCAGCATGAAAAGTAAGTTTATTTTGTCATTAAAGTAGAATATCATAAACTTCATCTTAAAATCATTTAATTTACTAGTTCTCAAATCCCATCTTATCTAAAGTAGCAAGTTAAATGCTTTGTTTTGTATTTGATCTTCAATGTGCTCTATGTGTGTGAATCACTACGTGTTTCCATTCTTTCTCTTTCTCCAACAGGACACAGAATCCATTACATTCATGATATTACAGCTCTCTGAATAATTAAAATACTGAGATGTATATGTGATATCATTTTCATGATGACTGGAATGAAAGCATGTTATTAAACACGGGAACACGATGGCACAGTGATTGTTCATGTCTCACACAAGATGCTGCTGCGCCATGACACAATAAGCTCTGTAATAGACGTTAAGCCATCTGTAAGCTTACAACAGCGATTCTTTATATTTACGTTTATAGTTCATGGGATGAAACTGTTTCTGAACCGCGTGGTCCGTACAGGAAAGGCTTTGAAATGTATTGCCATGGCTGAGGCAGCGTGTGCTTGATGCGGTTCACCGATAATTCTCTTTCCGATCAGCTGCTGCTGTGATTCCCCACTCAGATACAGTGATATAAATACTCCGAGTGGTGCAGTGAGAGTAATATGGAAAAAGATGATCCGCTGTGGCAACTCCTAACGGGAGGAGCTGAAAGAAGAAGAAGAAGGTGCAGTGAGAGTAACAACGCTAAAGCAGTTATGGTATTTGGAATACTGTGGCTATTCCCTGGGCCATTATATTGTTACAGGTTAATTACAATCAGATGCATTAAACTAATAAACAATATGTGGTTAATTTCAATGTATTTATAAAGCCACGTCAGGAAAATAAGGAGTAACCATACAGGAACAGTAGCACTGCTTTGATGCTGGGTGCCGCCAGACTGCAAAACCACGTGGAGAACTTGCGTACGACAGGGTATGAGGTACTGTGGAAAAATGCGTGGCTTTACGCCAAGTGTAGGTTTTATACATCGCGATTTGAACGTGGAAACGTTCTTAGGCAACATTTCTGTGCGTAGGCACCGTTTATACATGAGACCCCAGGCCACCACTATCCTGAACTGGATGCAGCAGGTTTGCAATTTTTATGTTGTTTTGTTACACGTCATGTGTTTTAATTTTTTTTTTCTGAACATAACACTAATGACTATATAAACTTTTATTACTTACTTACTTTATATACTTAAAGATTGTTACAGTAGTGTTATTTTCAGAAGAACTCAATGTTGCGTCTTGGCCATGAAATCTATTAACAATAAATTAATAATAAAACCAGCAAAAAAGGGGAGGAAGCTATTAATTGGCAAGTTCCATCTTCAATAAAATAAATCCAGATTTGTAAGTTTTGCTAGTCATTATTTGGTTAGGAATGATTACTCATTTTAGATTTAGTATTCATTTTTTAGTATTTCAGATTTTCAGGGTCATTTGTTACAGTTTTTGTTATATTCTCGAATATAAGTGCACATGTTTATTTGATAATAGCCCAGACTCCCAGAAACTATTGAAATAGTCAAAAAAAAGTCAGCGGTTTCATTTTGCAGACACGTTCGCCCCCCTGTCTGTCAGCAGGTAAATGAGTTTATCTCTGACTTGTTAACTTGGGGCTGCCTTGCCGGCTATTTGAGCTTCATTGCTGTAGCCTCGCACTTCTGGACTGGACAGACAGACAGACAGACACACTTCCATGCATAAATGTTTACATATAAGATTTGGACTGAAGTCTTCATACATTATACACTTCACGTTATTATTAGTATAACATGGAAAAAGTTTCTGCTTTAGCTATGTGTTCAGCATTTCTTGCCTCGCATTTCCTTTCATCCTACACTTACCCATATCTTTGTAGACACGGAACAAACATGAAATGCATGTATTCCAAAAAACTATACACTGTATTTTTTAGTCTTTTTTAGTCTTTAGTTTTACACTCCAGATCTCACAAGCAGAAAAGATAAGAACTTTTTGTCCAAGCTGAGCTCCGTCAAGGTGGGGGATGAGATAGCAGGCTGCTTGCTGCTTGTGCTGATTGACACATGTACAAAACAAAAGATGCTGATGGAAAGGTGCGAAGGGAATTAGGGTGGGCCGGGATTACGAGTTTTTTGTAGGCTTCAGAGATTCTAATGTTAAAGTGCAGAAAGTTTTAAAGATTGTGTAAATTTAAACCATGTACTGTTTCATGTTGTCACTTTCCTGAAGATCTGCCCTTTAACACAAGTTTTCCTTACTTTTTCTTTATGTTTCTTTTGTTAATGTTTTTATATTTTTCTCTATTCTCTTTAAAATTCCAGCCTAGGGGTGCAGGACCCCTCATTATTTGGCTATTCCTCAAGTATGTTGCCGGTCATGTGAGGTCTAACAAGAGGACACTCAAGGCTCAGCACTTTGTTAAGCCATTGAGTAGATTCACGACTTTGAACTTTGACATCTTCAGATTGTTCTGGTGCTAATTTAACTTTCTGGTGAATTTCTCTCATTTTTGTATTTGTTTTTAACTACTCATTTATGTTGAGTGTCATGGGATATTTAAATATTTTTGTATTTAGCTTCTTGTTTCTCTGATATCAGTAATAGAGTTATTTGTTGACTGAATTTAGAGTCTCATCTGTGTTTTGCATTTTTGTATTTACAGATTTATTTAGCTTTCATTTATCTCTTTCCTTTCTCCTGTGTCTACTGTTTGTATTAATTAGTTTTTACTTTTGTTTCCTTCTTATTATTTTCTTATCTTTTTTCTTTATTCTCTATATTTGTTAATAGACGTATCACTACAGGTTTACTGTTTCATTTGATTTTTCTGTATTAGTTGTTAATTGGAAGTTTCTCACTTTGTGGTTTCTTACATTCCTTGAATATTTACAAAGATGTTGTCGTGACATATCACAGTGGAGTTCTTTATTTTTTGTATGCTGTATGTTGTCTTTGTCAGTACTTTAAAAATAGCACACTGTAACCATAATTCACCACTGCTGTACATAGGAAAAAATATTATTGGCAAAAACTTGTAATGCCTCAGAAGCTTTTGCTAAGGCAAAAGGCTGATCTTGTGCTGTGATGGTCTGTAACTGGAAAGTCTATTTTGCTGTTTCAACACTGTGTTTCACTCAAAAATACCTCTCAGGTTAAACTGTGGTGGGCTATCAAGAGGCAAAGGGGTTTGTATGTTTCTAACTTCATTTAGTGTCTCTTAAGCCAAAATCATAATCCGTTTTGGAAGTACATTGTAATAAATGAAACTACTCTGAAAACTCCAGGAAGAATTGGGGAATGACCCTGTATAATGTCCGTTGGACTAAATGAAAAGCGATGTAGAATTTGATCAAAAAACCAAAGCATTTGACAATATTGCAGTCGTTACATGGGTTTTATACAAAATAGTGGTAGTAAATAATTTAACAGAGGAAATGGCACCAAAGCAGACAGACGGAAGTGATGTCATCAGGGCAGAACCGGATTGAGGTCATCCATAGTAGCCAGAAGTGACGTAATTACAGATGGCCAGAAGTGATGTCATCATGGTAGAGCCGGAAGTGATATCATCGTTTGGAGCTGGAAGTGATGTCATTAAAGGGGGTGGGGGTGGGGCAGGAATGTGATGTCATCAATGGTATTCAGACATGGGATTGTTGTGTAGTGGCCATTTTGGGAAACCGGAAGTATTGCAGGTAAGTTATGATTGTTTGTCTTCTTTGGTTCTGTTTAAGGAGAGAGAGAGGAATTAGTACCCATAATCAACCATTTATTTTGTGTAATATCACTCACCTTAGGGCTTGTTGGCTGCATCCTAAGCGCATGTGTGTGACAATATACACAAAATGATCTGGTATGTTTTTTGAATTTGTTACTGTTTTTTTTTAGTTTACATAGCATAAAATTTGAAATGCCAACAATTCAGCTATGTTAAAGTAATAGGGTACGGACGTTGTCGACCGTTATGACCGTTAAACGTAGAATTTTGAAATGAAACCTACTTAACTGTTGTAAGTAAGCTGTAAGGAATGAGCCTGACAAGCTTCAGCCTTCTACCTACACAGGAAGTTGGAGAATTAGTGATGTTGGAAAGTTCAATATGGCAGCTGACAGTGGCGTTATACCACCAAAATAAGTACGTACATTGGTTTTGGTTAGTGCAGGGAAGCCGCCTATCAAATTTCGTGCAGATGGGGCCATAAATAAGAAAGTTCAACATGGTGGACGTTGTCGACCTTTATGACCGTTACATGTAGAATTTCGAAATGAAACCTGCTTAACGTTTGTAAGTAAGCTGTAAGGAATAAGCCTGCCAATTTTCAGCCTTCTACCTACACGGGAAGTTGGAGAATTAGTGATGAGTCAGTCAGTCAGTGAGGGCTTTGCCTTTTATTAGTATAGATATTACATTGAAACAAATTATCATAAAACAAAATATTGATAGTTAATTAAAGTGCAAAAACAATAATTGTTTTGTGAATTGTGAGAGAAATGGTTTTCATTTTTTAATTCAGCATTGAAAAACATATAAAATAACATGAAATAATCAAAAAAAATGTTCAGAGTATGTGATGTGTTATATGTTATGGACAAATTATGCTAAGTGTTAAGCCTTTCTCTGCATCATCTACAGTACTTAGTAGCGTCACTTTACCTGAAGCTCCTGGAACTGATTTGTACTGACCTAGTATACTATACATTTTACAGGATAGACAATTTAAATATAAATATAAACCATGTGAATGAGCGTTCCACCCCATTACAGGTACCACAGTGCACCCTTAAAACAGTCCTTACCAAGCTTGCCTGGTTGACAGTGAACTAAACATTACATTTTTGACTGGTATTATTATCAATGCAACTACATAGCCCCACTCCATGACACAGGAACGTATCTTTTACTTTCTTTTGAGAATTCATCAGTAAACACTGTATGTGTTAACAACAATTATCTTGCCTTGTTTTTCTATAGAGGCTGGGCAGCACAGAACACACCGTCTCAATGGGCAACCTAGTGCTTCTGCTAATACAATTTTTGCTAAAGCTGCTGGAAACGTCTGCTAACTTAACTCAATGGTTCTTTTTTCATCTGAAAGACAACAGAAAGCTGTCACATTTAAAGGTTTTTGAAAACAAAATTGCAGAGCATAGTGATACCTGGACTTCCAACGTCTCATGAGAAATAAAATCTTCAAAACAAGCTCACTTGCATTTTGGATTGTTCATTGAGTTGCTTCTCAATAGAAGTCCTCTCTCTTTCACATCTAACTAGGGTTTGTTAGAGGCCAACTGCCAGGGAATCCTGAGAAAGATGCTGAAGATGACCTGACTGACTCCTTCTGATGGAGCTCTCATGTCCTGCACATTTTCACTTGTCAATTCTGCAGTCCTACTCTATTAATATACTTTTTGAGCAATTATATTTGTTTTCATTTTCTGAAACTTTCTTATCTTTGAAATAAAATGAGTGAGCAGATACAAAGGAGGATGAGAAGGAGGCTGGGAGCATGCACTGTAGCGCATTGCTACACCCACCACACGACAAACCACCTGGATTGGGACCCGAGTGCAATAGTATTTCATTATAAGTTTTTTTTAGTAGAACAGAAACCCCAAAAAATCACAAAGGAAACGAGAATAGCCATTAGTTATGAAAGTGGAGTTGTATTGAATGTTTTTTTGTTGCCTTTACCTTCTATAAAATAATCAATCATTTATGAAAGGAAACTTGTTTAGTATATTAAAGACCAGCTTTGTTTCTTTAGCTAACTGCAAATATTACAGCAACGTCATGTTCATTCTCAAACCTGGCTCTGGGAAAAGTGCCTGTCTATTCCAAGGCCCATTCATTCTGGTTTGGAATTGCCAGTTAATGTAACCAGCATGTCTTAGGGTGTTGTGTGGAAATCCCACACAGACATGGGGAGAATGTGCAGAATCCATACAGACCGTGACACGGGATCTGAGAAACACCAGCACTATCTGCTACACCTCCAAGCTGCTCTATTACAACAAAAGTTTTGTGAAATCCAAAAAAACAAGAGCTTCCTGTGTTAACAGCTATATTTACTTTTTCATGTGACAGTAACTCATAAACCCAAAGTGCATAGCACAATCGCGTTTAACATTTCTGTAGAAATAGCTGTGGCAGGTTATGTGACATACGCACAGTCACATAACAAAGCAGTAGCAAGATTTGAAGTTCATTGTGTGCACACCAATGCCTTAGACACTGTCCTTTTGAGAATATCTTTGTTCTGTAAGTGGTAAAAGATGTTGGCTGAAGTTCAAATATGATTGAGCATTGAGTAATGAAACCACAGAAGCAACTGGCTTGCTCATAAATCACTGAGGCGGAGGAATGTTGTGATTTGTCAGAACCATAACTTGACTGCTTGTAACAGCCAGCATGTAGCAGAAGAAGCACCTCCTGACACCAACGAGATGACAATTATTTGGACAGTGAGAGGGGCCTAGTTTGGCAAGCCAAATTAACATTTCAATTTCTGATATCTTAAATTGTAATTTACATTTTTCTGCTGTGAAGGATCTGTACTTATGTCTTACACTTATGCTGCTTGAGAGAGACACAATCATCTGCCACTCAAAAGTCCATGTATCTTTTTTCTTTAGAATTAAATCACACAATGGGTTGAACGTTCAGTGCCTTAGCTGGCATTTGATGATGAAGTATTTTTCTCCACAACAAGAATGTTAGGAGCTATTTTATTATGTAAGGCAAATGAAAGAATTGTGCTCAACATATAATATCTTGTAAACTAAAAACAAGTAAAAATCAGGTTAATCCAATGATTAAATTGTTGAAATGCAAATAAATCAGAGCCTTAAATGCTAAAGAATACTTAGAGCTTAATGGTTTGGGGATTATTTCTTAACTGTGTTTTGTTTTCTGTGCTGCTGGCATACGGTTCTCTTCTGATCAGCGTATTTATAACATATGCGGCTTTACCCAGACCAACAGATAGAGCATATTAAAGGCATTGTCCCTCCTTCACGCGCATCATACGTCCTCTGTTACAGAAGATAGTGCAGGATCATTAACAGTAGCACAATGGGATTCTAGGACATTTCTAATCCTAGGATGATACGGCAGTGTACAGCCACTTACAGTGACAATGGCAGGAGTGTTCCTCGTATATCTCTTCACATTTAACATTTAAGGTAGAATGCCCAGTAGGGGCTCAGTGGTCTCGTGGCCTCAGAACCCCTGCAGATTTTGTTTTTTTCTCCAGCCCTGTCCTCCTTGGCCATCGGACCTTACTTTATTCTTTGTTAATTAGTATTGCCTAATTTTATTTTTTTCTTCATTTTCTAAAGCACTTTGAGCTTCATCATTTGTATGAAAACGTGCTATAAATAAATATATAAATAAATGTTGTTAACATGTGGTGCTTTATTCATTGTTTGCTATTGGCATTATTCCTCTGTAAATACTAGTATAAATGCCATTGTCTTGCGTTCACCTGACTATACATTTGAAACCATAAACTTCTAGAAGAAATAGTTGGATTGGATTATCATTTTGCTTGTTGAGAAACAACTGTATGCAGGATATAGTTTTCATCTGTAAAAAGGATGAGGCAGTGTTTTGCTTTGCAACAAAATTCTTGGTTTGGCTTCTAATTAAAGTGTGATGCTGTTGGCATTTTGGTATAAGTAGAACACCATGTAAATTCCTTAAGATATCTGAACACAGTTATGAAACTGGTGTGTCCATTCATAGCAGCAGTATTCACATCTACACATTGGCATTTTCAATGAGATAATGTTCAACACTGCAAGACTAGGAATAGTTATAGTATGGTGAACTCACCGTCACCACATCACATGGGCCACTGTATAAGTGGTGCTGTTTGAACCCGTTCTTTAATTCACAGACAATAGCTATATACTGCATATATACATATAATGACATGTGTGCTTGGGAGATAGCTTAATGGCTCTGGTGAAGGTAATTACTTGCCAAACCAGGGGGTTGTACTGTGGTCTATTGCCTTCTCTCTTCCTACCTCTGCAGAGCAGAAGTCTGACAGCCACTCCACTGCTGACGTCAGTTCAGTTGCCTGTTATCCTGAGCCCAATGGTACTTCAACTCTTTCACTTTCTTGTGTCTCCTATTGTAGAGGAAAGCCAAGCAAAATGGCACCTTTTATTGGCTAACTAAAAAGATTACAATATGCAAGCTTTTGAGGCAACTCAGGCCCCTTCTTCAGGCAAGATGTAATCATTCCATGTAGTATCGGTACATTTCGGTGTCTTGTATGCCTGTAGTACTAGGGTGTTGTACCGTGTTAGCCATTATGAATGTAGAGAAAAGCCAAGCGAAATGACACCTTTTATTGGCTAACTAAAAAAGATTACAATATGCAAGCTTTTGAGGCAACTCAGGCCCCTTCTTCATGTACTGTATATATATATATATATATATACACAGACATATACATAGACATATATATATATATATATATATATATATATATATATATATTGTGGACGTGGCCCGGACACAGACAGGCAGACATGTTGTAAGTCACCACCACACATTTATTCACAACTATGTACAATATTTACAAGTGCACAAACCCCGCAAAGTCCTGGTCACACAACACCTTTCTTCGGGCCGCCTCCACACTCTCCTCTGCTTCGACCTGCTTCCACCCGATTCCAGCCTCGAATGAAGGGAGGCGGCCCCTTTTATCCGCACCCGGATGTGCTTCATGTGCTCCCCGGCAATCTCCCGCTGACACACGAAGGTGACGGCTGTTCTCCAGGAAGCTCTCCGGATGTCCCTGCTTCTCTTCCCCCCAGCACTTCCTGGTGTGGCAGAAGTGCTGAGGTCCAGGGTTCCCAAGGCATTGGGGCACCCCCTGGTGGTGACCACGGGCCCCTACAGGGTTGGGTTTCCATGCCCTCTACCCGTGGCCCCCAAAGCAACCAGGGTGGCGACCACCACGTGATCCAGGGCGGGCGTAGACCCTGTTCCGGTCCTTCAGGGCGTCCCGGCCGGGTCATCGCCCCTGGCATCCCTGACAACATATATATATACACACATATATATCTATATCTCTATCTATCTATCTATATTATATATATATATCTATATATATCTATCTATATCTATTGTCACACACGTGCACATGGGAACCAGCTAAAGGGCCTAAACACTAGTAATTCTACACCAGGCCAGGGGGTGGCGGAGTGTACTGACTATCTCTCTCAGTCCCTTGCAGACCTTTTCCGGGAAATCCCGCCTGTTGCTGGCCCCAAGGATGATGTCACTTCCCGGGCACAAGGACACCACTCCCAGTTCCGGCATAGATGACGTCATTTCCCTTCCAGCCCTTTAAAACTGCCATCTTGCCTCAGTACAGGCAGTTCTGTTCTGGACTCCGAACTAAGCACATCGTGCTATTTAAAAGTACTTTCAGCCGATTCAATTATACAGGTGGCTGCCCCAAATCTTTATGATGTCTCCGACTCATTCTTATCACAGTGGTGTAGCCGGCAGGATGAAACCTTCCCAGAAGAAATCGGGAAGGAACCATGGATTTACTCAGGTAGGAGAGTACCGGGGCTGTGTTTCCGGGTGGGGGGCGTGCTCAGTGGTCCAGAACGACACGATGCAGGCATCGCTTCCAGCAAGGGAAAACGAGCCCCTAGTCCTACACAAGAAGAATGTGGAGGAGACCCACCGACGGGGACTGGTTCCTCTGGGGAAAACAAAAAGGGCTTACTATGTTCTCTCAGAGAAGAGGACTGAGCTGTCCGTTGGGACCACAATACAGAGACATACGGGCTGTCCCCAGACCAGCAGGTAAAGCACCTACAAAGCTGGGAATATGATCCGGAAAGATCAACCCGGGAGCAAGCTTATGCTCTCTGGGAAACTGTAGGTTTATGGCTGAAGCCATTCGAATTAACTACCCTACAAATTGTGCAGCAGGTGGCCTGCTTCATCTTAATTAATGGTCTTCCTGCTACTTTTACCCAGCCAGTCTGGGGAGACTTTAATTCCATAGATGAGTTAATAACTCAATTAACAGCTAAGCCAGCCTCACAATCTGTGGGAGCAGAATGGTCTTCTAGTGAACTCCGTAGGGATTATGTTACACCGTATAAGTCCCTTCCACATAAACCGAAGCCTGCTCTGATGTCGCCGGGTCGCGGGGTGGGCCGCTCGCATGGGAGTGCGGGGGAATGCGAGTGGAAGGGGAGAGGACGGTTATGTGCACTTACGAACCCCCTGGCAACTGGTCATACGGGAGTAGTGATTCTGAATGGATTTCGAGTTACAGCCCTTCTAGACTCCGGCAGCAACATCTCCGTTGTTGATTGCCATTACGTACTACTGCGACAGTGGACGAGGAAAAAGACCAGTATACGCTGCATACACGGGGAAACAAGGACATACAAAACCGCCCTCTGTGTTATAAGTTACGAAGACTTAGTAAAAAAGTTCCCCGTGGCAGTCCACCCACACCCACCTTCTCCTGTGATCCTAGGGCGGGACTGGTCTGATAGTAAATGCGGAGTGCGGATAACTGCTCCCCTTGTTCCTGTAGGCCTAGTCATGGAAGGGGATAACCCAACTCAAGCTGATTCCACGCCGTGTAAACAGCCGGCGGAGACGGGTACAGAAGACTGCGAGGAGGATGGGGAGGCTCCTGGGCCGTCGCACTTAGATACGTCATCAACCCGGGCCTCGACGAGTCAGGAGGACTCCCTGCCCCTTGAGGTCAGACCGGACCCTCTCTCCGACATGCACTTTCAATTCAACCAAACGCCGGCATCTTTCAGGAGAGAACAATGGAATGATGACTCCCTGAAGTTTGCAAAAAATGCAGTCGTGCTTGTCAATGGCCAACGCACTCATCAGCCCATGCCACCCGGGCCCCACTTTGTATTAGACAGTGATCTGTTATATCGAATAGCAGAGCATGAGGGCGGGTTGCGGAACTTGTTGCTAATCCCACGAACCTACTGGCAGCAGGTTTGTGAGATGGCACACGCCCACCTCATGGGAGGCCATTTAGGCACCGAAAAGACATTAGAGCGAATTAAGCTCCGATTTTATTGGCCGGTGATTAACGAGGAGGTTTGCCGTTTTTGCATATCTTGTCCAGAATGTCAATTACGGCAAATTCCTAGGAGGGACCGTGCTCCTCTCGTTCCCCTGATTGATGTTCCCTTTGAGCGTATTGGGGTTGATATAGTAGGACCTCTGGAGCCCTCAGCCCGAGGACACAAATATATATTAGTCCCCGTGGACTATGCTACCTGACATCCAGAGGCAGTTCTGTTGCGCTCTGCTACTTAAAGCGATCGCACGGGAATTAGTGGCAGTCTTCGCACGTCTATGGATCCCTAAAGAAGTCCTTATGGCGACGTTCAAGGAAACGGCCAAGATACTTAAAATAAAGCACCTAAAAACCGCAGTATATCATCCTCAAACTGATGGTCTTGTCGAGAGGTTTAACCAAACTCTCAAGCAGATGCTACGCAAGGTGGTCAGCGGGGACGGGAGAAACTGGGATCAGCTCCTCCCTCTCATGCTCTTTGCTTATCGGGAAGTTCCACAAGCCTCTACGGGGTTCTCCCCTTTTGAATTGTTATATGGCCGACAACCCCGAGGGCTATTGGATGTCTTAAAAGAGGAATGGGAAGGAGAGGCTCTCCCCTCTAGCAATATATTGGAGTATATTGCGCAGTTACGCGATTGATTCGGAAAAATCCGACCTTTGTTAAAAAGTCACATGGAAGAGGCGCAAGCAGCACAGGCCCACTATTATGACCGTGGCACAACCCTCCGGGAGTTCCAACCGGGGGATCGCATCATGGTGTTGGTTCCTACCTCGCATTCTAAGTTGCTTGCCCACTGGCAAGGCCCGTATGAAGTTAAGGAGAGGAAAGGGCTCGTTGATTATTTGGTGAAACAACCCAATTGTCGGCCGAGCGAGCGGGTGTATCATGTCAACTTGCTGAAGCCGTGGAAGGAGAGGGATCCCGATCACGCACTTTCTTTGCTCAGACCGACTGCCTTAACTTCGGACCCGACTTGAATGCTAAACAGAGACGTAAGCTAGAATTAGCGATCTCGTCAGTTCTGGAGGTAGTGAGTGAGCAGCCTGGACAGAGCTCTCTGATTGTGCACGACATAGTGAGAGAACCTGGGGCTGCAAAGAAGGCATGGGTGGAGCTTGAGATCAAGCGCATGTGATTGGTGTGATTGAGGAAAGTTATAGTTCCTGGTCCAGTCCAATTGTCTTGGTCAGTAAGCCTGACAGGAGTTTAAGGTTTTGCAACGACTTTCGTCGGCTGAATTAAGTCTCCCAGTTTGACGCCTATCCGATGCCTCGCGTGGACGACCTCCTCGAGAGGCTGGGACAGGCAGAATATTTGACCACACTTGACATGACGAAGGGGTACTGGCAGGTTCCTTTAACTCTGATGCCTTCTTGGTTTCTGATTTATTTTTGTGAGAGAGATATGAAATAATCTGTCCTCTTAGGAAAGCCTTCAGAGTTTCTCAGAGTATTCTTGTGGAGACCTCTAAAGGATGTATTTGTCTCTTAAAAAATTGATTTGCTTGGATATAAACTCTATACAGTTCTTATCTACTAATAAAAGTGGCTTAAGACACCAGCTGCAAGATGATCAAAAGGGTGTGGTCAGAGAAAACAATAGGGACATACTTGCAAAATGTAATCATGGGCAAGAAATTGTTATCTATAAATAATCAATTCTTGAGCAACAGTGATAAACTAGTGAGAACAAATATGCTCTTGAGCTTGGGTTTATAAATCTTCAGGGGTCTGATAAGTTGTGATCAATTACAAACTGTGTAATTGTTTTTGCAGTTTTTTTTTTCTAAGACTCTATGAAATGCCTTGAGCATTGGAAAGGCACTATATAAATAAAATGTATCATTATTATTATTATTATTATTAGATGTCATGACCCCTGTGGCAGGAGACATATCCAGGGGCCTCATGTATAAACGGTGCGTATGCACAAAAATGTTGTGTACAAACATTTCCACATTCAAATCGCGATGTATAAAACCTAAACTTGGCGTAAAGCCAGTGACATTTTGACGCTAGCACATACCCTGGCATATGCAAGTTCTTTTTTTGCAGACTGGCGGCAATCATCACAGCAGTGCAACTGTTCCAGTGTGGTATTTATATCCACATGTATGACATGAGTGGAGAAATACACTGAAATTAGCAGCATATTATTTAATAGTTTAATGCATCTGATTGTAATTAACCTGTAAGAATATAGTGGTCCATACATGGTCAAACTATTCTAAATACAAAGGCTGCTTTTGCTCTACTCTCACTGCACCTTCTTCTTCTACTTCTTTCAACTGCTCCCGTTAGGGTTGCCACAGCAATCATCTTTTTCCATATTAATCTCACAGCACCAATCTTTTATATCACTGTATCTGAGTGGAGAATCACAGCTGTACAGCAGCTGATCAGAAAGAGAATTATCGGTATACAGCATCTATCTCACGCTGCCTCAGCCATGCTGCCTATTTGAACTGCTCTCATACGGCAAACGCTTCAGAGCCTTTCCTGTATGGACCTCGCGGTTCAGAAACAGTTTCATCCCAAAAACTATAAACGCACTGTCACCGGACGCGCGACAGTTGAAGGACCGGACATGACAGAGAAATGAGACCGTCGGGGATGAAAACAGTGTACTAACCTCTCTCTCCCTTTCTCCCTCAGAAAAGACGAAGCGACGCCGCCATAACACCGCCCGGAGTAAACAACAGTCTCCACTTCTGGGTTCCTTTTTTCCCTCTGGTCCCCCAAAGATGACGTCATGCTCCCATCCACCACCACGTCTACCCAGCAGCCATCACACTTAATTTCCGGTCCAGCCCTTTATATTGTCCCTTCAAATCTGCCATCTTTGTCTTTTGTTACCTCATGCAATTTCTTTGTTTTGAGAGGAAGACCTGTTTTTTTTATTTTTGTTACAGTATACGGGGCCTCAAAACCCCAAACCTTGATACGAGTTGGCTCGTTATTTCACAGCACTTAATCAGTCCATCACCTTGTAGAACTGTTTGCACATATACTTATTATAAGTATAATTACTTCACTGTAAACTTGCGATACAGTTATAATATTGCACAACCTGAGCCACTTTATAAAGTGCGTATTTACACATGATGACGATATCATTTTTAAGATGAAATGCAGCACAATGTTTATTATATATACAAATAAAACTTTAACTTAATTTAAAAAATCTATATTGTTAATAAATAAACATGTGAGGACACGGTATCGCAACGCTAGCAAGGAGCTGGTGCTCTGTTCACGGATTGTTCCTGCTTCACGCTTTATTCTTGCTGGGATTGGCGTGACATTGGATGAAAAGAATAATTTAACATGTACTACAAAGGTATTTCAATGTTATTTAAAAGTTTTGAAGAATCAGCATTCTAAGTTTACAGATGGCTTAACTTCTATTGTGGCAATTGGGTATTTGGAAAAAGAAAAGTAAGAACAGGAATTGGGGGTTAGTACGTTTGAAAGAGACAGTACTACTGCAATAAATTATTTAATCAAAGGTCGTGCACAGCGCAGAGAGCATCTTGCATGAGACATGAACAATCACTGTTCCCAGGTTTAATAACATGCTTTAACTCATATCATCATGAAAATTATATCAAGTATACATCTCAGTATTTTAATACTGTAATATCATGAATGTAATAGATTCTGTGTCCTGTTGGAGGAAGAGAAAGCCTGTTTAAGAATCACGTAGTGATTCACACACATAGAGCACATAGACGATCAAATACAAAACAAAGCATTTAATGTGCTGCTTTAGTTACGATGGGATTTGAGAAACTAGTAAATTAAATGATTTTAAGATGAAGTTTATGATGTTCTACTTTAATGACAAAATAAACTATGTGATTAAAGTGGAAATTTCGAGGTGAAAGTTGACATTTTGTGCTTTTTCCCACTGTGTGCCTATTTTTTTTCTCTGTACCCTAATAAGCTTTTATATGACACTCAGACGGTGGGCTACGACTCGCCTTTTCATGGCGACTTTGACATGTGACAACTTCTTTTTTATTTCGGGCACTGTACGACTTTGTGAACTTGAGCTTTCGAGTTTCTCCGACACTCTATGTCATTCGATCAACTTCCTTTTGTTGTTTATGCCACCAACAAATAGTACATTTTTTCTTGCCTCCACTTGGTATTCGCTGAAATTCTTCTATTTACCCCCGTGCTTTTGCCATTGCCTTTTCACAGAACGCTGAGCTTAAGGGCTATTTATATTGATTTGCATATTCAAAGAGGCATAATTCTGGGAGGAGGTTGGGAGTGGCAGCAAGGCGCGTGCACATGTGTTACTTTTCACGCTAACTGGCATTTATGTAGCAGAAGAATGTGGAAGTTGGCGAACACACAGATTTATGCATCTGGATTTTTTTGTGTGTATGAACATTTCCGCTTTTGTCCATATGCCATGTTATAGTGTGAATTCTTCTCACGCTGTTATGCATGAGGCCCCAGTTCTGGATTTAAAACACAATTAAAGTCTCCAGCCATTATAATTGTATGAGTGTTCACATTAGGAATGGATAAAAATACATTTTGAATAAAGTGCCTATCATCTATATAGGTTACATAGATATTTATATAGTTAAATAAATTACCCATGACGATCACATATTGCTCTTCAGAATCAGATACTAAATCTGATACTACAAATGAGATTGTTCTATGTAAGGAATTCCCACTTGTTTTCTTTGTATAGCATTAGTGGAATATTTGGCCTGTTCAATCTCTGCACAACCGAAACTGATCCTTGCTTAATAAGTGGGTCTCCTGTAAAAATACTCTTTCAGCATTTAGACCTGTTTGGTGAGGGAATACTTTCTTTCTCTTTAATTCTTGATTGAGACCTTTAACATTCCATCTCATAAAGTTAACTGTTTGGAGACTTCTGAACTTTTGTTGACATTTTGTAGTCTTAGATTAAGATAGTACATTATTACATAAGATAGCTTTGATCTTAATTTCCAATTTTTCAAGGAGTTATTGCCATGAAGCAGATTGTTACATTGGCACTTACAATAGTAAGAATTAAAAGGACAGATTAGAAATAGATTGCCCTCTCCCCTCCCCTTTACAATGTGTAAGTATATTGTATGTGATAATGTTTGCATATAAAAGTTTACCAATACCAGGGAGTCAATAAATGACAGCAGTGGGTAGCATGAGGTAACATTTTCACTGCATCATAGCTGTACTTTAAATTTTATAAATACAAAATTTTAAGTCATATTTATTACATAGTATTATAGTAGGTTTTTATTTTAATGAAACATTACATTTCCCCTTTGGGATTAATAAAGTATCTATCTAATCTAATCTAATCTAATAAGCATATATTGTCTTGTAAAAAAGTTAATTTCACTCTATTAAATGTTTTCTTCTTTTTTAACATACGTGAACATATCATGATTTGATCTTTATTTAAGCCATGCCTATAGATAAAGATGATGTAATTGAGACACGATGAAAAAACAATGAAAATTTGACCTTGCAATAATTTATTTAATTCAAAATTATTAGATGTGCCATTTTCATCTGTGGAAAAAGTAAGTACACTGTTGGCTCTGTTATTGCTCCCTCATGTTTCCTAAAACTGTCTAGGGTCATTGTCATGTTGCAAGGACCGCTTTTAGTTTAGTTTCAGTCTTCAGACACATCATGTTTTCCTCAATCACCTTTGGTACAATGAAAAATTGTACTAGTACTAATTGTACATAATAGAATTCTATAATAGTGCACTGCCCATGCCCTGATGCAGGAAGGCGGTCTCAAACAATAACATTTCCAACACCAGTTGGTACCAGGTTGTTTCTGGTGAAATGCTGTCTTCAGTTTTCACCAGACATGTTTTCTGGTACTATAACCAAATAAGTCTATCTTTGCCTCATCTGTACAGAGCACATTGTGCCAGAAGTCCAGGTTATTGTGTAGGTATTTATGGACAAACTTCTGTCTTGTAATGATGCTCTGTTTGCCTTCTTCCTGCTACACATCCCATGGAGATCTATTTTTTTCTGCCCCTTTCTAATGATAGACTTGTGCACTTCGATATTGGTATGTCAGGAGCTACCTGTAGCTCCTGACCTGGATAAGTTGGCAGTTCTATGAAATCTTCTCCTCTTGTTAATGATCTTCTGGAAAGTGGAATGGTTGATTGTCAATTATTTTGAGATGTTTTTAAATCTCTTCCCAGATTCATAGCCATCGACAGTATGACTTTCTTTCGGAAGGCCTCAGAGAACTCTTTCGATCTAGGCAAGGTGAGCAAACTAAACTAAATGTCTGAGGTTAAAATGAGACACGTTACACCAAGACCTTTCACCAATCATTTGCATCTGATTTGTTGCACTGAATTCTAATTTTAGGTATTTGGGTATTTGAGGTGGTGATGAATGTTTTCCATACACAGAATATGTATTCATGTTTATTTAAATTATATACAACAAAATATTAATGTGGCATGATGTTTGTTATATTGTATGATCTTTCACATGATTGTACTGCAAGATCTATTACATGATATGTTTTGTGTATTGTCTTATACCTTGTATGGGCACTTTTAAAGTGTCACCTTGCAGTTTGTCATCTCTATATTGTGGAATTTCTATTTTCTTATCAATGTTATAACCACCCCTATCACTCTTTCATCGCAAGGTTGTATGTAAGGTTCTTTTTTCATTTGCAGTTGGAATTTTGTCAAATGATATGTCATCTCCGATGTGTAATCCATTAGAAGTAACGCAGTAGCAGTTCACAGGGAGCTCTGCACAGCCAATTATCATTCCTTCCTCCTTGTTGACTCATGAGTGCCGGCCAGCTGGGGGCCTTCCAATGTTACACTGATAAGCAGCAGAGCAGTCATCCAGCAACCAGATTAAGATTAATTCAATTTGGCTGGAGTTAAAATTGTCCTTCCTCCTTCTGACATAATAGATAAATGGATGGGCATTGATCTTAGGTTAGCTGAATTGAAAAAAAAAAATAAAAAGATGTTTTAGACACAGTAAGCTCACTTCTTTGTCTTCTATTTTAATTTTTTCCTTGTAGTCCTGCCACATCAATAAGAGACAGGAAATTATATTGTTCAACTGATTTTTTAAGCTTTTATAACTCTACAGTCGCCTTCATAACAGACAAGCTGTATAGTAGCGACGGTATGTTTTTATTATCATTATATATTTTACCCTTCTACAGCCTAGACTATGATGCATTAGTTAATGCTTTTGGTAACTTTTGATTGCAAATATCTGTTAGTGAAAAGATGCAAAAAAGAAAGAAAGAAAAAAAGATATGAGTTTAGGCATTTTGTTTCTACTGGCTAGTTGTACCAAAATGTCTAAGTGGGAACAATGGTCGTTTACTGCTTGGTGGGAGAAGAATGCATGAAGTGTCTTTGTTCTGCATATAATTAACCAAATAGCAAAAAAGGAAGGCAGACAGGAAGAAAGAGGCCAAGCCTGTGAAGTCATCCATTGTTGCTTCTCTGTCTGCTTTGTTCTCCCTCCCTGTTTTGCTTTGGGTCTTTTGTGCTAGGTGTTTGCTGGCCTCCACAAGACCTGAGGGTGTGTGGTTTCAATGGACATTCGGTGGTCTGGGTGGGACCCTGAGAATCACCGAGCCGAATGCTGTAGCCACCAGACTAGTCCTGTTTATTGCTGGGGGGCTCACACTGAACCATGTTGCTGCATTAGCTGACATGCTGACTAAATGATGGAGACAGAAATGTTTCTTTATTATTACCCACATTTTATTTATTTATTTATTTAATGCAGGTAGGCATCAGATATAAAATGTTCCTGTTTATCTAATTTATTGGTTACTGAATCAGTCTGACTTAGTGATAAGGTTTTAAAGTTGAATCACAAGCTTGCTGGCACTGACTCACTGGGTGAGTCGCTTAATCTTCTAACACTCCGACTGCAAAAAACAGTAACAACAGTGATGTATTGTGCATTTAAAGCACTGGGAAAGTCACTAAATTAAGATAAAGTTTTATTATTGCTTTTTACTCAGTCTACTACTGTGTGCTAGTTTATTATAGTTTTCTATTGCATAGTGCTGTGTAATATATATATATCCAGGTAGAATAATCCTCAAGATACAATGTGGGTAGTGGATATTTTTGAACCCATAGCAAAATACACTGCTGCATACCACCCATTGACAAGCTCTGAGCTGAAATGCTGACCTTCTAGCTTAAAGGCCTACTTATTTTTGCAAGTAGATTTCAAATGTCCTTATAAATCTGCAAAAGATGGATTAAATTTGGTTAAAATAATACACCAAACCACAGAAATAAAGAATTCATAGCCGTTCTTTATTTTTTTTTTGCTACATCATGTTGAGAATATTTGAAGGCCATGTGGACCAACCTGAGTGGAATGTCTATATACTGTTGTATTTATACAGTAAGGCAACAGTCCAAATAAGGTTTTTGTCACTGAAGTTCTGCAATAGAAACAATTTTAATATTCTCATTAACAGAAAAGAACAACAATAACTTCAAGTGCTGAAATACAGAACTGAAAATAAAGCACGCAACAGAGAGAAATGTGTTTGTGAGGAAGATTTCCCCAGGAGAGGCCTTGGCCTGCTTGTCATCAGGGCCGTCTTAACACATGGGCAGGCTGGGCAGTTGCCCGGGGGTTCCACGAACATAGGTTCTCCATGCTAATCTATGTATGGTGTGACTTGCTGTTAATAAATAAATACTATACTATACTAAACTATAAATATTTGTAATTGTGTTACAAGTAGACATTGGCATCGGCCTCTGATTTAGTATCACGGTCACTTCTACAACCTCACGTGCATGTATGTGCATGGATCTAACGCACTACATAACGTAAAAGCGTATATGTTAACAATTTAGAAAATGTGTGAACACTTGATTAATAATAAATAATTCATAGTAATTTCATCGTGTGCCATCTCTGTCTGTATTGTTTACCAACTGAGTATCATATATATGTTGAAAGTTTTGTGTTTTTCAAGGCTCATGTAATATTGTCCAAGCGTTTGTGTTGATTAATCTTTGCTGTACAGCATGTTTTTTTTAATGTTTAAACACTGATTTTGTTGGAAGTACCAATAAAATAAATATATGTTTCATTTTATCAACCATTTACATTTTTGTTCCTGTGAGTGATTGTGTAGGTAAGGGCCCCAGGCCCTGCTGGCCGCTGCCGAGAGTTGATTCTACAAAAAAATAAAATAAAAATAAAAAGAGGAATAACCTTGGAGGTAAATCATCACCCCAAAGGGAGATAGTAAACGTCACGTAGTATATATGTACTAAATTTTAGGTCAATAGTTCATACGGTTTGTGAGCTACAGGTGATTTAAATTCCTGGACAGACAACCAAACAGCCACGGTAACGTATTATATATAAAGATGATCGAGAGTATATGTTGGAGTTTGGCTGATGGTGGTCACCAGTGGCTAAAAGGATGTACACATACATTTGAGGAATTCCACCTATGAAATCCGAATAAAGTGCTTTAAAATGTGAAGGTGTTAGTTACAGAGCAAACAATCTCCCATCCATGTATGGCTCCAGCTTTGTCCAGTTATTACAGCCATGGATATGGTATTCAAAATGACAATTCCTGGAACTTTTAATTAAAAAAATTGTTCACACATATTTATATTTGTCATGGTGAACTGTTCAGTAGTTTTATTTTTCTTTCTATCATTGGTGACCCATTTCCTCAAATTGTGAATTGGTTACTGACTGGCAAGGGGTAAAGTTTTGCTCTGGAGGACAGATAATCAACAATGGTAGGAAGACAGCAACTTGGCATGGAATGTTCGAATGCTAGAGTCCAGAGGAACAATCCTGTAATTCCCAGTGAGCTAAGAAAAGTGATAGGTAGGACAACTAGAGAGAGACAGAGCTGAGGAGCAGTTCTACACATAATGATCTACGAGGATGCTAGACGACCAGCAGCTCTGCAGGATCAGAATCAAAGAGTACAAGAGGCAGTGTCTTCTAGAAAAAAAGCGTCGAGTAGCAGGAGAAGCCAGTTTTCTTAGACAAAGGTAAGTTGAGGGAGGTAAGAGAGATGGCCGCTACTTTATCACCTATCAAGCATGGGGACAGCAAATAGTCCCAGACATAGTGTAGGGAGGCCATGTTTCTGCTCTTAGGAAATGGCCAGATGGTTCAGAAGTGTAGTCATTTCAGGAACCATTAGATAAACATCTGTCCTGTCTTTGATGCCAGAAGTAATTTCAATCCATAAATGCTCCTGGGGATATTTTTTAAAACTGCATCAAGCCTGAGCATTCATGGAGTCAACAGTGAAGGAGAGTTTGAGGTAAAGGCTCACTTGAAAGAAAGAAGAGGGCAGGATGATGAGTGACAGAAAGAGATGGGTGGGAGGTGAAGATGGGAGAATGTGCATCCGTTTCAGATGAACAAGTGTATTAGCAACCCTGCTGTCCGGGCAAGGGTTCACAACCATGTAGTCTGGTGGGGAATTCAAGTAAGTTATCTTTTGGGGTCTACATGTTTTGTATTTTATATTTTTCATTTTTGCCTATTTTTCCCTGAGTAATTTTGGTTACATTTTTTTAAAATGCGGCCCCCTCTTGTTAAACTATTTAAACATTACCTGAATCACACTATCCATCCATCCATCCATTTCAGGATTGCAGGTTACCGTGGAAGCACTGGATATATGGTTTGAACCAATATTGGATGAAGTGTTAGTGGATAACACATATATGTACTTTATAATGTTATTTATTTATCTGAGGTGTTGAATTTAGTATTGGAAATAAAGAGAAACAGACCAAAAAACTGACACACAGAAATCTGCAGTTCATAAAGGATATCTTTTTGTAGTGTGTCCACAATCATACAGGTCTAACTTCATGCTGACAGTCAATTAAATGTAGACATGGGGTACTAATAGTTGGAATATATTTAGTCAAATTCTAAACAATCAATTTAAACTCTTTTAACTGAAAATATGTACTTAGTGTAAATGCAGGTGTTGTTAGCACAACAGTTTTTGCCGTTGCAACTGTTGACACAGCATAACTATGTCTCTCTTTCTCGTGTCAGAATTTTAAGGTTCAGATGTTTGTCCATCTAACTCTTCTCAGTTCATTTGTCCAAAATGGCATACAGTAAGTAGGCAAGTTTCTGCTTTATTGCCTTTTGACATTTTCACTCTTCCAGTTAGATTTTACAGTTCTTCTTTTTGACATTATTATGAAACTTTCTTTATAAATAATATTCTAATTTGATTTGTTTCATGCGTTATTCTCTGTTGACTTTTAAGTTTTGTCTGTTTGTTCTTCTGATGCACACAACTTTTGCAGATCAATGCTTGAAATAATTTTCTGTCTTCTTACAGCTCCGACCTTCTCAACATTATAGTTTAAATATTTTATGTTTCACGCAAAGGCATATTACATTACACAAAAGTTATCAGTATGAAAATTAAATTTTTCAAATGATAATGCTCATCAGAAAAAGTTTTGGTCATGAAAACTCACAGTGATTTTAAGTCACAACATTGTAACCTCAAAATGTCCAAAAAGAAGGCAAACTGTTAAAGTTTAAACACTGGCCATTCTCTTGCACAGCTTTTTTACTTTTGCTTTTTCAGCTCCTCTCATACTTATTGCTTCTGGTCATTTTCTTTGTCTTCTTCTTCTTTACAGCCAATGATATCTTTCACTACTTGTTCTTCACTTGCACATATTCCTTTCACTTTTTCTTCATCTGATAAGAATTCCTCACTCTCACTTTCAGCATAAATTGGAATTTCCATTTTTCCCTTTTGCAGTGTTTCTACTGCCTTCGTGTCATGCAAGTGGTGTATGACATCTTCTGGGAAATCTTCTGTCTTATCTTCTTGACTATCCTGAGAGGTGTTGGTCTGATCATAGCAAATTCCATTCAAAGAGTTTGAACATGAGTTTTCATTGCCCTTGTGTTCTCCATTCATTAGCAACTGTGGCTTTACTTCAATGGAAAGAGTATGAAAACTACTAACCGTTTCTAGCTGATGATCGTGTTGCACTATTGGCAGTTCTTCAAATGTTTCAGACTCTTTGCTTTCGTTATTATCTCCAAATGCACTGTACATTTCTGTTAAATGACTATCAACGACTTCTTGCTGCGGTTCTTCATCGAGTATTATTGTTCTTATTCCTCTACTTGCTGTATGACCATAAGATGCATTGGGTGAGTCAGCTTCTGAAAAGTCAGAGTCTTCAGAGTTAGCACTGAATTCTGTCAAATTTTCAAAAGTCTTGTAAAGATTGTTGGGTAAATTGAGCTCTGCGGTGAAATCAACATTAGTCTTTGTCGAAAGCATTTCCCCTTCTTCTATGCTAACTGTGTCATCAGCAAAATCTTTGATCCCTGTATCTTGATTCGTGGCAGATGCATGTTCTTCCACTGATGTCTGTGGTAAACATGAATCAAACACTTCAAGTTGACTTTTGACTTCATCATCTAATGATTTGTGAACTTCATCTGATATGCCACCCACGCTTTCAGCTAATATGTCTATATCTTTGTGTTCTTGCATTTCTCTGCATTCATGCACTTCAACACTCATCTCTTCAGAGCATTCTCCCTCAATATCTTTAAGTTTATCATCTGACTTTATGTCTGGGAGCCCTTCATTGTCATAGTCTTTACTCTCTGCCTCTTTAAAGAGGTTGGTTTCTTCATGATGTTCCTCTGAACTCAGTGTGTCTTTATCCTGGTCTCGCTCTGTTTTTTCAGAGACATTAATATTTTCTTCATCTTCTCTTATGATCTGTGGGTCTGATTCTAATTCTTTAGACCAGCTGCTGTAACCTTTAGTTTCCTCTGTTATATGTTTGTCTTCTTCCAGGAGGTTTTCTGTCTTTTTAGGTTGAATTATTTCTTCTCCATTTCCACATAATGTTTGTGTGTCTTGATCATTGTCTGTCTCTATTGTTTTATTTAGACTAATGTTTTCTTCCATTTCCGCTGTTAACGTTATTTTATTCCCCTGATCTGTCTCTGTTTCATTCCAGATGTTAATGTCTTCTTCTACTTTCCCTAATATTTGTGTTTCTTTCTCCTGGCCTGCCTCTGTTTCTACAGAGAGGCTCTTGTCATCCTTACTTTCCACTATTATATGTGTGTCTTCAATCTGTGTGCTTTCTGTTTCCTGAAATGGACTTGTTACTTCTTCACTTCCCATTGATAGTTCGGCATCTTCCTTTTGGTCTATCTCTTTTACTTGAGCATCTTCTTTATCTTCCACTGTTATTATTTCTCCAACTTCTTGGTCTTTCTCAGTTGATATCTGAATGGTCTCTTCTTCTTCCGTTTCTTTTTCTTTAGATAGGATGATGTCATCTTCAGTTTCACTTGATGCATGTGTGTCTTCTTCAATTTCCATTCTTGTCCATTTGTCTGCTTCCTGGTTTGCTACTGTTTCACCAGAGAAATGGACTTCTTCTTCTCTTTCCTTTGATGTCTCTGTGTAATATTTCTGGTCCACCTCTGTTTCTTTGGATAAGTTAGTGTCTTCTTCAGTATCCACGGTAAGAGTAATGCTTTCTTTTTCTTCTACTGCTTGGTCTGTCTCAATTCCTTTATCTTCTTCTCTAATTTCCTCAGATGTCTGAATATCTCCTTCCTCCGCTACCTTTTCTTTACATTGGATAGTGTCTTCTTTAGTTTCACATGATATTTGCATGTCTTCTTCCTGTTCAATTTCAACTTCTTTAGTTGGGCCATTTTCTCCTTCATTTTCCACTTGTTCCAGATTTATTGCTGTTTCTTTATGGAAGCTGGCTTCTTCTTCACGTACTATGGATGCAAGTTTGTGTTCCACATCTGTTCCTTTGCATAGATTGTTATCTTCTTCATTTTCAGCTATTATCTTTTCGCCACCCTCTATCTCACTAACTTCAGAGTTGCTGCTGTCTTCTTCATTTTCCTCTGATATCTGATAAATTTGCTCTTTCTCCAATTGTTTTTCTTCAGATTGGCTGGTATCTTCCATACCATCTTCACTTTTTCTAGATGTTTGTCCATCTTCTTTAATTTCTACTGCTGAGTGCTTGTCTTCTACCTGATTTATTTCTCTTTCTATGCAGAGGATGATATGCTCTTCACCTTCTTCCAATGCATTTGTGCTTCGCTCCTGACTGATTTCTGTTTCTTTAGATATGATTATGTCTTCTTCCGTTTCCATTGTTATCTCTTTGGCTTTCTCTTGCTTTATTTCTGCTTCAATAGACAGACTGACATTCTCTTCAACTTCTATGTCTGTATGTATGGTTTCCCACTGGTCTATTTCTACTTCTTTATTGAGACCGTGCTTCATTTGGTTATCTTCTGTTTCATCTGATATTTTAACGTCTTCCTGTTCTTTACCTATTACCATGCTATGTATCTCCACTTCTTTAGATAAACCAGTGTCTTCAGTTTCCTTTGATAAATGTATATAATTCTCCTGATCAATCATATCTTCACTTTCCATTCTTATGTCTTTGTCTTCCTCTGGCATTATCACTTTTTCTTCTTGTTCTTCATGTTCTTCTTCTTCTATTTCTGCTTTTATCTCTTCATTTTTCTCCTGTTCTATTTTTACTGATATAGAGGGAGTAATGTCATCTTCTGTTTCTCCTGTCATATGACTGATTTCTTCCTGGCCTGTCTTTATTTCTTCAGATAAAGTAGTATTTTCTTCATTTTTTTCTGATGTAAGTGTATGTTCCTCTCCATCTTCCTCTGTTTCTTTTTCCATTCTTATCTGTTGGCTTTCTTCATGATCTACCTCTGTTTCTGTAGGTATATGAATTCCATCTTCTTTGGTTTCCTCTGATATATGCATTTGTTTCTCCTGGTTCACCACCATGTCTTCAGATTCCTTTTGTTCACTTTCTGTTGTTATTAGTTTGTCATCCTCCAGCTTTATCTCTGTTTCTTCAGATGGCGTAATGTTTTCTTCAGTTTCAGTTTCAATCTGTTTGTTTTCTTCCTGTTCTGTCTCTATTGATTTTGAAAAAACTGCATCATTATTGTTTGCAGATGATTTCTGTGTATCTAGTTTCTGGTCGTTTTCAAATTCTTGCAATAAATTGGTTTCATCTTCTGTTCCTCCTGATACATGTTTTTCACCTTCCTGTTTTGTCTGATCTGCTTGATATAGTTTGCTGTCTTCTTCAGTTTTCTCTGTTATCATGGTGTCCTCCCCCTCCTGATACACTTCTGCTTCTTGAGAAATCCTGATGTCATCTTGGATTTCCATTGTTGTTGGTTTGTCTTCTACCTCATCCATTTTTATTTGTTTCAATAAAGTGGTGTCTTTTTCTTTGAATAATTCCATGCTTTCATCCTGGTCTGTCTCTGCTTCTTTAAGTAAGATGATGTCTTCTTCCACTATTGCCTGTCGATATTCTTCCTCATTCAACTCTGTTTCTTTAGATAAGCTGATGCATTCGTCTGTTTTCTCTAATGCTAAAATTTCTTCCTCTTTCTGCAACTCTCTTTCTTTAGAGACCATGATTTCATACTGATTTTCCAGTTCTGTCTGTTCTTTATCTTCCTGATCTATCTCTGCTTCATTGGATAGGCTAATGACATCTTCAGTTTTTACTGTTATCTCTGTCATTTCTTCCTGGTCAATCTCTGTTTCTTTAGATAAACTGGCATATTCTACTTCTTCTTCATCTCTATATTGATCTGTTTCTTTGGAAACCCTAATGTCATCTTGATTTTCATCTATTTTAAGTGTGCTTTTTTCTTGTACTGTCTCTGTTTCCTTAAATAAACTGTCATCTTCTTCAGTTTTACCTGATGTCAGTATATCATGTTCTTGGCAAACTTCTGTTTCATTAGACAGCTTAATGTCATCTTGATTTGCTACTGGTATCTTTATGGTTTCATCTATTTCTGTTTCCTTAGAAAAGATGCTGTCTTCTTCCTTTTCTTCTGGTATATGTGTGTCCTCCTCCATGTTGGGTTCGGTTTCTTTGTGCAACTTGGTATCTTCTTGTATTTCCTCTAATGTCTCTCTGTTATTTTCAGTTTGATCTCTTATCATTTTATCGTCTTTCTGGTCTTTCCCAGTTTCTTTAGATAAACCCATTTCTTCTTCAGCATGCATTATTATCTGTCTTTGTTCTTCATGATCCATCTCTGATCCTTTAGATCCTTCAGTTTCCTCAGATATTAGTGTGTCTTTTCCCTGTTCGTTTTCTGCTTCTTTAAATAGGTCAGTTTGTTCTTCAGTTTCTCCTGAGATATGTAATTCTTCTCCCAGGTCTATTTCTTTTTCTTCAAGTGCCGTAGTGAGTTCTTTAATTTCCTCAGATATTTGATCTAGTTCTGTCTTTTGAGAAAAGTGTTCATCGCCTTCAATTTCTCTGTATGTTTGTATGTCTTTTTCCTGAATGATCTCTGTTTCTTTAGATAGGCTGTCATCCTTTTCTTTTTCCAATGTATTATATGTATATTCCTCCTCTTCCGTGTCTCTTTCTTCAGATATATCTGTGTATTCATCATTTTCCATTTTTTCTTGTATACCCTGTTCTTTGCCAAGGCATTTTTCACTTTTCAGTTCCATCAGATTTGTAACTTTCTCCAAGTTTATTTCTGTTTCATTTGAAAGACTGGTATCATCTTTAATTTCCAATGTCTGAGGCTCCTCTTCCTCTACCTCTGTTTGTTTAGGAACGTCTCCATTTTCGTCATTTTCCTCTATTGTGTGAATTCCTTTTTCCTGCATGATATCTCCTTCATCATTCACTGGTAAATGAGATTGTGTTTCCATTTTTGGTTCTTCATCTTTTTCCTCTGTTAACCTTACTCTTTCCTCACTGGCTGTCTCTTCTGTTTTAAATATGTTACTTCCTTCACTACCTGTTGTTAAACATGTATCTTTCACCAGAAGTTTATCTGGATCATTAGAGGAGTCATCTTGATTTACTGTTGTTATCTGTATGTCTGCATGTGTTTCATTATTCGAATTAATATCTTCATCGTGTTCTGCTATATCTTCTTCTTGTGCCATCTCTATTTCTTCAGGAAGGCAAAAGTTCTCTTCATTGTTTGCTGTTAAATGTGTGGCTGTTTCCTGGGTCACTTCAGGCTCACTCTGGAGACCTGAATCTTTTTCATTTTCTGTTGCTGTTGATTCATCTTTGTTCTCCTCCACCACTAAGTGTATGTTTTTCTCATCTTCCAAGGCATTTTCGTGAAATGAGTACATGCCTCCCTCTTTAATTGCATTTACCAGAGAGTCATCTTGTTCCACATGCATACCATTTAATCCTTCACTATCTCCCCTCAATTGAGTATTTTCTTCCTGATTTATTTCATATGTTTCCTCAGGATCACTGGATGCTTCATGTTCCAATTGAATATGTGCTTCCTCTTCTGTTTCAATCTCTGCTTCAGTATATAGTTCAGTGTGTTCATCACTTTCCATTGCTACTTCCATACCTTCTTGTGTCAAGCTTTCCATTACATTTGTTTCAGTTCTAAGTTCCTCTGCAATTTTCTCTTCAAAACCTTCGTCTAAGACTTCAGGGGAAACAGCTGTTTCTGGATTTTGAAGCTGTGGCATGGTATTCGAAAGAGCTTCATGTTTGCTCTCTTTTAGGAACAGATTTTCCTCTGCCATTTTGCCAATTTCCTCCTCATGTTCTTCCTCTAAATTTCTGCTATTGTTTTCAAAAATCTTTCCATGTACAGTGTGTGAATCTGTATCAGCCAGTGTCCCATCAAGTGCACAGCTCTCCATACTCTCTATAAGGCCCCCTTTCCCATTGCTTAGGGATGTTTCTGGGATGTTCTGTTTCTCAAAGTCATTCTCTAAAGTTAGCTGTTCTGTAATAATTTCTTGGCTTCCTTTTATTAAGTCCATGTTGCCTGGGACTAAATGTATGCTATGTTCTGATTCTGCATCCTCTTTGGTCACTTCAGTGATATCATTAGTAGAATCATGCTGATTTGACTCTAATTTACCAGCATTTTGTAGAAAGTCAGTTTCTGATATGGGATATTCTGATTCATCTATAGGAGCTTGCACAACAGTGGATGATGAATCTTCAGCCTTCCAGGTGTCACTTTCTTGTTCAATATCATTCAGTTCCAAAATTTGATCTTTAATCATTTCACTGTTTGTGCTAATAGATTGTACTGCAATGTCTGTTGATTCAGATATTGGACTGTCCAGATCATGCTGCAACTCTTCTTCCTTTTCTTTACCTTTGGCATTCACATCAATAGCATGATGGTCTGAAGATATGTCAGTTTCTGCAGCTTTTTCTATAGCAGTAGATTTTAAATCCAAATGTTCTAGTGTTGTATCCTTCACATAATTAACTGTAGATGCTGAAGCAAGTTCAGTTTTCACTGTGTCATCTGAATGAATGACCACAGGTGTCATTTGTGTTTCAGTTTCATTCATTATATGTGATTGTGTATTGCAGACCAGATGTTCAAACTGTGGCCCTTCTGCAACATTCATTGTCTTCTCTTTGGTCATTTCTTTGTCATTTCCTTCCTCCTCTGTTATTTGAACCTCCTGCTCTTTGGTTATGGGTTCTTGATGAGTATCGGGCACATCAATGTTATTGTATTCTTGGACTTCTACTGGAAGTGCCTTAGTATGTGTTTTGCTACCATCACAGCTCTCCAAATAATCCTGACTCTCGCTACTTTCTTTTATAAAATGTTCAGCTGTATTTTCACTACTTGTTTCATTTTTACTATGATCATACAATGGTATTGAATAAGTTAAGGTATCTGTTGTTTTCTCTGCAGTTAGCTCAACGTCAAAATCTGGCACTGAAGCTGATGATTCAGCACTGAATGTGCCATGGGTGACTTTTTCATGTGTAACGTCAGGAGGAGATGCATTGGATGTCACCTCTTCCATTGAGTTACTGAGTACTTCTTCAGTGTTTCCTTTTGATCTGGATACTGACACTGGAGTGCTGTCCTTGGTTTCAACAGCTGCATTTAGGTTTTCTATGTGTGTGTTTCCTGTAACTAAACTTGTCGCCATCATAATCTTTTGAGGTACTTTAGGGCTTTCTTCTGAAGGCACAAAAGGTGTTGATGTTAACATGAGAGATTTTGTCTGTGAAGGAGTATAAAACTGTGGTGAGCTCTTTTTCATGTGAGCTTCCCCACTTTCAGCAATCCTGACCAGAGGTGAATGAATATTGTGTCCAAGTCCTTCACTTTTTTCCAGTTTGATATCTGTGTAAAAGAAAATAAATGTTAGTGAGTTACATATTGTACTGTCGGTGGTCAATTCTCTTCTTAGATATTTTAAATAAAATGAATTATTTAAACAATTATAATAAGAAACACATCTTATCTGCTCATTTATATATAAAATTGTTGAAATTTTAGAAAACATTATTTTACTATATATTGGGCTAACAGCAATGCTCGATTCATTTGCTTTCCCAGCACTGCTCTTACCTTTTCTGAAGGAGGATCTTTGTAATTCTCCTAGAGGCATCTTTACTTTCAAACTTTCAGCATCCAGAAGAGCTCTGAAATGTAAATAAGATACCATTTCTGAGTAATTTACCTTAAGTGCACACAACTATTGACAGCAATGATAACACAGCTGTTTACTTACAACAAAGACCAACTACCTTTTATTTATCTGTTCATTTTATATAGCTACATAAAATTTGGGCTACTCATGAGTTGTCTCCAAACCCAACATAATGCCAAGGACGCCAAAATCTTGGTAAAAAGGAACTTACTTGGAAAACAATCTATGGCAAGGATTAGTATGAGCAAAAAAAAAAATCAAGGTAACAAAACAACAAACACCTGATGCCACTCTTGACTCTCTTCTTCAAGTCTGTTTTCAGGTTTTCTAGTCCATGTCTCTGTATTGTATCCAAGCTGGAATAGATGCTTCCTTGTCCAGCCAAGGAGTCTCCATGAAAGGACCTGAATGGATGAATATCCTGACCAGGTTGGTTGCTGGTATCTTTCCAGGCTGTAAAGCCTTAATAGAAAGGGAAAGGGAGACTACATCCCAGGGGGTCTAGTATTCCACCTATACACATAAGGCTAGTGGAGCTCCCATATGTACACATGAAAGGCAGGTTGAGAGTTGTAGTCCTGATGGATGGATATGTTGGAGTGCTAGAGTGCCACCAATGGGAACTGCAGGTGAATGCTGCACTTACTTCAAGGGGCTTTTGTCTAACCACGCCTCTCACGCAGCTGTCAAAGAAGAAGGCTCTCAGCCTGGTGACTTGAAGATCTGAAAACGACCCTTATGTCAGCACTGATTCTACTGTCCCCTAACTTCTCTCTTCCTTTGCACTTCCAGACCAACTCCTCCAACACTGGCCTTGATGCTGTACTGAGCCAGGTTGTTATGTATCTCAGCCTGAAACTGTCAGACAAGTAGATGAGATACATCCATTGAAGTGAAGGCTCTTGCCATCAAGTGGGTGATCACTCAGATCCACTACTATCTCCTAGGCCAAGAGTTTGCTTTGGTCCTGGTCAAATCCCAGGACCCCACCTGGTGGTTCTTGAGCCGGCAACCTTACAAGTTCAAGGTACTCCACCAACTGGAATCCTTCCACACCAACACCCTCCACCAGGCCCAAGACCTCATGGCCAGATCTGCTCACCCCCTTAGGACCAAGCTTAGGGGAGACAGTATCATCTATGACCGTCCAAGGATCCCCTGTGTGTATGTGATATGTCATAACTTGCCGGGGATTTCTCCTTCTCTCTCCACATCTTTGCTAATTTCTGCAAAGAACACAACATAACCATCCAAGTAATGCATGGTGTTAGTTTTTAAGTGAGACAGCAGCTATGGAGATCTTTTTCAGCGTGCCAGGAGCAACAGTGTAGATAGAGTACTCATTTTTAAACCTTTTTTCTGTGGTGGAATACTTTTTGGAATCCAAAAAAAATTCCAGGGCACACCATGTTTCTACCAACCAAAAAAACATTAAATCTCTTACATGTGCTAAACTGTCCAAAAGGGCAGGACAGGATGTGGCAAAATAAGCAACTTGGAGACTGCCATTTGCTCTGTGAAAGTTGCTGCAGCCAGACAGATGGACCTCCAACTTGTCTCCTGACTGCTAAAGTGCTCTAAGTGCTGTGTCTACAAAATGCCAACCACAGAGCTGCTTTTATCTCGGCTTCTCCAGGTAGTCACATCCTTCTCAGACAGGATTCGACCACCTGAGGAGTGTGTCTCTCTCAGATCTGGAACTAGGGGCACTACACTATTATTTCCAGTTGAAAAATACTTGTGTAGATTATAATTATCATTATGTGATGAACAATTGAGGATAGCATTTGCAGAGTTTTAACACAAGTTTTAATGTAAACCCATTTAAGAGATGTATATTCTTTTAATTAAATGAGTCTTCAGCAGTTCATTCAAAGTCAACAGTCACTTTGATCACTTAATTTTTACTTTGACATATCTGTGTCTCATATGCTATGCCAATTTGAGAATTAATACATTAGCCTTGTTTTCTTTTTGCCTTCTTTTTAACTTGCCTTTTAGGAAGGCTTTCATATTCAGGTTGTACTTGCTAGGTAATATTTTGTTAAAAGTTCAGGTTTAAGGTATTTTTTTAAGTTTAAACTATGCCATTACTTTTAGTAAATTTCCTTTGTTACATTAATTTTGTGATTCTGTGGGTATTTTGTGATAGAACACAAAACAGCCCAAATAAATGGATACTTATTATAAGGATACCTCCAACAAGCACCAAGTACTAGTTATCTCTCCTTAATCACCTCTCCTCTCACCACCACACTGCCCTCCTCCAGTTGAGTGTTGTCTTCCTTTCCTCCTAGCTCCGACTCGCCTGGACAAGGCAGTGCGGTCCCTTTTATTGAGGACCCTGGAGTGCTTCCAATTCCAGGGCATTGTCTGTTGGAAGTACTTCCAGGTCATCTGGAAGTCTCAAACAGTAGGGAGTGTAACTCCCTGCAGTGCACCCTGATGGCACCCACAGACCTCATCAGGGCTGTTCTGTCAGACTACTGGTTGGCAACTGGGTACCGATATCCAGGGCTGCTACTATCTAGCATCCTGAGAGAATAAAAAGTCCCCAGTGACACTAATTCCCTGTCCTTCATTATTTATTCCATCCGGGAAAGGTACCATAAACATAACGCTTGTCCAATTGCCTGGGCGCCCTGTTCGTGTAAGGGAAATCCATACACTTGGTGAGTCTCGTTTGGGTAAGGCCCCTTCCATCCCATGTGGCACTAACAATTTACTTCATGATTTATGTATTCATTTTATAATTACTTATTTTAAAGTTAGATGTGATTAATGGCAAATAATCACATACATTTATGTGATTAGTTTTTTTTTTTAAATTAATTCCCAGTCCTAATATATATATATATATATATATATATATATATATATATATATATATATATATATATAAATGCATAAACAATGAAAATAGCATCATAAATGCTAACATAATAATAGAATTTCCTGTTAAAACAGTTTTATACCTTCAATATATAGAAAAATTCAAATTCATACTGCCTTCCATCCTTTTTTATAAGTCTTACAGAAATATGTTAATGGTCTTAGATTGGTCGAGGACATTCTCAGGCCAGTGTCTGCTAAGAGAAACTACTAAGAAGTGGAGCACTCTGCCATGACATAATGTTTAACTAAGACACGTCTCCCAGAGTGCTGCCACAAAGACACAAAGGAGTGCTCTGCATAGCCACATTGTTATGGAAATGATTTGACAGGCTTCTTATTGTGAGACCATCTGGAACTTCAAATCCTCCAAGTTACAAACCGATACACATGAATAACATTGCCCAGATACAAAAGTAACTGTAATTACCGGCCTTGTTATTAAAAATGAATACATGGTGGAAATGTGTGCAAAACTATGCAGTACACAGAGATGCATTCTTTCATATTTTTCAGAAAATACCTCACACAAAGTTCATATGTATTATTCTTAGAAACTGCAAGTTAAAAGTTGTGAATGGATGGGAAAATGATTTGGATTCCTTTGAAAGACAAATTTATCATGCATAAAATTTAAGCAGTTCTTCAAAGCAATATTTTTTTAATCATATTGTCCATTTTCTAATTCTTTTTGTTTGTTTTAGTCATCAAAAGCCAGAGCCTGTTATGGTATCAATGAACAAAAAGCAAGAACCAGTCCTGAGCATGAGGTTAGTGCATTACAATGCATGCTTATGTATCCACACCACACCAACTTAGTGCTATGTCTGCACCTAACAGCATGTCTTCAGACTGATGGATGGAAAACACTCGAATCCTATGTTTTACAAACAGTATACCTCACATCTGCAGCCCACATAAAAAAATAGCCATTCAAATTCATTGAATAAACGGAGTATCTCAAACCAAGGTTAGTTATCTAGAGGTATTTGCCTTATTTGTCTCCTGTGCTTCCTGAGGACATACTGTACTGTTCAAAAAGAAAATCACAGCAGGAATGTAAAATCAAGTCTACTGCCATCACAACAGTATCAAATCAAATCAGATTTTATCAAATACAAATTATACAGTGAAATGCTTTTACGAAGAATACAAAAAGATAATAACAATAATAAACGACTTATAATAGCAAAAGCCATTAATAGAATTATAAATATGTGATTAAAAAAAATAACAACTAAATAAATAACCTAGTAGTGTAACTTAATTAATATAAGAGAGTTAACAACAGGACATCATGTGTTTCTAGACAATCTCCTTACTGAGGATGCAGGTGGACTGTAGGGAAAAAAGCTCCTCCTCAGTCCCTCTGAAGTGGTCTTCAGGCTGTGATAGCGTCACAGAAAAGAGGCCATCGCTGGGACGGCTAGTTTTAAAAATAATTTTCTTTCCCCTGGTCCAACATCATTTAGTGTAGATGTCCTTGAAGTGACAGAGCGCACACCCAATGATGTGTTTAGCCGACAGTGCCATTCTCTGCCGAGCTTTGCAGACCTGCTGTGTGTTGTTTCCCAAACCAGGCACTGCTACTTCCTGTCAGGATACATTCAATGGTGGATGTGTAAGAAGTTCTTTTGTAATTGGGATGGCAACCTGAAATCCCTGAGGTGGGAAAGACATTGTTGTGCCTTCTTTGTGTGGATGTGTGTGGACCAGGGTAGGTCCTCTGTGAGGTGGGCACTTTGTTATCTGAAGCTGTCCCCTCTCTCTTCCTGAGGGCGCTTTATATTGAGGGGAGGGTAGTGCTGCCTCAGCATCATAGGAGTGATTTATTTAATCCCTTGATTTTCTGAAGCTTCTTTTTCCTTTACTTGGTGATTGAGATCTGGGTTCTATCTTAAATAAAGAGGCACATGGCTGGACAGAATGCCAAAGCATTACAAACACATGGACATTGACCAAACTGGAAATGAACCTCTGGTCCCTGAGCCAGCAATGCGAGCCACCATGAGTTATTACCATCCACTTACAATACAAGTAATCAAAGATACAAGTAGCAAATTAATAGCTAAGTAGCAAGAACAAAGCTAGAGCTGGCAAAATGGTTGGCTTGGATAACATCCAGCTGGGCATCTCATAATTCTGAGAAGAGGAAAATGAATCACCAACTATTAGTGTGGTGCATCATCACAATTATAATGAAAATAAGCAGTTAACCTTTGGAAAGTTTGCAAAACTGGAAATTGTATTCCAAAATGGCTAGTGTCAGGCAACCTCAATAACTACAGTCTTCACTAGTGGGAGAATCACGCACTCAAAGACATCAGTGGGAATTAAGGAAGAAGTGCATTTAAAACTGAAGACAGGAAGCTCTTCTTTTCGCGAAGAGTTGTGGGACTCCAGAACAAACTATCAAGACAAGCAGTCAAAGCATAAACCTTGACAACCTTTGGGAAGGATCTTGAAGAGATACTGTGACAGCTTAGCTATTAGCTAAAGAAACTGCTTTGATGGACTGAATTATCTCCTCTCGTTTATCAAATCTCTTATGTTCTTTTAGAAAAACCAACAGCATCTACTGCTGAAACATAGAAACTGCTAGACTACTGGGTTACAGGATTTAATGAGAAATTGTGCACAACTGCAACTGCAGCTCACACAGCTTATAACGTCAACAGAAATAGTTGTAAATTTTGTATGATGAAGACACAAACCATAACCACAATTTACGTAATTGTTTCAGGTTGTGGTATTGTTTGTGTTATTTTTTTCTCTTTTGGAAACCTATTTTTCACTTTGGAAATTGCCTCCGTAGTTTGTTTTGTTTAACTGTCTGTACCAAAAGTTATTAATTTTTTTTGTTTCCTTCTTGATTAATCCATTGCTTCATAAGGTACAGTGATAGCACAGCAGCTTCGCAGTAAGGAGATTATCGGTTTGCTTCCCGGGTCCTCCCTGTGTGGAAAGTGCTTTGAGTAGTGAGAATAGTGCTGTATAAATGTAAAGAATTATTATTACCATTTGTAATTCAAGATCCCACATTGGAAGAAGTACTCTGCTTGGCTTTTTTTTTAAAGGAACATTTTGGCAAAATTAGTATTTATGCTAGAAAAAGGCACAGGGGTCTCACTTCTATCACCTTTGAGATGAACCCAGGCAAGTCTACTTGAGAAGTTTTGTATTTGAATTGGGACATTTGTAATAACATGCTGACAACAAAAGCTGAGAATAAGACAATGTTCAGTCTTACCATTAAACGAAGCTTGAAATAATGAATTAGAGATAATAAGAAATTGCTAAGACTGGGGTGATCTTTATGTCAAAATGTGATGAGTGCAGCAATCGATGGTTGACTGACTTCTCAGTTCCATTATGTCTGGAGAAAAGCTTATACTGTATTCCATAAGAGAAACCTCTTACCAGTTCTTAAGCATGGTGGTAGTAACACAGTGTTGTACTGATATCTGAATTATAAAACAAAGCGAAAATAATGAGAATGGTCGAACAGCACTACTTCCCTACTGACCCCGCACTATTTTCGATCATACCACACAATACCCTGTAAGCGACAAAAATGTTAGATCCATGTATTTAAACCTAAAGAGAGAAAATTAATTAACATATAGTGTGACAATGCTTTTCCCATTACAGGGATATATACAAAACTCACAAAAATAGGAACATTGGAAATTTGACAGTTGAGGAGAGACCATTCATTCTCTCAAGCCAGTTTGTTTAGCTAATAATTAAGCTGTCCCAGTATCTCATTCAGATTCTTCTTAAAGGTTGTCAATATTTCTGTTTCAACTACATGTCTTAGTAGTTTGTTCCAGAGTCCCACAACTCTTGTGTTACCTGTGATGCCTACATCTTCTTGTTTCAGAAGGAATCTTTGGTGTGTGACTGTATTAAAAGCTTTATGAACGTCTAATACAGTACAATTTATATGAGCGAAGAGTCCATAGTGAAACAAAAAATGATTATGGAAAAAGTTTCAAAAACTTGGACAGATCTCCACAGTTAATGACACTGTGATGATTTTTTGAAAAGTGTAGGGAAGTCATATGCAGGCAAATGTACCGTGTCTGAAAAATAAGGAATAGTAAAAAGGTTCACCTTAGGGATAGGGATTACCTGGGCTTTACTAGGAATGAAATATCCTGAGAGGTCCCTCATTTGCTGGAATGAGGTGAGCTGTTTTCTAATTCTGTATCTGTTTTATGCTTACACTGCTGTATTTTCCTTTTCAACACAACATAATTTCCCTTCCTGCATACTCTCCTCCTCTTACTACTAATATGTGTTTCCAATTGGTCTTTTTCCCTTCAAAGATGCTGTAAGGCTTTCTCCTTTGCAAACAGAGGCTGACAAATGACCAGACTTTTGCACATTTAAACAAAAAAAAAAAACAATCAACAGCAAATGATGAAATGAACAATTCACATGACATCTGTTACAATGTCATGATTTGAAAATGCTTTGCTGAACAAGTTGCCACTTTTGAAGGCACCATAAGTTCAGCATTGAAGATGTAAGCAAAAGAATGGTAAATCATTCTTCTTTGAGCAAAACTAAACTAAACTCTACTTTAGAACAGCTGAAGACAAAGCCATTTATACAAGTTTTCGATGACCTATTCAAAGTTTATGCCTAAATCCTGATGATATTTTCTAGGACCAGCTGAAAATCAATGTTATTGTGTTACTACATTGAAGACGTATATAATTGTTCAACCAAAATTTCTCAACTGTGTCATGAAACATTGATCAATAAGTAGAGAAATGTCTGCTTGTACTGTAGTTGTTGATGCTAATATCACCATAGCCAGTTGAGCACAAAGGGAAATTAATTTAATCCACCTGAGCAGAATGCAAATCATATCACAGTTACGTCCAAAATATCAATTTACACTGGACTTGCTATAAAATCAGTTAATAATCATTCACTGTTCAATTACTGTATGTTTTTGGCAAGTAGAATATTCTTGGATATCCATTACAAATCAGCTAATAACAGTCTATTAAGATTTTAACTATACCATTATAAATTATAAATTATCATTGTTATAATAAGAGTTTTGTCATTTTTCATTGTTTTTTTATACCATGTTTAACAAGGCTTTTGATATATTTTATAACACGTCTACTGGTAATACCTGCTTTTAATGCATACCTAACCTACAGTGTAACGGTTTATCCTGATCTGCCTTTGTAAGGACACAAGCTGGTATTTTGACTAAACCACTTCCAGAATTCCAACAGTTGGAGCTCATTTCTGCTCCTGGTCACTGAATTCAGTTTGATGGATCAACATTTGCCTGGGGACTTGAGGCATGCATTTGATGGCTTCACACTCAGCCCAAAAAAAACTAAAAGACTTTCAACTCAACTTGGACTTGAACAGCAATGACTTCCACTTGGATTTCAACTTTCACCTTGTGACTCAAAAAAGCTTTGAAGGCAGGCAAAAAGGGCTAGAAATGTGCACTCAATAATTATCATCTTCAGTTTCAAAGAATACTGTGTTATCAACAGGAAAAGAATCGCAAAGTGCAAAAACTTCAGTAAGAAATATTTACAGATTGAGATGCAACAACCTTGACCTTTGTTCAACATGTGAGGCTACAGAAAGAATGGTAAGTTTGGTTTATGTAATAATTAGCATTACCAAACTAAGAATTCATAACAGCTAGCTACACCCTAAATTAGTAATTGTGAAATGACAGCCAGCTTAACTTTACAGATTCATGCTATTGATTTGATAATATTTAAATTAATTTTACTTAGTTTGTGTCTCTTGTATGTACCAGACTCTGTGGCTGTTAGGGAACAGCAAGTCGAGGAGAGCACATGCCATGAGTATTGTCAAAACAGCACTCAAACCAAAAAGGTTGGCTTTATTAAAAACAACAAAGAGTAGTGCATGATCAATCCCAGTAACATGACATGGTGACAAGTCATTAGAAATAACTAGTCAGAAAAAAGACAACCAGAAAAAATGAATGCATAGTTAGATGATAAGGATAAAGGATAAATCAACATCCTGTGATGACACCACTCTTTCTGTCCATGTGCGTTTTTTCTTCTGCCAGGATGCGGAGAGTAGACTTAGGTTACATTGAGCACTAGTTAATCCATCCTAAATATCATTTTTTTGAACAGATAATAAAAATCATTAAAACTCATAAAAATGTTTCTCCATGACTGTTAATGCCATCAATTAACCAATTGGAAACACTGAATATGATCTCTCTCTTAATTCTCCCTTTGATGCTCAGTGGGAAAAAAAAGGTTTTCATTTTACTAAAATGCATAAAATAATTTGTTCACTTGCTGTTACTCTTCATGTTTGTTCTTTTAAGGTGAAATAATCTATTCTATGCTGCTCCTGGACTCTGAATCCTTCTTCGGACTGCCCAAGAAGCCAGCATTAACTAAAAAAATTCCTTAAATATATTACATTAAACCAGCAGAAATAAGATCAGCTAATGCTATGGGCTTCTGCCAAAGTGCAAGATTATATATAAAAACAAGGAAAAACTATAAATGACTTAACATAAATATATCTCTAATAAGTATGATATAAATAAAAAAACACAGATTTTATGTGTGATGAAGTTGATGATTAAATATAACAGGAAGGGAATTACAGTAATAATAAGTGGAAAAAATGAATGTTAACACTGATGGTTATCTATCGCTCACATACATACCAGTCTAGTGTAAAATGAAGTCTGTCCATTTGTTCTTGTGTGAATATCACTAGTTAATATTAGCTAAAACAGAGTGCTTCAAGAAAGTAATTCTGGAAAAAGTGCTGAAAAACCTACATAGTATTATTAGAGTTCAGTTTCTGTTAGTTTAGATTATCATGCGCTGACTGCTTATTAACAATCAGATTTTCACAGCAGACATACATTCAGTTCAGAAGAGCCTGTAGGGTCAAATCTACATTGGTTAAGACTCAAGCTGTGGCGGCTAAAGAATGGCCAGATCTCTTTACCCACCCAGTGGCCACTGTCTGCTCTGCTGTGTTTGTGCACGCTGCATGAATAGAGTGCGTTTGTGTTCATCATTGTCGACTGACAAACTTTCCCAGGGGAACGTAAACTGTTTGACGTTCCAGCAGCTGGATAACTGTGCACTGGGATCTTTCTCTTTTGTCGCTGTCATTCTCTAGCACAGGATTTGATTTTCTTTTTGTGGTCAAATCAGTTTTTGCCACACATTGGTACTATGGGAATTTGTGAAATTCCCCCAGAAACAGATTATTGAGATAATTAGATACATTACAACTTTAATCACGGCAAGCAGATGGTTTTAAAAAATGTGCACAAAGTAAATGCCTTAAAAAGTACACGCAGAGAGAAATGGCTTCTTTATTGTTAATATATAAATATTTTTACAATTACATTAGGTTTAATGAGTTTTAAGTAATATAAACTATGATTTAATCTAATTAAACTGAATGACAACTGCTTAATACCATTTTCCTCACATAGTTAAAACATAGTAATGCCTTCTTTAAAATCCTGTATTCAACACTAAGACATCCAAGACAGGTTGAAATCTAAGTAATCCATGTAGACTCGATTCATAGTCTGGTATTATAATAATACGCACCTAATCCCTTTCCTTCACCACCTACTTTTCACATCCTCTCAGCCTCACTCGTCAAACTGACCACTCTTAAAGTTGAAGTGTTTTGCTAGAAAACTGTGGCAGTGGTTGTTACCACATTGACATGGCTTAGCAATTCTAACCCAGTTATATCGGGGCTTTGGTTTCCCAATATATGCATACTTTATCGTTATTTTCTCTCATCCATTGGCCATTATGCAAAGTTACCAGTCATTAGTATTACAGCTACAGCAATACATGGCCCAAGAAAGTGCAAGAAAGTTGCTAACATGCTCCTGTTATAGGTGTATAACAATGGACAACAGAATAGGCAAATAAGACCAATTTTCTAATTTTTATACCACTATTTGGTATTTATCTACTCTCTATATATAAAAATCCTAAGCCTAAAAGTGCAATGGTGACGTTTTTATGTCACGTTTTTGTCACACTTAAAATCAGGCTTATTTTGAAACCTACATATATATGTTTGGTATCATTCTTTTCAGAATTTATTGAACTTTAATGTGATGTTGTTGGATTTTCAGATTCTTATTCTGTTTTTAAATTATAACCTAAAAAATATCAAGAACTCATGTTTTGCGAGACGGGACTTTGTGCCAAAAGATTTAACCATGCCATAAAACACAAACAGTAGGACATCTGCTATACAGGCTTTTAAATGTTCGAAGTGCTGCTCAAGATGTAAATCATGCGGCATGGCAGCAGCAAGCCAGCAGCTGATCAAGCAAAGAGGAGGTAAAAAAAACTGCATTTGGTTCCCATTGTATCACCGTTTAAGAGGGGGTTTCGGAGGAGCAACTGCATCTCCTTGGGATGTGTTCAGCCCCCATCTTCACAATGCGAGTGGCAGAGACGCAAAGTGGCTGGCAAGTGAAGCGAGCAGGGAGGGAACCCTCTATATATTTATTTTATTTATCTCACCCTTCTTTTAATTTTTGGCCTATTTTAAAATTTTTCTTCCTAATGCCAGCAACCAAACAGACACAAGAACACACAGATACACACACTGACATGTGTCCTTTTATTAAGGTGGACTTTGCTTTTCCACTTTTGTATTGAGGTGATGTAGTGCCCAGAGGGGACTGGGCGGTCTCATGGCCTGGAATCCCTGCAGATTTTATTTTTTTTTCTCCGGCCGTCTGGAGTTTTTTTTTGTTTTTTCTGTCCCCCCTGGCCATTGGACCTTACTCTTATTCTATGTTAATTAATGTTGACTTATTTTATTTTCTTACTGTGTCTCTTATTTTTCTATTCTTCATTATGTAAAGCACTTTGAGCTACATTTTTTTGTATGAAAATGTGCTATATAAATAAATGTTGTTGTTGTTGTAGTGACTAGGAGAACATTACTACAGGGTCTATGTTTGATCTCCCACCTAGCAACTGCCTGTGCAGTGCTTGCTTGTTTTCAGTGTGTGGCTTTTCTTCTGCTGTGCCAGTTTTCTCTTACTTCCTCCTACATCCTAACTGAAATATGAAGTGTGTTGACCAACGACTATGAAAAATAACAGAAAAAATGAGCACTGATGCGTGCAATTAATGTCCCCTATGACAGGTTTGCAGCCCATCCTGGTTGGGTTACTTTTTTGTACCTGATACTGTCTAGAAATGTCCTGACAATGTGAAGAATGGAAGGATGGCTTTCATCTGTAAAATGAAGTAAGCAAACAACTTGGGGGCAAATAGTTATGGGAAAAAGGTTTTGCATTTTTTCACACTTTACATTTCTTTACTGATGATGAAGGTCCAGTGGTGCTGCTGGTTCACTTCTCCAGGGACAAAGCCTTGGTTCCCAAGCTAACTTCCTTCAGTGCAGTGGTTCTGCTTTTTCCTTGTGCCTGTGTAGGCTTTCTGAAAGAACTCTAGTTTTCTTTCATAGACATTTGAGATTAATCAGCCTCCCTACACTGAGTATGTATAAGTGAGTTTGTGTCCCAAGTGGGGATGGTTAATGCTTGGTGTCAGATGGTTCCCTAAATAGGTTCTTGCTCCCCCTTACTCCATTATTAGACTAAGTAGATTAAAGGCTGAATGGATTCATTTGTTTGCAGTCTGACATAAGAATAAAATGAATGGTTATAGTAATGCTAGAACACTATAGACCACCTCATTTAACTACAAACATCCACTAGAATATTATGGAATGCAATACATTGGTTTTTATCTATCTATCTATCTATCTATCTATCTATCTATCTATCTATCTATCTATCTATCTATCTATCTATCTATCTATCTATCTATCTATCTATCTATCTATCTATCTATCCATCTATCCATGTACTGGCTGTATAAAAATAAAGATTTCTCTTTTTTAGGTTTGGCTGTTCCTTAAAATAAATAATTAAATATCAAAAGAATCCAAACAATTCCTAAATCAGAGAGCTCTTTCATTAACATTTCAGCTCATCTACTGACACTGTGTTTCCTTTAACCCCCCAGTCCTTTGTGACGACTGACCACTTCTGTTAAGTGAGTTTGGTCATGAATAATTCATAGGTTGGCCTGAAAATCTTTAGGGCTTCTTAGGAGAAGAAATATTTCAAACAAAATACAAACATCTGCTTCAGTATTGTGGTGTACAGTTATTCTGACTTTTAAACTAAATAAGACTAAAATGCCGGTATCCTGGATCAGCACGGTGGTGCTTTTACCACTATGAATGGTACTTGATAACAAATGGAGCACAATGAAAGGGATGAAAAAAAGCTTTTGATAAATCTGTGCTTGATTTTCTGTGACATACTCCATCTCTTCTTTAACATGCAGAGCAGAAGGGGCCCCACTGACTACGACTGCACTCTTTGAGCGAGACAGAAATTCACTTTTTTATATTCCATCTCAGATTAATGGGCTGTCTAAGAGGCGTCTCAGTTTCTCAACTTTTTTTTTTTTTCTCTCCAAAAGCATGTTCAATAAAATTTGCCAGACTCCATGACCAGTCATCAGCCATGATGTGCATGAAGGTGGTCTCAACAGATTAAGTCGGCAGCATTTTAAAATTTTTAGGTTTGGTTTTGACACTATTTTCTATTAAATATTTTTTTCAAGATAGCAATCCTTCAATAGCCTGTTATCTCAATAAGGACAAAGAGCAAGTCTCTTTGTGTTGCAGTCCATCGTTACAAAAGTGATTTAAAACTTCTGAATAAAGACAGACTGTGTGGTGTAAGTGATCTCATATACTGTATACTCATTTTTAAACAATTCACTTCTCCAGTTTTGAAGCTCACCTGTCTCTCCAAGTCAAGAACACATTTTATACGTACCATACTGCTAATTGCATTCCTTTTGCTGGGCCTTAATGATTTTGTGACCTCTAGAACTACTGTTAGTGATGCCCTGTTTAAACAGTTGTCGCAGATGAAAATTAGCAAGCATTGTGATGGCCTCTCTTACTTTATAGCTTTAATGATCGGCTCAAATAACGGAGGCAGTGTTGTTTTAAAAGAGACATTTGCTAGAAGGCAAAAGAATGCTTGAGAACTGTACAGTAACCGTTATGTATGTCACACCAAAATCCTGTCCTTTTTCAGAATTTTGATCCAGCCAAGTGTTAGGCTGTGATAAGCGCGTACTGACAAAGATTTGATTGATTAGTGAAAGTTAACAGGCACAGCCATTTGAAAGTACGTGGGAACACCTCAAGGACAGCAAGGAGACAAAAACAACTCCTCAGAGCAGAGGCTTCCATGTTTGTGGTTGTGGTTGAAAACGAAAGCAGTAAGGCTCCTTCACTCAAACTAACTAATAGATAATGGTGTCATTTGTTAAACTGATTTGTAACCATATTATATATCAATATCATTCGCATACATTTGCTGCTAAGGTTATGTAAAATTTTGAACATGACTGACAGAAAAAATTGAAATATTGTACCACAGTTTAAGATACTTACCATTAAACCATAATTAGTTTGCTCAAGATGAAGTAAGGTTTTTTTTTAGGATAAGATTCATGAGCAAGGCTGTATTAAGACTCCCACAGGCCCCTAGGTGAATTAGGTCCTTAACATAGAATTGATCAATGCAACACCTAGACACCGGGTCATTTAATTCAATGCTGTAGTTTTTCCTTTTGATTTTGGTGTACGACTCGATTACTTTATTCATTGATCATTTAGACTTTGATCATTTCATGAAAGTGGTGGTGAAAAAGCCCCTTGCCATCACAGACCCCTGGGTGCCAACCCAGTACACCCTGATGATAGATCCTCTGATGGTCATGACAAACTGAAACATACTAGCATAGCAGTGAAAGGAACAAGGCAAAAAGCACCCATGCATCCACTGAAACAACTTAGAGACCCCACTGAACTTTCCAGCATGTCATTGGCTTACAGGGGAGAGCAAACTCTGCAAGGATCTCAGCTGGAAACTGAGCGCTGTGACATAACAACACTGAGTGCTATATCACCCTCTTCAAAAACCTACATCTTTTTGTTTTCATCCATTTTTTGACCCATACCCATACGTGCTCATACTGGACAAGTTTGGAGCAATACATTTCAGTTCACATTCAAATGTTTAGGATGTAAGAAGAAAGTAAGCCATACAGAGAAAACCCACACAGAGATGAGGTAGCAAACTTCACATACAAAGAAACCAAAAGAAATGTGAGAGAACAGTGATAACAACTACAACACTGCAACAACTCTTAGCTTCTTGCCACTATTTATCGACCGCTAAGCTGAATAAGGACTTTTTAAATTAACTATCTGAGTTTGTAGAGAAGAGCCAAGCAAAATGACACCTTTTATTGGCTAACTAAAAAGATTACAATATGCAAGCTTTCGAGGCAACTCAGGCCCCTTCTTCAGGCAAGATGTAATCTGAGTTTGTGAATTCTCTTTGTTCTATGTCATTTAATGTTATTTTTTTGGATGATTTTAATATACATATGGACACTGTTACTAATATTCTTACAAGGGATTTTATATCATGCCTCGATAGTATTACTAGTTAGTATCACTCTAAAGGCCATATTCTTGATCTTACTTGTGGCTCTGGTGTTACTCCTTATAATTGTAAGGCATCTGACCTGTCGATATCCGATCACAAACTGGTGTCTTTTAATGTTGACTTAATATTATCTAAATCAAATCTTTTCCGTTCAATCTCATTTCGCAATATTAAAAATATTGATTTAATTGCTTTCTCTAATGGAGTCGACAGTCTGCCCAGTAGTGACAATTTATTTACCCCAGATGAACTAGTTTCCCACTATAACAATGGACTATGCAGCCTTTTAGATAATCTTGCTCCTTTGAAAACCTGGACCGTCTCTTTCATCCACTCTGCCCCCTGGTTCACCCCGGATCTTCGGCAACTTAAAGCTAAGGGCCAACATTTATAAAAAAACGGCTTTGTTGTCCATAAGAATATGTATGATGAACACATGCGCGTCTATAAGGATGCTTTGTCTGAAGCAAAAACCACATATTATGCAACACTAATGGGGTCTGCTGAAGGGAATACTAGGGCTTTATTTTCAACTGTAAACAACATCCTACAGACACCTGACAGTCTTCAAGCTCAATTTTACTGTACTGAACAATGTAACTCTTTTATGACCTTTTTTAATATGTAGATTGGAAATATCCACCAGCAGTTGACTACTTTTGGAAATTCTGCACATGGAGCCTTTAATGATCCCCATTCTTCTTTTCTTACTAGTTTTAAACTCCCAACTGTGGATGGAATATTTGGTATTATTAGAAAATCCAAATGTCAGCTGGATCCAATCCCTACATTCTTCCCTAATCTCTGGACTTGTTCCTTCATCCTTTAAAGCGGCTATAATAACTCCAATTCTCAAAAATCTGGTGCGGATCCCTACAAACTAAATAATTATCGTCAAATTTACCTTTCCTTTCCAGAACACTTGAAAAAAAACTGTTGCTGAGCAGGTTCACTGTTACCTTACTGACAATCATTTGTTTGAACAATTTCAGTCTGGCTTTCGTACAGAGACAGCCCTGGTTAAAATCACCAATGACCTGGTGATGGCAGCTGACTCTGGGCTGTTAACCATACTTGTGCTCCTAGATTTGAGTTCGGCCTTTAACACAATCTCTCATGATATTCTCCTTGAGAGATTAAACTCAATTGGTATTATTGGCACTCCACAAACCTGGTTTAAATCTTATCTCTCGGATCATACACAGTTTGTACAACTGACATTTTTCAGATCACAAGTTTGTCCAGTTGTTAGTGGTGTTTCCCAGCGCTCTGTCTTGGGCCCCCTTCTGTTTATTTGTTATCTCCTGCCTCTTGGTCACATCTTTAGGAAATCTGGTATTCGTTTCACTGTTGTGCTGATGACACCAGGCTCTATCTGTCTACTAAGCCTGATTCCACTCTTCAACCTTCTTCTCTCTCTGACTGTCTGTGGAAGTTAAATCATGGCTGACTGCTAATTTGCTTAAATTAAGTAGTAATGAAACAGAGGTTCTTCTGGTAGGAACTAAATCTGTTTGGAACAATTGTGATAATATTTCACTGACTATTGATAATTCTCAAATCTTTTCTTCCTCCCAGGTTAAGAGCTTAGGTGTTATCCTTAATAGTACCTTAAAATTTGAGGTGCATATTAATAATTTTACTCGGTCTCCATATTTCCATCTACGTAATATTAGCCATTTATGCCCGTCTCTTTAAGCTGCCAGCACTGCTGTTCTTCTTCATGCTTTGGTTACATCTTGTATTGATTATTGTAATTCTGTTCTTTCGGGTCTTCCTCACAAACTCCTTTACATGCTCCAATTGATTCAGAATGCTGCAGCTCGTATTATTACCAGAACCCCTTCCATAGAACACATTACTCCAGTCCTTCAGCACCTTCACTGGCTCCCTGTTAAATATCACATTCATTTTAAGATTCTGCTTATTATTTACAAGACCCTTCATAATCTGGCACCTCCTTCTTTTTCTGATCTTCTTCACGTCTTCATTCCTGCTCATATCCTTAGATGTTCTTCCTCTATCACTCTCATTATACCTTCTGCTCACTTGACTACCATGGGGTTTAGAGCTTTCAGTTGAGCAGCCCCACACCTCTGGAACTCTCTCCCACAATATATTTGAAATGTTCCCACCTTTAAATTTCATCTTAAAATACATCTTTTTAAGATGGCTTATTCTGTTTGATATTAGCTGATAAATTTAATTTCAATTTTATTATTGTATTTATTTCAGTTTTATTGTACTGTAATATTCCATTAATTTTATATTGTGACTGCTGTTATTAATGTGCTCTGTAAGGTGTCCTTGTGTGCCTTGAAAGGCGCCTATAAATAAAATAAATTATTATTATTTAATTTTCCTATGAAACTTTTTGATAAGACAATCCTGCAGATTGCAATTTTGTGGAACTACAACAGAACAAAGAAATGCTTTGAAAACAAGCATTTTTGAATGTTAGAAAATAAAACAGCATAAACAGTCATGAATATATAACAAAAAAGCTAGTACTATATATTTTATGATAATTGCAAATCTCACTATTCAGAAAGCCTTTCCAAGACAGTAATGGCTACATTGGCGTCACACTCCTTGGGATGTCACAGCCATATGGCCGTTAAAGATTGCGTTTCCTCTGCTTATCCATTCCCCTTGTGTTTTTTTTTTTTAAAGAGCCTTCTGCTTTGCTATTACTTTGCTTGCTCACTTCCTTCTTCCGACTGGAACTGAATCCCCAGTGGAGTCCTTAGAAGTCTCTTCCCCTGAACATTAAAGTAAGAACAAATATCGGCAAAGTCAAATGGGGAGCCTATTCTGGGCTGAACTAAATTCTTCCCCAAGGCTGTTTTCTCTGTCCCTGCCTATTGTGTTTTTTATCACTCCTTGATCTTATGTTGTCACCTTCTGTCACATTTTAACAGTGGTTTTAAATATCTAAATAATTTAAACTGTGATGATCTGTATGTGTATTTCTATGTTTTCTTGAATCCGCTGGGACTAAGTCATACTGTGTTATACTGTAATTTAATTATTCATGATTTAGTTGAAGAATACAATATGTGTGTTATAATAAGCACTGCTATCTCACAACTCCCTTGATCCAGGCTCACATCACAGCTTGTGAGTTTTTTTTAACCAGGTACTACTGGTCTCCTCCCATTTCTCCTGTGTTAGGTTAACTGGTGACTGAATGTATCCTAAGTGGTGGTCTCTGACATCAGCTAAGAAGGTTCCAATGAATTGGAAAAGCTAGTCTGAGAATAAATGATTGGATGGATGAATACAAAAATGCTGTTAAAACATGTACATTAAAAAAAGGGCTTTGATTTGGAGTCACTACAGCATATTGTCGCTAATTAGTTAAGAAATCATAACAGAGTACTAGAAAACATGCCACCCTACCTATTATACCTTTGATCATCATTTTCATTATTACAGGCAATTAGGCCTGTTGTAACCCTGGTTAATATGAATTGCTTGAATAGCTTGGAAACTCATATCTGTGTGGACGCCTCAACTTTAATAAAACTTCTGTCCCCCATTAACTATGTGTCTCCACCTTTTTGACTGTACCATGTGAATTATATTACTTTAAATGCAGATGACAGAATTTGATCTGGTGGAGGTCGAGCCCTGAGGGAGCATTGGTTAGTCCTTTACATCTTGATGTAAGTCATCACTAATCCAACCTGCAAGTTACCACAGTAAGTAAGAAATAAAAAGGTTTCCACAGAATATTGAACAGAACATAAAGAGTCAACTATGACAAATGCTGTATATAGCAAATGTGTTCATATGGTGGAGCTGGGAATATTTCATGCTCTTCTTACATTTTTATAAACAGTTTTATTTGTCACACAATTTTTCAAGAATATGAAAAATGCAACAACATAGAGATTAGCATTCAAAGTATTGTGTTGTTCTTATTTGTTAGTTTCTCTTTTATAGATGTGTCACTGGTACTGGTCATCTGTAGCAGATCAACGCTTTCACATACCTCTTAATAAAATGGTGAGCTGTTAATAACAAGATTAACCAAATAAGTTAGGCAGCTCTAGATATTCTTGTCTGAAACCAGGACCATAACTGAAATGTCTATAAGAACTGAAAAAGTCCATTTTAACTATACATTTCAGAAGAAATCTCCCTAATGATACTTTGGTGACCTACTTTAGGGATCCTATAACAACCAGTGCTTGAAATGGAAAGCAGTAATCTCTTTCATGGCAATACAATATCTTTCAGCACCAGGATATGGCACCACTAGTGATGAGTGAACACTATGCATTTTGTTTTGTTGTGAGATTTGCACTGGGTTCACTGGAAAATGCGAAAACCTTACTGGACTCCACACAAAATATATCTGACTTAATATTTCAACAAAATAGCTGAAGTACAAGTCCCCTGCATTGAAGAGGCATAATTAAATTTCTCCTGAGTTTAGCATGACCTACAGCATTCACCTATCATGACTTAGTCTGCAAGTTGCAGATGTACTGATGGCTGTGGTGGCTCCATATTTTGATTGTGTCAATATGATTATTGCCTTCTAGGAATCAAAAAGTCCATCCATCTGTTTTTAAAGCTCTCGTACTTCATTTCAGGAATTTAGTGGGCGGCAGAACTTACTCTGAAAACAACGGGCTCAATCTGTCTCAGAGCACTGCTACGCACACAGCTATGTTCATTTTATTTAGATTCCCCAAATAATCCAAAACTCACATATTTGGACAAAGGAAGAAATGCAGACATACACATGGCAAGGATATGAAAATTCCATACATGGACATGAGACATTAAAGCTATGAGACACAAAAGAGTCAGCAGATTACCAGCATTATTCTTGGGGATAGCAGGGGAGTTAAGAAAGTGCCTTACTGAAGTCTGGATCTGCACATGATTGTTTCAATGCTGTTTCATTTTGTTATTTTTTTACTTTGTTGTGGTGTTTTGTTTGGTCTTTTTCCTAGTTTTGTTTTTCTTTTGTCCCTCACACAGTCGAGGATTGAGGACAATAATTCACATGGGCAATGGACAAATGGTTGGCATGATGCTGGCGTCATTACTCTGTATATCCATATGGTGTCATTTGGTATTTAAACAGATGAAAAGCGCAGTGTGCTATCAGACGATAGTCAGCTACAAGTGAACACCCTTCCAGTTAGTAGCAAAATTCTAGTCAAGAAAACAGTCATAAAAAGAGCAACATTCAAATGAAAATAGGAATTTTGTTTTGTTTTATAGAAAACTCTTTGGAGGTTTTAAAATTGGCTCTTAGCAATAGAAAGAATGACCCTGGACTGAGAGCTCTAAATAAAGCTTAAACAAACCCCCTCAGTTTCGGCTTTTTTATTAAATGTCTTTAACCTTGATGTTTCCTTGTATTGAATTTGGCTCTGCTGTTCTTTGGGCTAATTGAGTGTGATAAAAAATTCTAGCTTTTTTCAGCCTTTCCACAAGGTTTAAATTGGCAATTTCGTGATCTTTAAAACAAAACAAAGGACGTTAAAAGGGAACAGCCAAAAACAGAGTCATTGAAACAGGCAAAGTGGAAGCAGAGTTGAACAAAAGATCTGCGACAAGTTTCAAAATGAACAGTGGAATTCTAAATTCAAGTGATGTAGCAAAAGGTGTATGCCAAAACTAATGAAAATGAGCTCAAACCAAATGACTTTCTATTCAAAAACAAACCTAAACTATACAGTGAGTTATCTCAAAGCTAAGCCGGAGAGCATCAAGCCCCTCCATTTTAAATGAAGTAACATCATGACATCACACATATCAATGCTGCTGCTCCTAATGGATTTTAATAAACAAGAAGGCTACCGCACAAAATGGCATTGTCCAAGAGGGAAAGTATCAGAACAAAATGGCATCACTGATATAATGATAAACAGTAATCAAAAGAACAAAAAATAACAAAGAATTAAAGTTCAGAATAACAATAGATATGTCCAAACCACAAAATATGACAATGTGTTATTAGAGCTACACACGACTTTTATTGTAGAAATGTTATTTTTGTGTTACTGAGGTGCTCAATTTTGAATGCATGAATGGTTGCATTCTAATCACTTAATAAACTAGTTTGTGTTAATTTAATCTTTACATTTTCATTAACACTTATGTACAAGGTTACCTGTAAGTAGCCACTTCAAGGCACAGTGACATTTTCAGTTGCATGAGCTGCTGACGGTCATCAAGAATATGAGAGATTTGATCACTGAGTGCCTCCTTTTCCATTTCCAGTGTTTCAATTAAGGCCTAAAAGGAAATAAGCAAACAATGTTTTCATTATAAATGGAGTCATACTGGCAGTGCATTTAAGTCTGTTTAAGAATGTTTAATATTTCCTTGTATGTATACACAAAATAACATCAGGTATAAGTCAATGACAATAGACCGTTGACTTCATTAGTTTCTTTTTGGTAGCTAACAGCCAACGTGGTCTCAATATCTCATTCAGATACTTTTTGAAAGTTGTAAAGGTTTCTGTCACACCAATGTGACTCCAAAGTCATGTTCAAAATTCCCATGATCCTTTGTTTGAAGAAACTTCTTGACTGCTGTCTTCAATGCATCTCCCTTCACTTTCACCCAAGTCCTTGACTGCATGATTTACTATTTAGAACTTAAATGGTTCCAAGAAAAATATTACTTGTGCCTAATCACATGGCAACAACTTAAATTCTCCTAAAGTATCCAGGTAGTGCTTCCACCACCATACTAGAGGCTAGGTAATGTGTTCTTTGGTTGGGGAGCTCATCAGATAAGAAGATACTTTTTTCACATTTTTTGTGAGATTGAATTTGTCCTCTTGCAAAATATACATAGTTTTGGATATTTTTTTTATGACAAATGGTTTCCATCTTGCCATCTTACTCCTTACCTCGGACTTGTGAAGAATACAGCAAATTGTAATATGCAGAGAGCAGTCATTTACTTCCATAATTTCCTCCATCTCCTTTCACAATGACATTGACCTTTTGGTGGCCCCCTTGAGGAGCTTTGTTCTTGGCCAGTCATTAGCTTCGGAAGGATGCCATGATCTTTGTGATAGCCTTAAGGTGAAACATTTCCTGCACACTTCTTAATGATAATCTTTACAGTGTTTCATGATATACTGTACATTATGCCTTTGAATTTCTTTTAGATCCCTTTTCTGATATGTACCTCTCAACTATAAGAGCCCATTGGTCTTTTGTGAGCTGCATGGTTATCCCTGCATTATGCAAACTGAAAACCTTCAGGAAACCCCTACAGGAAGAGGGCTCATCACAATAACTTAGGTTGATATCAGATGAAAACTAAACACCTTTGCATAGACTTTCAAATACAGTTACAACCCCTGTCATAAAGGGTTTCCACACATACACAACTCAGGCATTGACAGCTTCTTAACTATTTTTTCCTAAATGTGATCCAATTGTTTTTAACTTAAATATTATCAAGTATATGATCTGATGAAACTTGAAAAGACACTGTTTGTCTTGATTGTATTTATTACATCAGCAAAAGTTGAATTTTCCATTAAGGTGTGAATACTTTAATCATCTACTGTACATGTTCAGTCTCAAAGAAATAGAATGGAGATTCTATAAAGCTTGTCTGCCACCATCAACAACTGTCATGTGATCATACGCATATGGTGATTGCAGAAATATTTGGAAGTTGAATGTGTTGTTTATGTCAGATTTCACATTATAGGCTGCCACATTCTATAAGCCGCAGAAAATGCTCATTTATGTTTTAAAACTCAGATAAGCCGCCCCATGTTACTGAATTTACCAATCTGAAGTAAAAGCATCTAATCTGGCATGCCCCTGTAGGCCTTTGCAACTCTATAGTGACATTATAGTTGAGTGTGAACAATTAAATTGATAAAATTTTGCACTACCCGATATTATGCTGCAATGCAAGTCCTACACTGTAGAATTTAAGCTCCAGGTCGTTGCTTTCTCGAAAGAAAACGGCAATCGTGCAGCTGGACGCCACTTTGAAGTAGATGACAAAACAAGTGAGAAACTGGTGGAAAGATGAGGAAGCTTTGCTCGCGCTTTCGCCACGTAGGTGGGAAGGCGTACAAGGGAAGCAAAATAGCCAAACTTGGAGAAGCCACTTAAATAATAGATTCTTGCACAGCGTGAGGACAATCAGATAGTTTCAACAATAGCCATCAAAATGAAGGCACAAGGAATGGCGACTGAAATGTTTTTAGATAGGCCGCCCCATTTAAGCAAGCTGCACCCAATACACAGGTTTGTAATTAAACTCCACTAACCAGAAGGTGATACTTCACCTGGTCAGTGTGTCGCTAAGGCTCCAGAAAGTGCCGCTGCTGTGGAAAACATCCTGCTTTGTTCCTGATCCAAAGAAGGCAGGTGCCTCTTCACCCGATGACTACAGACCAGTGACACCAATGTTTCAGATCATGAAGACCTTTGAGTGGTTCGTCCTGGAATATATAAGCCCTCTTGTGGTAGACCATCTGGACATAATGCAGTTTGCCTATTTGCTCCACGAGGCTTATTCTCATCTGAATAAAGCTGGCAGCACTGTAAGGATTATATTTCTTGATGTATCCAGTGCTTTCAATACCATCCAGCCATCCCAAGTCATTTCACTCGCAGAAATTCCCATATGATTCTGCACTTATGGGGTGTATTGATAAAGGGGATGAGACAGAGTATAGCAGTCAGGTGGAAAACTTTCTTTCTTGGTAAAAAGATAATTGTCTCCATCTTAACAAAACCAAGGAAATGGCTATTTATTTAGAGCCACTATGTCTGGACACTGTTCAAGGAGTGGATGTAGAGGTGGTCCACTCCTACATGTACTTGGGAGCTTACATCAATGACAGAATGGACTAGTCTCGGAACACAGAGGAACTATATAAGAAAAGGCAGAGTAGGCTCTTCATCCTTAGGAGAATAGTAGAAATGAGAAAAAAGAGGCTTCAGCTAAGTGTGTTTGAGCATGAGTGATTTCTCTTATCTTTCCCAGAATGATCCTCAGTCTTACTTGACTTTTGGGATAAAGCTAGACCACTTGAGGAGGAGGCAATTTAATGCTGTTTTTACATAGCATGACAAAGTTGATAGAAGCATAAAGATGGCTGAGATTGCCAGAAGGCAATAATGGCTGAAAAGCAATAACTTTCTAAGGTAGACTATGTTTTCTAAAGTAATCTTAGGATGTGTTATAAATGGTCACCTTCTGCCAGAATCAAATGAGCATTCACTGTAAGGAATCAAGACAAGATACCATTCCTGGAAGGAATAAGAGTAGCGTGAATAGTAGGAGGAGAATAAAGTAAAGGGATGATAGAAGAGAGATGAAAAAGTACCTGAGATGAAAGTTGAAAGTACTTTTTGTCTGTTCCCCAGCACAATGGAGACATATGTGTTTGGGATGCCCATGCTTTTCAAAGTCATGGGTACATACTCATATATGCTTTTTATTAGACATTTATCATCTCACTTTTCAATTATATGAATTGCTTTTTGTGCAAATTTCCATGACTCATTATTTCAGAAAACAAAACTTACAATCTGTCATTAGTGCCAAAATTAGCACTCCTCAAACATTTTTTCCCATTAGTCCCAATATTTAACTCTAATTTAGATGATCATCTTTACTAGCTTGATTTTGATAATTGCTATTAATGGCTATTTTTATTTATTCAGTTTAATCCCCATATTGTACTGATTAGCAGGCCAAGCACACATGGAAGTGATGTGTCACCCAGCCATGTTGAAATGCAATTAGTCAATAAGTGAATATCAAGGTATTTCCTTAAAAATATTGATATATATTTAGTCAGTCTGTGAAGTGCTAACAACACTCTAAGATGACCTGGCTTTTTCCTGCCTTCTTTTGCATTACATACAGTATGAGCCTTCAGCTGCAGCCACATATAACTTTTGTCTGGCACTTTAGATCAAACTCCCACTTTAGCCAAGTGAAGATATCTGAGTGAAACTGCTACAACAACCTCTTTGGTATGCAGCCTCTAGAGCTCTATCTGATGAGTCAATATCAATCACAGCTGAATAACACTTGAAGTGCAGACTTCGAGACATCACTGTATTGTTTATCACCTTGTTCAATTGAAACAATGGCCAGAATTCAACCTTTGTCTCCTTGATGAACACAATTTTGCACAAAATAGCATTCGAAAGTTTAGGTATATATTCTCCCAAGAAAAACAATGGCAAATTGTCCGATCCTTCTTTTAGAAGCCAGGGCCAGCAGTGACCTGGTCCGGCTACAACAGTGAATCCTTGGGATTAACGTCTACTCCATGTTGCCTAGGATATGGCCGACAACAAAAGGCTGGAGGAACCATTCTACTTCAAGGAGTAAGGTAGTGCTGCAATACGCCAGTGAAAGACAGTCTGTATTGAAGTTAGGTTTGAGTGCCTCACTGCATCCAGCCTCACTAAAGCATTAGAGACTATATGTGAACTGACATACATCTGTATTGCTGATAAAAAAAAGAGATGACTGATCACCAACTCTCACCAGATCTATTTTATGCTATCAAATGAGGGCCAATTATGTGAAGCCACAAAGACTATAACTGAGAGAACAACATCTAGACAAAGAAAGAAAAAGCATGCTCATCATCCTTCTCCTTTTATGTGTGTCAGTGAGAGTCCTCCTTGGGCTCAGAAAATTGAAGACTTAAGAACAAAGAATTAACTCAGTGGTTCTCAAACTGTGGGGTGGGCTCCCCTAGGGGGGCACAAAGTAACAAAAAGGGGGGCGCAAAGATGTGAAAAAGGAAAACAAGAATCAAAAATATGAAAAATACATCTATTGAAACCAAAACAAATTAACTTAAACTACATTCTGATACTAGAAAAATAAATATAGAGTTAGATAAATGTTGATAAAAGTTAAGTTGGTATAATAAAATATGCATCTATGATATATCATTAATTAAAAAAGAACAAATTGGTATTAGTGGGCTCCTTTCAAAAAAATGTTAGGGGGGCGTGATAAAAACTGTTATGAAAACTTGGGTCGCAAATACTTAAAGGTTGAGAAACGCTGAATTAACTCAATTCTAGGAGATGAGAGGAACGACAGAAACACATAGTTAGTATTAAGCATGTAATATCATACTGCATGTATTTCTAGTTGTTTGTGTTTGTGAATTGAAAGTAATAACCTGTGTATTGGGAAATATTTTAGGTTTTATAAGTTTCTCCAAAATGAACAGGAAAACATAGCTTTTAACACCACCTTCATTAATTCATACATCCATGTGGTAGCTTCAAAAAGTTTGTGATAAACAGATCTGTTGGGGGGTGAAAGCAACTACAGGTGGAGTGTAAACAAAATCAGTATTGCGAGGTCAAAGTACACAGGCATCGAGGAGCTTATAACCTTGAGAAAGGTTTATCCGTTCAACCATATAAGAAACTAAAAATCTTACAAAATTATTTAAATGCTGGTCCTCGGATGAACATGAAGGGGAGATAAAATTCATAAGTTTGCGCCTCCTTTATGGTAGAAAAATTAGGCTTAAATTTATGTTTGCTTTGTTCTGTGCATTTATTTTCTTGCATCTGTTTATACCTGCATACATTATATCCATCTCCCATGATCTTTATATTATAAATACATTGTATCATTTTGTGTTTTTACATCCAAAGGGGCTGCGGTGGGTTGGCACCCTGCCCAGGATTGGTTCCTGCCTTGTGCCCTGTGTTGGCTGGGATTGGCTCCTGCAGACCCCCGTGACCCTGTATTTGGATTCAGCGGGTTAGGAAATGGATGGATGGACATCCACAGGGGATGCACAAATCAGTGTGTTTCTTCGTGTCGGTCTCAAGCCCAGATAAATGGGGAGGGAAGGGCATCCGGTATAAAATTTTGCCAAATCAATATGCAGACAACAATTTTGGATGATCCGCTGTGGCAACTCCTAACGGGAGCAGCCGAAAGAAGAAGAAGGCAGTGAGACTGTTTTGAGTTATTTGTTGAGAAAGAGTCTCTTGTCATGCTGAGAAAGTGACGGTTGATTTGTATATATCTTTGTCAAATTGTTAATTTTGTTCATAAGCCAAAATTTGAATCTCTTCATCCCTTAAGGCATCCTGCTTGAAAATTAGATCTGATATCTCACAGCAAACTAAATAATCTGAGTATTAACACAAATGTATCAAACAGACTTTTTATTATTCATACTGTATCCTTGCGAAAATGAGAAATGTTATATTATTTACTGTCTTTTGTGAAATCTGTCTGGTGTAACTGGTGGACATACTTTTCTATTCAGTGAGCAAAATACACTGGACTTGAAACGAGTTTTGTTTCATGATTCAGCCAAACACAACAAATAGCATAGGTGAAAGGTTTTCTGCAAATTTCTCACTGATCTAGCAGAATCCCTTTGTCAGCCCTCTCTCTGGTTGTATGTTTACTCCTACAGTAATTATGGTGAGGAGTATGTGCACTGAGGCTCATCGCTGAGGGGTTGCTGTACAAAGCAGCTATTTCATGTAAAATGCACAACGCTGCGCTACTTCTACGGGTGTCTACTTCTATTCCAGTTCTTGTTATCAAGGTACTTATTTAGCATATGGAATGCAAGTCATGTACAAACATAAAATATACACATATGAATGACAATACAAAAGTGCTAGAAATTACTACAATTACATTGCACATATTGCAGACAGACATCTACATTTTAATATACTCAATTGCACTGTAAGTCGCCCTCAGGTTGACCAGGATAGGCTCTTAGACGCCATTCTTATATGATGTGGTAGATTGTCAGTCTAGCAGCACCACAGTCACATTGTGAGCTTTTTTTCACCATTTGTTGACCAAGTCTGCACATCTACCATGACTGGTTCTTATTCTATTGATGCTAGACCATACCCTTCAGGGCAGGTCAAAACCAGATGTTTTTTCTGATATACATGGTAAGATGTGAACTTGTGTTGGTGAGATAACTTTACATTCTCCTCTCTAAGATTTTGTATGGTTAAAATCATTTTCATAGAAATCTTTAGTTTTTACAAGTTGTGGAACCCTGGACTGAAGTCTGGTATTACTCAAACCATTAGAAAAAATGTGAATGGAAGTTGCCTATTTTTTAGGATTTTCTGATATTCTTGGACAAGTGCGCTTTCTCTGCATAAGTGGAGTGGCAGGATATACAGGCAGCCAGTAGTTAGGAGCAGACTGGATCGTTCCTAATATTAATTGCATGGTGCAATTTAATCCACATTAAGAGGCAATATTTTGCTGCGGAACAGACCAATTCTAGGGCAGAAATGCACAGCGTAGAGGCTGAAAAGTATTTGAAGAATGTTATTTCTAGTTTGGAGTTCAGCAGCAGTTTTTAACAATGCTGTTTATAGCTCAAGGTTCTATCCAGGACCACACCCAAATGCTTTGGATTTTTATTGCAAGTTAAAATACTATTACCAAATTATATGCTAGGTACAAGTACTCCTAGAAAAGGGAACATACAGTAACCTATGTAGAAAGGCATGCTGTGCATCACTTATCAATAGGCAAAGAATTTAACCTGCAATATATTCGGCTCTGTTCTCAATGCTCAGTCACTACTCATGTGACTGTGGTATGGTCTTTATTTTATGCTTTTCCACAAAACATTCTTCTGTCTTGAAGACTTTCTCTAGTAGACTTCTTTTTTATAAGCATAATTTATTTAATAAAAAAAAATGACTTCTGTCCTTCATTGACATAAAACAAAGCAGCATTCAGTATAGTTGTCATTACCTGAATGTACTGATATTTTTGAATGGAAGTGCATTTGTTCTGTTATCTTTAAACCTTTTGTGAAACTGTTTCTTTGATATTTGCAATTCAGGCTTCACACATTATACACTTCATGTCTACATTTTGTCAATTATTACTAAAACATGAAAAATGTTTCTGTTTTAATGATGTGTTTACATCGTAGACACGGAACACACATGGAATGCAAGTGTTCCAAATAACAATATTAATATTTATAAAAGATGTCATTTTGCTTGACTTCTCACTCTATACAACTCTAAGCAACTAACATACAGGTAAACAGACTTGAGCTGAGAAGACTATACGCCGGTGGGGGATATAATAGCAGGCTGTTTGCTGCTCATCCACACATGTAAAGGACAAAAGACGCTGACGGAGAGGTGTGAAGCGTTTTAAGGTGGCACGGATCTACGAGTTTTTTTATAGGCTCTGGTAATTCTAGTGTTAAAAACCTCTATGGAGGGCAATGACAACATTTTGCTGAAAAATGATCATGGAGTTACATTGATGGGTGCCTGTCACCATCCAATATACATCTTGCAGAAATATCACTGTCATTAGCACTGACAGTGCCGTATCATCAAATGTACAAAATAAACATATGCCTTAAGTATTCTATTATTGTAGTTTCAAAATGTGTGGTGCTACTATAAGAGAAAAGTTTTAAAAATCTGTGGTCTGTATTATTGGTGGGCTATTTATAACAGTGAATACTGACCATTAATTTGTGTGTTTTTTCCTTTTTCTTGTTGCATGTATGTACATTACCTACTTCTAGGCTTTTTAAGGTGTTCTTGAGGGTCATGAATTATTTTTTATCACATGTCGCCTGTTCAGATTATAAAGAGTGATGGTCTAATAGCAGCTTAGTATCCACAGTATATCCTGTTTATTGATTGCTTACTATATGATATGCCATTCAGATACACCACCAAGATCACATCATGTGTTGTATCAGTCATGCTGGTTATAAATTAATAAGCATTACCTTTGGGGCCTTGAAAGCTCTACTTGACAGTATTAAAGAGAGTTAGGGGAATAGCTATGCACTGACCTGTTCCCTTCAAAACTTTCATGATGTTTTTACTATGCTATGCTATTCATATCTTAAAAATGTTAAATTCATGTTTCACCCTAGTATGCCAATGCTTGCTTTGTCATCACCCATGATATGAGGTTTGTTTGTGAAATGCTCAGTGTAAGCCATAGAAAGAAGGCACATAGGCATTTGTTACCATTTCATGTTTATTTTCATCCATAGTAATGCATATGGAAGACAACTAGCTCTATAAAATTGATGTGACGGGTTGCTTTTTCTTCAGTGTGCAAATTATAACCTGACATGGGTAACTCCATGCATGCATCTTCTGCCTGTCATTGTCATTGGAATTTTCTGCTTCTCTGTTTAAATCTTTTTCTACAAGAATGTTGTGCTGCAATTGCTTACTTGTCTGGTTGTCACATTATAGTGTGGCCATTGTTTCTGGTGGTATGGCACATGGCTGGGAGGTGTAAGTGGCTAGTTCTGTTTGAGTTTCTTATTTCTTCTATATGGTCATTTATTACTGTCATATATTGTTCATTCTTTATGTTATGTTTAACAAAAGGATTAAATAAGCAATTGAGATTTGTATTGATTGTGAACATGTGCATTCTCTTATTAAGCCTCTTTCTCAACTTTCTAAAAGCTTGATAAATTATTCAAATTTTCACAAGCCACATTAGTCCAGTGTATGTGTTTTTGTCTTCCAATTGCGCTTCATTAGTTCTCAAAAGACCAGATGTACTTATTCATGGCACTGGTTAGTTACCCTTCTAGGCCGCTCCATTTTCTATTTCGTTCTCCATCAATGGTCAGTGTCAAGTGCTAATGTTGCTGGACTCTCAAAACCGTCATCATTGGCTTTTTCTTACTCTTAACCTGAACTCCTCCTATGGGTCTTATTGCAAGAAACTGAGAAAGATGTGTGACCATTCACTTGAAGTGTCCACTTCCCCGATTCTGTCCCAACATTTTGCTAAAATTTTTGTGCTGAATCTCTTAATTTTTTTAGTGTTTTTTTTAAGTTCATTAACACTTGTTATTTCCATCTTTGTGCTTACTCTTAAGTGTGCATGTGCTCTACTTTCTAGTCTTTCTCTCTCTGAAGTTTGCACATTTTCTCCATGTTGGTGTGAGTTTTCCACTGTGTATTTCGGTGCTTCTCCCACATCTTAAAAACATATGTGTCAGACTAATTGATGACTGTAATTTCACCTTGTAATGAAGTGCGCCCTGATCTGGTTTGGTTCCTGTCTTATGCCCAGTGCTGCTGGCATAGCCTCCTATTGCCCGTCAACTGGATTAAGTGGGTTCCAATGATGAGTGGATATTTATGAATTTACATAAAACATGTGGCTTGGATGCCAGCCTGGCAAGATGATACCAAGGGTAAAAGCAACACGGTGGTGAGGTAGGTTCAGGTTAGAAAGGAGGATTCGTAATAATAATAATATGGGCCAGCATCTGCTACAGGACACTACACTCCTCAAAGATTAGGCACCCATTACAGGGGTTGCTTAATTATGAAGGACAATGCTATAGGATGTGGCATCTGTTACAAGAGCCATACACCCTAAATGCTGTGGAGGTGATTACCCTGAGGGCACATCCAATTTTTGGGGTGGAGGCATGAAGCTGTAAGTGTTTCCCCAAATTAACGAATGGCAACACAATCCTTGTGGTCACTCTTGAAAGGCCAGGGCCCAAGAATTCAGGGAGACTTGGGGTTGCCAAAAGGATTTCTGTAAAGAAGGCTTCAGGACTTTCTGGGAGGCATTCCTCACCTCAGAAGTGATCCATGGTTTTTGAAAGACATGTCTGCCAGAGAAGGCATAAAGCCACCCCTTAACTAAATGACTTTGATTTTGGGTTCGGAAGACAAGAAACTGACAGGCTCAATCAATGAGGGAGATGGTGTGGCTAGTGATACTAAGAAAGAGCAGACAAGAGTTTTGGAGGAGAGTTGTTAGGTGAAAATGCACTGTGTTGTGTTTTGAATATCTAATACCCCTGCTAAAGCTTCATGGTGTATTAATAACCCTTTGATTCTGAATATACTTCATTGTCTGGGAATTCTGTTCTGGGTGAGGGTGGTACACAGAGGTGTCCCCATCACACATATAAAAATGTTGCATATATTAAGCGAATTTATCTTGATGTTCGAATGCAGAGTGCAGACCCACCTCTCTGTCTGTCATTTTTTTTTTTTGCATTTTATTGATTTTTATTAAAATCAAATAACATTCCATACAAACAAGTCAAGTTTTACAAAACTAGGTTTGAAACTAATCAACTCCCACCCATGAGAAAGAGAGCTAGGTCAGCAGAGTAAAACTTTAAACTAGTAAAAATAAGTAAATAGATAATTTAATAAATGAATAAAAATAAATAGAATAAAAAAAGAAGGGAGAGAATCTGCTTCCTCAATTAAAATGCTTATTCTAAAATGTTATTTATCAGATCCTGCCAGGTTTTGGAAATGTTCTGCACAGATCCTCTAAGTGAGAATTTGATTTTTTACAATCTCAAATAGTATAAAACATCAGTTACCCCGACTTAAAAGAGGTGAGTTAGGATTCTTCCAGTTGAGCTAGATAAGTCTATGTGCCAATAGTGTAGTAAAGACAGTTACAGTTTGTTTGTCCTTCTCCACTTTGAGCCCATCTGGGAGTACACCAAACACAGGTGTTTGTGGATTAGGAGGGATTGTGACGCTAAAGCTGTCTGAAAGGCATTTAAAGATTTTGGTCCAGAATGACGTTAATTTGGTGCAATTTGGTGTCTATCATTTTTTAATGAGTGTTCTATCCATGCCTTGAGATAGCAATGTCACTTTCACACTTTATTCTATCGTAACTCAGACTGAAAGTTCTGAAATCTTAGTCATTACTTTATCTATTGTCACACATGTACACATGGGAGACAACTAGAGGGACCAATCAAAGGTAATTCCATGACAGGCCAGGGGGCAGTGGGGTGTGCTAATCTTTCTTCTGATATTCCTGCAGATCAAATACAGGAAATTCTGCTGGAGTCTGAAAATGTCATCTCCCGTTCCGGCCAGGATGATGTCACTTCCGCCAACCTGCCTTAAAACACCAACAGCCTCCCTCTGTTCTCAGTTTGATCTTGGAGTCAATTCTGTACACAACTGTGCTACAAACTTTGCATTTTGCAGCCTGGATTCAAGTACGTGGGTGGTTCCCCCAAACCTTTTTCTGTGTGTCGAATTGTATCGTTTTCACACTATTAACTTGGTCTGTTAATTTCACTACCATGATAGTTTCATTGTCCTTTTATCTTATAATTGTGTGTTTTGTAAAACTTATTTTGGAATTTGTTGATAACAGGGGCAGACCTACCATATGGTTGTCCTGGGTATGCGTCCAGGGGCCATGATGGCAACAATCCTCCCCACCACATAATGAAAACTTTGAGTCTCTGTGCACCGAATGCAAGAAAAGGGAAACACTGTACAGCATTAAATTACCAGGTACCCACCCGCCCCGCTGCAGTGTTAAAGTTATGATCAGTTCTCTGTTAAGGAGCTAAGTCACACAGATCTTAATCTGGACTTGGCTCCTAAAATGTGTTTAGTTTACTTTAAAGCGTCTCTTTTATCTGTCTGTCCTGTATTTATTGATATTTACTGTATTTTTCTTGAACTAATCATTTCCATATTTAATAAAGTACTCTAAGTTTATGTGCACTGTAAAGAACCTTGTCATGGTGCATACTGCTGCTCCATACAATAAGGAAAGGCTGACTCTGTGATGGGTGGCATGGTGTCACCTCTCCAGCCCAGTCACGGCCTCTGTGTAGTTTGCTCATTTAAACCATGTCTGAGTGGGCACTCCAGGTATCACCCCAAATCACAAAGACGTATTTGTGAATTGGAGACTCTGCATGAGTAAAGCAAAATGCTGGCCTTCTGTCCAAGGGGTTGTTGCTGGTCTTTATGACTTGAGGCTGCAGGTTAGGTTCCAGCTTTGAGAGCCTTACTTGGACTAAATGTATGGATAGATGATTTATTATAAAGGGTAGGAACATTGAAGCTCAGTGAGCAATTGAAAGCAGAATTCAGTTTATAGAAAAGTGTATAATAAGAAGCAGCAAGTATAGGACCCTAAAGGGTGGGTAAATACTGCTGATGTAAAATCAAATGACTGTCCTGTAATGCCCACGGTGCCTACTGTTTATCTGATGTTTCATGAAGTGCTCTTTTGGCACCTGCAGCTACTCTGTTGCCTGTATTGTTGTCCTGTTGTTTCACTGTGGACTCATATAGATTAAATTAATAACTGGAAGCTTTGTGAGTCTAAATATATTTATATATTTTTTTATTTAAAATGGACTAACATGATATTCTGTTTTGTATACTACCGCATAGACATTCCTATTATATTGACAATACTGTACGGATAATTATCAGTTAATAACAAATGTGGTGCAGTAGTTAGTGCAGATGCCTCATAGATCCAGCTTTCTGTATTTGAATCTTGCATCCGGTTGCTGTCTATGTGTTGTCTCATCTTCTCCACATGTTTGCGTGAAATTTCCTCCAGGTACGTTGGTTTCCGAGTCAAATCACCAAAAGCACACTGGTTCTACTGACTGGCAATCCCAAATTGTCTCTATATGGGTGTGGGTGTGTGCATGAGCACACCACATAATAGATTGGGCAAAGGCGGTCTCCTGCCTTGCATCCAAGAACTGCTGGCACAATTTCAGGCCCCCCATTGCTATGAAGTGGATTAAGCAGTTTGACAATGTTATGTTATATAATGAATAATGGGAGTGTTTGTTGTAGCTCAGACTAGAGTCAAAGGAGCAGCTCCACACTTCCCCGGACTCCAGGTCCACCTGAAGTGATGGTATCTAATAAGAGGAAGGTGGGCAGAAGATGCTTTTTTCTGGCAGATTCAGTGGTGCAACACTTTTTGCTGCTGGTTCAGCTACAAGATGAATTCTTTCATAACCATTGCAACTTTTGTCATGTGTACCTTTTCCTCTAGAAAAAAACAGCTGCATTTTGCATTTTTTAACATATAAAATGACCAAAATAAAATTACATAAAATAATCCTCGTAATTAAAATTGCTGTTAGCTGGGAAAACAGAAATTAGGATACAGTGGACCATAAGCAGGCTTGAACACCCCAGCTGCTACTGGAGGCATGTGTGGGTATGTCATTCCTGACTTGTGATTCACTCCTCCATGGACGAAACACTTCCACTTAAAGCACATTACAATGAGGGCTGTGCCTTTGGGATTTCCTGCTTTTGCTGGCTGACAAGGCTGAAATTATTCTAAGGCTCTTTATTACAAAGAAAAAGTTCAACAGTAGCATGCTAAAAATGTAAACGGCTAGTTAAATGGAAAGGGCGTAATATTTCTTGCATGTAGCACATTTTTTTTAATATTGCTGGATATATTCAGGGTTAGTTTGATGGCACAGCATTAGGCACTGCTGCCTGAAAGGTACAGACAAATGAGTTCAAGCTCCAGAGCAGCCATTGTCCTTGGGGTGGTTAGTTCTGCTACCCTCCGGGCACTGCCTGTATGGGGTCTGCATGTCCGGGTACTAATGATTGTCACCCACATCCCAAAGATGTGTTTGTTTTGAGTTAATTTGTGACTCTATAGGAGTGATTGTGCCCTGTGATGAAATCATGCCCTGTTTAGGGCTTGTTGCCACCTTTCACCACAATCCATCTTGGAGTCCCCAGTACCCTTTGATCCTGAAATGGATTAAAGCCATTTGAGAATGTATGTATGATTGCATTAGGAAGATTTTTTTTTTTTAATGAATTCCATTTCTTTCTATTTATAGTATCAACACCCTCTACTTAAAAAAAAATGAGGATAAGATTTGCAAATATGAAGACTTGTGTTCTGGAATAGGGCACTGCACTGAATAAGATGTGGCCTGAATATAAACCAGCCCCAATCTTGGGACGCCTGTCCTCACTGTCCGATTCGCTTCAAATGCATTGGCTGGAATTTCCTTATCTCTTAACTGTCTGCTATCCCACATTGTGATGTTCTGTACTCCAACTAAAGAGCTGCTGAGTATTTCAGCTGAATGAAATGTTTCTGTCAGGGCGTGATGGCAATAAGTCAGATAGTACAAGTTAAAATGGGAATTGATGGTCATCTCAGCCACTAGCACACTACAGTTTCATATACCAAGGGGAGCATAGAGATCTGGATTTACAGTAGCTGTTTTTTTGCTTCTATGAGATAATTTCTGACAATAAGGTGACCTTTCATCTTTGAAAATGTGTCATTTAGCTTTAAGTTTTAACTGAGCATGGAGTTTCTATCCACCTATCCATTTACTAAAGTTTCTTCCTAGCACATATTGAATACATGTTAATGGAGAAAAAAAATCTCCTTCACGTCAAGAAGAAGATCCCATTGTGAATGAGTGAAGGAGGGAGGGAGGGAAGCATGTGCTTAAATTTGCCCTGAAATCAATGGAGCCCCATTATGGGGTTGTTCTTGGATAGGCTCCAACCCTAGTAATCTTAAACTGGTTTAAATGGGCTTATTGATGGACAGATACCTATTAAAACATTAGAAAATATATAAACCAGAAAAGAGAATTTAAGAGTTTGGCTTCTTTGAAAACCTAATGCCTAAATTGTCTGAATATGTCGTTTGGTATATTTCTAAGGAATATTAGTATCTGCACTTTAGAAACATTGATGGTTTCTGCCATTTGTCTTTTACTGCCTAGATAGTCTCCAGCATCCCAAAACACTTAATCTGATAATCAGATTTTGAACTTGTAGAAAGAGATTAGTAACTTGATGAGTGATCATATATTCCAAAAACAAACAAATAACTCTTCAGGTCATTCACCTTCCAAACATGCATGCTGTGAAAAGTTAAACATGTATGTTCAGTACACTCACCTCTATTTTCTCCAACTCTTTACGCTGCTGTGCCCATCTTTCAGCCATATTCTTCTCAATCAGCTTTTTCTGACCCTGAGCTGCCTCTAACTCTTTGGTTAGCCCTTGTAACCGCAGGCAGTTTGCTTTTTTCTCTTCAGAAACTTGGATGAGCTGAGCCTTAGCTTGAGCTAAAGATTCTTCAAGGTGAGAAATCTGGTGGTCATAGGCTTCTGTCATGGCTTTCCACATTTCACTGGCCCGTTCCGCATAGCATTTCCCAAAATCTTCTACCTGCAGACTGTGATGAGCATAAGTGCTCTGAGTCTGTACAGGTGCTGCAATAGATATCTGAGCTTTCAAACTGGACGAGTCATCTTGGTGAGCTTCCACCTCCAACTGGAGTTCCTGTTCCAGCTGGGCAGCTTTTTCTTTCAACCAGATCTGAGCTCTTCTCTCCTCTTCTAGTGCCTTTTTCATGTCAGAGAGCTGCTTCTTTATGGCTCCCTGGGCTTCCTGCTCTTTTTGCCTTTTGCTCCTCATAAGCTCCACTTCTTCACTTATGCGATCTTTATCCATTTCTGCTTTGTCTAACTCTTTCCAAGCATCTTCCAACTTCTGTCTTGCTTGACGGAGCTCTTCTTCAAACTCGGACTTCCATGACCTGGCATCTTGGTTTCTTTTAAGATGCTGAATTTCACCCCGGAGAAAATCATTCTCTTCTTCTAGAAACTTCACTCTTGACAGGTACGACTCCAGACGTTTGTTGAGATCCCACATCTGATACTTTTCCTGTCCAAGCTGTTGTCTACTCCCGCCAATGGTCTGCTCCATGGTTCCTAGCTAGGAATTATGATGTTTTGCTATATAAGGAAGAGGCAAAACCAATAAATGAATCAGTTTCCTCACTTTTATCCTATGCTTGCCAGCAGCCTCCTGCTTTTGTCAGTGAGAGAGTGCGTCTGATTGTTGAGTGCACCCGAGAGCCTCTGAGGCTTTGAATGACTCTCTAAGTGCAGATGGTCGGGAGGGATCTCCCTTTCATAGCCTAATTAAGTTATATGTGGGAGGGGGAAGGGGATGGCAAGAAAGTTTTGGATTAACTCCTTCGGAACTAAGAATCTTTCCAAGTTAAGATTTTCATCACTGTATGTTTATCTCTGTCTGTATCTATTATCAATATCTATATCTTTATAAAAGTTACTCCACAATCAATTTATTATCCGCAAAAAAAGTGGTGTTCTAAGAAGCATGTTTATGCCTTGTCATTAATGAATATGATAATCTTGTTTGTTATATTGCAGTAATTCAGACTTGTCTGACAATATTAAACATCAACTCTGTGCTGAATTAAGCCCTGGGTTTAAAATTGTACAATTTAAAAATTTTAATACTACAGGACTAATGTACACAGAGAGCCACATGAAACAGTAAAATGCTATTCCATGCATCTGGGCATATTAATCAAGTCACTTTAAATGTAAGAATATAATTTTCTAATTTATCTTCTGCTCAAACAAAGTGAAAGTTTCAGTAAGTTTATTGTATTCATTTACATACATCATCTAAAAGCCTCCACATTTTTAGTTTTTATCTTGTTTTTCAAATCTGTATATAGTTATATTTTTCTGAGTTCATAAATGAATAGGAAAAGTTGCTCTGTTGCTAAACTGATTAAAAATCCCTTTTCCATTTAACTGAGAATGAAGCATTCGGCCCCATCTACTGGTCACAATTTGGTACTACATCTGTTTATTTACAATTCACAGCATTCCTTTGCAACTATTTATTGACATTTCTATGATTTTGAGTTCTGAAATATAAAGACAACTGAAATTTTATACATATGGATAAAATAATGTTTTAATCTGATTTTCATTCAGTGAACAAATATTTTAGAAGAGTACATTTTGTACGCTGCCCTGTGATGGACTAGAGCCCTGTGCAGGGTTTGTTCAAGCCTTGTGCCCTATGCTAGCTGGGATAGATTCCAGCATCCCCACCATGACCCTGTTTAGGACTAAGCAGGTAAGAAAATGACTGACTGACACTTTGTGCAATTAATTACTCTGAAGACTAAAAGGCAAACGTGATATAGAATAGTACAAACAAATTGCTGGGCATTGGATGCATTTTTGTAAAGTTATGCTTACATAAAAAATAACCCTGCAAAACTATGAGAATGATTTGTCATTTTCCAGTATGTATGTATGTTGTCACAAAAATGACACAAAGTCATCAAAAGGTTTGGGGCAGCCACCCGTATAATGTGCCCTGGCTGCAAAAGGGTTAAGTAACTGTGAGATATCTGAGTCTAAAGCAGAACTGACTTTGGTTGCCAAAGATGGCAGCTTTATATGCCAAGAATGGAAGTGACGTCATCAAAGGCGACAGAACTGGAAGTGACGTCAACAATGGCGGCAGAACCGGGACCGAAATCATCAATGACTCCGGGACTGGAAGTGACATCATCATTGGCACCAGAAACAGAAGTGATGTCATCAGAGGCACCGGAACCAGGCATTGAGATAGAAAGTCAGTGCACCTCGCCACCCCCAGGTCTGGCATGGAATTATTATCATTCAAGCCCTTTAACTGTCTCCCAATCGCACATGTGTGACAATGTTTATATTCATTCATCTCTCTTTGTGTGTCCACAGCTAATGTGTGAAAAACTTTATCCAGAATTAATACATGATAAGCTGCTGGACCAGACTATATTCCTGGCCACATACTCAAGGAATGTGCAGACCAGCTGGCAGATTTCTCCATAGACATCTTCAATGCCTTCCTGAGCCAATTGTGCTTTAAGGCTACCACTATCAGTGCCAAAGAAGTCTGTAGAGTCATGCCACAGTGACTACCAGCTGATAGTACTAACATGGACCATCACGAAGGGCTTTAAGTGGCTGGTCATGGGACACAAGGAAGCTGGACTTCCCACCACACATGACCCCCTACAGTTTGCTTATCATCCAAACTGCTACCCTGAGAATGCCATTTAATTTGCCCTCCACCTCTCCTCTTATCTTGAAAATAATAAGGACACCTATTGCATGTTAGAATTCTGTTCATTGGCTTCAGCTCAGCATTCAACACTATTATCCTACAGCAGTTGATAGAAAAGCTACATCTGCTTGGCCTCAAAAACTCAGCAACAGGGTCCTGGACATCCTGGTAGGCCACAGACAGTCATCATTGAGAACAACATTTCTCGACCTATTATGATGCCCCCAGGGTTGTATATTCAGCCAACTCTTTTTCATACTGCTGAGCCACAACTAACAGCATTATCAATTATTCTGATGACACTACGGTGGTGGGCCACAAAAGAAAATGGTGATGAGACAGCATTTTGGATGGCAGTGAAGCAGCTTACAAACTGGTGCAAGGTCAATAACATGTTTCTAAATGTGGACAAAACAAAAGAGATAATTATTCACTTCAGAAAGTCCAGAGCTCACTACATCGAGGGCTCCACAGAGTAGACAGTAAGAAGCACCAAATTCCTCGGTGTGCACCTGACAGAGGACCTCATCTGGGCTCCCTAAACTCCCTCTCTGGCCAAGATGGCACAACAGCATCTCTCCTGTTGGCCCCCGTCTAAAACCTCCTATGCTGTGTGGTACAGGAATTGTAATGAGTCAGATTGCAAGACCCTCCAGCAGATTGTGTGTACTGCTTAGATAGTCTTATTCTATGTTAATTAATGTTGACTTATGTTTATTTTTTATTGTGTCTTCTATTTTTCTATTTATTTTGTAAAGCACTTTGAGCTACATTTTTTTGTATGAATATGTGCTATATAAATAAATGTTGATTGATTGATTGATTGATTGGGTTCTCTCAGACCTCCATCCAGGACTTCTTCCAAAAATCCTGTATTTGCAAGGCCTCCCGCATTATGGATGACCCTACCCATCCATCTTTGCTCTCCTACTATATATTGCAGAAGATACTGGAGTATCTGGACAAACTCTATCAGACTATGCAATAGTTTCTTTCCCCTGGCTGTTAGACAACAGAACAGCCTCCAAATTCTATCTGGACGTAAATCACTGCACATCTCTAGCATTGCTGCTGTCTTCTGATAAAAAAATACGTATTTTATGTGAGAGTTTAAATATCTTTAAGTAACAAAAATATCCTGTTTGCTACTGGCGTATCTTCTGTTTCCTCATGTCCAGCATACTAAATTGTTTACAAATGTCCTGTGTATATGAATTGTATGTTGCACTGTTATACTGGTAGCAGAGTGAAAACTTCACAGCATTCTTTAACTGACTAAATGCACATATTTATAGATTTATTTATATATAAGATCCTCCTTCTACTGTATGTAGTCGTCCCTACAGCATCCTGATAGAACTTGTTTAATGTTGCACTGTGGTCCTGGAAAACAACATTTCATATCACTGTACTGTCTATGTACAGATGAACTTGAACTTGAATTTTCCTTTCTTCAATTCTATCTTTGAATGTATGGTAGGCATCCGTGCAATATTCATATATAGGTAGAATATGTAAAAAATACACATGCATGTTTAAATATGTGTTTTTAAATTCCTATTATCATATGAACAGCTGAATTATATTTTAATTATATACCCTTTCAATGCAACATTAATCATACATTTATTTTTATTATAAGTAACTATTATAAAGGTAAAAAGCAAAATTTCCACAAACATTGTTCTGTTATGAATTTGAGGTATAACTTGTGAATTAAATATGTACACCGGTGTATACTAAAGTGCCAAACATCTTTTGTAAACTCTGTGGAGTTCGAGGCCTGCCGTTCCATTCATTTTTCCTACAGTCATAGTAGCAGTGTTATTGCAGTGAAATTGTCATTTGCATGTCCAACCAGTGTCCAGCATGTCACCATTCTCCAGTGTCACGGTAAATACTGTAACAATGTATTAAACAATTTAATTAATGTAAAACACAAATCAGCTTACCTGATGTGCCTTTTACTCCCGATTCTCATGTTCTCTTGTCCTGAAACCTTGAGGAAAAAATCCAGAGGAAAATCCCCAGCAGAGTTAGTGTTCTTTACCTTTGTTTTTTTCCCCATTAAGACTGATTCTGGGATTGGACGTAGGAGAGTGAAAAATAATAAATGCAGAAGTGTACAAATGTGAAAATACCTTTTGTGAGGTGAAAGGGGACAAGAGCCTGAGCCATGTAAATACAGAGTGTCCATGAAGTTACTGTATAATTTAAAATAGTATTAAAAATACAAATGAGATAACTGTGTGCAATTTGTTGTATAATAAACGATAGGTCTGAAAGTTTTAATTGACATTGTTTTATCTGTTTCAGATAAATGAGTGGTATAAAAACTGGTAAATGAAAATGGCTAGTCCTCAAGAAAAGACACAATGTTTATCCTGGTTTATTGAAACAAAATCAGAGAAATATCAGAACTAAGTATGGAAAAAATCCCCCATCAGTTTCGTCATTTCGTAACAAATGGTGTTCATGTAGACATTTACTAAAATATGTGAAAACACTTATTATGCAATAAACTGCACAGAGCTATCTCTTAATTTACATTTTTAATAAAGTTTTTACATAGTTTAAATATTATACTGCTTACAATGCGCAAATCTGGAAAGAAAACGAGAAGCATGATAAGCCACCTTCCATCCATCCATTATCCAACCCACTATATCCTAACACAGGGTCACGGGGTCTGCTGGAGCCAATCCCAGTCAGCACAGGGCGCAAGGCAGGAACAAACCCTGGACAGGGCACCAGCCCACCGCAGGGCACACACACCCACACACACAGCACACACTAGGGACAATTTCAGATCGCCAATGCACCTAACCTGCATGTCTTTGGACTGTGAGAGGAAACCGGAGCACCCCGGAGGAAACACAAATAGACACGGGGAGGACATGCAAACTCCATGCAGGGAGGACCCAGGAAGCAAACCCACATCTCCGTACTGCGAGGCAGCAGTGCTACCACTGTGCCACCGTGCTGCATGATAGGCTACCATTTACTCTTAAATGATTGATAGATTTATCTAACAGAAATGTAAAAATATGCTTGTAAGAAACAATGTATTATACCTGCACAAAGTTTTTGTTAATTTCTTTGAACATCTCTCAGTGTTTTTAGCTAAGAGAATCCCTGGGCTTCTCTTAAGCAGATGTCACATTATGCAACTTAGAGTTGTAAGGTCTGTCTGCTTGGCCAACTGCAGTTGCTGATCTTTTTGCTGGATGGTGTCAATAGACTGAAAGTCACTGGCCATGTAAAATATAGTGATTATGTACCAACCTTAGAGCACCCCATTTTTCTGACAGCCAATAACATGCTGCCAGATGGAGCATGATGTACGATGAGTTAACAGGTACATCAATCTCTGTTCTTTTTTCCCTTTTTTCCATTCTGTCTTGTTATGTAAAACACAAGACATCAGACAGACAAGATTCTCTTCTGTTTGGGAGGTCCAAAGCCCACATGTTCCATATTCCCCATCACTGCATTCACTTATACCACAGTATCCTTTAAAAAACTGGTCCAAAATCCATGAGAATTGACTTACACACAATGATATAACAAGAAAGACTGAATAGATAGATAGATAGATAGATAGATAGATAGATAGATAGATAGATAGATAGATAGATAGATAGATAGATAGATAGATAGATAGATAGATAGATAGATAGATAGAAATTTATTTGTCCCACAGGGGGAAATTTGGTTTTTCACAGAAGTATCTCTGTAAATAAATAAATAAGTAAGTAAAAACACACACACATTGAATACACATTGGAATGACTATAAAGAAAGAAAATCCTAAAGAAAGAAAAATTCTGACTTGGCTCTCAGAGTCACTGTGAGGCATTATGCAGGTGTATTGCTGTTGGTATTAAGGAATCCCATCCATGTTTCCTAACACATTTCTGCTGAATAACTTGTTGGCTGAAAGTCCTCAGAGTTAGTGTGCCAGAGAAAGGATGTGCAGCATTGTTCATAATGACACTCGGGCTTTGTTTTAATCTCACCTTTGCTATGACCTCCAGGGGGTCCAGAGTGTGTACTATAACTGAGCTTGCCCTTTTAATTAGCTTGTTGATTTGGTGGACCTCTCTTAAAGTGATGATACCAGCCCAGCACACCACAGCATAGAAAGTTGTACTGGCCATCACAGAGTTGTAGAAGATGTGAAGGATGTCATTTTCCACATTAACAGAGCACAGTCTCCTATGCCCTTTCTTATATAGTTCTTCTGTGTTCTGAGACCAGTCCAACCTATCATTAATGTGGAGCCCTAAGTACTTGTAGGAGTGGACCACCTCTACATGCACTCCTTGAATAGTGACCTGACACAGAGGCTCTTTGGTGCAGTGAAACTCAATAGCCAGTTCCTTGGTTTTGCTGATGTTAAGATGCAGACTATTTTGTTTACGGCAAGAAACAAAGTTCTCCACCTGACTCCTATACTCTGTCTCATCCCCTTTATCAATACACTCCATAAGTGCAGAATCATCTGAAAATTTCTGCAAGTGACATGACCTGGTGTTATATTTATAGTCTAAGGTGTACAGAGTGAAGAGAAAAGGAGACAGGACCGCTGCTTGTGGTGCTCCAGTGTTGCTGACATCCGTATCAGAAACACAGTCTTTGAGTCTCACAAACAGTAGTCTGCCCAGCAGACGGTCCATTATCCTGGACACCATGAGATCATCCACCTGCATATCTCTGAGCTTACCCCTTAACATGAATGGCTGAATGGTATTGAAGGTACTGGAGAAATCAAAAAACATAATCCTCACAGTGCTGCCAGCATTGTCCAGGTGAGAATAAGCCTTGTGGAGCACATAGATAATTGCATCGTTAACTCCAATCTTTGTCCAACAGGCAAACTGCAGTGCGTACAGGTGGTCTACCACAAGAGGACTCATATATGTCCAGGACTACTCCCTCTAACAGTTTTACGGTCTTGTCTGAATGGCAGTTCGCACATGAAGTGAATTTTGCTGATGTCATTAGTGATCTCGCTACAGTGAAAGCTCAAAGATGGATTCTATAAAAATGAATGCAGTCAGATAGAATATGTTATTTATTATATTTGTCTTATGTGATGTAAAAGATATTTTGTTACATTTGGTTTGCGGTATTACAAAACACGCACTAATAATCTTTTGCATTTGGCTTGAAATGTAAACAAACTACACACTGGTAATATTCTGCATTTGGACCGAAATGTTATTTAATACATGCTTACAATTTGTGCATTTGCTTTGTAATATTTTAAAGTTCATTTAGCAATATTCTGTTAGTAGTGCTGTTGTTAAGTGGGTAAACCGCAGTGAGGCTAAGGAGGAGCCCATTAGTACAATTGTGTCCCGGGCCCTAACATATATAATGACATCCCTAATTATCATCAATAGGTCACCTAGAAGCTATTTTTCCTAAATAAATAAGAAAAGCTTATTTTGGCTTTTTAGAATGGTCTAAAAAATTTGCCCCACACTACAAATACTGATTCATACTCACTTCACATGTGTCTACAACTACCTCAGATTCCAAGAACTGTGGTTAAGCCTAACACAGTACGAAAAAATGAGATACAGATTTAAACCTAAAAATTTTCAGAACTGAATTTCAGGTTGAAGTCAAAAGTTCATAGTTGGCAAAAAAACCAACACACTATCTTAGTGTTCACAAAGAGAAAAATAAGCACAAACATCAGGAAATGATTGATTATTAGCCAGCAAGCAAGCTGAAAAGTTGTCAGCAAAATGCCACATTTTTCTGCAGTGGAGAACAAGCCATCCAAACACCTTTTAAAAACGTAATTACTTCATACCAAGGAGCCAGTCGGTAATTTAATATTTATTTACGCACATATGGCTACATGTATTCCACTGATCTCATGTGAAGTGGATGTCTGTTCATACAAATTCATCATAGATTTGTTATCAATAGCAATTCATTTGGAACACATGAGGCCTTATTCATGCACACACTCCATGTCGTAAACAGTCAGAATTGTAATTTGTTTTGCTTTCTGCTCCTGAGAGACTAAGTAAAGAGACGTATTTTTCTCAAACTGAGCCGTGTTTTGTAAGTAACACTGTTTGTATGAATGAGGCTCTGTTGCAGGAAGCTACGGCCACTAGCAAGTGGTTTCGCCACTCGATGCAATCGAATTAATGTGCTGACATTTCACCTTTAAAAGCCCTGGTATCAATCTGGTGTGGGTCATAAACAAGATGTGTTTGCTGTTCTTAGCTTTTAGCAGTCTGGGTTCCTCCTTACAAAATCATGTAATAAATGATATTTTACTATTCTGATGGAAAACAAAAAATTAGGGAAAAAAATACAGAACTTTTGCCCGAATTGCAAAAACAGCAATTCTCTGTTTGAAGCTTGTTTGAGTCACGTAAGTCCGCAAGTTGGATGACAGGCATACTTGTGACAATTTTTTTTGGCAAGCAACAGACCTCTCATTGTTTTCTTTGCCTATTTAAGGAAGAGCACCTTTAAGTAATTCCAGATTGAATAAATGGTTACAGTGTATGGGATCAGGACTCTGAAGTTATTAAGTCCCTATTTAAATTTTAAAGACTTTAACTGGGCATACTCTGATATCAAATTTAGACAAGTTCAGCTTTATAAAGTAGTTCTCAATTAAGGCTGTCTGCTTGGTGTGAGTTCTTTGGAGGGTTTATGTAAATTATGCGTGTAAATGGTGCTAAATGATTAGGAGATTTGCCACAGAATCTTTCAAAGAAACTTCATTTTCGGACAGTGCCTATAAAAAGTATTTACCCCCTCGGAGATTTTCCCACTTTATTGTTTGACTCGCAGTGGATATAATTTTAATTTTTTTTTCTTTTTATCATTCCAGTGTAAAATTTTGCCAAATCAATATGTGGACAACAATTGTGGATGATCCGCTGTGGCAGCCCCTAACAGGAGCAGCCGAAGGAAGAAGAAGAAGATAATTGAAGAAAACAACATGGAATCCAATCAAGTTGAACTTATACAACAAACAACTTCATTTTTAAACTAGAGTTTTTGACACTCAGCAGAAAATAGACTCTTAAATATCAACTTGAAAACAAATATCTGAAAAGTGGTCGAAATTAATTACAAATAAAAAACACGAAATACTTGCTTGCATAAGTAAGTATTCACCTCCTTTAATACAACGCACCGCAGTCCATGCTAATGAAGCCGGTTGACTTTAGAGTTCAAATAACAAATTCAATGGAGACCACCTGCTGTAGTCTAAAGGGGTTTCAGTTGATTGTAGTAAAAGTGCACCGTCATTTGGAAGGTCCATTCTGTGGTGTTTTGGTACTGTAGCCTTATCCGTTCTTTCTCATGTTCAGTCCTGTGAACTCCATGTGGATGCTTGCTTTCATCCCAACCATCTTCTCCTTTTAAATGGACTTGGACTTTAACTTAGTAAGCTGTTAGTTCCCACTTCATTTTACAAACTGGAAGTGCCAAAGGTTTACAGAGTAAAATAAGAATTTGTGTTAGATCGATAAGAATGAATTCTTTTTGCATTCTTGTGTACATAGTATAGAGAAAGTATAGCAATCATGAAAAAAAATTTACCTCGAGAGTTTGATGAATCTTAACATTTTGACCTTCTGGAATGTGAAAATACAGTTTTTGAAATTATGTCTGTCTGTGTGTCTGTCAGTGTGTAAACACGATGATTCAAAAACGCTCAAAACCGAGATTTTCTACTTTTATATCAAAAATAAAGAATCCTATCAACTTTTGTGCCACCTACGACAGCTAGAAGTAGTACTTTAACTGAATACTTTTGCAAATTTTCAAGTAGACTATGGTTAAAATTGCAGATGGATGATTCAAATTTTGTATAGATATTTATAATGATAAAAAGTAAACATATATGGCATTTGAGAAAAATTACTCAACCACAAGTAGTATATTATTTAAACAACCATACAAATTTTTGTATCATGGAAACATAAATGTGTACACAATATTAAAAACTGTATTTAATATAATACATATTCTTTCAATAACCATTATTAATTTTATTTTAACTTATACATCATCAGTTTAACAATAACGTGTAAACATTGAACATGCCATGTAAATATAAAAATGGGAACAATAGGTTGCTACATCCCCGTTTTGTTCCTGGTAATACATTTAATTTTATGATTTTTTTTTATATTTCCGCCATCAATATAATAATAAAATATAGCTACATGGCATTTTACCTATAGAAATTTATTGCAGCAAATATTATATAATACTAAAACTTTTTCACTTTTTTTTGTTTTTAGGTGACAATAACTCTTTTCCGTTTGTACGTAATCTAGGTAATACATACAGTATGTAATCATGAAAAATTTCCACCACCGTTTTTGACCTCTGTAAGAACGAAAATATCAGCTATACTAATAAAAGGCAAAGCCCTCACTGACTGACTGACTCACTCACTGACTCATCACTAATTCTCCAAGTTCCCGTGTAGATAGAAGGCTGAAATTTGGCAGGCTCATTCCTTACAGCTTCCTTACAAAAGCTGGGCAGGTTTCATTTCGAAATTCTACGCGTAATGGTCATAACTGGAAGCTATTTTTCTCCATTTACTGTAATGGAGTTGAGCTCGAAAGCCGGGGGGGCGGAGTTTCGTGTGACATCATCACGCCTCCCACGTAATCACGTGAACTGACTGTCAATGCAGTGCGTAGAAAACCAGGAAGAGCTCCAAAAAGCGCTGAAGAAAACATGCATTATACAATTGAGAAGGTAGCGAAACAATAAGAAGTGAGCGAATGACATATACAACCATATTCATGAGTGCTGCTACTTCGGAAACAAAGCAAGGTGTAAACCTAGAGTTTAAATTAAGTTCATAGACAGGCTGCCGCTGGCGTTTGTCATGCCCACGGGTAATGCGGGATACAAGTTTAATGAGAGGACGCAGGATATAAACAAGAGTTTTGATCACTTTGTAACTAAGATAAAATTGCACGTGAAGGGCTTATGCAAATTCCGAGAGACTGTGTTTGTGGGAGATTGACCAGTTAAGGCGGGTGGGGGAGTCACGTCATTATCTCCCTTCCCATTCACCTCATTTCGCTCTGAGCTGAGCTCCGCAGCTAACGCACGCAGTGTTACAGAAGTGACTTTGTGACGCTGCCACCAAATACTCACAGAAAAATCCACAAGTTAATACACACGCTGTCTCTACAGTTTCTCCACACTGAATCCTCCAGGCACTACTTACAAAAGGTTACATTGACAATCGTGTTACGTTATTTTTAAAATGTTTCCTTTTCTTAGCACAAGCACAGCTGAGAAGCTTCGATGCATGTTCTGCATAATGCGTTAAAAAATCACGCATTTAATCACACTTTGCATTCCAAGCAAAGGGGAACTTCTCTCAATGCATGATTTCCTGGTACACCGATTACATTGATCAGCGCTTCCCGATTCATTTTACACTTGCACCCCCTTGGTTTGAGAAGTATGAAAAAATATGAGGGTAACACAGAAAAACAGATCACCAATTGAAGCTTTATGAATAATCGATTTGCCATCAATAATTGTTTTGGTAAAGCCATACTCAGTGTAATCCTCCTTCCATTTTATAATTTTTCCGCCACTAGCCATGATTAAATGAATGGTAAAAAAGTAAGGATGACTTATTCAGGTAGGCAGGCGACAGCTCAATTGCTCGAATTTGGAAATAAGTAGGTTCTATTTAGTCGCCAGAAATATCTTTGTTAGGAATGGAAGTTGAATTTAGTCTTTAAATTTCTATGGTAAAGAAAATGTTATGCAATGATGACTACATTTAACTATATAAATTCAAAACTTTATTATATAAAGTCACTGTCGGAATAAATAAAGTCAAAACTTGAATATATAAAGTCAGCGTCGGTATATATAAAGTCAAAACTTGAATATACCTGTATAAAGTAAGCGCTGGAATATATAAAGTCAAATCTTGAATATATAAAGTCAGCGTCGGAATATATAAAGTAAGCGCTGGTATATCCATCCATTGAATCCGACCACAGGGTCACAGGGTCTGCTGGAGCCAATCCCAGCCAACACTGGGCGCAAGGCAGGAATCAATCCTGGGCAGGGCACATGCATCATTTTCAAAACATTAACCGAACAGTGTTTTTTTAATTTATTTTTCTTAATACGTTTTTGTTCACTTAGTTCAGTTCAGAGTCGTTTCCATCAATAGATTTTGACTTTGACTTTATATATTCAAGAATGAGAATATATACTTCGATGTTGACTTTATATAATCAGGAATGACTTTATATATACCGACGCTGACTTTCTATATTCAAGTTTTGACTTTATATATTCCAGCGCTGACTTTATGTATACCAACACTGACATTATATATTCAAGTTTTGACTTTATATATTCGGGAATGACTTTACATATTCAAGTTCTGATGCCGACTTTATATATTCACAAAATCAATTTATTTGCCTGCTTGGCACCCCATAGTATATGTGTGTGTGTATATATGTACACATGTATGTATACAGTAATCCCTCCTCGATCGCGGGGGTTGCGTTCCAGAACCCCCCGCGATAGACGAAAATCCACGAAGTAGAAACCATATGTTTGTGTAGTTATTTTTATATATTTTAAGCCCTTATAAACTCTCCCACACTGTTAACATTATTAGAGCCCTCTAGACATGAAATAACACCCTTTAGTCAAAAGTTTAAACTTGCTCCATGACAAGACAGAGATGACAGTTCTTTCTCACAATCAAAAGAATGCAAATTGATCTTCTTCTCTTCAGGAGCAGAGAATTTCAGAGGGAGAGAGAGAGAGAGCTCGCAAAAGAAAAGCAAACAATCAAAAAATCAATACTTGTGCATTGAGGAGTTTTAGTTAATATGTAATACATGCTCTGATTGGGTAGCTTCTAAGCCATCCGCCAATAGCGTCCCTTGTATGAAATCAACAGGGCAAACAAACTGAGGAAGCGTGTAGCATAAATTAAAAGACCCACTGTCTGCAGAAATCCGCGAACCAGCGAAAAATCTGTGATATATATTTAGATGTGCTTAAATTAAAAATCCATGATAGAGTGAAACCGAAAGTCGAGCGATATAGCGAGGATTACTGTATATATATATATATATATATATATATATATATATATATATATATATATATATATATATATATATATATATATATATATATATATATGCCAGCAACACTCATGACAAAACAATTACATTGTCAATCATGTTACGTTATTATTAAAATGTTTCCTTTTCTTTTTACTTCTCTGCTGCCAAGCGGAATTTTGATATATATATATATATATATATAAATATATATATATATATTTATATATACATATAAGATATATAGATATATATATATATAGATATGAGAACAACACTCATATCAATGACAAAACAATTACATTAACAATCATGTTACGTTATTTTCAAAATGTTTCCTTTTCTTTTTCATAACTTTAACACACTCCTTCTCCGCTGCGAAGCGCGGGTATTCTGCTAGTTTTAATATACAGTTTGATTATAAATAGACAAAAATGATTGTGTATTAATATTATCAATTAATTATGATGAGAAGCAAAGAGATAAGATATTTGAGAAATATTGCACAACTGAAAGTAATAAAAATTAATACTAATAAAAGGCAAAGCTCTCACTGACTCACTCAATCACTCAATCACTCATCACTAATCTCCAACTTCCCGTGTAGGTAGAAGGCTGATTGAATTTGGCAGGCTTATTCCTTACAGATTACTTACAAAAGTTAAGCAGGTTTCATTTCGAAATTCTACACGTAACGGTCATAACAGTCGATAATGGTCGGCAACGTCTGCCATGTTGAACTTTCTTATTTATGGCACCATCTTCACGAAATTTGGTAGGCAGCTTCCCTGCTCTAACCGAAACCGATGTACATACTTATTTCGATGTTATGACGCCACTGTCGGCCACCATATTGAACTTTCCAATGTCACTAATTCTCCAACTTCCCGTGTAGGTAGAAGGCTGACCCCATCTTCACGAAATTTGGTAGGTGGCTTCCCTGCACTAACCAAAACCGATGTACGTACTTATTTCGGTGGTATGATTCCACTGCTGGCCGCCATATTGAAGTTTCCAATGTCACTAATTCTCCAACTTCCCGTGTAGGTAGAAGGCTGAAACTTGGCAGGCTCGTTTCTTACAGCTTACTTACAAAGGTTAAGCAGGTTTCATTTCAAAATTCTACGCATAACAGTCATAACGGTTGACAACGTACGCCATGTTGAACTTTCTTATTTATGGCCCAATCTTCACGAAATTTGGTAGGTGGCTTCCCTGCGTTAACCGAAACCAATGTACTTACTTATTTTGGTGGTATGATGCCACTGTCGGCCGCCATATTGAACTTTTCAACGGTCTTTGTTACTTAAGGGCCCATGTTCAAGAAATTTGTTACGCGGGTTCCCAACGCTACCTGAATCCTACTTACGTACATATATACGTCCATAGCCTGCAGCTCGGTCACCGTGTGAGGCGGCGTTGGGTCCCCATCCCAACGCCTCCCACATTGTTGGCTGCCTGCCTATATAAAGCTGTCCGTCGCTCCAGTCTCTACATTCCCTTCCTTGCTTCGCCACGGGATTCACGTCTCCCTGCTGATAACTACAGCCTTTTTATTTAATCCACGGCTTCTCCGCTGTTTTATTGTTCATTTATTACGATTATAGTTATTGTGTAGGTATTTTAGACTTACTTTACATTGTTCAGGTACACATTTCCTTTATCATTCCAACCGCACCCCCATTACCATGTCTATCGAGGTGATCACCATCGATCAAAGAACTGTCACTTACCGAGTGGTTTCCATGCCATGAGATGAGATGGCACCTACCTTTTCCATTCTCTTTGTTACATATTGCATGGCCTTATCAGGCTCACTCTTGATATCCGGAGGAACATTGTGTCTTATGTATTGAATGACTGGGACAGGTTCAAGGTGTGGACTGATGACAGTACAGGAGATAATTATACTACACAGGAGCACTATAAGAGTGAAATGCTTAAGCCCTTCACCTATGGATCTGCAAGTGAGTTGATGGCTGCTGCTGAATTGTTCGGTTGTTGCTTTCAAGTGTACCGAAATGGCCAAATATTTTACACCTTTCGACAACCGCCAATGCCTCTTAAACATCTTAGATTGACAGGTGACGATTTCAGTAGTGGACACTTTGATGTTTATGAATGTTTAAACTCTCAAAAGCTGGATGTGAAGTTATCGATAAAACTGGTTGTATACTTACAACGCTTAACAGATGCCAAATGTCTCTTCAACACAAGTCCTACAAATACTGTTGTAATTGAAACAAACCATGAAACTCAAACCGATTATAACAGCAGCAATCCAAGCTGTGAGATTTGAAACAAGATTACTGTTCACATGGCCAACTGTACATTGCATGCTCAAGAGTAAGCTCAGCGCACAGCTTAATCATATTACAACCGGAGGGCCGAACTCACAATGTGGTATACAAAGAGATCCTTAACAAATAGTTATTGGTATATTTTCCCTCAGTTTAAAAAGGTTTAATTTTCTTCTTAATAAAAATTTTAAGGCAGTACTTCGCCTCTGCGAAGCGCAGGTATTTTGCTAGTCCCAGTATACAAGAAAGTCAAGGAGAGCACATTCGCGATTTTTTCTTTTTAATGTTCTTGTTTTAAGTCGTTATCTATACTAATAAAAGGCAAAGCCCTCACTCACTCACTCACTCACTCACTCACTCACTCACTCACTCACTCACTCACTCATCACTAATTCTCCAACTTCCCGTGTGGGTGGAAGGCTGAAATTTGGCAGGTTCATTCCTTACAGCTTCCTTACAAAAGTTGGGCAGGTTTTATATCGAAATTCTACGCGTAATGGTCATAACTGGAAGCAGTTTTCTCCATTTACTGTAATGGAGATGAGCTTCAACGCCGTGGGGGCGGAGTTTCGTGTGACATCATCACGCCTCCCACGTAATCACGCAGTACATAGAAAACCAGGAAGACCTCAAAAAAGCGCTCAAGAAAACATGCATTATATAATTGAGAAGGCAGCGAAACAATAAGAAGCGAGCGAGTGACATATACAACCATATTCATGAGTTCTGCTACTGCGGAAACAAAGCACGATGTAAACCTACCCTTTAAATTAAGTTCATAGACAGGCTGCGCTGGCGTTTGTAATTTAGTGCCTGCCCATATAAGGCCGTCCGTCAGCGGCAATCCAATAGCAAACTGCCACGGGTAAATATTCACGGGTGAAGGACTGTGCTTATGGAGAGGAAGATGAGATGGTCAGGGTGGTGTTTGACACAAACTCAGCGAAACTGCGAGAGAAAGTTTTAAGTGCCAGGACTAAGGTAACATTAAATACAGCCATGGACAAAGTACGAGATGGCACCAGCACAGCTGGGAACCTTCGATGCATGTACACCGAGTGGCTCACGTGAACTGACGCGTGCACAGATAAAAGGCAACAGTTCCAAAGAGCTGAACAAAACCGAATTACACAATTGAAAAGGCAGCAAAAAATATGAAGCGTCTTATACATACAAGCATATTCATAAATCCAACTACTGCGGAAACAAAGCACACGTTGGAAAAAGTCAATGTCTAAAGGAAGACAGTGTAAAAAAAACCCGTGCATGCAGTGTGTCAGGTCTCAGATAAAGAAGAAGACGAGCTGTTTATTGATGCAGTAAGAAACGAATCGATGAATGAAACCTGTCATCTTTACAACGATTGACAAACACGGAATGTAACTTGAACACAACACATCCTACAAATACGAACCTGATTGAAAGAAATAATGATAATCAAATCCTTGATGACAGCAACACTCAGTAACACTCACAAAACAAATACTGTATATTGACAGTCATGTTACGTTATTTTTAAAATGTTCCCTTTTCTTTTTCATAGCTTTTTAACACACTACTTCTCCGCTGCGATACGGGGTATATATATATATATATGTATATATATAACCCGATCTACATACTCGAATAATGGATACTTTATTCGCCATCAATGATTGTTTTGGTAAAGCCATACTCAGTGTATTCATTAGATGAACGGTAAAAAGTAAGGCGAGGGAGGATGACTAATTGAGGCATGCAGGCTGTAGTGCGCGTCAACTCTATCTGAATTGCGCGATCACATTTGAAAAATATATCTTTTCAAGTTCTATTTAGTCCATATGTGTCAAACTCAAGGGCAGGGCCACATCCGCCCGGCGTAATTATATCCGCCCGAGATCATTTTATATACTGTATTATTGTTATTAAAGCCGGGTATATGAAGCGCTGTTAACACAATAAACTACAGATCCCATAATGCAACGCTAGCTCACACGATGCTGAAGAGAAAAGTTGATTCTGAAAATAGAGCCTTTAAAAACCGATGGGAGGCTGAGTATATGTTTACTGAACCCGTGTGTCTCATTTGTGGAGCTAATGTGGCTGTAATTACAGAATTTAATCTAAGACGGCACTATAAAACAAAACATCAGGGTAACCTGAAAGACCTGAATGCAATGCAGAAGATACAGAAAGCAGAAGAATTAAATAAGAATCTGACACTTCAGCGGACGTTTTCCCGTGCACAATCACAAAGTGATTTCAAGTGAAGCTGCTTTTATGGGAGACACAAATGCACCAGTGCACCTTGCCTCACTTTCCCTGTTACCAAGTAATGTTAAACCAAGTCGTCACTACGGTGTTCCCAAATACGCACTTTGCTGATAAACTGAGCGCACTGAGTTTGCACGGCGCTTTGGTGACTTTGAAGAACAAAAAGTCCGTCTACATGCGGCTCGAACCTTGTGCATGTTTGGTAGCACATATCTGTGTGAGAAGCTCTTCTCAGTGATAAAGACTAACAAAACAGCACACAGGAGTCGCCTCACTGATGAGCACCTGCAATCCATCCTGAGAATCTCCACAACACAGAACCTCACACCAAACAGAAACGAACTTGTGGCCAAAAAAAGATGCCAGGCGTCCAGCTCTAAAATGACATGTGAGCAAAGACAACTGAATGATTTGATTTGTTATTGCTGAAAGGAACACATTTTATTTATATTTCTAGGTTTTGTTATGCAGCATGTTCATATTTGAATTTGTATAATTTTGACAGGATATATTTTTATGGAGAGCAAAATCTTTTGGGATATTTAAAATCTAAGTTTATTTTTTATAAAATATAAAATTACATAAGAGTAAAGAAATTTGAATGTTTGTTCTTTTAATGTTTACTTTATTTGTAACTTGTATAATTTAGACAGGATATATTTTTATGGAGAGCAAAATATTATAAGTTGTTTAAGGTTTGAGTTGATTTATTCAGGAATAATATTCCTGTCCGTTTTTACCATTCCTACCAAAGATATTTCTGTCGACTAAATAAAAATTCCTTCTATTTTAAATTTAAATAGAACTTGAACAAATACGATAGTTCATAATATCCACGCAGACTTGCACGTAAGAGCGGGAGTCATCCGTTTTAACAAGCAGCGTATTGCACTGATACAAAATAGCTGTGTTTGTATATATGTAGATATGTATGTATATGTATATATAGGTTTATATATGTGTGTGTGTATGTATATATATATATGTATTTGTGTGTATATATGTGTGTGTATGTATGTATGTGTGTATGTATATGTATGTATATATATATGTAGATATAAATGTATGTATATATGTGTGTGTGTATATATATATATGTGTATATGTATAGATATGTATATATATATGTTTGTGTGTGTGTGTAAATATATATATATATTTATATTTATATATATATATATATATATGACAGCAACACTCATCACTCACAACAGTGACAAAACAATTACATTGACAATCATGTTACGTTATTTTCAAAATGTTTCCTTTTCTTTTTCATTGCTTCTTTAACACACTACTTCTCCGCTGCGAAGCGCGGGTATTTTGCTAGTTTACTAATAAACACAAAAGTAGGTAATGGGGAAATAGCTGGTCATTGGCATTCTGTGTTGTTTGCACTGTCTGCTCAGCTCTCATTCATTTTTAGTACTCAAATACAAATTAAAAGAGCAAGCCCCAAAGAAAAATTTTATTAAAAAGAAAATAACAAAAAGAATTAAGCATTTAATGTGATAGCAAACAATGTAGACATTTCATCCAAATGTAAATCTCACACTACTACACTGAGTGGAAAATAAGAAAAGGGCCACTAATTAAGCAATGAGATTAATTAAAGGTTAAAATTGCTCCATGATTGTGTGATTAGTTGGGACAAAAGCCTGCAGCCACAGGGGCCAAATGACTGAACCAGAGAACCAGTGGGCAAACCATCACAATAAGACAAAATAAGATTCCAGGCAACTCTGTGAAAAGCTGATTTTAAAGTACAAGTCAGAGCATGAACACAAGTTAAAATCCAAGTCACTGAACGTCCCGTAGAGTCCTGTTAAATCATTCATTAAGAAATGGAAAACATATGGCTGATTTTTCTTTAAGTTTGATAGAGCTCTTTGCCTACCAGAAAATGATTTTACCAGACAGGAGAAGTGTCAATAGTCACTGAGATGACCAATAGTCACACTTCATGTATAACTCTGTTATACTGGAAGAATTACCCTGCAATTGAGTCATCTATGAGAAGGCCAGGAATGATGATTGACTCTGGCCAATGTACATTTCCAAACTCAGACATCTAATATGACCAAAATAGACATCTTTCTCTTTTAGAAAACAACTTCCCTCCCACAACCAGATGCTGAGAAATGAGTCAATTCTTTTTGAACAAGGCGGTTTCATTGTTGTAATGCTTGTCTCATTCTGGCTGTTGTACAGTAGAAGTGGTGGAGCAACAATGTAGGGTTTGTAAAAACAACATGCTACTGAATTAGAACATTTTTTGCAATCTTCAAAGGTTTCTATGGAGTGGATTTCCAATAATAAACTAGCACAAGAATAGTTTCTACATATTCAGTTCATTTGGTTTTCACAGAGGGAAGTGAAAATAAAAAGCTACATTTCACTATGAAGCCAGGCACATACATCATTTCAAACTCCTTGTTTGGTCTCAGTGAGCTCACTATGCCTCTCTGGAGACTGCTGGCAAATGATATGGGTGATTCACACATTGGCAGACATAGTAGGTTATAAAGGAATTCAAACTGTTGTTCCCTGCACAGATAAAGGGTTCAGAATAAATGATTTAAAGTTGGCATTCCAGTCTAAGACAGTCAAGTAGTTTAACATAACATTATTCATTAATATTTTTAAATTTAATGTAATAGGTAAAAATAACATTACAAACCTGCTTAATCCTGTCCAGTGAACCATTAGATTCAAAGTAGGAACCAGCAACAATTTTATGCACATATCCAGAAAACAACCCAAACAGACTCAGGGGAACATGCAGACTTAGAACATTAGAACAATCTAGACGAGAACAGGCCATTCAGCCCAACAAAGCTCGCCAGTCCTATCCACTTGTTTCCTTCAAGAAAACATCAAGTCGAGTTTTGAAAGTCCCTAACGTCTTACTGTCTACCACACTACTTGGTAACTTATTCCAAGTGTCTATCGTTCTTTGTGTAAAGAAAAACTTCCTAATGTTTGTGTGAAATTTACCCTTAACAAGTTTCCAACTGTGTCCCTGTGTTCTTGATGAACTCATTTTAAAATACAAGTCTCGGTCCACTGCACTAATTCCCTTCATAGTTTTAAACACTTCAATCATGTCACCTCTTAATCTTCTTTTGCTGAAACTGTAAAGGCTCAGCTCTTTTAATCTTTCCTCATAATTCAACCCCTGTAGCCCTGGAATCAGCCTAGTCGCTCTTCTCTGGACCTTTTCTAGTGCTGCTATGTCCTTTTTGTAGCCTGGAGACCAAAACTGCACACAGTACTCAAGATGAGGCCTCACCAGTGCATAATAAATGTTGAGCATAACCTCCTTGGACTTGTACTCCACAGATCGTGCTATATAACCTAACATTCTGTTAGCCTTCTTAATGGCTTCTGAACACTATTGGGAAGTTGATAGCTTAGAGTCCACTATGACTCCTAAATCCTTCTCATAAGGTGTACTCTCGATTTTCCGACCGTCCATTGTGTATTCAAACCTAATATTTTTACTTCCTATGTGTAATACTTTACATTTACGGACATTAAATTTCATCTGCCACAAATCTGCCCAAGCCTGTTTGCTATCCAAGTCCTTCTGTAATGATATAACAGATTCTAAATTATCTGCTAATCCACCTATCTTGGTATCATTTGCAAACTTAACCAGCTTGTTACTTATATTACTATCTAAATCATTTATATATATTAAAAATAGCAGCGGCCCTAGCACTGACCCCTGTGGAACACCACTCATAACATCGGCCAGTTCTGATGAGGTTCCTCGCACCATCACCCTCTGCTTCCTGTGTCTGAGCCAATTCTACACCCATCTAAAAACATCACCCTGAACTCCCACTTCTTTTAACTTGATGCCCAACCTCTCATATGGCACCTTATCAAATGCTTTCTGAGCATCTTCACACTCATGGATGCCATAGATCCATAAGACAGCAGCACTAACTACTGCACCTCCATATACAAAAAAAAAATCATGTAAAAATAAATTATATATTTAAAATGCTTTATTTTGTCATCTTATTTTTTTATACACAACAAAATTAATACTTTTCAGGAGTAAATTTTAAATGTACTACCAAATACAGTTGATTTTAGGAATCAGTCCTAGAAGGCCGCAGTGGCTGCAGGTTTTTGTTCCAGACTATTATCTTAATTAAACACCAATCCTTGCTGATGACAGGTCTTATTTAATTTGTTAGTATTTGCATTTTCACACATCTGGTCATTCAAATATTGTAGATTTTTGTTTTTGGAGTCTTTCACTATTTTTCTCTTCCATTTCTTTTCAAATATTTTTGTCATGACATGAGACAGAAGAAGCAAAGAGTGAAAGGAAATGAAACATAAACTGAGAAACAAAGCAAAGGTCAAAACCAGAGAAACATGCTCGTCTGTTATCAACCCCAAAATGGTTACCAAAACTTGTAAACAGAAGCCTAAGTTCATTAGCTAAAAAACTATGCAGAAAATGGCACTAGACCTTCAGAGAGTATCCGCAAACTTGGATGATGAGTTATGCGCAATGGCGGCTTACCCCAAAAGAGCACTAAGTTGAAAATGGAAGACTGTAAGGTTGAAGTAAGTAAGACAAGCACAGGGTGGCAAAGAAGAGTTTCCAGACAGCTGGGCAGTTACAGTGAAAGTATTAAGGGTGACAGCAAGAAGGGTGCTTGGCGTGATATCTGGACAGCGGAAGAAGGAAAAGGAAATGTGGTGGTGGAATGGGGAAGTACAGGAGAGTATACAGAGGAAGAGGTCGGTGAAGAAGAAGTGGGATAGTCAGAGAGATGCAGAAAGTAGACAAGAGTACAAGGAGATAAGGTGCATGGTGAAAAGAGAGGTGGCGAAGGCTAAGGAAAAGGCACATGATGAGTTGTATGAGAGGTTGGACACTAAAAAGGGGAGAAAAGGACCTGTACTGATTGGCTAGACAGAGGGAATGAGCTGGGAAAGATGTGCAACAGGTTAGGGTAATAAAGGATAAAGATGGAAACGTACTCACAAGCGAGGAGAGTGTGTTGAGCAGATGGAAAGAGAACTTTGAGAGGCTAATGAATGAAGAGAACGAGAGAGAGAAGAGGTTGGATGATGTGGAGATAGTGAATCAGGAAGTGCAATGGTTTACCAAGGAGAAAGTAAGGACAGCTATGGAGGTGATTAGGCAGTGGAGTTTTTAACCAGATTGTTTAATGCAATCTTGGAAAGTGAGAGGATGCCTGAGGAGTGGAGAAGAAATGTACTGGTATCGATTTTTAAGAATAAGGGGAATGTGCAGAGCTGTTGTAACTACAGGGGCAAACATTAATGAGCCACAGCATGAAGTTATGGGAATGAGTAGTGAAAGGCAGGTTAAGAAGGAAGGTGATGATTAGTGAGCAGTAGTATGGTTTCATGCCAAGAAAGAGCACCACAGATGTGATGTTTGCTCTGAGGGTGTTAATGGAGAAGTATAGAGAAGGCCAGAAGAGTTGCATTGCACCTTTGTTGACCTGGAAAAAAGCATATGACAGGGTGCCTAGAGAGAAGTTGTGGTATTTTATGAGGAAGTTGGGAGTGGCAGAGAAGTATGTAACAGTTGTACAGGATATGTACAAGGGAAGTGTAACAGTGGTGAGGTCTGCGGTAGGAGTGACGGATGCATTCAATGTGGAGGTGGGATTACATCAGGGATTGTCTCTGAGCCCTTTCTTATTTACAATGGTGATGGACAGGTTAATAAACGAGATTAGACAGGAGTCCCCATGGACTATGATGTTTGCTGATGACATTGGGTCTCTTTAACGAGACTAGGGAGCAGGTTGAGGAGACCCTGGAGAAGTGAAGATATACTTTAGAGAGGAGAGAAATGGAGGTCAGTAGGAACAAGACAGAATACATATGTGTAAATATGAGGGAGGTCAGTGGAATGGTGAGGATGCAGGGAGTAGAGTTGGTGAAGGTGGATGAGTTTAAAATACTTTGGATCAACACTACAGAGTAATGGGGATTGTGGAAGAGAGGTGAAAAAGAGAGTGCAGGCAAGGTGGAGAAGAGTGTCAGGAATAATTTGTAACAGACGGGTATCAGCAAGAAGTGCAGTGAGACCAGCTATGTTATATGGGTTGAAGATGGTGGCACTGATAAAAAAAAAAACAGAATACAGAGCTGGAGGTGGCAGAGTTAAATATGTTAAGATTTGCATTGGGTGTGATGAGGATGGACAGGATTAGGAACGAGTATATTAGAGGGTCAGCTCAGGTTGGATGGTTTGGAGACAAAGTCAGAGAGGCGAGATTATGTTGGTTTGGACATGTGCAGAGTAGAGATGTTGGGTATATTGGGAAAAGGATGCTAAGGATAGAGTTGCCAGGAAACAGGAAAAGAGGAACACCTAAGAGAAGTTTTATGGATGTGGTGAGAGAGGACATGCAGGTGATGAGTGTAACAGAGCAAGATGCAGATATAGTACAAGATGATCGCTGTAGCAACTCCTAATAGGAGCGGCCAAAAGAAGAAGAAGAACAGTGTCATGAAATGGATACAGACAAATTTAAAAAGACTAAAAAGGGGATGCATGTAAGGATCCTTGATATACTTGATTCAGATTTTTCAATTCATATTTAAAGTGGTTTCATTGATACAAATGATAGATGTGAAGTTGTTACAAAATTCACAGACAACATGTCTTTGTTTAATGTTTAACCTTGCAAGACAATTAATGTCTTTAGGAAGTGGCTTTTCCCACCACTAAAAATAAAGAAAAACTTTTTGAGATATTGTCTACCACTTATATGATAAAATAAACAAATCCATACAGTTTTTAAGACAAAGTGTGGCCTGTTCAAGATGTACCTTAGGTCAGCATATCAAAGTTTCCACCCTGTCACACTACCAAGGGCCTTTTAAAGACAAACATGCTTTTCCTGGTTTTGCTTCCTGGCTAAAAGGAAAAACATGAAAACCTTGTTTTGGTTAAGACTGCTTCTGTAAAATATTCACTGTGTATAACAGTAGACTGCAATAGACTGTTTCTCTCTAAGAGTCTTACTAAACAGATGAAAAATATAACTCAGGAGTAAGTCTGTTGGTATATCTGAGGTAGCATTAAATTCCAGGGAATAGTCCAATAATAATATCGGGTTTCAACAATTTCTGACAAACAGCAGAAAACCATGAAATCCATTTTGAGCGTAAGTCAGGGACTAATCTCAGTCAGAGCACTAGTCAATCACAGGGTCCCAGTCATGCACACACACACACTGACATGGGCCCAAATTAAAATTGCCTTTGAAAATACCATGAATATCTCCAGGAATGTCCAAAGAAAGATAACAATAACCAAATATTATATTAAAAATCAAATGCAACATTTTAGATAAATCCATTTCTCACCTGTAGCTTTATAAATACATTTCTAGATGTTTTATGTCATTCTGCTGTCAGAATGTTCTTGGGTATCATCACTCCAATCTACATGCAATATTTACCTGCTATGCTACATAAACAGAAGTTCTACCACACTAGCACTCAAACCCAGTTTTTGTTTTTTATTTATTTATTTATTTACTTTTTGTATGACCTTATGGGTCACATTATAATAGGTAAAACACATTCAATTCAAAATACAATCAATTAAAAGTTATAATCAACGCTAAGAACCCCAACCTAACATAGAAAAATTATGTGAAAAAAGCCCCTTTATAAAATAGTCAGTAAATTGAAATAAGCAGATCAAACAAAAGATGTGAATATGGACATTTTAAAGGAGTGCATTGTTCTTGATCAGACTGTGATATTTGTAATATAATTCAGAAGAATAAGAGAACCTTCAACTGATTTATATGCTTTAATAGGTTATGCATACTGTAAATCTATGTGATTTCTGCCGTGTTTATATATTTCCTCAAAGGTTTATTCTGCCTTTATACAAACACATACATATATTTTAGCTAGTGCTAAAAATAATAAATGGTAAATGACTTTGCAATAAAAGACAAATTGAAATGCAAACATCAACAGACACACTAGAAAACAAGATAGGGCTTATGATCCTTCTCTGGTTACACAGAAAGCGAGACAGTGGAATTAAATCATTTATTGGGCTAAATGTTATAGTTGATATCTGAAGACCTTGCCCTATTTCTCACTATTTTTCTGTCTCTATGTTTTAATATTAGACAGAAAAGTTTATCCAGTCTCTTGGAACTTTCTTTAAATTAAATCATCTGGGCACACCTGAAGAACCAAAAACTTAGCAATAGAAAAGGAACCTGTCCGTCATCCTGTTGAACCAACATATTAGGATGTGATGTAGCCTGTCAGAATGAACTCCGCTGTGCACCTGTGGAATTAAGTAAGATGGAGAAATCCAACCTGGCCTCAGACATCTGTGGAAGTAGAGGACCTGGTGGGCCTTTTTGAAAAGAGATAATATGTTGTGCTCAGTTCAGTTCATCAGTGATACTCACTCCAAGAAATTTAAAGCTCCTCACTCTTTCAACAGAATCCTCCCCAATGTAGATATTAGGGTGGTCCACAGTCTGCTTTCAGAAGTCTACAATCAGCTTGTTGGTTTTGCCAACATAAACAGCGAGATTTTTGTCCTGGAAGCACTCAATCAGCAGGCAGACGTCTTCTCTCTAAGCTGTCTTGTCACTGTTAGTGACCAGGCCGCTCTTGTTCTGACGACGACAACAATGATGATATGCTCCTTTTTTTCTGCAACTGCATGTATGTTCAAAGTCTAACCAGCATTTAAAGTGCTGTTTTTATTCAGTTGTTCCTGTACTTTATTCTTTGAAACCATTTTTGATGTGTATGTTTTTTGTTAAGTGCCTTATTAAGAATGTGGGCCCACAACCAACATCTTAGAATGAGAGTAACCACAGTTAAGGAAGGTGGTAGCAGAGACCGTCATTTAAGAGCTGGACAGTGTGCAGCGTGTTTGCAATGAGAAAGAGCTTGTGGCTTTGTATTGTTCACAGATATACTTGGCTTTACCAGGGAAAATAGATAGTAATATATAAGTGTTGCTTATAACCATGACCAGAATCTCCATCTAAATCAGCATTTTATAATCCAACATAATGGCATCTATCTTCTTCTTCAGTTTGTCTCCATTGTTTTCTTTTTTTTCTAGGGTTGGTACCTACTTTAATCCACTCACTGATCCATTAGCAAATTTGCTTTCTTCAGATGAAGGCTGCAGGGGGCTTAACCAAATTACATAGGAAAATGCCATTAACACATAAAATACCATGTACAGTATATACTACATTTGAATATGTTTTTCTTATACTAGCCAACCCGCGGCGTAGCATACGCCGCATAATTATGTATTGATGGGTGAACACTTCCTGAAAGACACAGTTGTCCAAATGGGGTTGGTTTTGAGGATACGACTGTAAGTGAATGAAAAGATGTAACTCTGGAGAGGGCAACATACAATACAGCGTTTTACACGCTGCATACAGCGATTCACATTCGCGAATCACGCCGCATACAGTGATTCACATCCGCGACAAATATGATTCTTCTTAGATGGTGCTGTCGCCCACCCACGCATACACACTGCCTGGTCATGTGCCCGCTCGCAAGAGCAACCAGCAGAGACCCGCCCACAAACTGTAAGACCATGGGACACCCCTCGCAAACTGTTCTACACGCTGTATACAGCGATTCACATCTGCGACAAACTGTTTTACACACTGCATACAGCAATTCACATCCGCTACATGATTTTTCCTAGATGGTCCTGTCGCGTCCACCCTCGCACTCGAAGCCTACACACTGCCTGGTCATGTGCCCAGTCGCAAGAGCAACTGACAGAGACCCGCCCACCAACTGTAAGACCATGGGAAACTCCTCGGAAACTATTTTACACGCCGCATACAGTGATTCACATCCGTGACAAACATGCCTCTTCTTAGATAGTCCTGCCGTGTCCACCCTTGTTCTCGAAGCATACACACCGCCTGGTCATGTGCCCGCTCGCAAGAGAAACTCACGGAGACCCGCCCTCCAGCTGTCTGTGTGTGTGCCTCAGTCTGTCTCTGGCGCTGCCTGTGTGTGTGTGTGTGGCTTTCTCTCACGCTGCCTCTGTGTGAACTGGTCAGTCACAGAGAAGGTCAGCTGCTGAGAGAGCGTCTCGACTGTTGCAGGGCCTGCATTGGTGAAGCAGGTGAGACGGTAATGAAACAGAGGCACAGGGCTTATTGGTTTTTAAAGACTGCTTCCTTCATTGTGTTTTAACCTCAGTTTTAAAGGATTGTTTTAAGGATCCCATGGGATACCCCTCGCAAACTGTTTTACATGCTGCATACAGCGATTCACTTCCACGAGAAACATGCCTCTATGAACAGTCAACGTGGCTCAGAGGTGCATGTGGACTCTATGACAGACGAACATAAATGACGCCGTTTTTCCTGCGTCATTGCGTCCCGAGTTGGTGGGCGTGGTTCTGCAAGTTGTTGTATCCAATGGTCTTAGAGTTGTTGGGCGTGGCTCCTTCCTGCGTGTGCCATGGGCGTCTTACTTGTCGGCGGCTTAGTGAATCCACACCCCTTCTAGCGTGCTTTCCATGGGTATCTTGCCTTTCCATGGGTGTCTTGCCTTAGTGAATTATATATATAGATACTGTATACATTCAGTGTTAAATCTACAATGGTGAATTATGCTATGCAGAAACTGAACCTGAAAGGAGTGCCAGCTCATAGCAGCCAACACTTTTGCTCCTATCAGACCCAATTTTGAGCGGCTTGACAACATCTTTGGTATTTGGAAGTCTGGATGTGTTTTGAACTCGGCTTCATTTCAGTCTTTGTAGTACTATAGTAACGTTTCTCAAACTGTATTTTTTCTTATGGTTATTCGGTTTTAACAATATTTTGTGTGTGACACCATTTTGTTTGCCATTTCTTTCAAAGTGGTCTAAATGTTAAAGTTTTTGTTGTTAGAAATGGTCCTCATTCCCAATCATTTTGCTCACCTTTGGTATTGTGAGTGACACCTTGGAGTAAATACTACAGTTTCTTTCTTTCTGAGCTTTTGTGTTCAGATACAAAATACCAAAAACATTGTGAAGCTTAGTGTATAGTTATGAAAAGATAGTTAAGTACAGTAAGAAAAAGTCAATTTTATTGTCAGGAGTACATAGAACAATACAATTCTTATTTGCATATCTCTTCAGAACAGGTGACAAAAATACAATACTGTACAATAAATAAATTAAAATTATACATAGCATCCAACATACAATATATACTGTGTACTGTACAATATATACATTATTTGTAGTATCTGTTGCTGGTACTACCAGTGCTCCTGAAAGCAGTTTGTGTTTTACATGTCATGAAGAAAAGGCAGCTGGGTGCCAGTAATATTCCATCCCACTTTCACCATCCCCTGCACCGCTTTATGGTCCTACGATGAGCAGGTGCCATATTAGGATGTGATGTAGCCCAGCCAGGAGAATGAACTCCATTGAGCACCTGTGGAATTTAGTGAGATGGAGAAATCCAACCTGACCTCAGAGATCTGTGGAAGTAGAGGACCAGCTGAGCCTTTTTGAAAAGAGATCATGTATTGTGTGTGGTATAGCAGGTCCGCAACTTCAAAAGAATTCAGTTTTAAATAATCCAAATAGCCGTGTCAGTCTCCGTGGGCACGATCGCACAACTGCAGGGAGTTAATGAGATAATTGGGGCGAGTCGCACCTGCACGTGAGAGTGCGATTTTTCTCAATTGTTTCATCGGCTTCCTGCAGTGTGTGATTAAGACGCTACGTCCACGGAGCCGTATGGCACAGAGAGATCGAGAGAAAGAAAAAGAATCCTTCTATATAAAAGTGGTCGGGTGTCCTTCCATCCTGTGAGTGGAAAGCGTAGCGGTATTCCGCTTATCACAGACTTACTACTTGCAGCTTGCGGTACGAAGCAACATGATGTGAGCAGAGTTCTGGTGCTCCCATCGTTCCCTTGCTTTTGTGCGCGATGCGCTGTAAAAATAGACAAAATTATGTCTCTGGAAATAATTAATGTTGATGGAGTACAAATGCCTCACCGCGTAGTAAATATCAGGGGGGGGGTTCAAAAGGGCGACCTCAATATAGAAAAAAAGTTTACATTTCATCACAAAAATGACATAAACTACGAGTATTAAAGTAATACCGCTCAAATGCAATATAACCAAATTAATGAGTTTGTATAAAATATCAAATTGATCTACATATTGAATTGCCTTAAGAAGTGGTCAACTTAAAAGTCAGTCGCCTTAAAAGGTGGGTCAGCCTAGTTTAAAAGATGTGAAGAGAAGTCTCGGCAGGATGATCTGACCACTTAGAACGGAAAGGCAGCACAAACTGGGGCCCCCGTGAAGGAGCGTAGACTCTGGCGCTCTAGGGGCTGGTTCACCCCACTAAATAATGGTGTGGAGTGGGGCAAGCATGGAAAAGAACATCTCTAGGGACCCGAGGGTTGACTGCAGGTGCATGAAAGAAGATGGGAGGGGAGCCAACCTCGGACGGGCTGGCTCCGATATGCTGGAGTAGCCAAGATGGGGGTCGGAGGAATGTAGTTCATGGCTGCCGAGTCTGCGCCGAGGAAAAGAAGAAGGATTTGTGCTGAGATGGGGAGGAGCCAGTGACTGCATTTTAACCGCTGGTTTTAATGGATTTATTTATTGTGTTTTTTTATCCCCCACTCTTTACTTGTTTTTTATGGACATTTGGAACACATCGTGCACACGGTTTGGTTTGTTTCTTTTAATAAAAGCACCCTTGCACATTTCCACCATCCCCTTGCTGGTTCACCGACAAAAGCGCAATAGACATATGCGCCCCGACAAAACCGCGACGGACAAAAGTGTGCTGACAAACCCGCTAACTGGTTTTCGACAAATGCGCGCCGACAAAATCGCCACGACAAAATCGCGAGAGTGTCCAAAAGAGTGGGACGCGTACGTGCGCATTATGTACACATTATGTGCTAGGTTATAACTGTTATAACTGCTGATGGCATGCCGCGAACAAATAACTCAGTCGAGGGTTGGCATAACTCGTCGTATACAAAGCGGAATTACCAGCAGTCAGGCAGCCAGCAAGTCTAAATACGCTCAATTATCAAGACGTCTTGCTGCAATTCTTCCTTCATATGCAGGGCGTGATCTTAAGGACTATCTGCGTGCCGTGCTGATGGCATACCGCGTCTCATAATATTGACTTCTAAAATAAACATTATTCTATATGCTTTAAACTAGTAATTCAAATTTAATGAAACTTTCACGATTTTGTCGCGCGATTTTGACGGCGCTCATATGTCTATCGCGCAAATGTCGGGTCACACCCTTGCTCCATGTAAGATTTGTCCCTATTAGTCAGCTCAGTTCGGTCATAACTATCGACGGTGTTGGTTTCGGGAGTCTCCCAAATATGAAGAGGAAGTCTGGAGTGGACCCACTTCATCTCATTTTGGTCAATTCAGTTCATCAGTGATACTCACTCCAAGAAATTTAAAGCCCCTCACTCTTTCAATAGCATCATCCCCAATGTAGATATTAGCGTGTTCTGCCTTTTGCTTTCAGAGGTCCATAATCAGCTTGTTGGTTTTGCTGACATAAAGGGTGAGATTTTTGTCCTGGATACACTCAATCATCAGGCGGACCTCTTTTCTCTAAGCTGTCTTGTCACTATTAGTGATCAGGCCAATGATGGTGTCGTCGTCAAGAAATTTAATAATGGAGCTGTGTCTGGAAACACAGTCAGAGGTGAAGAATGAGTAAAGAAGGGAGCTCAGCAATCCATGCACAGCGTGCCAGTCAATCAAAGGGTAAACACAAACGTGGACCAGTTTAACAATGCCAGTCTTCCTTACCTGCATGTCTTTGGGTTGTGAGAGGCCACTGAAGCACCGGGTCTCCTTAATATGAGGTAGCAGCACTTCCACTACACCACCGTGCTACCCATCAGCTAGTCCAGAAGGTGTTAATTGTATTACCAAATGTGAACTTATCTGTGGTACTATGGACTTTAGTAAGTAAAGGGTCTGTGATTAGTTACACTGTAACTGTAAGTGCTTGACTTGCATATTCAGTGTTGACTGTATGACAATATAAACAGATAAAACTAAACCACATTTTAGAGACAGCCACAATATGCAGGCTGTACACAGACAGTAACAAGACTGATCTGAACACACATTTTCTGATATGAACCATTAAAAGGTGATTGGAATATCATGTTCTTGTACCAGTTATTTGTAAAATTACACTATATGCACAAAAAAATATTGCATTATCCCTCAATTAATTGATAAAGAATCCTGGGAGCCACTGCATATACAGCTGTACCTGCCATCTCTTTGCTTTTTAAAATAGTTCAGGCCTCACACACAGCATACCACATTGTTGATTTATACATATACATTTTCAAAAGAGATCATTCAGTTCAGTCCACCCAGCTAGTTCTGAGACATGTGCATTGCTCCTGGTTTTCACAGTATTTCATCCATTTGCATTGTAAAAGACCTCAGTGTTTGCTCTTCAGTTACTCCACCAACTGATTTTCTCTAAACTCCTACTGCCAGGGTGTTAAGTTGAATTTCTTGCTTTGGGTCTTAAATGAAGTTTTCCTGAAGTGTATATCTGAAAGCCAATGAAGAAATCCAAACGTTGAAGTACAGTATATTATCTTAAATATAACTAGATGTGGCTATTCAAGATCCGTTTGAGTTAAATTCTGAAAAACCGTGGAAGTAACGTAAACCGTTTTAGCGGATTTTTTTTTAAGTGGATCTTAAAACAATTACTGTACTCACAAAGTTACAGAGATATATAAGGATATATAAGGACTTGGGAAGTGTGCAGTTAGGTTAACTGCCACCTCCTTAATTGAGACATTTATCGTGTGTAGCTAAAGCGTGCCCAGCAGGGAATGTCTGCAAACAGAATACGCTTTTACGAACACAGACGTTACCAACAACATCTTAGCCTACCAAGCATATATATATATCCCATAATATATATATATATATATATATATATATATATATATATATATATATATATAAACCCAAGATCCATGTGAAACAGTAAAACACAGTTATGCTTTTGCCACAATGCAAACGTGGGTTACGACAGCATGCTCGATTTGGACTTCCAGACACAGGCGCAGGTTTTCACGTGTGGCATTCTTGGCAGAAGCTCTCACCGCGCTGGAGATGCGAGGACAGTAATTAACTTGTTGTGAAAGCGTCATGTATGAAATGGCTCATTTACAGGGAAGACTGTGTATTTCTAAAGCAGCATATACAGTGATCATAATTACACTTTAACATCGTCTAGCCTATATAAAACTTAACAGTTTGTTTTGCGGTCCAAATTCATTCCACGACAGCGTGTGAGAACGACTCGACTGATCAAACACGTTGAACTGCCTTCGCTCCTTTCGGAGCGTTTATAATTCCTGCTGTTGCATTGGTCCTAAAACTGTCCATTTTCCCACCATACAGCACGGCGCCCACTTATCTAAATATACATCTTGGGGACTCACTGTTTAAACACCATTCTGAATGTAAAGTGACCGTGCTAACCACCGAGCATTTAACCTATTAATCAATTATTATATCATTAATTTTCTCGGTTTATTCAATTACAATTCAGCGGATCAGGAAGGCAGTGCCTAATTTGGAATCGTTGATCGTACGGTTAGAATAAACCCTTTAAGTGGCGCCAGTCCGCCGCAGGGCGTATGCAATCATCGAAGCTCTCACTTGGCAGTTAAAACAGAGGCTCGAATGAACCGTCAAGCCGCGCACGTTTGGGATGTGGGGGCGGATTACCAGGAGAGGCCAACGAGGAAAGAACGCGATTCAAAGTAGAGTGTCAGCTGTTGTCTCGATTAAAAAAAAAAATACTTCAAACAATGAAAATGAAAAAAAAGCAATCACCCCGTCATCAAGGCGAAGTCATGCAGGCATCAAGGCCATCATGCAGGAAATCAGATACTACCAGTTGTTTCACGGAGAGGCTTTCAGCTGCTCAAATGTCTCTGGAGAGAACTAGCAGTTGTTAAACAAGCTCGTGCAGTTCCACGTAGTGCATCTGGGCATCACTTGCGTAAAAAATAGGTGCGAGTTTTATAGACTGTACTACCCGCTTCAGGACGTATGCTGATGGCGTTGTTTCAACATTGCTTCAGAGTCTTGGACATGGTAATCTTTATGATGGAATAAATTGATTTTGGAGTATAAAAATATTATTTGCCCCAATGATTGTTCAAGTCGTTAGCAGCTCATTTACATTTACTAATTTGGCTAACTCCTCTATTCAAGGCGACTCACATTTATGATACAATAAATTACATTTCTTTTGATTTTACTAGACAGACGGGTCAAGTGATTTACTCAGGGTCACACAGTGTCACATTAGCAGGATTTGAACCCACAACCTCAGGGTTTGAAGTCCAAAAACTTAACACTACACCACATTGCATGCCATCAGTTCTCTATTATTGACTACTATTACTTTAATTGATGATGGGTTAGCAAACCTTTAAGTTCCAATAATTAGTCAACTGAGCTATTGATTTTATGGTATGATTACCATACCATTTTCTGAGACAGGTCAATCCTGAGCAGGGTCATGGGAGTCTATGCTATCAAGCATGGGGTGCAAGGAAGGAACAGTCCCCTATCTAGCACCAATTTAGCATCGCCATACCGACTAACCTGGAAGTGTTTGGACAGTGGGCAGCCAAGGTGAGAACATGCAGGCTTCAGGACGTGGGATTCTAACCCTGGTTTCCATATTGCGATACATCAGCAATACCACTGCCCTACCATGCCTCCCTGTGTTTTTTTTTTTTGTTATCATTATGATGATGCTACAGTTGCGGCTCACGATTTTTACTGGAAGGAAAGTGCATACCCTTTACGAAACTACTGTATACAAGTAATGGATCACACGCTTGATTATCACTTGTATTTAAAGAGGAGCGATTAATATTGTAGTGTCCTGTATATTGATCCCCTTACACACCGAGTAAGGGTATCTATCTGAGCTGAAGACCCCTTGGTATTTCTAGGAATATTTTGTATGGTTTTCTGTAATAATTATTTCAGGGATCTGGAAACCCCAGCAGTGATTTAAATGGGGGTGCAACAGAAAAAGACAAGAGAAAATGAGATCCTGTGAACCAAGGTGTCCAGAAGGGATATATGTAAAACCTTCTCTGAGCCCAGAACTTTATTTAGGTTCTGTTTGTTTTGTGAAATAATATATACAGCAGTTAAACATGTGAATGTGCCTAAGTGGTTACAGATGTTAGGTTCTTTGTTGACATGTACTGTAATATCACTATTATTAACCTTTGTTTTTCTTTTTTTGTGCCTGCTTATACTTTGAGTGACAGTGTGCCTTTCACTCTCAGGAAACTTGCATGCCAATGTTTTGCTGCTCCCATTGTGCACGTTGGTCCGGGGCTTGACCCTCTTTGCACTTGGTTTCCAAGTCAGGGTATGACCCTGTGAGACACTGTATGAATTAATGGGAGCAGAAAGGCATTATTAATAAATACTGTATATTATTGTTATTATTATTATTAATAGTAAGCATTTTAAATAACAAGAGCACAATAAACCAGAAAAATGGTAGCTCTGCAGAGTTGCAGGTGCTTTTTCCAACTAGTGTGGCAAAAGGCAAGCAGTCCTTTTAAGGATAAAGAGTAGAGAATCGATCCATTGTGGTACTGTACATAGTGCTGATGCTACACTATAAAGGCACCTTCAAAGAATGAATTTGCTTATGTAAATAAAAATCATTTCCACTCTGTTATGTGCTGCTCTATAGTGCACAGAATGTGTGTCACAGTGTACAAGTATGTAATGTGCTTCACAATGTGGTGCACAATCATGGCTTGCCTGTACCTGAAGAGATGCACTATGATGAACCCAACCCCGACTCAACAAATGATCAGCCAAATCGGACAGCATTACAACTTTGTTTGAATGTAATTAGCAGAATGTAAAAACAGATAATCAGAAGCAGCATTTATTTTATAACCAATTCATTTAATTTGTGGTCAATATCACATAGTACAGCTCTTATATTCCTTAGTTCATTGGCATCATCTCTTACAGCATCCACTATTGCATTTTGTGACTCCTGAATAGCGTTCATCAGGCATCAGACAGATGCCCTCCCAGCGGTTTCTGAGGCAGAGGTGTGTGTGCAGCCAGTGCCCTAGGACAAGTTCAGCACAGCAGTACAATCATGTCATCGGCATGTAGGTCAGCTTTTGTGATATTGTCTGAAACAGAATAAACAGATGGTGGGCTGCAACTCGCCTGTTCACGTCGACTGTGATATCTGACCACTTCTTTTCTATTTTAGACACTGTGCGACTTTCTCAACTTGAACTTTCGAGAGTCTCTGCCACGCCTTTGTTGCGTTTGCTGAAATTCTTTTTTTCAAATGCCCTTTCCATTGTATTTTAACCAAACAAAGTGATATTTATATTGATTTGCATATTAAAATATGCACAATTCTGGACGGTGTCGGATGTGGCTGTAGGCGTGTGCATGTGCGTTAAAATTGATGTTCTTTGGGATTTGTAAAGGGGAAGTGTGTGGAACTTGGTGTATGCACAGATTTATGCATCTGGATTTTCTGGGCATACGTACATTTCCACTTAAATCCGTACACCATGTTTTTGTCTGAATTTTATGCATGGTGTTATACACGAGGCCCCTGTTGTTTACTTTAAGTACACACACACATAACTCTTATACAAAGATTTCCAGTTGGGGGTGCTCATGTAATCCATTTTTTCTCAGTTAAAATGGTTCTGCTGTAACTTTCATTTATAATATATCATACAGATGTGAATATAAATCAAGACCTCTAGCACGACTGTGTGCATTTTTTTAGCAGCTTGCACTAAAGCTTTTCAAATAAACGTTAGTGATATAAATGTATATAATGTGAATGTGTGTCTATTGTTGTGATAATCATAAGTCAAAATAATTTATTTCCATAAAAAATAAAACTTTAGCTCTTAAAAATAAAGGTGTCAAAGTGGTTGCCCCTTTTATAGGCTGCTCTGCAACTAACACTGAAGCTGCTCATTGAGATAATAGAATGCCATTTCATAATGCTTCTGACTCTGCATTGATGCCATAGGGGAACCGATTTTGGAACCATCCACATGAAGGTTCCAGAAAGAGTCTTGATTTATTTAGAGCTTATGAAATCCCAATGGTTTCAAGATTTTAAAGGAACTTCCTACATAAATGAACACATTATTTTTGCTTCTGTTTTTACCCTGCTGGGTTGCCTACTACACGTTAAATATTTCTCCTTTGTCCACATATTAGGCATCTCTTTAATGGTGTCATAAATACGAGTCAACACATTATAAAGGTTTGGGGCAGCCACCCATATATTGTTTTTCCCAGCTGCAAAAGGGTTTTATGAATCAAATACACGATGCGCATATCACAGAGTCCAAAACAGAACTGACTACAGTAGCCCAAGATGGAGGCTTTAAAGGTCTGGAGAGGAACTGATGTCAGCAAAGGGCCCGGCTTTGGAAGTGACGTCTTCTGAGGCGCCGGAACCTTACAGGATTTCCCGGGAAAGGTCTGTAGGGAACTGAGAAAGACAGTCAGCGCACTCCGCCGCCCCCTGGTCGGATGTTTTATTACAATTACTCAGGCCCTTTAGCTGCCTCCTACTCGCACGTGTGTGACGATGGCAAAAGCACTTATCTCATAGGCCAAAAATTCCTTTACAGAATGAAATGCTTCTCTTTCAAGCAACAGATCTAGGAGGAAACAGAACCCAATAAAATGCCATTAAAGAACTGTTATTTACTTAGTAATTTACTACCAACAATGAGCTTCAGAAAACTCTAACTAAATGGAAGATTTTAATTGAAGCTTATGTTTTCATTTGTCTTCTTAAGTGGGTAGGGCTTCTCCACTTTTTTGCCTGAAATAAAGAGGTCAAACCTACAGAAGGCAATTTCCTCTATATTCCTCTATCCCTCAGTTACTCAACACATAGATTTTTGTGATTTTGCAAAACATTACATTTCATTACTAATAGTGTGTTTAAAAATATTAACAAATATTACAGAGGGAATATTATATTTTATATAATGTAGCTTATTGTCATAAGAAACACATATACATGATTTACCTTAGCTAGTTTTCCTTTAAATGTTTTTGATAACTACGGTGGGCTGGTGCCCTGCCCGGGGTTTGTTTCCTGTCTTGTGCCCTGTGTTGGCTGGGATTGGCTCCAGCTGACCCCTGTGACCCTGTAGTTAGGATGTAGCGGGTTGGATAATGGCTGGATGGATGGATGTTTTTGATAACCACAACAGCTTTCTAAAGGCTAGTGGTTCCCACAATTGCTGCAGGTTTTTGTACCTTCCAGCCTTTCGCAATCAGTGAGCCATTTTAAATCTGATTAATTAACTGGTCTTCTCATGTTTTTATTAAAGTGCAGTACTGTGAGATTTACATTTATATGAAATGTAAAAATATCTATTTTTGTTATAGGATTAAACGCTTAACTGTCTTTAGTTATTTTCTTGTTAGTTCACCTTTTTCAGTGGAATTTATTCCCTTAAGTGCATTTTAACAATGACAGTTAACAGGAAGTGCTGTAGGCACAGCAGTAAGTGATTTAAACATTCACTATGCCTAGCCTCAACTCTAAAGTGGCCATTGGCTCTTTTAAGTTTTATTATGGACAGAGTGTTTGTTAATCTCATGTTCCACAGCAAACACCACGATTCCGAAATGGATTAAGCAGATATTGTAATTGATGAATGTACAATTTTGAATTAACCATTTATTTCTATACAATACAATAACACCTTTATTTTCTTTTAAAAAATATTTTTTGTTATTAAATATTAATGTCAAGATTTGGCCTCTGGCTTGTTACTATAAGTTACTAAATGCTTTTTTAAATGGATTTTTAAATTGAGGATATGCTGCTGTCATTACTGACCTGATCTTCAGCTCTTCTCAGTTGCCTTTCGGATGAGGTGTGAACTTGAGAGATGTCATATAGTAAGCACAGAGAAGCACAGGCGATCCGAAGGCTGCCTTACATCCACAATTTCTTGTGAATGTAGGAGACTTTGAGGAATTTAAAGTAAAATAAAGTAAATATTGATGTACTCAGCTGGTAGCACTATGATCACTATAGACAATGAAGCTGTCTCCCACTGTATTGGAGGAACAGCTCATCTTAGATTGGCAAGGGTGAAGATCTGGAGCAACAATAAAGATAAGGTGGAAATGATTCAAAACTGGTCAGCCTTGATTGCTTTTTAAGTTAAAACAATTATCACATCTCATGGCCAGTTATGGCGAGTTCAAGTATTGTGGCATTTTGGGTATTTTGGTGGACCATCTTAAATTATTTCAGATGCTATTTAATGGTGGACTGGTTACATCTGATATGAACAGATGGAGGTAAAAGGGGTCTGGAGATGTATGTGAATGAGATATAAAAGCACATTACAACTGAAGCTTAAATGTGTTATCCAGACTTTGAAATGTAGTCTGAAGTTATCCATGTTACTGACTAGGAGGGCTTTGCCTTATCTTCTTGATACTGATTTTAATCTCTACTTTGGGAACACTCTTAAGATGAGTCATTCTGAAGGCTGGTGTCTTCAACCGGGTAACTTTGGATCTAATGGCATGTTCCTTTTGTGGACACAGCAAGGTGTAACTGCTGTACTCAATTGTTAATACCTTTACTGTAAACCTTTGGCACATCTCAACAGTATACTGTATATGTATATGTTGTCTTCTCTAATCTAATTTTTCAAATTAAAGTAAAGATATGTACCATATATACTCGCGTATAAGTCGGGTCTTGAAACCAGAAAAATCGATCATAAAATCAGACCCCACTTTATACGCCCGTTCAAAAATATGACACTTAATTTTTTTTAACATCTTCTTGCCTCCTCCAATCTCACACCAGTTTCTCAGACACATTGCATTTTGTTGCAGCAGCACAGTTACCAGCTTCTTTCACCAATTTAACGACTTTTAATTTAAAACCAGCTTCATATTTTCTTCTGATTGCACGCTCCGTAGATAAGGGATGCTCTTACGATAAAGGTGTATGAGGGTGTGAGATACAAAAAACACAAAACAGTGGAAATGTCGCTTCGGAATAGTTTGGGTATTACTGTGTGGTCACGTAGGCACAATGCGTATAAATAAAGGCAGTGGGCTCCATGGCTACTCTCTCAGGTGGGCATTAGCATATCATAATCTCCTGGACCAATCGCATTAGTTTTCCGCATTCGACTTATATGACCGACATTAGAAAATACTGGAAATTATACGGTAAAATCAAGCCCCGACTTATCTGCAGGAGAACTTAAAAGCGAGTATTTACGGTAATCACCATTTGTAGTTAAGCATCATTTCCAAACTTTTCAATTAATGAATCAATTTTTATTATGTGTAATGTAACTCTGACCCACTGGCTTCTTGCTCATTTCATTGCTTTTTTAGGACTGCTTGCTTTAGCTGTACTCAAATGGTGATTGTTCAGCTATGGTAAATTTGACCTTTTTATAGGCTGCTCTGCAGCTAGCACTGAAGCTGCTTATTGAAATGTTAAAATGCCATTTCATAATGCTGCTAACTCTGCATTGATGTCATCTCCAGCTAAAAGTGAGAGACTGTCCTGTTGCCATATATAGTGCCATTCACAGAATACACCTTTATAAGGTGCATTTCAAAATAAAGAGAACATCCAAGAGGTTCCCGGCTCCAGGATGTTGTTACAGGCCCAGATGTACCTAAGTAAAGGAAACAGAGCAGTGCACTGCAGTAGAATAAATGCCTTACAAGGCATATGGTAATGCTGGGAGGATCATGATTCTTATGAATGAAATGTAATAAGAATACAGTTGCAGGCAATTAGATCAAAGTGCAAGCTAAAACATGTGAGCCTTTAAGCAACAGGTGAATAACTTTAGCAATGGAGTTTAATGAGTAGACTTGGGAGAGGGGAGTGTCAAAATATGTATGTATTGTATAAGGTACATGGCTTTGAAATAAAAATACATTATTAGGATAAAATATTATTTATAATATGCAATGTTGAAAACAAATCCCTTTTTTGCACTCCCTCACATGTCTGGTGTTTGATGTTCCTATTGAGCAACACGCCATTAGATGTGAACAGCCTGCTGTTTGACTCTAAGTGGACGTACAGTACACCAGCTTAAGTTTTTTTTTTATGTTGAAATGCAGTGTTTGCCCTTTGTGAATGGAATTACTTTCTTTAACAAGAAAGGGACAGCTGTTCTAGGACCGACTTCTTTTCTCTGTTGCATTTGCAGTAAGTAAACATGTGGAAAGTTGCTGGGGCATTAACAGGTTTTGATGTCTGTTATCATTTTTTTTGTTTGCTCTCCAAATGCAAATTTCATGTAAGAAGAAGGGGGGTGAGGAGAGAAACTTCCTCCCGATTTCATATCAGATTCAGGTGACAGGGTTTACACAATAACGGACTACCAGTCAGGTTTGACAGTAAATATTATTGGGTAAACAGTGCAGAACACAATTAGCCCAACCCCTGACACCCCTACCACCAGACCTTTGTGGTGGGACACATAACCAATAGGAATATCATTCACTGTCTCTGGGTGACATGGCTGATGAAAGCTCAGTACTTCCCCTACTCAAATAACATCTCCTATTTGCTTTTTCATGTGCACTTGTTTCATTAGGGCTCTTAAAGAATGTACAGAAGACTAAAGAATAGTGTACACATAGCAGATGTGATGGTTTTCCAATGATTATTATTCACCACAGATCTGTCCTGATTTCAAAGGACTCATACAAAGTTCACTGCAATTGTTGCACTGCTCTAAAGACTCCTGATTATGCACTAAAAAATTGATATTTTGGATTCAAGGCAAGAAGTGGAGAAAGGATTTTTTCCCCCACTTAGTCTAGAGATTTTCATTTTTTTTATTTTTCTAAATCAGCATTTCAGCATTTTTGACTAACATCTTAAGGACTGATGATCGGGCTAAGGAGTTTGCTAACACTCTTTTTCATCATCTGGTGTCTTGTACTGCATCAGTCTGCTACAGAAAGTGAGTATGGTTGTGACCTTTTCATTATTTAAATGATTACAGTTTTTTGGTTGTTCTTTTTTGATCAGGCGATCCAAACTTGGTTTATCGCTAGAGTAGGCTGTTTTGCTCTCACAGACCCTGTGATCAACTAAAAGGGTTAAGTCATGGATGGACGGATATCACTTTACTTTTGATGTTCCTTGCTGTAGAGGTAGCACCCCATAGTTCATATGCATTTCTTTTTGAAGAATTGACTGCTATAGACTAGAGAAATACCTGTTTGACATGTTTCCTTTCTCTAATCAGAGTATTTAGAGGAGACCATTCATTCTGATAGTATCCTAAGTCAGAGGCCAAAAAATTCTACTGGAATCTGTACTCCACTTTTACAATCTTTACTGCTGGGCTCAGTCTGCGGTAATAAATACATAAATAAACTCAGTTCTATGCAGCATTTAGCACGTTTTAAATTGCCACTTACTTTTTCTGTCTGCCTATAACAGTGCTCTCATACTGCGCTCCTAGAGGGGCACAGAGGCGGCAAGTTTTCCTTATAGACTATTTGGTTTTCATTAGAAGGCAATTACTGCTACTGATAACTTTACTTCACTTGGTTGTTAAGTCTGATTATACTGAACTCTTTCCTTAAGTGATAGCCTGCTGCATTTAGTCATTTTTGTCCTTTTCCTCCTGCCAACAATTTCCAAATATCAAAGCCACCAAAATCTAATTTGTTCAGATTTGCTTCTGTTTGTCTGTGTTACCAAGTGTCTGTTTCTATAAAATATTCAGAAAGAAATAAGAGTCCACTAAATATTCTGATGATGTTGTCAGCAAAGCAAAACCTAGAATATTAGAAATGGGGGTGGGTGGGTGTCATGGCAGAGTGAGATCACTAACGATTAACATAACAAGGTGACAGCAAAGATTGGGCTTTTATTTAGAAACTGACAGGAGCTAAAACTTGCAGGCAGGTACTGAGCCAGAGATCTATGGTCTGTCATATATAACTCACGAATTAAAAGAGATAGTATAAGTACGATTTTTATTTACTTATTAATATTATGCTACCATATTGTAGTTGATCAATAACTATCAGAATATAATAGACTATTGGGCAGTCAAAATTACCTTGAAGGAGAGCAATGCACAGTGGGAGAACAATGAGCCGCATAGCCTCATATCTTTAGTGAAAAACAGTATGAGCTAGAGCAGCCACATTTACAGATTTTTTTATTAAACTCTTTAGGAATAAACTGGAAATGTTAGGTTGACCTGGGGATATCTGTCGGAGATGAAGCATCCATCAGCAAAAACTACAGTGCAGGGGATTAATGTGGAGTAGGAAAAGAATGAGCACTATCCCATCTCACAATATGTCCAACACATTAGGCACTGCCCTGTTAAGTTGTTAGCATCAACGTGGAGTTTCACTTAATGGTGGCTTAGCGGTAATTTGTCAGCACCAGAGCTGCAGCAGACTGTATTCACATCCAAACCTGGTTACTATCGGTGTGGAGATCAGATGTTCTCTCTGTGTCAATGTGGTTTCCCTCAGGTCCCCATCTCAAGTGAGTTGCTCACTTGAACTCGGTGATGCTAGGAGATTCTCTCACTCCCATGACCCTAGATTTGATTTAAGTAAGTTAGAAAATTAGATGGATAAATGGAATTTTACATCAGTCATTAATTTTTAGTAGCAATAAAGCACTGGTCATAAGATGAAGATTCGACAAAATGCAAGTAGAGCCTCCTAAAATAACCCATTTTTATTCATTTGAATTGATAATATAAAGTATTAAGTTAGGTTTTCATAAATCTTAATGAAAAAACACAATTTCTAACACATGTAACTTAAAAAATCCCTCATGTTAATTACTCAACTGTTTATTTCTCAGAGGTTTTATGTTTCATTTACAAACCTCAAATTGCTTGTTAAGTTAATTCATAATCTACCTTGTGCAAACACATTACAATGTTGATATTTTCTCATATAAAGAAAGGTGCTTGACATGAATGACAATCTGCAAACGCTGTCACTGTCAAGGTCCAGGCTTAGATGCAAACATTGCTTTGTGGAGTGTCATGTCTTCTTACATCCCTTACACATATACCAGATGTAGGCCAACTTCCTCTTGCTTTATCTCAAAAGTTCTGGCTACTCAAAAGACACAAATGCAAAAGTACAAGAGATCCATCCATCCACCCATTATACAACCCGCTATATCCTAACTACAGGGTCACAGGGGTCTGCTGGAGCCAATCCCAGCCAACACAGGGCGCAAGGCAGGAAACAAACCCCGGGCAGGGCGCCAGCCCAAGAGATGAATTCTGTTAAAGATATCAAAATAGTTTTTCTGTTTGCTTATAATTTTTTGGTAACCCCTTTGTCAATTTTTGTGTTCAACACTACTGAATGAACGCAACCCTGTAAGATGCTTTCCAGCTCTAACATCTGATTAGTTTGTCAGTCTGATGCCAGCTTATGCTCAGACACATGCAGTAGTTGACACTGTTGACTCACAGCTAACAGGGATCTGACTTTGCCTCCCAGCCTGGTCGCTGTCTTTGTGGAGTTTCCATGTTCTTAATGTGCTCTTGTGGGCTTACTTTTAATTTCCTAAAGAGATACACATTAGGCAGATATCCAGCTTTAAACTGATCAACTTTTGTTCCAACTGTCATCCACATTGCAATGCAATCAATGGTTTAGGTAAATGGTTAAATTGAAGGACGTATGGTTATTTTGTTAAAATTATAAACTGAACCCAGCATATTTTCATCTTTTCACTGGTCCTTGCATTTACTGACATATATAGACTCTGTGTTGTTGTTTTTTATAAAGTGCCACTGGATGATCAATAAGGCATTGATTTATTTTGTAGCTTCCATGGTGGGTGACTTTCATAGGTAACATTGGGAATCTCTTCTTCCACAAACAGGCTCTCTATAATCAATCATATACTTGTCCATACTGTTACATGAGCAGGGATAAATAGGCTGGAGTTTATCCTGATAGGAAAGGATAGAATAGGAAGCCTTTATCACTGTTGTAGCATTGTAAAAGCTACATCTGTAAACACTGCAAGTACATCAAACAACGACAAACAAATAATATAAAAAGCACACATCCTGTAACAAATAATGACCATACATAAAGAAATAAATGTTAGATAGATAGCTTTTCTGTTATCTGTTATATGCAGCTATTTGGAATTTTATTGAGAAACCACACAATTATTGTGTAATCTGAGCACAAAATGGTCAAGTTCACATTCTTAACTGAAGTTTTTATATACTTTGTATAATATGTCTGTATACTGTATATGCATATACAAATACAGTATCCAGACAGATATAGATATGAGTCAGGTGATGCATTGTCTGCAACTAAATATCAGCAAAAAAAGAAAGAAACTGGTTATTGACTTGCACCACAGCAAATAGCTTCTACTCCAGGGCACTGTTCAGGGAGTGGATGTGGAGGTGGTACTTGGGGGTTCACATCACTGACAAGCAGGACTGTTCTAGTAACACAGAGGAACTATACAAGAAAGGGCAGAGCAGACTCTTTTGTTTTTAGGAGACTGTGTTCCTTTAATGTTCATAGTGACATCCTCTACATGTTCTACAGCTCTGTGATGGCCAGTATGATTTTGTTTGTTTGTGGTGTTGCTGTAATTAAGGCTCAGTTACGGGACACAGTCTCGACCTACTGGAGGTAACAGCAAAGGGGAGAATTAAAACAGAGCTGAGTGCCATTACGAACAATGCTGTAAACCCTTTCTTTGACACACTCATAAACGTTACTGGGGCTGCTTTACACCAATGGCAATATGTCTTTTCAATGCCTCACTATAACTGCTCTCTTAGTATTAGAAAAATCAAAAGTTTTTTAGTTCACTTTTTGTATTTCTTGGAGAATTGTTGTTGTTTTTTTGATATATTTCTTAAGTTTCTGTTAAAAGGCAAAATTCCCCTTGGGATCTCCAGCATGCTGGGTTTGAATTTTGCGTTTAGTTATCGTCTGTGTGAAGTTCTCCCCGTGTCTGCTTGTGGTGTCCTTCCAACTACATGCCCGTCAAAACTGGGGCAATGTGAATGTATACATTACTTATTTAGTTAAAACATCATTTTTTGTGTATTTTTCACATCCTTGGTCACTATGAGAACATCACCTACAGTGTGCACGATACAGTTATTCTGAATAGTAAACATACCCTTTTTTAATTCTATGATTTTACATAACAAAGATCTACTCCTCACATAGTCCTACGATAAAACACATTTAACCCCAGGTGATCAACAAGACACAGCAGATTTTGTTTTGCCATTATTTTACTGAACATAAAAAAGAATCCGGCCAACTGGAGTTTTTATTTCCCTGCCCCCAAGCCATCCTGTCTTAAGATTGTAATTAAGCTGGACATTAAGATTCTCTACTGTAATAAATTACTGTTTTTTACTTTCTTTTTGTAAACATGTTTAGCTAATATTACTAATAGTAAAGCATTGTGAGCAACTGTCAATGTTGTTGTAGCTGACAAATGTGGTTCTACCAGTTACAAACTAATAGGGTTAACTTTATTTTTTACATGTGACTTTGCCTGTTGGCTTACCTTCTGTTTAGGAAATAATGGGAAAGGAAAAGCTTTTTTGTACTATTTATCACCTAAGGTTAGGTTTATCTAATTTTAGGACTTGGTAAGGTATACAGATTGCCCTTAAACATAAGATTTCCAGAAATAAAAGAGTGATCACTTTTCATCATCATTGTATATATATATATACACTGCTCACAAAAATTAAAGGAACACTTTAAAGAAACACATTAGATACATCAAATCTCAATATGAAGTTGGATATCTATACAAATAACGACAGGGCAATGTCTTAGGAACAAAAGGATGCCAAGTCTTTTAATGGAAATAAAAGTTTTCTGCCTACAGAGGGCTCAATTGTGTGGACACCCTAAAATCAGAGTGAAATGAAGATGTGGCAGGCTAGTCCATTTTTTCAAAAACTTAATTTCTGCTACTCAAAATGCTTTTCAGTATCTTGTGTGGCCCCCATGAGCTTGTATGCATGCTTGACAACGTCGGGCATGCTCCTAATGAGACGACGGATGGTGTCTTGTGGCATTTCCTCCCAGATCTGTATGAGGGCATCCCTGAGTTGTTGTACAGTCTGAGGAGCAACCTGGCGGCGCCTAATGAACCGAAACATAATGTCCCACAGATGTTCTATTGGGTTTAAGTCAGGGGATCGTGAAGGCCATTCAATTGTTTCAATTCCTTCATCCTCCAGGTACTGCCTGCATACTCTTGCCACATGAGGCCGGGCATTGTCGTGCATTAGGAGGAAACCAGGACCTACTGCACCAGCGTAGGGTCTGACAATGGGTCCAAGGATTTCATCCTGATACCTAATGGCAGTCAAGATGCCATTGTCTAGCCTGTAGAGGTCTGTGAGTCGCTCCATGGATATGCCTCCAAGATCATCACTGACCCACCACCAAACCAGTCATGCTAAGCGATGTTACAGGCAGCATAATATTCTCCACGGCTTCTCCTGACCTTTTCCCGTCTTTCACATATACTCAGGGTGAACCTGCTCTCATCTGTGAAAAGCACAGGACGCCAGTGGTGGACCTGCCAATTCTGGTATTCTATGGCAAATGCCAATTGAGCTCCCGGTGCTGTGCAGTGAGCACAGGGCGCAGTAGACATTTGGGCCCTCAGGCAACCCTCATGAAGTCTGTTTCTGATTGTTTGGTCAGAGACATTCACACCAGTGGCCTGCTGGAGGTCATTTTGTAGGGCTCTGGCAGTGCTCATCCTGTTCCTCCTTGCCCAAAGGAGCAGATACTGGTCCTGCTGATGGGTTATGGACCTTCTATGGCCCTCTCCAGCTCTCCTAGAGTAACTGCTTGTCTCCTAGAATCTCCTCCATGCCCTTGAGACTGTGCAGGGAGACACAGCAAACCTTCTGGCAATGACACGTATTGATGTGCCATCCTGGAGAAGTTGGACTACCTGTGCAACCTCTGTAGGGTCCAGGTATCGCCTCATGCTACCAGTAGTGACACTGACTGTAGCCAAATGCAAAACTAGTGAAGAAACAGTCAGAAAAGATGAGGAGGGAAAAATGTCAGTGGCCTCCACCTGTTAAACCATTCCTGTTTTGGGGGTCATCTCATTGTTGCCCCTCTAGTGCATCTGTTGTTAATTTCATTAACACCACAGCAGCTGAAACTGATTAACAACCCCCTCTGCTACTTAACTGACCAGATTAATATCCCATAAGTTTCATTGACTTTATGCTATACTCTGATTAAAAGTGTTCCTTTAATTCTTTTGAGCAGTATATATATATATATTTTTTTTGACACTTACACCTTAGGACCCCACAGTGTACTTCCTTGTTTAGTATAAACAGAGCTCATTTTTCACTCAGCATGTTTCAACAAAGGACCATTAGGAGCCTTCCATCAAGCAGATCTGTGTATGTTTCATTGCCAAAGCGTCGCAGGTGTTTAGCAGGTAGATACAGCTGGCATTTTGGGTGGAGGTCATGCAGGGACCATTTCGACTGCTTACAGCAAACAGTCCTTGCTGCACAAAGAAGTTACATGTGTTATGAAGATAAACATACTTGTACTCTGATGTATAAGGCTATCACGCTTCTGCCTTTGCTTTTTTAACATTTGTACACTTATTAGCTCCAATAAGAACAGTAAAAATCTTAATTGTTTGTTATTAATAAGTAAGGCATTTAAAATAAGGTTTAGTAGTTTGCATTTGCCCCAAATTGATCATCCTAGATATTACAGTATACCCTTATTTACGCATTTGCAGGTTTTTTTGTTTTAGCTTTTGTTCCCTACGTAGTGGCAGGCAGACCCTGAAAGCAACATTCAAGATCTATCTATTTTAGTCAAAGTACACAGCTCACAATACTCCAAGATGAAAGTTAAGCCGCTCAACACTTATCACTTTGGCATTCCTTCATATCTAGTCCTAAGTAAGCTGTCCTGAAAGTAAATTGAAAATTGCTAAGGACTGTGACCAGATATTGGGCTTTGAATGTCTGCAGGTCTATTCATTATATAAAGTAGATTTCCCATCATGATAATATTAATTTACAGTGACCTGCTCAGCCTCTGCAACACCTCAGTCTTTAATTTACATTTTACAATCAAACAGAACAAGCAAACACTTTCAACAGTCCTGAAATCACAGCACCACAGTCTAGGAATCAAACATTATGGATCATAACTCTGTGTATGTTAAGGCACAGACATGTGCCAGCTCTCTTCATATACCCCTTTGCTATATTTTAAATTTTAATTGTTCTGAGTTTACCATATAACATAACATTTTTAATAATCCTTAATCCAATGAAAGGTTACTGACTAGAGGCTGCCCCTGCAGCACTGGACGCAAAGCAGAAAACAGCCTTGGAAAGTGCTCAGTCCACTGAAGGTTTTACTTTCACATATCAAAGTGGCGAGTGTTAGGTTAATTCGGCAACTATAAATCAGCCTGCTAAGAGTGAATGAATGCCATAATGTACTGGTATACTGTACTGGAGTGGTTCCTGTCTTGTACCATTACTAGCCCTTGGCCACATATGACCAGTGGTGGAAAATGAAAGAATGATTCATTGTTCAGTTACTCAAAGGACAACATAGCTACTTCACACTCCTTAAAAACTGAATTGAGTCATGGGCAGTTCTCTTTTTGAATGTCCCTTTACACGTGTAAACTCTAGCAGCCAAACACATGATGTTAAATTGAATTGTAATTCATCAGTGGCTGTTGTGAATGAGTTAGTATGCCATATTATACATGTAGAGGGTTGGTTCAACCTCTACATTCCTAATTTCTATAATGACTGCTGATCACTGTTTGATTACTTATCCTTCCACAGAGATTATTTACATGAGGGTTACAGTATTTTTTTACAGGATGACGACATTGGTGGCAGATTGTCACTGGAACTTAAATGTTAATATTTTGTCGATGTTTCTTATTGAAAACCTGGCTTGGTGTAACTTGTTAGATTCCTGCTTCTTATTGTATATTAAAATTTAAACAATATCTATTTATTGAATAATAAAAAAAAAAATCACTGGCAGATATTACAATTGTTACCTTTTATTTTTTCATTCTTTTCCATTGCTATTTCCATCCAACACTTCCCCATGTCTGTGATTATTTCCCTTTGATAGCTATATTGAATGTTGTATTCTGCACTCCCTTTTTTATGACTAGTCTATCCTTTCGTCTTTTTTCAGATCAATTTAATCCAATTATAAGGTCACAATAATGACAAGGATCCAAGCTTGGAAGGGGCACCAGTCCATTTCAGAGCCCACTCGTGGACATAACTCATCGCACTCCAGTTCAGAGTTGTCAGTTGACCTGTCGTAACATACTCACATTTATTAATGTACATTCTTGTTAATCCAGTCACTTCAATGAAGTTCATCCATTGAGACGAATGATCTGAAGTCATCTTCAGTTGCCTTGTAGTTTACATTAAATGCTCACACCTACCAATCTTATCCAGGCCTGAGAAACTGCGCCCATTTTGGCAGTGCAAATCAAAAGGCAGGCAATATGGTGCAGTGGTTAAGCCTTTGGTCTTCAATCACTGAGGTTTTGAGTTCATATCCTGCCACTGACATTGTGTGACCATGAACAAGTCACTTCACCTGGAAAAACAAAGGAAATGTAACCGATTGTATCTCAAATGTTGTATGTCACGTTAGATAAAAGCATCAGCCAAATAAGTCAATGTAAAGGTGTCAGGGTCAAACTAATCCTGGAAGGGCTGTCACCCCATTGTAGGGCACATTTACTCACCTGGGGTCAAGTCAGAGTTTCCAGTTTAACTGAAACACATGTGCTTGGGTTTAGTAAGCAAACTGGAATCAAAACCCTACAGGCTAAATATTTAAATTCCACCTAGGCAGCGCCTGAGCTGAGATACAAACCTAGAAGACTCATTTATAAAAGGGTGCTTAGCCTGATCCTAAATATGAATGTATGATTATTTACTAATAGTTCCTACAAATAACATATCTGTAAATATGAATTTGGTACCGTGAACACTGGTGTTACTGGAAATTACAATACGTTGCTTTGCAAGCAGGGACAGTGGCAGTCCATAAAGAATGCAAACGAAGTCAAACAAGCAGGCAAAATGAAATTAAAAGCAAGCCGAAATACTGCAAGTTCTCTGTGAATAGTATTGCACTGGACCCAAGAATTGAGACATCTTGTACCTACTGTAAGTGACTGATAATGCCAGACGAGTGAGGTGAGTGTCACCTTTGAACTAAGTGATATCTGAAATAATGAGCTACGAACAGTGAGTGTTTTATTATAATGCACAGTAAAATCAAATGCGACACGTTTTAGCACTACATACAGTATGTTTTTACATAGTCCTACTTTTGCTTGCTGTCAATAATGTTGCCAACTGGGCTAAGCGGTTAACATGGATGACATGCCCCCAGCTTGCTGCTAGAAGTATTACAATACTTAGAGACAAAGAAGTCTACTATTTGAATTAAGAAAATTTTACACATCCTCTCACAATTCTGTAGTCCCAACTCTGCTTTATGCCATTATACTTAAAATTATTTTAAATATTGATAATGTTATTTTAAAATGCCATTGATCCAATGGCTTTTCATGGCCCTGAGTGAATTAATTATACCGTTTCTCTTCTTTAATTGGGTTATTTTTTTAATCCCTTCATACAAATTAGAACTATAATTATAATTAAAGGCAATATAGAGCCATTTCTTTTGGTAACACTCTTGGGAAAATGCTAAAACTTTTAGAAACAAGTCAAAAATTCGCCTTATTAACAGAATATTGCAGAGTAACTCATAATTGTATCAGTTAAAAATAACCTCATGCTGAATATATATTTAGAAATTACCGGATGTTTGTGTCTTTGAGGAAATGCACTGGACGTGATGGCTCTTTGGCTCATGGGTGGAGTGTAAATTTTGTTTAGGTTTATCTTTTCCTTGTGAATTGCAATTGTAAATTTAAGTAACTCCTTGGTGTGGCTCAGCTTGGAGGATCTAAAGGCTTTATTAACAACTATAATGACTACAAAAAAAGTATATTCCCTTTTAGTTCCCTTTTACTTTTTATTGTTACACAATATTATATTCTGAAACTCATTGAATATTGAATTCAGGGTCACTAGGGGACAGAGGCCATCAAAGAATGACTGGTTGCAGTTTAGTTAACAGCCATGGAGGGCAGTGCACTAAAGGGTCCTTTCTCACACACTCTCATGCACACTCAAACTGGAATTAATTATTTCTAATAAACCTAACCTGTAAATCTTTGAGGAAGTGGTAGAAACCCAGGACGCTTGATACTCTCTGTGCTCCCCTTTATATTATAGTCTCATTCCCCAATTTAGTTTAACATTGATCTCACTACAGCATAATGTCAAAGTGAAGCAATATAGCATTCAAAAATAATTATAAAAACAGAAATGGAATGATTTTGCACACCCTGCCCGGGGTTTGTTTCCTGCCTTGCGCCCTGTGTTGGCTGGGATTGGCTCCAGCAGACCCCGTGACCCTGTAGTTAGGATATAGCGAGTTGGATAATGGATGGATGGATGGATGATTTTGCACATTAGATATGAAATAGTTTTATTAAAAGCAGATATAAAGTCCAACATTTCCTAATCAATTGCAAAATACTGTATTTTGTAGTTAGGCTCTCAAAGTGTTATTCACAACTATATAAGGTGACATGTACCACAATCTTCTTTGCGAAAAAATGTTTTGTAATCCTTTTTAGTGTTCTTTTTTTCAATGTACATAAATACTTATTACTTGGTAATTATTGGCCATCTTCAGTGCAGCTGTTGCAGACATTATTTCTGTCTACGGGCTGTGTGGCTCAGGTAACAATAAATACTACCTATCTCATTTGAACTCCATGCCTAAATGTGTATGTACATATGCCATTAAATGAATTATATAGAGTATTCACAAGAATAACGCTACTGTAAATTAAACTATAGCTAGTGACATAACTACTAACAAATCATTATAGCATTAAGCACAGAGTTTAAACCTTACTGTAATTGCTGATACTAATTATACTACACATGTTATGGAGTTCTTTCTCCTTACTAATATTTTTCTTAATTTAATGTTCGCATTATCCACTAAATGTAATATGTAGTTTCTTTTTGCATCTAATCCAGATTAATGTCTAAATAAATAAAGCTGAGTTGGAATGCACTGGCAGATACAGTATGTATGTTTGTTCTGACATTACACCAAAAGGCTGCGCATATATTTTTTGAAAACTGGAGAAAAACTCAGGGATAATTCAACTTAAAATACAGGCAATATATGCAGCTCAATGTCACTTCAGGAGGGAAACACTCAATTAAAGATAAAGTTAAGTATGATTACGTGGGATCTAACCTTGATCTGTTTCTCAGAAGGCAAGTATGCTCACCATTACAACACCATCTCTGTCACATTTGAAGCTGTACTCCTCTAACCACTTTAGGTTCTCGCAACCCCACAGACAAGTCAAATCTCATAAAGAATTAGTCAAACTTTAAATTTACTGCAAGTTTTTCAAATAATACCGGGACAACGCCACGTAGCACAGTTAGTCGATTTTAATCTAAAACAACACTGCTCAACCACTATCATGATTTCTCTGAAATTTTTACTATTTTTATCTTATTCATTTAGCACCATGCACTATGATTTCTTTTCTGATTACTAAAGGACATGGCAGCCTGGTTATGTACAGCCATCATTATACTCTGTATGGCTAAGCTGCATGCACTTGAAGATATGAACTTTTTTGAAAAGTTAAAAAGAAACACCCTGACCTGAGGGGTCTAGTCTTGACTTTTTTTTAAATTGCTCCTTTTGGTTTTGATCACTGATTTCTTGTATTCTATGTGTTTAGCTATATCCTGACCATTCTTTTTGTTGGCATTTAAAACAATCTTTGTCCACCTCACCATAAAAAGTAGCTGTGCTGACTTTTCTGTGCAAATAAATGTCGTATCACTCACAACAACCACCTTCTCATCTTAAAGAGTACCTTTTTATCATATCTTTTCATGAAGGCTTTTTCAGAGCTTCCTATTCTGAAATGAAACGTAATACTTCAAATTTTTGCTGATTTACTATGCCAAACCACTAAGTCACCTAGAACATTATATGTGATTACTAATTACTTTCTTTTCAATTTCCTCTATATTGTGGATTAGACTTTTACAAAATATTACAGAATGTCTAGACTATCAGCCAACCAGCTTTTCAAAGTCAATGACTTTACTAAACAATTAATGTCCATTTACAGGTATATTAGACTCATAGACATTCCAGGATGCATCCATGTTTCTGTAGTCACTAAATATGTGCCGTATTTATTGTATTGTATTGTACATGTATAGTATCTGCATCATACATAGTTTCAGTTTTAAATCCCTAAAACATCCACTAATAAATAGCATAATTTCATATTTATATTTATTTTGTGTAGAACATATCTGTTAGACTGTCCAGATTTTTGCAAAACAAAAAGAAAAGAAAAAACATTCCCTACTATTCACACAGGTTATGCTTTTTATGCAGCCAAATACTTTCACCAATGTTTGGAGGAATATAGCCCACTATAGACTACATCCCCTCTTTATTACTTTGGAAAGGGTCCAGTCACAAATAAATTCTGCCATTTTTGTGTAATCGGAGTACACATATGAATATGAAGTGTCTTTTTTTAAGTTATAATTGCAGAAAACAATCTAATTATTGCCAGCATGCAACATTAATATAACAAGTTATAGGGAAGTTCATTCAATTTTAAATTTAATGTCTACTTGCCACCTGGATGACATTTTATTTGCACTGCTGAGCTTTCATAGGAGTTCTGACATTTTGAACTATAAAATTTCTAATTATGAACATATTATTTTCTGGATCAACAAACATGCTGCTAAGTGCTGAATACTTTTTTTGTTTTAAACTTCTGACTTGAAAGCTTTAGAATCCCAGCTGTTTGTAGCCTACTAAGTATGGAGTCAAATTGGTGATGCTGCCAATTTTGCCCCTTCACTGCTAACAGGGATGGCTGGAGAAGACAAGGTCAGATCAGAAATAGCTGAATGATTTGAGTATATGGAGACACTCCAATTTTCTGTGTGTTCTGTAGCTGTCATGGTTCTAAAGCAGTCCTCTGATTCTAACTAAAAATGCTCATATGCTTAACTATTACCTGCTAGTTAGTGGTTTACACAATATGTAGAATTTTTATTTAGTTTATATGAACCTACTTTTTTCCATTACAGAGAACTGGAGACTATTCTGGCAGCATCAAGTACAAAGCATAAAGAAATCTTTCCAGTCAATTATAGGGCACACCCATGCTTACTCACACCTGGCATTTTAGGGTCAGTTGTTAACTTATTGTGCATATCTTAGTGTCTACAGGAAGCAGACAAAAACTGCTAAGCATTAATGGTGGCATTAATTGGCAAACACCAAGTTGTTTTTATTCCTTACATTGCCACTCTCAATGGAAAGTTTGTTTTTTCTTTCTGATTGTAGAGCTCATTTTACTAACTTATTCTTATCCTTAATATCGTTCTTTTTCAGTCTGTGGCACCATGGACATTCGAAATGATGTTTCAGAGTTGCATCAATTAGAGAATTGCTCTGTAATTGAGGGAAATCTTCAGATCCTGCTTATTTCCACCACTCAAGGTGAAGACTTCCGAGGGCTCAGTTTCCCAAGGCTGGTCATGATCACCGACTTTCTGCTACTTTTTCGTGTCTATGGACTGGAGAGCTTGAGAGACCTTTTCCCAAACCTCTCCGTCATCCGTGGCAATCAGCTCTTTTTTAACTATGCACTAGTCATTTTTGAAATGCCTCATCTACGAATGATAGGGTTGCACAGCCTGACAAGGATAATGAGAGGGGCTGTTAGAATTGAGAAAAACCAGGAGCTCTGTCATCTTTCCACTGTTGACTGGACATTGCTGATGGATTCAACGGAGAACAACCACATAGTAGGCAACAAGCTTCAAGTAGAGTGTGCTGATGTGTGTCCTGGTATCCTAGATGAGGAAAAGACCTGTGTGAAGACTGATGTCAATGGGCATAAAGACTACCGGTGCTGGACCTCCACCTACTGCCAGAAAGGTAAGTTCAACAGTAATTATTTCCAATAATAAAAGAATAAATATATTAAATCAGTATTATCAATAATAAATATAATCACTAATTAATACTGGAGTTTATATGGTACAGCAAATACTTTGAGTAAGGACATTCTTTTTCATTTGCCATTCTGATTTATTGTAAATTGTATAAAACTGTAACTGTTTCTAAATTTGTGTTTAAATTAAGCTTTACATTACATTAATTCTGATAAATACAAGTGAACCTATAGTTACAGTTCACAGTATGTTTTTCAGGAATTACTGCCTTTTTGAATATTTATCTGGATTGAAAGTAAACCTGACTTTTCCCAATTAAATACAAAAATCAGAAGTAAGAATTAGCACACTTGTCCCTGACTGGGGGCCTCATTTATAATGATTGCGTATGTCCTACAAATGGCTAGAAATGTGCATATGCAACTTACCACGTAAATGTCGGGATTTATAAAAGAAAACTCAATGGGAGATCATGTGGATATTTATGGTATCTCTGACCCATGTTTATGCAACATTTTGGAGAAACTGGGTAATGACTGCACCTTTGATAAAGTGGTGAAATGCAGCCAAACCCAGCTAAATTCTGACTCGCACACATGATAATTCATATCACTGAGTTGTTATTATAATATGCATTGCTTCAACAAACATATGAAACCTCAGATGAGATAAGTATGATGCAGGCTTGAAATGTGCGTATGCAACCTCCCACACAAACATTGAGATTTATAAAAGAAAACTTGATGGGGGAACATCTGTATATTTATGACAACTCTAACCCATACGTACACACAACATTTCGGAGAAAGTGGGAAATGACAACACCCTTGATCAAGCAGGGAAATGTAGCAAAACCAGCTAAATGATGACTTGCACACATAATTCATGTCACTGAGCCACTATTATAATATGTGTTGGCTTGACAAACATAATACACCTCAAAAAAATGAATAAGATGTTACTTTAGATCACGTTTAAGAGGGACAATACTGGCCATTTGCACTGAAGAATTCTTTTTGAATTTTCATAATTTTATATTGGCTACAGTGCTGTCACTTCTGATGGAACTGCTCGATAGGTCAACAGTATCTCAGTCAAGTTTTACTTTGTCATGGCTGCTGTGCTGTTAGTTATTAATTGGCCAGTGAGGTGCTACCTCCAGATTTTCTATTGTGTGGGTGCACACAGAAGCGATTCTAGGGATTGTGGGGGCTCTAGGCTAAAAAATACTTCATGGGGCTTCTCAACTCAACCTCCCTTAAGTCAGGACATTGTAAAATTTATTATCCTTATTTTTTCCGCTTTTTGTTTCCAGACATATAAGTCCTCTACATGGTTTATGAAAATAGCACTGAGTACATTTAACATTTAATTAACATTCATCACAAACACTATCACAACAGAGATTGGGGCCACACTTAGGGTGGGGTTGTAGTCATAGTATGTCGATGCTGTGCTTCAAGTTTTATTCACCGTTACAATGACTACCTATGTAAAGAGACAGCCTCCCCTCATAGTCTAAGACCCCAGGCAACTGCCTGCCTTGCTTGTCCTGTCGCTACTCCTCTGGTTGCACATACCAAAAAACAAAACACACAAACACATAAAGTTTTTCCAACATAAAGGGTCAATTTGAAGCAAGGTCCAGTTCTCCAAATGTAATTGGATCTCACTTTACTGCATTCATATTGCAGTGAGGGCACCGAGCAAAAATGAAGCTACATTTGTTAACTGAATGCAGTGACATTCCATTAATGCACAAGTCATCCAAGATGTGACTAGCGAATTGTGTCTCAGTGGCCTGGGTCAGCATGTGACTCGTTTATTTTGAGACAAAGTAGAATTGACGGACGTGATGGTATTGTACATGGTGGCTGGCTTATTGGTAAAGTAAGTAACTGAACCCTCGGTGTTTCATATGGCCTGTACTATTCGTTGTATCAGCAATAGAGACAGTGCCTTACATGTTTCCCAGACCGCCAGAGTGTAGAGGAGAGCCTGTATAATGCCGCTCATGATCTTCTGCTCATAGTTGTGGAGCACAGCCAGATACTCCAGTGGTGGGGAGGTCTCAATACACCAGTCAATAACGTTCTGCAGCATTGTGAATGGAAATGTATACAACTGATCAGTATGCTCCATATGTGGATGTTTCAGGGTAGCGTTTAAGGCACACTCATGTATGCATATTTACAAGGTGGCTGTAATTTATAAACAATAAACTGCATAGAAATGTGCATACGGTGGGTTTTATAAATCAGACTTTTTTTTAATTTCTCATATACAAAGGAAAGTATTGTAATCGTCCAAAAATTCAACCTCGAGATTTTCTTGTAGGGAAAGTATTGTAATCGTCCAAAAATCAGATTTCAAGATTTTGATGAATCTCAACGACTTAGACCTTCCTGAGTCTGAAAATACCATTTTTGGAATTATGTCTGTGTGTCTGTCTGTGTATGTATGTATGTAAACACAATAACTTGAGTACGCTTTCATTTAGGTCAACCAAATTTTGCATACAAGTATTAGGTACAAAACGTAGAGCTCAACATTTGAGCTATTTTCACTAACCATAAGTGGTACTTTTCTATTCATGCAGCCGCAAAGTATGATTTATTCAACTTTAATTTTATAATAATTGTTCAATATATTATATGGTTTGTTGTTGATGGTTTTTTAATGTACATAATATAAAAATATAATCATTGTCTTGTGGTTTACTCCTCAAATATCCATCCCCATATTTGAGTATATGAGAAAGTCTACAGGAGACCACGCCTGATTTTGTTTTTTTAATGTAGCCATTTTCCTGTTGTTTTGGTGTACACATATGTTTACACTTGAAGGTTTTATAAAAGAAGCCCCTAGTCACTGTTAGTCAAGTATTTGAATTTCCTCTCAAAGCCCAAAGACATTGATGTTAGTTTAATCAGTCAATATAAAGTAGCCTAACTGAGAGTGCCCTCTGATTCTGTCATTTGATCCAAAATTATTTCCCACCCTTCACTTTATTCTTCAAAAACCCTGTAAAATGAAAAAAATGAATTTCAAAATGAATGAGTAGATTTGATAGTTGCTTAGCAGTGCTGCATCATGACTCTACATATCTGAATTTTCTTTCTGTCCAGGATACCATCTATGTGAATTTGGTATGTTCTTCTTTGTCCTCTTTAGTTTTCCTCAGGTAGTCTTGTTTCCTCTTACTTTAAAAAGATGGCACACTAATAGCAATATCCAAATTGGCTCTGTAAGGGTGTACTCTATAATGAACATGACTATGCCCTTTTTGTACCTAATTCTATTACGATGGGTTCCTGGCTCCTTGCAATTTTGTAATGAACATAGTGGTTTAAACAGTTCATGGAGTGGATGTGAGTAATCTCTCCATAGTATTATTTTTTCAGCTTGTGTGTTCCATGCCTGGTTGTGGAATAGCAAGTCCTGTTCCCAGCATCAGCCGGTTCAATGCAAGATCTGACCCTAACCAACACACAAGTCTTTCGCAAGACATCATAGAAATGATTAGCTTGCAAGGTTTGTATCAACAGCACACAGAGTTTCATAAGACTAGAGTCATAGGCAACAGCACTTCTTGTACAGTACAGATACTTTGCCTGTATCTGTGGTGACGGGTTTTATAAATACAAGCACAGGACTCATAGATTCAGGAAAGTGCTGAGTCAAAGAATCACACGGGCATTTCTGGATCTTTACAGATTGACACTCGTGGGTTCTTCATATCATTTGTGATGCCATACCCTATCTTGTACAGTGTTCATGAGTCACATTTCAAAGCCCACTTTGTCCCTGTGTTTGCCTTTTTACTTGCACTTCAAACAAGCCATTAGTCTTTCCTCCATTGTGCAACACCAGAAATGGTTCAATTTCCAGAGAACTTTCTTTTAGTCTATGAACTCCATACTCACAACCTTTTTCTTTTGCAGATATTCACTGGTTTTTTTACATTAAACAGCTCAGCCTTGTTGTAGATTGCACATTCTGAACTAGCCCCAAGAGGCCATTTATATGAAGCAGTCTAATATTCTGATGGCAAACAGATATGTTTTATAAGAGCTTTGCATTCAGGTAGCCTGAACACTTAACTCTGGCGGCTGAAAGAACTGTTTCAGTCTCTTCGTGTCGACGAACTATGATCACTTCTTTAATGTGTTTAAATGTGTTATTTAAAGCCTTAAGGTGATATTGAAAGTCTACCAGTAGCATCCATTATCTCTCAATTTCAGGCTAGTAGCAAATATTTGCAGAAGTAAAACTCAGACTGTAAACGTGAAAGATTGGCTGACATTTACCACTATATGTGTATTGTGGTGGAATATGGTGGGATTTGGGATTTATATTAGGATTGCTGTATTTGCACAGTAGAATCTCAGCAAAGGGTGGATTAATTTGTGCTATTCCTAATATTTTTATTTTTACATTCCCTCAAGGGAATCATGTTGAAAGAAACAAGCCAGGCAGCTGGTTAAAACCAGATAACCACGGTTCTGTGAAAAAGAGCACTATGTTCACCTGAGTGTTCAACTTGTTTGTGAACAGAGGCATACAGTAGGTACGGTTAACCACATAGATGAGTATTATTTGAGCACATATAGAATAGTTCCCTGAAGACACTGTCGAGGTTGTATCGCAAAATGACTTTTGCTAGACAGGAATGAAATCCTCATAAATTTAAATATGAATCTGTTAGTTGGGTAAAGCAAACTTTAGTAGCTACTGTATGTTATTATACTTAATATGTTCTATTTTGTATCCATCCTTCTATTTCCTAGCAAGCTTTTTCTAATTCACGTTTGCAGGAAATAAAGTCTATTACTGGGGACAAGGCAGGACCCCACTGTGGATATGGAACTATATTTTTGGGACCGCGAATCTTGAACTGTTATGGGGTCCCCTTTCCAACAAGCAACGTGGTCTAAGTAACCACTGTTATCTTCTTCAATGGGGTTCTTCCACAACAGATCTGGGGACTGGAGGTTAGGAGCATATGCTGATGCAGCGCATTGTCACACCCACCCCATTGCTGCAATGGGTGACACCTCAACACCACACAAGTTCAGACAGAATGGAACAATGTGAGTTTTTGTTTATGGTGGCTGGAGTGCCAATTCTGCCACCAACTCCGAAGTTTTTGGAGGCCTATTTGCAGGTTGACGTCATACCCAAGATGTAGCAATTGCAGGTTAAGGGCCTTGCTCAAAATCACCACATTTTTTTTTAAATTAAACACATGTAGGAGTTTACAAAAAAGCCTTCTCATACAGTAGACACACAAAATTTATAAACAATATTGAATAGAGTCACTTCTGGGGCCCCTCCGGGATTAGCAGCGCTACAGCTTAAGCGTCATTAGTTTCATAGTAGATCCGCCCTTGAATGGAACACCAGTCCTTCACTGGGTATATTTATGTGCATCCCCTCGAATGCACGGGACAGCAGTGGATGCTGCTGTTGAGTTCAGATCTTAATCTAACACTGTCAATGCCTATGTGAAGTTTTACATTCTCCCATTAAAGACGTGTGTGATTGTGCCTTGCAAGGATCTGGCACTCTATTCCAGGGGTGTTACTATCATCGTCCCCAGTGCAGCCAGATAAGGATCTGACTGGACGTAAATGAGCAGCCTAAAAAAATATAGTAGGTTATCCTGCTTTCACCTGTCAATAGCATCAAGTATATTTTTATCCCTTCTGAGATATTAGCTGCCCTGGAGAACTGTAGTGGCTTCAGGGATTCATTTCAAGCAAGCAAACAATGTTTACTTTTTAATAGCATTCTATCATGGTGAACACCATTCCAAGGTACTTTAAATATTGTGAAGGATGGCCAGTGTCCTTGCCCAGCCAGGACACCCTCAAAGTGGAAGAACTTGGGGAGACAGCTTACACAGGGCTTTGTCTCCCCAAGGATGCTAGATGGCAGTGAGCCCAGGCTTAGATCCCCACATCAGGTGCCCACAAGGCATGTCGGGTATTATACAGTAAGCTGCTATGGGGGAGTGTTATGGAACTGTAGCATCATATCACTGGAAGCACTTTCGGGGACTAGATAAAAGGAGATTCCTGCCTCACATCAATGAACCACAGTCGGGAGGAAGGTGGATGAAGCTAGCGCGGTGGAATGTAGGAGGCAGTGGCCAGTGACATTGGGAGAAAGAAGACAAAGAGTTGTGCTTGAGCTTAATTGTACTTGTGGTTGTAGTGGGAAACATTTTCCCAAGAAGAATTTCCCATGAATAAAAACTCTTTAATTTTTTTTTACATTAGTGTCTAAGCCTGCTTATGTTGGGTGGTGGTCACAATATTTAGATTACATTTCCTTATCTGCCATGTCACACATTTTTTCCAACAAACATCTAAATTACGCAACATATTTTGCACCCTACTGCAAATAGTTATCTGGTGTCTACTTCTATTTTGCCACATTATAAAGTAAATTCCTGCCATGCAGTGTTTACTTTTGGAAAATTAGCTCTCTTGTTTCACTTTCTTTTGCGGTAATTCATCCACATATTTTTTAAAGTTATAGGTACACATGATACTTGGATTTTTATTGGAACCAGATTGTTGACTGCCTCTATGTTGAAAAAACAAGAATATACAACTCTCCATCTAAAAATGTAAATGAACTACAAATCATTTACAAAGTTAACTTATCAAAACTGTAAAAGCTAGGAACAGCTTTTTTTTTTTTTTTTGTAATGTACTGATAAACATTACACTTTCATATATTTTAGATTCATTACACACAACTCAAGTAGTTCAAGCCTTTTATTGTTTTAATATTGATGATTTTGGCATACAGCTCATGAAAACCCAAAATTCCTATCTCAAAAAATTAGCATATCATGAAAAGGTTCTCTAAACGAGCTATTAACCTAATCATCTGAATCAACTAAATAACTCTAAACACCTGCAAAAGATTCCTGAGGCTTTTAAAAACTCCCAGCCTGGTTCATTACTCAAAACCGCAATCATGGGTAAGACTGACTGCTGTCCAGAAGGCCATCATTGACACCCTCAAGCAAGAGGGTAAGACACAGAAAGAAATTTCTGAACGAATAGGCTGTTCCCAGAGTGTTGTATCAAGGCACCTCAGTGGGAAGTCTGTGGGAAGGAAAAAGTGTGGCAGAAAACGCTGCACAACGAGAAGAGGTGACCGGACCCTGAGGAAGATTGTGGAGAAGGACCAATTCCAGACCTTGGGGGACCTGCGGAAGCAGTGGACTGAGTCTGGAGTAGAAACATCCAGAGCCACCATGTACAGGCGTGTGCAGGAAATGGGCTACAGGTGCCGCATTCCCCAGGTCAAGCCACTTTTGAACCAGAAACAGCGGCAGAAGCAACTGACCTGGGCTACAGAGAAGCAGCACTGGACTGTTGCTCAGTGGTCCAAAGTACTTTTTTCAGATGAAAGCACATTTTGCATGTCATTCGGAAATCAAGGTGCCAGAGTCTGGAGGAAGACTGGGGAGAGGGAAATGCCAAAATGCCTGAAGTCCAGTGTCAGGTACCCACAGTCAGTGATGGTCTGGGGTGCCATGTCAGCTGCTGGTGTTGGTCCACTGTGTTTTATCAAGGGCAGGGTCAATGCAGCTAGCTATAAGGAGATTTTGGAGCACTTCATGCTTCCATCTGCTGAAAAGCTTTATGGAGATGAAGATTTCATTTTTCAGCACGACCTGGCACCTGCTCACAGTGCCAAAACCACTGGTAAATGGTTTACTGACCATGGTATTACTGTGCTCAATTGGCCTGCCAACTCTCCTGACCTGACCATAGAGAATCTGTGGGATATTGTGAAGAGAAAGTTGAGAGACACAAGACCCAACACTCTGGATGAGCTTAAGGCCGCTATCGAAGCATTCTGGGCCTCCATAACACCTCAGCAGTGCCACAGGCTGATTGTCTACATGCCACGCCGCATTGAAGCAGTCATTTCTGCAAAAGGATTCCCGACCAAGTATTGAGTGCATAACTGAACATAATTATTTGACGGTTGACTTTTTTTGTATTAAAAACACTTTTCTTTTATTGGTCGGATGAAATATGCTAATTTTTTGATATAGGAATTTTGGGTTTTCATGAGCTGTATGCCAAAAATCATCAATATTAAAACAATAAAAGGCTTGAACTACTTCAGTTGTGTGTATTGAATCTAAAATATATGAAAGTCTAATGTTTATCAGTACATTACAGAAAATAATGAACTTTAACACAATATGCTAATTTTTTGAGAAGGACCTGTATATATATATTGTAACAGACAGGCCGGGTTGCCTCCATGAAACAAGGACTGGGGAAGGAGCTTAGCTGGATCAATGCCTCTCCCAGAACGACAGAGGGCAGTCTCCCTCGCTTCCAATAGCGCCATCGAGAAGCTCAACCCTGATGGGGCCCATGGCCACCGCCAGTGGGTGTATGAAGAACAGCTTTGCCCTCCTCTGCAGAGCTGCCGTCACAACCGGAAGTTCAGCTGGAAAGAGATTGTGGAACAGCTGGAGCACTCTATAAAAGGGGCCAGCTGCCACAACTCAGGGAGCCACAGTCAGGAGGAGGTGGATGAAGCTTGCAAGGACAAGTGGAGACAGAAAGAAACAAAGAGACAGAGAGAATGACTGTGATCGGTGCTGTGCTGTGCTGCACTGTCCTGTCCTACTGTGGGGAACGAGGCAAAAGTGTCTCCCACAGCTCAGTAAAGGTGTTGTGTTACTTAAACTCGGCTAGGAATTTGTTAGTTTTCTCATACCCCTTGTGGTCAGAGTGCAGGGTCAGCCATTGTACAATGCCCCTGGAGCAACTGAAGACTAAGGGCCTTGCTCAAGGGTCCAGCAGAGTAGGATCTCTTTTGGCAGTGACGGGGATTCGAACCACCTTTGGGATACCAATGCAGATCCTTAGCCTCACAGCCAACCCTTCTGCCCTATATAGTACTATATGTATATAGTATATATATATTACTAACTTTAATTAAGGCTGATATTCTTTAAGCTGTTTTGTTTTTATTGTAGAATGCAAAGCACTGTTATGATAGTATTTAAAGAATACTACTGAAATGCTTATGAACTAGAGGAGTAATTTTAAAATGTCAGCTAAATAAATTAGATTAGATTATTTTAGATTATATTAGATAAACTTTATTAATCTCATGGGGAAATTCAGATGCATACAGCAGCAGAAACATAAAAAAACAAGGATACAGATGGATACAGATTCAGATGACAAATAATACAGCCAATCAATTGATCAATCAGTCGATAAATAAACAAATGAATATAAATTAATGTATATTGTGCAGATATTTCAAAATTAATTTAACATTGGGAGGAATCGTTGAATTGCCTGACAGAAATGGACAGTAAAGACCCCCAGAGGCTGGAAAGGAATGTGTAAGAGAACAATGAAGAAAGTAAAAAAGCAATACAGGCAGGGCTGAAACCACTGACCATCTGCACTGTTCAGCAACTTCAGAAGAGCATGCTAAGATAGGCCTTTTCAGCTGTTAAATGTAAAACATCATCATGATTTTCTCCATTTTTTTACAATTAAATTAACTTTTCAGTAAGGTGGAATCTTTCTCAACCTCAGGGCTATAAGATCGATGCAGTAGTTAAAAATGTTTTTCCTTAGGCTAGCTGTAAAAAGTCAATAATTTATAGTCAATCAGTAAGTAAATCAATCAGTGATATGAAGCTTTATATACAGGTATAGATACAGATCCTTCAAAGCCCACCTTAAGTTTACTTATTAGGTAGGTCTGGTTTATTTCTGGAGTTTATTTTTTTGGTGCTATAACACTGTCCTCTGGTGGTTTCTGAGACCATTAAATACCTCATTCCTCACTGGACGTTTAAGGGCCAGGACTTCATGGAAGTTTCTAATTTCCCTGCTCTAATCCAGTAATCTCAAATGAGCGCTGTTTTCTACCTTAGGCCAACTTTGATAAAATGTATTGGCCACACAGTCACCAACAGCCTTTCACTTTCTGGAGGATTTCTTTCTACTACCTTATAGCACATGACAAACTAGTCTGGTGTATAAGAGTATTCTACATCTGTCTGTGAAGATTTTAACTGTCTCTCTGACACTTTATGAAGTCTTCTCCTTTTTTTTATTATTATCTAAGAAAATGAAACAAAAACATTTAAGCGTGCAGCACAGTGGTGCAGTGGTAGCGCTGCTGCCTTGCAGTTAGGAGACCCGGGTTCGCTTTCCGGGTCCTCCCTGAGTGGAGCTTGCATGTTCTCCCCGTGTCTGCATGGGTTTACTCCGGGTGCTCCGGTTTCCTCCCACAGTCCAAAGACATGCAGGTTAGGTACATTGGTGGTCCTAAATTGTGGGTGGATGTGTGTGTACCCTGAGGTGGGCTGGTGCCCTGCCTGGGGTTTGTTCTTGCCTTGCGCCCTGTGTAGGCTGGGATTGGCTCCAGCAGACCCCTGTGACCCTGTGTTAGGATATAGCGGGTTGGATAATGGAAGGATGGATGGAAACATGTGAGCACAACACAGTTAAAAAAAATACAGTAGTATTTTAGAGACCTATATGACATGAGACCACAATCTAAAATGGATTCTCAGATATATATGTGGCAGAAGAAAACGTTTATCAAAGACCCTGTTTTGCTTATTTTAGAATAACAATAAACTAGTTCCAGACCTGGAAAATAATCAACTCTTCACTAAGAGAAATTTTTTTTTTCCAATTTATGATAAGACATGTCTTTATGTTAAGTAATGGGAGGAGGATTTATATATACAGTATATATATATATTGTGGTGGGCGGCCAGATCCCATGCCCAGCCGGGATGCCACTTTTACTTATGTTCCGGGGGAGCAGTCAGGGGCTCCTCAGTACCTCCCCGGGACACTTGGTGGCAGCCTCCCTGGTTCATGATAGTGCCTCAGCTTCCCAGAGGGTTTCATGGGAGTTGGAGTTCTCCCCAACCGTGTGGGGATCTGGGGTGGCCACCAGGAGAGGCTGCAGGGTTCCTGGAGCCAACTTGGACACCTCTACAGCCCTGCCCGGAGGTGCAATCAGCACCAGCTATTCCAACACCTGGAGCACTTCTGGGATTGATATAAAAAGGGCCTGCCTCTCTTTAAAAGGGAGCCAGAATCGGGAGGAAGAGGATGAGTTTGCCTGGGAGGAGTGGTGGTACAAGGAGAGGTGCAGAGTTCTGTTAAGTGCTTTTTGGGCACTGTGTTGGGCCTGTGGGACAAAGGGAAGGCATGCCCCACGGCTGAAGTGTGTGAATAAAACCTGTGTGTTTAAGATATTGGTGTTGTGTCTGTCTGTGGCCGGGCTATACTTTACTATATATATATATAATAGCTGTACATGTACAGTATATATATATAATAGCAAAATACATTTGATTGTTTAGTCCACCTGTGCCAGTGTTAAAGTAGTTCTTCCAAAAAACACATAATAGCAATCTAACCATGCATCATATTCATTACATTTTCAAAAAAAAAAATATTAACAAAAGAAACATATGCCTTGTACAAAGAGTTCTGTCTAAAAAGTGGCAGTTATGCGATACTGAAGGAAGCTTACCAATAACCTAAGAAACAAAGACGCAGATCCCCTTAGGGTTATCTGCCATCCTTGGCTGAGTACAACTGCCAAATCACACCCCTCCCAGTGTATCATTGTGTGTGTTTACTGTAAATAAAGGCTGCATGTCACTGAGTTCTACCAGAACACTCAACTAACAAGCTTCTACCTTGGCAGCTAACATCAAAATATTGACAGATTACTGCTCAAGCAATGAAACACAAAATTGTTTTGAGAACTTTTGAACTTAGTGAAGAGTTTCATTCTAAATGACAAATTTCTATAAAAGCTGTTCTAGACATTATGTGTGCCTGTTATAATAGTATACTTCTGCTATCTATCCATCCATATATTTTATCTGGAGTCACATTTTTAATTTTCCTCCTGGTTTTTACCAGTAATACATTGATGGTACCTACAGTGTATTTTTTTATATGTACATATTTTGCTTTTCAATTTGTTCAATGTGACAGTGTATTATAATCTTATTAGCCCTGTAAAGCACCTTTTTATGGTGTATTCTGATAGTAGTAAAATAATAAGTGAAAACATACTGATCGGTGTCATTTGGATCTATGAAAAAAAAATAAATAAATAAATAAAAAAAGCCTATTATAGATATATACCTACTATAGATATACTCCTACTCATCAACATACAGTGAAATTACCAGTACAGAGTAACAAAACATTTCGATCTAATCTGTACCACATTTGCTGTTCCACATTTGTTTAAGTAAATACCAAAAACAGATCTAAAATGTATACTGTACTTTATATGGAATTCAAGGTTTCTGTGCAGTGCAGAGAAATAAATGGTAAACTTATAGTTATGACAATTACATGTTAGGTTTACTGGTCACTCTAATGTAGCCCTGTGCAAATAAATGCTCCCAGCAATCCCAGCACTGGTTCCTGCTACACCCCCATTGTTTCTACAATAGGCTTCAGATGTCCACAACTCTTAATTGTAATAAATGTGTATCACAATGAATGAATAGAAAATTGTGGTAACACTTTAGAATATGTGCTTAAACGGATTGTCATTGTGACCTACTGTCAGTGCTACCTATTGCATTTTCACCTACTGCTACAGCATCCCTTGTTAGGGGTTTGTTACTTACTAGTAACTGACTAATAGATGGACTCAAAGTAGCTGCTATGGTGCATTGTATTTTATTGTATTGACCCCGTTCTTTTTGACACCCACTGCACGCCCAATTTACCTGGAAAGGGGTCTCTCTTTGAACTGCCTTTCCCGAGGTTTCTTCCATTTTTTCCCTACAAGGGTTTTTTGAGAGTTTTTTCTTGTCTTCTTAGAGAGTCAAGGCTGAGGGGCTGTCAAGAGGCAGGGTCTGTTAAAGCCCATTGCGGCACTCCTTGTACGATTTTGGGCTATACAAAAATAAATTGTATTGTATTGTATTGTATGGTAACACACCATTTTTGCTAAGCATCCCTTGAATGGCCAGACTTTTGGTTCTGTTATGTGTATCATTACTGGTGTAAGAACAAAGAGCAGCAGTCCAGTACTAAAAAAACAACTGTCTCATATTTAGAAAAATTTGACAGCAAACAGTTGTTTAATAATTGTTCAAATAGTATTTCTGTTCGTTTCTGATATGTCCGGTATGGACTTGGATCTGGTACAGCACACGACAGCCTGCAGAGACTTCACCATCTCCATCACTTATATAAAAGTGAGACTCTTTCAGTCTCTTTGTGTGTAATGCTGTAGTTCCATTAGTGGCTGTCCGATGGGAGAGAACGTAATGCATGTGTTTAAACATACCATGCTGCCTACCGAATCCCACAAATGTCCGATTGCTCTAGAGGCACTTTACTGTGGCTGTGTAGCATACCTTGGCACTTTGCAAAGACAGCATGGGTGATGATAGTTACCGGTCTTGTCAATGGCTTTTCAAGATATCCCTCTGATGTCAGATGCCTTAACAGCACATAATCAGTTTTGAGCAGAGATGATGTGATTCATATAGTATCTCTCACTTGTCATTGCTTAATTTATTTACATTTACAAACCTCTCTGGTGCAAACCTTAACACTGACATTTGTGAATGATTGGGAAAGGTGACTGTATATATTCACAATTGGAAAGATTCACCTGTTAGCAGCAAAACAGCAATAAACTGCCTGATTATGAAAGAAGCTCAGCCTCGATTTCACTGTTAGGTAAACACAAGAACAATCTCATTCTTATAACAAGCAGCCAGACATGTTCTTCAAGAAGTGAAGACACCAAACCTTTAGAATCCCTGAAGCCTATGAAAAAACTTGTAATACAGGCCCAGTTTAAATCCCTTCGCACCTCTTCATCAGCGTCTTTTGTTTTGAAAATGTGTCGATCAGCACAAGCAGCCTGCAACCCCACCACTCACAAACCACCCCACCCTCCCCCTACCAATACATCTCAAGTCGCAGAGAAGATTGTAAGAGCTAAAGTCTTGTTCATCTGGGTGTGAGGTGCCTGAAACTGTAGAGGGTATGTAATATACCGTATATCTTCCAATAGTAGCCCCGGCATTTATTCAAAAAATTATTCGGACGGCCCGGCGTTTAAAAGAGACCGGCGGTTGTTGGAGACCGGCTATTATTTGCCTCGCAGACAGAATGGTGATGGATAAACGGGATTAATTTGGCAGTAAAATATGGTATGGTACCGTATTTATGGTCACAAAATGTAGGCAACAACACCGGATGAACATTTCAGGATTTAATGAAATTATCAGTACAGCAGTACGGTCTTATTAAAGCAGTATACAGTACGGTACTACCGTAAGCATGAAAAACAGGTACGGTAGACGTCAACTTTCTTGCCAATGATGCCACCAGCACTGGCCTGCACCAGTCCGAATTTCGCACGAAAGTGCTCATCAGCCCGACAAGTCCCCTGCAGAACATAAGGAAATGCAATAAACTCCAAACTCACGCATATACGTATACATTACTACATGAGACTGGATAAGATACAATAAAGTACAGTACTTACCATCTACTCGTCATCTGAATAGGTAATGATTGCTTCGTTATTTGCGAGTTCTTCTTCATCTTCCTCTTCTGAAGTCCAAATATCAAACAAACACTATCATAAAAAGGGCAAATATAAAAAAATAAGTGTGCTTTTATTCAAGAATATAACCGTAGAAAAAGAAATTGAGTTAGGGTCCAATGCTGATACAACTGCTTGGGTGGCGCAGCAGTAAGAAATGCTGTCTCATAATCAAGAGGTTCCTGGCTCGATTCTGAGCTTGTCCATTTTGAGTAGTGAGCTGCTCTTATTGTTATTATTATAGAGTAAAAACATACATTTGATTTGAGTTTTTAACAAGCGGTGTAAATTTATGGTACTTATAAAAGTTAGCATCTTTTTTTTTTATTCACTTTTATTTTCTCAGTCACATTTACGAGCCCCCAATCTGAAACTGCTAGTTTTCAAATAAAGATGTGCTATAAAGAGGTGAGGATGAGGGTTCTACATCGGAGAAAGAGAACAGAAGCCCTCCCCGCAAGAAACGTCCACTCACACATAAGAACAACGCAGCTGCACCAGGAGTGAAGGCGAAAGATGGCACCATTTGGAAGCAGCCACTGGTCAAACGTTGTCATGCCAATCGTCTGCCCCACATGTGTCCTTCAAAGAAAAAGCAGGGCTTACAGAGCTTGCCAACGTATCATGCAAACTTCTGTTTGTGATTATGTTTTGTGTTGGTCTTTTATATGAAAATCATTTATATTTTACTTATATAAAAGCCAAATTGAATGTTATTTATTTACTTATCTTCCTATAGAGTAAAGTCTCAAGTAGACTGCAGAGCTTCCTGTGTTTGATTGATACGGGAAATGTTGTACAAGTACATGTAAGGTGGGCCGGGATTATGAGTTTTTTCATATGCTTCAGGGATTCTAGTGTTAATAACATAGCTTCCTTAGCATTAGACCTGAGTGTTACTCAGTCTGTGAAAACTGTGCTAAAAGTGTTAGTCCTGAGTGTCACTCGGGCAACTGTACAGATGCATCTTGCATAAGTGTTAGAACTGAGAATCACTCATGCTGTAAAAGTACTATCAGCATATGTCCCGAGCATTACTTGGGCAAAATTATAGACACGTCTTGCATAAGCGTTACGTCCGAGCATCACATGGGCAAAGAAGTCAGTGCATCTTCTCCTCTCACCTGTAAGTGTCAGTAACCCCCTCGGTAATAATGCTGTCTCGTAAGAAACGTTTTTCAGCAGCCAGGATGCTGCACACTCTTGCTAGTGATACGAGCTGTGATGATGAGGATGTTGAGGAGCTTATCATCAGCAGTGAATCTGCCCTCAGGTGGTGAAACTGAAACAGACAGTGAGCCCAAAAGTGATTCTGATGAATCAAACAGTGACCCTTGCGTCTGGCTGTCTGTTGACCTAGCTTTGAATAAACCAGCACCACCTTGTTTTTATTTTATGGGGCACCCAGGAATAAAAGTGGATGCTGTCAGCCAAGAATCACTCACTTACGTGCATTTATTCCTGAATGATAACTTGATCGACAGAATTGTTGTTGAGACGAATCGTTCTGCTGAAAAGTGTTGGGCAAATACCCATACACCTAAGAAGTTTTCCAATTCAAAAAGGTGCAACCCAGTAACTGCTGCTGTTATCTGGGTCTTTTTAGGCTTATTGATATCGCAAGAACTTGTAGTGAAACCTGAGCAGTGATGCTACTGGTCCAAGAACAAAATTTTGGCAACACTGTTCTAAGGAGAAATTATGTCCGAGTGTAGGTTTTCACTAATTATTAAATATCTACACTTCACCAACAATGAAGACATTAATGAGAATACCAATCCAGCAACCAAACATAAGAAAATTTGTGTGTACCAGGCTATTTCAACAAAATTTCGGAGTATTTACATTCCTAATTGTGATGTCAGCATCGATGAAAGTCTCATGGCTTATAAGGGCAGACTGTCATGGACACAGTACATCATGTCAAAAAGAGCAAAGTTTTACAAGCTTTGTGAATCTAAAATGGGATACATTTGGAATTTAGTTCTGTACACAGGTAAAGGAACAATGTTTGATCCTAAATACAATCAGTACGGCGTTGCTATGTCATCGTTGCTGACTTTGATAGATGCTCTGCTGGATCAAGGTTATTGTGTAACCATGGACAATTTTTATACTTCACCAGAGCTACAGTATTTGACATCTTGCTGCAAAGAAAGACCAATGCATATGGAACAGTGTGTCCCAACCATTGTGGCATGCCTGAAGACTTTGGCAGAGCTAAATTACAGCGAGGTGCGCTAATAGCTTGGCAGAAGGTTAAAGTGAAAAGGAAGCACTCTGAAATGGAAGCACAAGAAAGATGTTTGTCTTCGTAGCATTATACATAATACATCTACAGGCAAAAGGCAATGAGCAGGTTACGAAGCCTTTTGCTGTGGTCGACTACAATAGCACAATGGGCGGTGAAGATCATACAGATCAAGAATTGAATTTCTATTTCTGTAAGATATTTTGTCATCTGATGGAACAATGCATTTGGAATGCATTCATTTCATACAAACAAGAAGCTGGTAAAACTGCATCTCATGCAGACTTTACATGCCAGCTTGTAAAACAAATCACTGCGGCACATCCACTGTTCACACTACCGCTAAACAGACGCAGTTAACCCAGCACATTGTGGATCAATCCAGAGAGTTTTATTGGTAGACATTTTATTGATTATATACCTCCAACAGAAAAAAAAAACAGAATCCATCTCATACCTATGCAGTGTGCTGTTCATAAACCACACTCCAGCCTCGAGGTGTACCTTACCTCTGCTTAGCTAGCGAACGGGAGAACTACTTCATGGATTTAGATTGTTTTTTTTTCTAGAATTTGCTTGAACATTACGGTTGATTTTGCGACTTCTGTCATCATGCTAAGAATCACAGTTTGTTTGCAGGAGTGATATATTTGCGCAAATCCAAGACAAAGGGTGAAGGCCAAGGGGAGGGGGAAGCATGACGTCAGGAGTGGGGAGCCGGGCAGGGTCCTCCTCACTGTCCTGTTTTACCACTACGCGGGCAGTAATGGCTACTTAATTATAAATTAAAAAGTGAATTCACCAATTCCACAAATAGCATTTCAATAAATGTTTTTAAGGACTGGAGCAGCATTAAGCAGAAAGCCGAAGCCTGCTCTAGAAAGGGTAAATTCACTTGTACACACACATTGCGAAAGTTAGAAGTAACTAAGTAGTCAGTGTGAAAGGCACTATATAGGCGACCAACCTGGCACAAAGAGACAGGGAGGCACGGGTAAAAATAACACAAATTTATTGTCTTTGCCTGTGGGCACAGCACAGTCCCATAAGCACAAAAGCACCCAAAAAGCACAGTGGTCTTCACCATCACTCCTCCCAGCAAGCGCTGCCCTCCTCCTCCTGACTCTGGCTCCCAGAGTGGTGGCTGCTGGCACCTTATAGAGGCCAGCCCACACGGGCTCGTTAAGACATGCAGCTCCCCCTGGTGGTAGCCACGGGGTCCAACAAGGCTGAGCTCCGAAGTCCCATGCCTGTGGCCCTGATGCAACCCAGGGGGCTGCCACCAAGCGTTCTGGGGGAAGTAGTGTGTATCCCATGGCAATTCCCCTGGACCAAATGTTGAAGGGGCGTCCCGGCCGGGCATGGGCCTGTCACACCAGAAAAATGTGTTTTTACTAAGTGAAATGGAAATGAAAGACCCAACAAAAAACAACCCATGCGTATAAGGGGAGAACATGCAAACTCCATGCAGGCACAGACTGGGACAAAATTCCAAACCCAGCCTTCTAGCATTATGAGGCACCAGTTCAAATCACTATGCCACCCTATATTTCTAAATATTTTCAATGAAATGTTCTGAATTTGCTACCATAACTTTAAATGTAATTATTGGATTTTCTTGGTTTTATATATATAATCTTATTTCATGTTATTTATCACTTCATGCTCTTCTTGCCCTTTTAAAATGTAGTCAAGGCTCCATATATTCACCTTGCTGCTGATTTTCTTTTTCCTCTGTCTTATTTGTTTTTTAACATCACATGTTTAACTGACATCCATAAAACAAAAATACTGATTCATTTCATTTGGTTCAGAACGTATTTTGCATTAATCAACAAATGCATGCAAATATAACTTCCTTGCAATGTTCTCCAGCACAGATGTCAACTCTTTGAAGTTTCTAGCTACAACCGCTAATAATGAAATTGTCAGGGCCTCATTGTTCCTCCCAAGGGGATTGTTATTTCATTTTTAACTGAAATGACATCATATTTCAAAGAATACTTAAAGCAGAGTAGCCTTTTGTTCTAGAAAATACCAAGTTTGTTCTTTAAGTAGAGTACTCTATGAGATCAGACTGTTTATTGACAATATTGTGGAAAATGGAGTAGGAGCCATTCCATCCTATGCAGGGCATGCCTCAAAATAATATATACTCAAAAGCAATCATTTAAGTGAAAAGCGGAATTCATCTACCACATATAATACTGTATATCGAAAAAAATCTATATGTATACAAAAGAAATCAATTAAGTTCTGTAAGAAGCTTAAAGGTAATGCTTTGCAAAGTGTTATAGCAAGCACTAGGAATAATAACAAGCTAAGGAAACACCAGATCACTTACATAAAAATATTTTTATTGACCACTGATCATAAAAAAACAAATCGGAGCAACAATAACCCTATATCGCAATATACTTTGAGGAAATAAACTGCCATTATTACATTTTTTTAACAATTTTTTAGGTAAGACAAATTATGAACAATACATGTTATGGTTGGCCGAAGGAATACCAGACTTGCAAAAAAACAATTTTTAGGATGCCAACCTGGCTGTCCCCATTTAGTTAAAGTTCAACACAAAACAAATGCATGACGGAATAAAAGGGAAACAAAAATAGTCACCATGAAAAGTAAGTGGCTGCCATTAATCAGGCTCTCTGGTCAGTTTTAAGGAATTTGTGGAGCTCCTTCTTTCTGGTCGACTTGTGAAGAAGTGACTCCTCCTTCCAGGTGGTCACCTTTCAATAGCCCAGGGACCGGATGGGGCGGAGTCAGTTGCTCTCACTAGGCAGTTTCTTGGCACTGTGGAGAAAGAAAAAGAGTGGTATTAAGGGTGGTATTAAATACCTGGGAAGAACTTGGAGGTTGATCCATCAGATGTGCATGCGCATAATGTGACAATGTGCAAATGTCTGTTAATGTCATGATATCTTCCATATTGAAATCCTGTAATATCTAGTTGTCAGCGAGCCCTAGGCAAACCAAAACCATAATATTTAACACTAGGCCTCAAATCACCTGTCAGTAATGATGGTTAGTGGTTAAGGCTTTGGACTTCAAATCCCGCTACTGACACCATGTGACCATGAGCAAGTCATGAGGCATGCCTGTGCTCCAATTGGAAAATCAAAATAAATGTAACCAATTGTTTCGTAAGTATTGTAACAAAGACGTCAGCCAAACAAGTAAATGTAAATGGGAACTCAATTCAAAGAGAAAATGCAAATGATTCAAAAGCAGCAAGCTCATTATGGCACCTCTAGTTCATTTCCAGATTTGCTTTTTGTGCCTTTTGGAATGTCCTTATTTAACTACTAAACATTTTGTAACGAATATAGCATAGTGATGCTTTACTTTATTTACTGTATATGAGTATATTCAAGTCTTGTTTCTAAGTTTTTCTTTTAACTCATATTTGCTCCTTAAATTTGAACTTTGGTTGCTACTAAAAGATTGTACCGTATTTTTGTTTTACTTTAGAAGGGCATTGACTAATTTTTATCTGCATGGAGTAAAATTTAAAGACAGAATAAATTAGATGGCAGTAACTAAGTGATTTTATCAATTGCTTTATATGACTGAAATACAGTAGGAGAGGAAGCAACAGCAGTGGCAGATGAGATTTAAATAATTCTCATTTAAAATTCCAATTACTAAGAACAATCAAGTTTCAAGATGCAAACCTAGAAACTAATAAAAACATACTGTAACTAAGTTTTAGGTAAATAAATGTAATTTTTGCTCAGGGAAGCTGGAAGCTTGAAAGAAGTGAGAAAAAATTGAAACCTAAAGTGAAGCTGATAAGTTAATCTACAGAGTTGGGGAAAGAAGTTACTGGATAATTCCCAGCATGAACGCTGCTATAAGCAGGTGCTCAAGAATGATCCCCAGAGAGAGGAGTGTGAAGCCAGCGCTTGATGGGTTGAAGAGGACACTCCTATTGAGCTATTGCTGTTACGGCTTGAACATCTGGTGGGGCTCTTAACTGGTTCAGGTTATATCTTACTGGTAGATACTTTAAAGTGTCTTTCAATTCCTGTTTCTCATCTACTCTTCCTGTTAAATGTGGAGTTAGTTAGGGATTCATTACGGGTCCTATTTTATTTTCTATTTATCTTCATCCTATAGGAGCTATTTTCAGGAGATTTAATATTTCTTTTCACTGTTATGCTGAAGATACACAGGCTTATATTACTGTTTGTGACTCTGCAATTAATCAGCTACACAATTGTCTTTTTGAACTAAGATCCCTGATGGCTGACAATTTTCTTGATCTCAATCAAAATAAAATGGAAGTGCTGATAGCTGGTCCCCCTGCAAAAGCTCAGACTGGTTTCAAACTTCTCGGTTCTTTCAGTGACTTTTGCAAACCTCAAGTTTGTAATCTTGGTGTCATTTTTGACTGTAACCTCTCTTTTGGGAAACAGATTAACTAAGTAGTGAAGAGTTGTTTTTTCCAGCTTCGACTTTTAGCTAAGGTCACACCTTTTTATCTCCTAGGGATCTTGCGAAAGCTACTCATGCTTTTACCTTCTCTTTTATCGTTTTTTATCTTGCTTGATTACTGTAACTCATTGTATTCTAAGTTCAGCAAATCCCTGATACACAGGTTGCAGTTGGTTCAGAATGCTGCTGCCCGTTTTTTGGTTGAGGCAAAAAAGTTTGATTTTGTTTCTCCAATATTAGCTTCTTTACACTTTCTGCCTCTTAGTTTCAGAACTGAATTAAAATTTTTTTTGCTAGTTTTTAAATCATTACACGGGTCTGCTTCTGCCTGTTTATCTGAACTGTGTGTTTTACACCAACCATCCAGACAGTTTAGATCTATCGGTCAGTTGTCTCTTGTGGTCCCCTGTACTAAGTGTAAAACTAAGGGGGACAGAGCTTTTGCAGCTGCTGCACCTCATCTGTGGAACTCTATACTTCATTACATTAAGGAGTCATCTTCAATTGAACTGTTTAAAATGGGATTAAAGACCCATGTTTATTGCTGAAGATTAAAAGTTGGGTGGGATGTTTGCAACATACTTTTAGCATTGACTATTGCAGGTTCAGCTTACTTCCATTCATTCACAAAACAAATGAGGAGTGGACTTGTGGGTCTTGTGTAAAGGGTATGCTGGTGTTTAGAATCAGGCTGATGCTCTTCAGGATCAGTGACTTCCAGATTGTGGATTAAATAAAACAAATACAGCAAATACAAATAAAGCATCAGGAGCAGCCTTTTAGTTTTGTTCTCATAACCACACAAATACAATGATTCAGATAAAAAAAAAATAAAAAAGTCACACTGATTTAGTCCCACATTCTATTTCTCAAACATCTGCACCACAAGAGGGTTAGAATGGAGAGTCATTTTGGTGGTACTGTGCCATGTAAGTGAACCGCCAAACTGTACAGGCAGGAGTTCAGGTCTTTGCAAATGAGTTTTTTGATCTGTTACTTTGTACTTTGAGCTGTTTATGCATTTTACCTCTTTTGTTTTTTTTAAATAACAAAGGTGCCTACTTTGCAATGCAACTGAGGAAATGAATGTGATAATGAATATGTGACATCAAACACTATGTTGACGTAACAACTGTAAATACCATCTGGGCAGAGAGACCTACCCAAACTAATTTATGTATTTTTGTATAAGATATAATATGTAATATATAAACTAAATATTTCTCATCTACTGATTTTATAAATCTAGTTTGTCAGTTACAAGGTGGAAAAACATATACTACAAATTTTGGAGATAAGGAAAGAATATATTGCTTATGTTTTACATAGGGGCAGAGAAACGTTGTAAACATCCCATTCGATGATCATATAGTAATTTTAATAATGCGGTCAGCAAATTATCACAATCATGGGTGGGGCTTAGCATGTGGAGTTTTACTGAAATTTAGAAACTCTTTTAAACTATAGCAAGATACAGGAGAATGCAATCAAGTACAGTGTGGAGGTAGAGGTGTTGTGCAGTAAGGTGGTGGTTCAGTTAGAGAAAGAGAGTGCTCAGCAGACATCGTCAGTAGGTGCTCTGCTCACAGTTTTCAGAAACATTATCTGCTTAGCTCAGCACAAGCCCGAAGAAGCTCCTTTAGCTCAGATTGGGAAGAATGTGCTCTTTTGAGAGTTGTGATCCAGCCATTGCTGGTTTGTGGCTGGCCACAGGCTGTTATAACCGTGATAATCTGAAAACTCAGATGGCTCGTGATGTGTGTAAGTTCACTACAAAACACTTGGCACTGTGGTGGGGGTGGAGTGTGAAACTGGAGGTATTGTGCATATGGTAGGGGATGAGAAAGAGAGAGAGAATGATATAGAGAGATAGAAAGAAGGAGAGAGATCAGCTGATGTCATCAGAAAGTCCTCCATTTTGCATTGCTTACTACCTGCCCCTGCACAAAGAGATATAGAGGTTTTTCTTTCACTTAGAAAGATGAAGGAGGCTCCTTCTGAGAGCTGTTGTAATCCAGACATTACAGGTTCGAGGGTGGCCACAGGCTGTAACCACAGTGTAAATCTGTGAACTGAAATGGCTCTGTGTCAAAACACACAAGCACACTCTTCTCAATAAATAGGAACTGCCACCATTGCTTACAAAGTAAAGGGGGCTCAATGCAGTTCGTGACCATGGATCAAGATGGCTGTGGAGCAGAATTTTTAAAAGGCTGTTTGTTTATTTAGCCTTCATAATGCTACCTTTATTTGACAAAGCCAAAGAATACAATATTATTTCCAATGCTTTAGACTGGCTTATCATTTACTGTCTTGCCAAAGAAGTCCAATCTAAAATATGTGTTTCATTGACCAAAGTCATTACTTAGTAGCAGTGTCAGAGTATTAGCAAAGGTTTAGAAATTAAAAACTGCTACCAGTATTACCATTACAAGATAAGACTGGATTCATTAAATGCTGACATCTATTGTCAAATGTTAAACAATTGTTTTATTGTCTCTGGATGCAGAAAATGTGGGTTTGGATGTAATATTTATACTTGGATCAATTTACGTTTTGAACCAGGGTCTGGTTTTAATGATAGTGTAATATACAGTATTTTTTGTGAATTTAGGTTTTTCTCAACAGAACACCATTTTTAAAAGTAAATTTATTTACTTTTAACATTTATGTTATTGCACACGTTTAGAGCAGCTGCCACTTTGTTGTGTCAAGACACATAAACATGTTGTTATTTTTGCTACAATAAATTCTTAATTTTTAACAAAAGAATGATCATCACAAATAAATCAACAACACAAAGAGGTACAGAAATCATTTAAATGGTAGAACATTTTCAAATTTAGTAAAACTTGCTTACTTGTTTGTTATTTTTACATACTACTATGAAAAATCTATTACTTGTGTGCTTAGAATTAAAGAAATTCAAGAAAGGAAATAAAGTGTATGAAGCTAAATTATCATTTTCACTTCAGAATACTAAAAAGACTCGAGTAAACTGGATTGGCTCTTGTGTTTCTGCTTTGTGTTTCAGTTTGTTCCTGTGGGGGTCAAGGATGCACAGCAAATGGAGAATGCTGTCACCGGGAATGCATTGGTGGATGTTCCCTTCCTAATGACAACCGAGCCTGTGTAGCCTGCCGCAATTTCCTATACAATGGACGCTGCCTTCCTTCCTGTCCAGCCCGCACATATGGTTATGCAACGTGGCGCTGTGTGACTGCAGATTATTGTGCCAGTCTACGCAAAGTATCTGAGGATCCACACAAGGCATCGAAGTTTGTTATCCACAATGGAGAGTGCATGTCAGAGTGCCCTGCGGGATTTACTCGGAATGAAAGCAGGTAAGAGATTAACATTAATTTGTACTTAAATTTGCAGCTGGTACTGTAGATGAAGGGTTCTGAAAAACTGAACAGATATTCTAGTATACAACTGGAAAGCAGCTGTCTCGTGAACTCATTACATAAAATGGTGAGCAATTGTAGTTCTTGTGCAAGGAGATTGCTAAAATAACACATCTTCCTAGTTCCACTCATATAAAATAACTGCAAAACCATGACCAAGCAATCTTCATTAAGTTTAATTTATTATTTAATGTAAATGTCTTGTATTGATGTCTTGTATTAAAGGATAAGACAGCATGTGACACATGGAGAGTTGCATAAAGTGGGTAAACTAGTAAGTGATTCAAACAGTATTCCGACAGTGTTGTTGTCACATTGGAGTAAAGATTTTTCTTTTTACTGAGATATGCATTTCTGAATTCTTCTCCTTGTTTTTCCATTTAACTCAACAGAATTACATGAATTAATTTTCTTTTCTTTATTTTAAGGCTAACAGTAGTTTAATAATAATTTGTTTGCATTCTATGTCTTTCAGCCTCTTCTGCCATGAATGTGAGGGCTTGTGCCCCAAAGAGTGTAAAATTGGCACCCTGACCATTGACACCAGTCAAGCAGCACAGGAGTTAAAAGGCTGCACCCACGTAGAGGGCAATCTCATTCTCAACATTCGCAAAGGTAGTTAGTAAACTTTCTTTAAATGTATATACTTTACCACTTTATTTTTTAAGTCAAAGAAAAGCAAGGAATCAGTGGCTTAGAATATCATTTGTTCAGATGTTATTGCTCCCCAGCCAGCAGATGTATTTTGTTATCTCCTAATGTTTTAAAAATGTAATACCTACATAAGCACTTCAATCATTTTAGTCATGTGCAATGGAAGCGTGGCTATTAAATCCTGGACCTTTCACTGTCTTGGTGGAATGTACACATTCTCATTGTGCCTTGTTCTTTCCTGGGTGGTCCTGTCATCTCCTTATATTTGCTTGTTAGTTTAATTTGGTGAGTTTAAAGTGTTCTGGTGTTGAGTATGTTTGCCCTGAAATGGACTGACACCTCATCTGTGTCTGGAGTAGGTCACTGTCTTAACCAACGCTGTTGGTCAAAACCATTTAATGAAAAATGACAAGGGTCATTCACCACAGCTAACCCCGGGGCTGGTTGTATTTTATTTATTATTCATTGTGAAGGATTAAAGTTAAATATACCTTTTATTACTTTCAATAAAAAACATAAATATATCTGAAGATTCATTTGTGAATCACCTGGTCAATTTAAGTAATGCTAGATTAAATCATTTTTACATACTTAATTTTTAAATGGAAACTATTTAATTATCACTTTAACCTATTGTTATTAATATGTATGAATATCTTTGTGATAATTCATATTACATTTCTGTGATCTATTTTTTAATTAGTGTTATAGTTAATACAAATTTAACAGACAAGCTTACACTATTTTCTCCTGAATTCTAAATCTATTAGTTGGTAATTTATGGGTATGTGTATACTAAAATATAAACCTAATATGAAGGATGTGACCAGTGGAGAATGGTTTCAACTAACTTAAAATGGCCCATAGGCACCACTCAATCCAGTTACAAGGGTTTAAATTGATAGTAAAGGGTTTCAGAAAGGTATAAAGCATAGGTTACATAAAAATGAAATAATAAACACCTCAAAGCCTGTCTCCACAAAACACAATATTCTGTCCCTGGCCTACCTTTCTCCTTCCCTTTCCACCCAAACCAATGATTCACACTGGCAGGATTCTCTTCTCTTTTTCCACATTCTTGCAATTTGAGCCCTAGCGTTCATTTCACTCCTAATCTCAAGCTCAGCTGCTTGAGAGAATGAGGCTTCTTTTAAAGGTTAGCCCTTGACTACTTCCATGGTTATGACCAATTGTCCAGCCAATAGTTCTGGGTCATCCTTGACCCTTTGGGAAGTAGACATCTTCAAGAGCCAGGTACACTTTTGGCTGCAACCTTGAAGTAGCTTCCTAAGACTAATAGGTGCTGTCTAGTTCTGCTTTGGCCAGCATCACTACTCTATCTGGGACAGCATCTTCAATTTCCAGATGAACAGTAATAACAACTGAATAAAGAAAACAATATACAGTATATAGCCATGGGAGGAACCCTTGATTGAGCATAGCATATGTTTTCCATCATTTAGTATAGTATTATTGTGTTCAGCTATTATTTGTCTAACATGTTTTATGTTCATTTTATTCTCTCTCAATTATTAAAGAACAAGCATGGACACATGGAAAAAACAGAAAATACAAATAATTAACATAAATGCCAATATTAATACAAACAAATTAATCAAACATAAACAGTAAAGACATAAAAAGGAATGTAATCACCAGCCAGGTGGGGAATCCAGGTTGAAATATAACAATAATAGTAACAAGAAGAGCAGAAAAACTAATGCCTCAGCACTGAGCTAAGGTTTTACAGACCTGAGTGTTCACCCCCCTTTTAGGTTAAACATATAGTTTACAAAGTAAATATAAAAAATAAACAAATTCCACAAAGATGAAAATACAATCACAAAATATTTCAGAGTCAGAAAAATACTTAACTAAATAATTAAACATGAAAAACCCCAAACATTTTCATTAATAAAAATGTTCAAAATAATATACAAAGTGTATCAAAATGAACCAAAAAGAATTAAATGGAAATCTGGTTATATTTCTAGTTTTAGTAATAATTCTTACAGAATCAATTTAAATTAAGAGAAAGCTATAAACAGACAAATTTGAGAAATCATCATACTTCATCAGTTAATTCTACTGGAAATACATGTACTGTATGGATAAATATATCAATTTCTAACACTCTATTTATTAATGCTTTAAAAATATAGATGTAGCACTCAAGCAGATTTGAATCTTTGTTATGAAAAAATAAATAGTGTTCAAATGTCATTTATTTTACAAATAATTTATATCTGCATCAGCTACAAGGAAATTGATTTACTGTTAAAACGGGGGTAAAATGTGTATCAGATTGGGATTGGTTGGTTGGTAAGGCAGAAAATGAAGGCGTGAAAGCTGAAATCAAAAAAGAGCAGGAGGCGTGCCGGCATGGGGAGAGGGTGTGTGAGTGATTTTTTCTGAGTTGGGGGGAATGTAAAAGAATGAAAAGATTTATAATAAAAAGTGATTAAGAAAGGAAAAAAAAGATCCCAGACAAAGGACTTAAGAAGCACACAGTAGTTTTAAAAATTTTGGTGAACCAGTTTGAAGACATTGTGGTCGTGAGCGACCTGGAACCAATGGCAGTTGGCATGATCTGCTAGAATCAAAAAAGAAAAGAAAAGAAGTGCATCTTAAACAATCTGGGAATCGGGCATAATGGAGTTTAAAGTACTGCTAGGAATAGTGCATCTTAATTTTCTTGATGTAGATGCAGCTTGTTGGCAGCAATAAGGTTCTAAATAATAGATTTTCTTTCTTTGTCATCATTTCATCAATTTGATAAACATATACTATATATATATATATACAGTATACTGTATATATATATACTGCATATACTGTATATACAGTGCATCCAGAAAGTATTCACAGCGCATCACTTTTTTCACATTTTGTTATGTTACAGCCTTATTCCAAAATGGATGAAATTAATTTTTTTCCTCAGAATTCTACACACAACACCCCATAATGTACATAAGTATTCACAGCCTTTGCCATGAAGCTCAAAATTGAGCTCTGGTGTGTCCTGTTTCCCCTGATCTTCCTTGAGATGTTTAACTGGAGTCCACCTGTGGTAAATTCAGTCGATTGGACATGATTTGGAAAGGCACACACCTGTCTATATAAGGTCCCACAGTTGACAGTTCATGTCAGAGCACAAACCAAGCATGAAGTCAAAGGAATTGTCTGTAGACCTCCGAGACAGGATTGTCTCAAGGCACAAATCTGGGGAAGGTTACAGAAAAATTTCTGCTGCTTTGAAGGTCCCATTGAGCACAGTGGTCTCCATCATTCGTAAGTGGAAGAAGTTCGAAACCACCAGGACTCTTCGAAGAGCTGGCCGGCCATCTAAACTGAGTGATCGCGGGAGAAGGGCCTTAGTCAATTAGGTGACCAAGAACCCGATGGTCACTCTGTCAGAGCTCCAGAGGTCCTCTGTGGAGAAAGGAAAACCTTCCAGAAGGACAACCATCTCTGCAGCAATCCACCAATCAGGCCTGTATGGTAGAGAGGCCAGACTGAAGCCACTCCTTAGTAAAAGGCACATGGCAGCCCGCCTGGAAGGCACCTGAAGGACTCTCAGACCATGAGAAACAAAATTCTCTGGTCTGATGAGACAAAGATTGAACTCTTTGGTGTGAATGCCAGGCGTCACGTTTGGAGGAAACCAGGCACCGCTCATCACCAAGCCAATACCATCCCTACAGTGAAGCATGGTGGTGGCAGCATCATGCTGTGGGGATTTTTTTCAGCGGCAGGAACTGGGAGACTAGTCAGGATAAAAGGAAAGATGACTGCAGCAATGTACAGAGACATCCTGGATGAAAACATGCTCCATAGCGCTCTTGACCTCAGACTGGGGCGACGGTTCATCTTTCAGCAGGACAATGACCCTAAGCACACAGCCAAGATATCAAAGGAGTGGCTTCAGGACAACTCTGTGAATGTGCTTGAGTGGCCCAGCCAGAGCCCAGACTTGAATCTGATTAAACATCTCTGGAGAGATCTTAAAATGGCTGTGCACCAAGGCTTCTCATCTAACCTAATGGAGCTTGAGAGGTGCTGCAAAGAGGAATGGGCGAAACTGGCCAAGGATAGGTGTGCCAAGCTTGTGGCATCATATTCAAAAAGACCTGAGGCTGTAATTGCTGCCAAAGGTGCATCGACGAAGTATTGAGCAAAGGCTGTGAATACTTATGTACATGTGATTTCTCAGTTTTTTTTATTTTTAATAAATTTGCAAAAACCTCAAGTAAACTTTTTTCATGTTGTCATTATGGGGTGTTGTGTGTAGAATTCTGAAGAATAAATGAACTTAATCCATTTTGGAATAAGGCTGTAACATAACAAAATGTGGAAAAAGTGATGCACTGTGAGTACTTTCCGGATGCACTGTATATATAACTTTTTCTATTTTCTTACTTAATTAAAGAGTTATGTTAAAGTTCACTACATTGCTTTTTGAGCTTGTATTTAAGAATGTAATGCCTGCTGAATAATGAATGACAAGTCTGAGATTCCTCTTTGCTTATTGATTTTATTATTTACACGAGAAAGGAGATGTGCTGAAGTTTTGGGTACATTTCATTTTTTATTCATGAGAAATTGTTTTTTTTTGCGTGTGAGTACACACATTTTATGCAACCCAGGTTATTCTTTTGGCAGAATCCAGTCCTTAGGCCATTTATTTGTAGCGATCACTGTCACCCTTCCCATGCAATAGGAGCTTGTTTTTTGCATAGGAGCAAGAGTGAGGGGACTACATAGAAAAACCCTGACATTCTATAACTAGAAAAAGCATGTTTCAGTTAGTATGATAATGAGTGTGGTAAAATATGACCTGGTTTCAAATGACTAGATTGCATGTTACATCACATTTCTATGTATTAATTAATATAAACAAGACCATGCCAGGATATTGTTTGATAGCCCAACATAATTTTCAAGCCTGTGTGATACAATAGAGTGGTCAATAGCTGTGTTTAAATCTAACAACATGGTGCCTGCATGGTTTCCTTCATCGGAAGAGTTTAGAATTTCATTGACAATGCAATTTAATGCAGTTTCTGTATTATAACGAGTACAAAAGGCAGACTAAAACTTTTTAAGGGAATAAGATTGTGTACTGCAAGACTGAAGCTGTGAGATTACTGCTTTTAAACAGCATTTTAGAACAAAAGGTTAACTTGAAATTGGTCTATAATTGTTAAGCAGATATAGGCCTAGATCGTATTTATTTAATAATGGTCTGACAGTGGACACTTACTTCATTAGGACCTGTGATAGTCAGAAATCTATTAGTAATGTTAGTAATTGATGCTGTAAAAACAGAGATTGAGTCTAAAAGACAGGTGGTAGGAATCATTTTAAAAATGAAAAGTAATGATTTCCTGTTCTAGGCAATGTACAAGGAGAGACATGGCATGACACCTCAATACCATGTTTCCAAATGTCAGGTCTAATATTGTATATTTTATCATTAATTCAGTTCTTTGCTACTCTTGTTCACAAGGATCTTACAGTTCAGATTTTCCATATATCAAAATGGCAATTTTTCTAAACAATAAAATTAGGTTTTTTCTGTTTTCATTTTTTTTACATGAAATAGTATTTAAAAATGGATAGGGAAATGTTTTTTAAATACTTTTTAAAAATGTCATTACATGCTGTTCAGAAGATGTGTCATTTTGTTGTTGTTTTTTTCTCTCAACATCTGTGCTCGTGTTGGGCGTTCTGATTTTTGAGATTGAGTTGATATTTTTAAAGTTAGCTCTTTCAAAGAGGCTGATATGTCAACTGACCTACATATTTATTCTGACCTTTAGAATTAAGTTTCAGTTTCTGGCAACATTTTGAAATGTAGTTTTGTAATCTAGATGTTGCACTTGGGATGAATGTTTGTTTTGACACAGTCAGTCACCATGAATCGTTCAGAGTTTTGATAAACAGTAACAGTACTAGTAATAGTAGTATGTCTCCACCCAGAAGTTATGTTTCAACATGACTTTCATGTGTTCAGTAGTCCTCTACTGATGGGAACTGCAGTGGTAATATCCTATGCTGGAAAAAGACATCCTCATAAACTTCCTCCAATTTGTCCAGGTGAACTCTCAGGTGATCTCAGGCCAATACAATTATTTAATCCCTCTAGTGCAGCGGTTCCCAAACTGTGGTACGTGTGGAGCCTTTTCAGGTGGTACGCATCGCGGTCTCTGAAATTTAATTTATCTGTGCAAAACCCTTTATGACAAGCCTGTTGTGAGCAAAAACCAATGAAACTGTTTAAATACAATAATACGTTGATTCCCAAATTTAGTGTGGTGTGAAATTTCGTCATCTGAATAAATAAAACCTATTATTCGAATCAGTATTTGGTTCATTTAACGCTACCATAATTCCATTTCACGGAAGTCAACTTCTACTTCTTCACTGTTTGAGCTTTTGGTCACTAGATGAAAGCACAATGCCGACACTATTTAGTCTCGGTAACCCTGCCTCACAGAAACCGCTCGCATTTGTTGTTATACGTGCACTGCCGCTGTATCGCATCGTAGTCAGTAGATCTAAGCACAAAGCCGATACCATTTCGTCTTTGGTAACTGCGTCATATACAGGCCGAAGACAGGGTTTAGTTTCAGGGTGGAATTTATCAATTTATGTACATGCACAAATTTTTTAATTAATTTTATGCATAATTTCTTCCAATTCTTTAACTTTTATTCAGATTTCGGGGTGGTTTAGACTCGAACTCCCCCCATTACAGCTCTCCCTCCCTTTCAACGAGGTGCAGGTGGTACACAACGCAACTCACTTAACCTCAGGTGGTACATGACGTTCAAAAGTTTGGGAGCCCCTGCTCTAGTGTGTCTTGGGTCTGCCCTTGGTTCTTCACTATGTGGGCAGTGCCTGATTTACCATGACGTACTCCTAGCTACAGAACACAGCTAAATTATTTCAGCTGCTTTCTTTTGATTCAGGTAAGCAGCAATTCCACTCTGAAATCCTCCCATATGGCAGAGCTCCTCACTTCACTTCATCATGGAGACTGAGCTCATCAACCTTCCACTGGGACCCCATGTTGTCTCAGCGCCTTATTTTTTCAGTCACTACCCAGAACATGTGGCCATAGGTGAGGATGTTGATTCAAAAGTATTGTCCAAGGACTTTGGCCTATCTTCATCACATTACAAGGCCATGACCACCTTGATCTAAAGTATTCATGCATCTTCTATACTGTGTTTTATGCATGGTTCATAATTATAATGTAAAATTGAAAACATTTGTGAATAGCCTGAAACATAAATACTTTTCTTAAAACTGGTTTAACTTTATAATGGTAGAAATCCCAAAAAATGAAGTCATATACTATAGTAAAGTTGAGGGTTTGCATATTTAAAGTTATTCTTTTGCTGACCTCTTAGTCACATTACAACTCCACAAAAGACTTGGGACGATCAAAACAGCAGTAAAAAAAAGAAAAAAACTGTTTTGTAATGTTTATATTTACACATTTTTATTTCCTAATGTAAAATTGACTTTTGCTCTTCTAAAGTGAGAAACATTTGAAAACAGTTTTTAATTTAATTTATTAATTGGGTTATTGTGTGTCCAGTGTGTAAAATTGTCCCTGGGATTTTTTATTTTTTTGCTATGGTTTGGAATCTCATAGAACTTCATTTAGTATTATTTTCTACTTTTGTTTGGGTTAGGGATCAGTTATTTTATTTTATGGTCATATTTTGGAAATACTGCAACATCATGTTGTATTTTAGTGAGTGCTGCCATTTTGGCTGGTCAGTGCCATAACATGACAACTCATTGGTAGTTTTGTAATTTTCATTTTTGATGTATCTTTCACAGGCTTGCTGTAAGCATTTAAATTAAAATGTAACTATAAATCAAAGAATATATTTTTAATATTTGTATTTGTTAGAAAACTTCCTTCAGGAGTTATAATTTTTTTTTGCATTATGTTTTCTTCTTCTTTTGTTTGATCTTGGATGCTGGCATTTTATGCAGTTTTATTATCGTCATTTCTATAGTATTGATATGGGTGATGTTCAGGATCATGGTGCATGTGTCATTAAGACTCAAGGATCTAACAGTTAGTTCCATACACTTCCTAGTATTTGAGATTGGGTAACTAAACTTTATGTGCGCTGTGATTTGCTTTTGATATCTTGACCTGGTTTGCAAACCTCTTGCTTTTCCTTTTTGACTTTGCTATTTGTCTTGTGTTTTAGGATTTGACAAAAGATAAAACTGACTTTTTGGTTGGGAACTTTCCTTGCTTTCTGTCTTGCATTTCATCTCCCGATCCTTAATTAAAAATGAATATTTCTGCTTTCCCTAAAGGCAATTTCAACAGGTTGAAGGTGTTGGTCCTGGAAGTTGGGCCATGTGATGTTTTCAGCACAACAAGATTTTAACCAGGGCCACGTCTCTCTGTTTGTCCATATTTGTGGATACACTCAAACCTTTCTTTTTTGTAATTATAATGAATACTTGACTAGACTCCCCAAAACATTGATTTTTATTTTGCACTTTCTGCCTTGTCATATAATTATTTGATTTCTAGTTTGAACCATTGCTAGTCCTTTGGTTTAGGATTCCATCTCTTTGCCCTTTATTTTCTTTGGCCATTGTAGTCTGCCATTTACATTTGTGACAGGTCATTAATCATGTCTTTAAATTCTCAAAGGTGTCAACAAAGTTAATCCTGCAAATGTATGTCATTTAAGTAGTATATCACATACTCAATGACAAGGAAAAGTGAAATGAATTCAGAAGCCAAAAGCACTTCTTCACCCAGTTTAAAACAACTCCCAAGTCATGTGGCTGAAAGTAGAAACATGTTCAGCTTTTTTTCTCATCCGGAAAAAATATTGGGAAAATTCTTATTAACTAGTTATCAGCTAACCAAACCAGATTATCTAACTGAATCATCACCTCTATTGTGCTGAAATTGTTATAATGGTATGCGTATGGAATTGTGCTACGGGTTACCCATTTTAATTCTACCCTCAGGTATAAACATGCCCATATATAACTAATTACATTTATGAATTTTACATATTATTTTTCATTTGTTGATGAATGTGGAAGTCATTTACATTTTTAAAATAATTTATGCAATTGTATTCTTTTTTGTGCAGATAATCTGGCATCAGAACTGGAAGCCAGCCTTGGAAATATTGAAACCATCACAGGGTTTCTTAAAATCAAGCACTCGTTTGCTCTTGTGTCATTGTCATTCTTCAGAAGTCTGCGGCTAATTCGTGGAGACTCTATGGTTGATGGGTAAGCGAAAGAAGGAAATAATTGAAAATATATGTTAGTTTCTTAGTTGTTTTTTTAAATAAAAAGTCTTAAAACTGTAATTCAAGGTTATTGATGTCAGTTTTGTTTTCTTTTAAACAGAGTTCAGTGGGTGGTCTCTAGCAAGTACTGTTTTTTGACTGGTCACTCACCAATAGAAGGAACATTCACAGTTATAACTTTGCACATGTCTAATAGCCACAGAATTCTTAAGGCAACAAAGGAAATATTCAAATGTTGTGACTGTGCGTGTCAGAGGTGGACATAAATGCAATAAAAAGTTGGTCAAAATTACTGCACAGAGCAGCTACTTTAATTCAAGAAGCCCTGAATTCATCTTCTTCTCAGGAGTCTGCATTTGATGTGTGGTGTTTGCATATAAATGTAACACTTGATGGCCAACGATTTATACGAAACCTACTGAGAAATTCTCCAATCAAAAAACGGTACTCGCTAGAGATCAACCTTTCATCTTTGATGGGTGAAAATGACAGGATTTCAAGCTATATATAATACATGTGGCATGCATTATCACTGAAATATATAATTTCCTAAAATAAAAAAAAAATTTATTATAAAGGAATTCCTTTTTAGTTACTTTTAAAATACTTCCTTTGACATGCAGCACACTTGTCCCATTTCTTGAAACATTTACTGTGTTGATCTTTTGTTACCGTGTCTAGAGCCTTCTGAGCTTTTGTTCTGGATTTTTGATCAAAACCTTTTTGAATGGCAACACGGTGTGGGCAGGTATGTTGTCATGGCGCAAAATCTAGTTTTACACGTGTCACTACTTTGGAGGTTTTCCTTCCTAATGCTTTCTTGTAGATATCTCTGCAGTCTATTCATGGGGAACAAATTTTATGAATAGGTCTGTCGATGTCACAAAAAAACTACAATCATCATTGTCTCTTGAAAATATTCCATGGTGACTTAGAGAAAAAAAATCACCCAAGTAACATCCATGATTGTAGAATAAACAGCAGAAACACATACTTGAACCCAGCAAGATGCCACTCAGCGGACTGATTCACCAGGCTGTAGGCATTCGACACCTAGTGGCATATTTGTGAACTACACCCTACTCTCATGCTATTGATCGAGGCAACAAAAAGCATATTTCATGACACATTTAATTATTTATGCTCAGAAATCACTATGTTTTTTTTATTTATTGTCACAGTTCACAGTATATGTGTGCGTGCAGTTATTTATTTGTCCAGAATATTACTCCGTAACATTTCGAAGGAATGTCTGACTTATGAATATTAGAGAATGACATCAAAAGTAAAAAATGTAGTTAGAAAAGATTTTTTATTTGAATTAAAGATTTACTTACTAGGTGATTCATTTAAATGTAAGCCGTAAACACAAATAGCTTAAGGAAAATTTGCTGAATTTAAAATTACTTTTTATAGGTCATATCAGTCCAATATTACCTGGCACAGTGTGAAAAGTCTAGTTGAACATCATTAACGTTGTAAATTTATTTAAGGAGATTTACAAAATCAAGACTTAATTCAGTTGTTTACGCATATCTGCACAAGCAGATTAAGTAACTAATTTGGAGACACATTTTAAGTCAAAGCTGGAAATTGAGCAAACTTACACTTAGACCGCTAGATCCCACACTTGTGCTTTGAGTTTCTTTATGTCTAAAATTTAAAATACAACAAAAACATTTCTGTGTTCACAAATTCAATGATATGCCATTGGTCTGTGATGAACATTCAATGTGATGAATGTTCAGCAAAACATTTATACAAATAGTTGGAAATAAGAACTCTGTAGTGCGCACGAAACTGAGCTAACATCAATTTAGGTAGAATTCTTTACAAACATACTTTTCAATAAGCTTTTTTGTATGCACATTTCTTCTAAGGGCTTTCCTTAAACCTTTTATCGAAGTGTAACAAGCCACCAGGGGCGTACAGCCACCCTAACCCGGACACACACAAGCAGGACACAGGTTCAACCCAACACCCTTATTTATTTACAGCAAAACGTTCACATATTATCAACACTGCAACACATCTATATACAGTCCCTTCTTGCTGCTAGTCCATCCGCCTCACCTCCTCCTCAGGCTTTGTCTTCTTCCTCCCAACTGTGGCCATTCAATGGAGTGAGGTGGCTCCTTCAATTCAGGTCCTGGGAATGTTCCAGGCTGCTCATCAGTATTACCTGGAATCACTCCCAGGTGCGCTGGAGGTCTTCCATAGGGCTCTGTAGCTATCTCTGGCCGCCCCCACGCAACCCAACAGGACTTCACCAAACTCCAACTCCTGACATGCCCTGTGGGAATCCATGGTGCCACAGCCGCCCAGGAGGGCTGCCCTCTAGAGTCCCGGGATAGGTACTTCCTCACCAATGCCCTCTCCCCTGGTCCTTCCACTCTGTTAACGTCCTGGCCATGTAGTGGCCATGGCTGCCCATCACAATAAGGTACGGTAAACGGAAGCTTTCTTGTAAAGTTACATTTTTATTAAAGTGGAAGAGAGACTGTATTAGAGATCAAACCTACATCTTCATACTTTTATTGATAATGTGTCTCAAACAGATTAAATGCCTTGATTGATCACAAACAAAGAAATGGAAATTACAAAATATTGGGTTTTTTTTTGCCTTTTTTTCTGCCCTTAGCAATTATACCCTTTATGTGCTGGATAATCAAAATCTAATGCAGCTATGGGACTGGGACCATCACACTCTATCAATTCCAGTAGGCAAAATGTACTTTGCTTTCAATCCTAAACTGTGTCTGAGCCAAATCTATGAAATGGAGAAAATTACGGGCACCCAAGGACGTCAGAACAAAGCGGAAATAAATCCTCGCACAAATGGAGACCGTGCCTCCTGTAAGTATTGTGTATAATATGGTGCTTGCACTTATGAATCTTGTAATACAATACGGTTTGCACTTCTACTAAATGGTTGAAGTTTAGGGAAAGTCAGTTCAAAAATGTGTAGAGTGGGTCAAAGTCTTTGAAATGAAAACAATAGGAAGGTAACATTAGTTATGGATCAGGGAAAACTAAGGTAGCTCTGGTTTCAATGGGGTATTATCAAAGATACCCCATAATACACTGTACAATTAAAACACTGAACAAGCCATGTACAGGACATGGAGACACTCCACAATGGAGTTAAACGTGACTGATTTTGTTATATTAAATTATATTATAGTCTGCAGTTATTTATTAAAACAATGGAGGTAACAGAATCACCTACAGTCTTCAATATATACAGTTAAGATTTTTCTTCCAATATCAATATAATTTTCACTAAATAATCACAAAACAGTACTTTTGTGATATAATTTTATAACAGTTTAATTTGTACTTCATGTGTCAGAATTCAAATTGAAATACTATGGAATACTCAGGTTAAGATTTTTCCCAGTTAGTGCAATATTAAGAGACTTTTAAGACAAGTACAATGCTGTCTGTTGTCCATGTTTTTCTTCCTTGATCCTGATCTGTCTTGCGATGCTGAGTGAAAGCATGAATTAGACATTTTAAATATTTCAAAGCCTTTGTTTGACTTTACCAAACATAATGGTTAAGATGTTCAATGTTTATGGCAATGATTCACTACATAGAACAGTTTTGTGTAGATTTAAGTTTCACATTTCATTTCTTTACTTATGAATGTAGTGAGAAGTCAAGCAAAATGACACCTTTTATTGGCTAACTAAAAAGATTACAATTTGTAAACTTTCAAGGCAACTCAGTCCCCTTCTTCAGGCAAGATGGTCAAACTATGGTCTGGGCAAGCACCAGAATGGACCATCTTGCCTGAAGAAGGGGCCTGAGTTGAACAGGTGAATTGTTTATGAACAAATTATTGTATCAATACCTCCATATAAGGATAATAACATTGATTCATTCATTGATCTATTCGTTTACTTAACCAGTTTAAATCAATGTTTGGGACTGGGGATCTGCAGTTTATCCTAAAATATATTATTATTTTATGTTATAATTGTAATACAGTATTTTTTGGACCATAAGGCGCACTTAAAATCCTTAAATTTTATCAGAAAACGACAGTTCGCCTTATAATCCGGTGCGCCTTATGTATTAATTCTGATTGTGCTTACTGACCTCAAACCGATTTTATGTGGTACACGGTGCTCAAAAATCTGTCAAAATGTTTTAGAATGACTTTGGTAAGCTACGAAGCCGCACCGCTTGATGGATTTTTGGAGCATTACAGCTACTGTAGTCAGGGGCCTCACGGAGTAATACGTACTGTACTTCAACATAATTTTACGGTGTGTTTATTAGGACCCCAAAATGGCACCTGTTAAGAGACAAGCTTAAGAAGTGGATTTCAAACTCAAGGCTATTAGGCACGCAGTAGAACATGGGAATAGACCAGCTGCGAGATAATTCAATATTAATGAATCAATGGTGCGGAAGTGGAGGAAGCAAGAAGATGACCTGCACCAAGTAAAGAAGACCAAACAGATTTTCTGAGGGAACAAAGCGAGATGGCCACAGTTAGAGGACAAACTTGAACAGTGGGTTATTGAACAGAGAACAGCAGGTAGAAGCGTCTCTACAGTCTCTATTCGACTCAAGGCAACAGTGGTAGCACGTGACATGAAGATCACTAACTTTTGAGGAGGTCCTTCTTGGTGCTTCCATTTTATGAAAAGACGCAATCTCTCCATCCGCACAAGAACTACCATCTCGCAGCAACTGCCAAAGGATTACGAAGAAAAGCTGGCCATTTTCCGTACTTACTGCAAAAACAAGATCACTGAAAAGAAGATCTGGCCAGAACACATCACCAATATGGACAAGGTCCCTCTCACCTTTGACATCCCCGTGAACCGTACTGTTGAGAAAACAGGAACCAGTACGGTATCTATACGCACCACAGGGAAGGAGAAGCCATCCTTCACTATAGTTCTTGGTTGCCAGGCTAATGGCCAGAAACTACCACCCAATGGTTATTTTCAAGAGGAAGACTTTGCCAAAAGAAAAGTTTCCGGCCGGCGTCATCATCAAAGCTAACCCAAAGGGCTGGATGGACGAGGAGAAGATGAGTGAGTGGCTGAGAGAAGTTTACGTCAGGAGACCGGATTTCTTTTTCCACAAATCTCCATCTCTATTGATCTGCGACTCCATGCGCGCCCGTTTCACCGATACTGTCAAAATCTAAGTGAAGCAAAACTTGACATCATTCCGGGTGGAATAACCAAAGAACTCCAACCGTCATATATCGGTGTCAAAAGGGCTTTCAAAGTTAAATTGCGAGCTGCGTGGGAGCATTGGATGATGGAAGGCAAACACACATTCACCAAGACAGGAAGGCAACACCAGGCGAGTTACGCCACTATCTGCCAATGGATCGTGAATGCCTGGGCTATCGTCCGAGCTTTCACCAAGGGTGGAATCATCACTAAACAGCTAAGTAACAGCAATGAGACTGACTCGGATAATGACGAGAGAGATCCGGGCATGCTTGATGCTGAAATCGCCCAACTGTTTACCTCAGACACTGAGGATGAAGAATTTGATGCATTTGTGGAAGAGGAATGACCTGAAAAGTGAGTGTATTGTTTTGTATTTTATGTTACAACTGAACAATGTTGAGAGTTATTGTTAATGAGTTGAATAAAGTTTGACTTATCTGACTGTTTTGTTTCACTGAATACGCTTTATAATCCGATGCGCCTTATGTATGAAAGTAGATCCATTCATTGATATTGCGCTTTATAATCCGGTGTGCCTAATGGTCCGAAAAGTACTGTAATTATAATATTTGTAATTGTAATAATTAGTAATTATAATTGTAGCTAGAAAAACTTTATTTGTCTCCAGGGGGAAAATTTGATTTTTTACAGAAGCAAACAATAAATAAATGAATTAAAAAATACACACATACACACTCACAAACTATGGTCTGAACAAGCACCAGAATGACTAAATAGAAATAAAATTACATTGAAAGAAAACTTTTGACTTGGCACTTACAGTCAGACTGCTGCTGTTATGTAGATTTTGCATTTATGAGTTATGCCACTTTTATGCATTTTCAGAGACCAGTACACTCGTTGAATTGTATTTGCACAAATTAAAGCTACTCCCTCACCATTTATAATATTCATTTAGTTATCTGAGCTGCAGCAGCAGAATAAAAATAGTTCGCCAAGTTCATGCTCATAAAGCAGTTTTTACAGGTGCAGATTGTGTTCTATTGTTGTTTGTTGATGTTTGCCATTTCGTGGTTACACCCTTTATAAAGCATTCAGGACTTGCATGTTAAGCGAGATCTGATCCAAGAGGTTTTTAATTCCATTGATTTTCACACGTACTCACACAATGTACTTTTTTAGATCATCATCATCATCATGTGATTTCTCCGTGAATTTCGGCACCTGAGACCCTGCTTGAACTCCCACACTCTGCCTTCTAGATCAACAGTCCCCCCCCCCTCTCCCTCTCACAATCATTTCAGTGTCACCATCCCCGCTTCATTGAAGTCCAATTCTTCATCTTCAACTTCCCATCCTCCCAGTCAATCCACTCCATCCCACCCTATACTTGCAGTAAAGCAAAATGAGGTACAAAAACATTTCAGGAGCAGAATATCAGGAAAGCAGCTGGCCCTGATGGAGTCTCACCTGGTGCTTTTAGATATTGTGTAGATCAGTTAGCACCTGTCTTCACTGACATAATTAATACTTCCCTGCAGCCAAAGTTCCCAACTGCTTTAAGGTTGCCACAATTATTCAAATCCCCAAGAAGGATATAATCTCTGAACATAATGATTATAGCCCAATCCCTTCAACCTCAGTGGTTATGAAGATAGTTGAATGTCTTGTGCTTTCCTACATAAAGTCCATCACTGATCCTCTCCTTTATCCACTTCAGTTCGCATATAGGGCAAATCGCTCAGTTGAGGACACAATTAATTTAGACCTCCACTATATTCTTCAGCACCTGGACATGCCTAACACCTATGTGAGGGTCTTGTTTGTGGATTTCTCCTCAACCCTCAATACCATTGTTCTGGAGTTGCTTCAGAATAAACTAATCCAGTTAGTGTACCCTGAGGTGTTTGCCAGTGGATTATAAATTTCTTGACACGTAGAAAGCAGTATGTGAGACTAGGCTCCCATCTGTTGAATCCAATGTCAATTAGCATAGGCTTCCCCCAAGACTGTGTTCTTCCACCCCTCCTCTTTTCACTTGATACAAATGGCCATGGACAAATCTGTAAAAATTCTAAAGTTTGCAAATTAAAAAATTGTTCTTCATATATGATAAAAGAGAAAAAAAAAGTGTTTCTCCCCTCTAGCAGTTCTATTGTAAACACTTACCAATAAAGTAAGCTATAGTATGATTGAATGTGAAGTGAATTTGATTTACTTGTTACTAGTCATTTTACTAGTCAGAGCAAGAATGTTAAATATACAGAATTCAAAATTACTTCAAAAAGTAACTAAAATCTTTCTGTTGTTTAATTTGCAATGTAGTGTTGTATAATTCTGATAATGACTAAAAAAATTAAAATATTAAAGCAAATGGCAATATAACTGGTGAAACTGAGCTTAAACATCTGCCTCTTTTCACCCTTACAGGTAAGAGTAGAACACTGCGCTTCATTTCCAATGTGACAGAGTCAACCAAGATCTTTATAAAATGGGAACGTTACCAGCCTTTGGGCCTCCGGGATTTAAGCAGCTTCATAGTTTATTATCGGGAATCGTAAGTGTTTCTTGTGAATTCATTTATGAATTCATTTTTGTAAGTATTTTACTAGTAATATAAGCACAGCAGTTAAAACAAGTGTAATTCTATTTTACACAAAATGTATTTTACTTAGCATCTATGCGAATGAATAGTGTTAAGTGAATCTCTATTTTTGGAGTTTTTTGGGGGGGTGGGGGTTGTAGAAAATAAGGCTGCATGATATTGGGAAAATTGCAATGAACAATAAACTTGATTATGATGGATGATAAATAATGTGATGAATCACAGATTAAGGTTGTTTTCTGTGCAGTATCACCAGTTGTACAAGCTGCCAATACAGATGAAAAATTGAGATTATCAGCTGTATGTTTATTGAAATAAAAGAATTAGTCCATAAATTTGCAAAAAAGTAAATGTTTGCTGCAAAAAGCAATGCATGCTGCACAATATTTACAAAATAATTCTGTAAACAATTGTTTGCCTATAAAACAATGTTATAAATACATAAAACTATTAAATCAGATTGCAGCAAAACTTATTAACCTTGGTCCTGGGGTGGAAAACATCACACAACAGGCAGCAGTGCACTTCAGGGAAAGGGGAGAGAGGAGGGCAAAATAAAAAAAAAACTTGCCTTACTATTGCCTTTGTTTTACCTTAGCTCAGGAATCCAGTTTGTTAGCAACTCTGGTCTATGTTTGCCAGTACATTTGAAATCTTTACCTAGATGACTTCATAGCACTCACATTAAGTCACCCTAAAAGTGTTGTCAAAATCAGTAAATATAAGTAGTGTTAGGCATAACAGAATGGCAAACATTTTTAACTCTGCATTATGTTACCATCCAGTTAATTTTCGGAAATAAAATGAACACCAACGGCAAGATGCAGTCTATGTCCAAAACACTGAAGTCTGGGACAGTAATTTATTTCAGTAGCATTGATCATATTTTTCGCATTGTCAGTAGCAAAACATACTAGCCCATCTTCAGATAGATAGATAGATTGATCCCGAGGGAAATTTAACTACCAGTACCCAAGCATTATACCAAGTTAAGTACACACTATACAAATAACATTAAGTAAGTACACTGGGGTTATAATCTTACAGTCCAATACAGATAGCATACAGTAATGCCAGTGCAATGGGAATTGAGCAAATAAAATTACTACCAAAGTGGCAGGTGGCATTTAATAATAAAGTGACATAATATTAAAGTAAATGCTAAATAAAGTGACGTGGCTTAGACTGACAGGATAACATGTGTATGAAAAAAGGTTATGCAGTAGTGACTGAGTAGTGAGATTTTGGGTGTAGTGCATAGCTAATATAGCTAATATAGATTATGACCAGGAAAGGAGCATCAGCACTCCCCAAAGTTTGAGAAGAGTTAGAGTCTTTTTTATCCACCCATATTGCAGTTCTGTGACAGCAGCCTACCACTAACACACTCCTCTGATTAATTGTGGTGGTGTATAGGGGGTGATGTTCCATAATAGATAGCGGCTTCTATAGTATCCTCCTCTTTGCCACTGTCGCCATAGAGTTCATTTCCATGCCAACCACAGATCCTGCTAACCTAATCACCTTGTCAATGCAATCAGCATCACTCTTCTTCAAGCAACCCCGCCTCCAGCACACCACAGCATAGAAGAGAGTACTGGCAACGACTGACTAATAGAACATCTGCAGGAATTTTTTACATATGTTAAAGGAGCCCAGCTTCCTCAGAAAATAGAGGCAGCTTTGCCCCTTCCTGAACAGAGCATTTGTGTTCTCTAACTAGTCCAGCCTGTCATCCAACTGTACTCCAAGGTATTTATAGGTCTTGATCCACTCCACATCAACCCCTTCATTGGAGACAGATCTCAGTGGTGGTCTAGGCCTACAGTAGTCAACCACTATCTCCATAGTTATGGAAGTGTTCAACAGCAGTTGGTTTGACCTATAACAACCTGCAAAGTCCTTCACCAGACCCTTATACTCCTCTTCCTGTCCACTCCTGACACACCTCACACTGGTAGTGTTATCTGAGAACCTCTGCATGTGGCATGTCCCTGAAATATAGCTGAAGTCCAATGTGTAGGCATACACATGAAAAGGAAAGGAGAAAGAACAGTCCTGTAGCTCCTGTGCTACTGATTACATTCTATGAGGTTCAGTTCACCATTCTGACAAACTGAGATCGGCCACTGAGGTAACCTGTAATCCAGTTCACCGGCTGTGAATCCACTTCAATCCTCTACAGTTTGTCTTTTAGTAGTTATGGCTGTATGATGTTGAAGGCTCTAGAAAAGTCAAAGAACATGATCCTAACAACACAACACCCTTTGTCCAGAAGCAAGTGGGTCCGGTGGAGGAGGTAGAGAATGGCATCATCCACATCCACCTTATCTTGATAGGCAAACTGCAGGGGGATTAGTGAATGAGGAGACGAAGAGGTAGCTACTCCTGGATCTTTATGATATGGGATGTTAAGGCCACAGGCCTAAAGTCATTGAGTTTACCAGATTTCGCTTTTTTGGGAACTGGGATGAAACATGAAGTCTTCCACAGTTTGGGGATCCTCCCCAGTCACAGGCTCAGTTTGAAGATGTGCTGAAGGGATTCTGCCAGTTCAGCAGCACATGCCCTTGAAATCTTGAACACACCTTATCTGGGACTGCTGCTTTCCTATTACCCAGCCTCTTCGGTTTTCCTCTAACCTGGTCATCAGAGATGGGATGAGGAACAGGGGGAGGAGAAGCAGGGGTGCTGTTTGCACCTTCTGAAGTGCTGCTATGCTGGGAGGGAAGAGGGCTGCAAGATCTATGCTGACAACTCAGGGGAGGAATAGATGAGTAGCTGTGAGGAAGGGATTAGTGGCCGGTAAGTTTGTGGCAGGAGCAGGCAGTCAAACTGGAAGTAGAAGAGATTGAACTCATTTGCTTTCTCCACCTGGTCCTCTACTGTATAGCTGTTCCTTTGCTTATAGCCTGTGATGGTCTACATACCATCCCACACCTCCCTGATGTTATTTTGCTGCAACTTATATTCTGCCTTCTTCCTGTAGGACTCCTTAGCCTCTCTTAGTCTAACCTTAAGTTCCTTCTATACACTCCTCAGCTCTGCCTGGTCCTTGTTTTTGAAAGCTCTCTTCTTGTTAAGAAAACCCTTAACTTCACTGGTAATCCTGGGCTTATTTTTAGCAAAGCAATGTACAGTTTTAACAGGAACAACAGTGTCCATACAGAAGTTCAGATAGTCTGTCACACAGTTTGTAATCCCCTCAATATCCTATCCGTGTGGTTCCTACAGAACACTCCAATCAGTAGACTCAAAACAGTCTCTAAGGGCATTTTCAGTTTCAGGAGACCATTTCCTGAAGGATCGTGTGGTTGTGGGATGTTTTTGAACTATAGGTTTGTACTGATGCTGTAGGCAAACAAGATAATGGTCAGATTTACCCAAAGGGTGGAGGGGAATGGCTTGGTAAGTATCGCTCACATTTGCGTAAAGAAGGTCAATTGCCCTGTTCTTTCTGGTGGGACAATCAACATACTGACAGAAGGAATTCAGGTAGTCAAAGCCTGACGTAATACATTGCTATATTTTTCCCACTGTGTTCTTCAAAAAAGTAGTATGTCTGTAAACACAGAGTCTATAATTCAAAGTCACGGTCAATGAAGTGAATTGTAAGGATTATGTAGGACACTGTTGTCCTGCTTGACCAAAGGCTTGTCGTGCAAGCAAAAAATTCTATGTCTTTCAGTTCTTCTAGCACCTGTTTGCAACACTGCTTATACATCTTTGTAGTGGCGATTTGGGAAAAATGTGTACAGGATGGAATCTGGTATTGTTTATCAAGTTTGTTGATAAGGTACGCAAAACATTTTTTTGGACAGTATTTATCGGCACCGTGTCTTTACACAGGTAGTGGGTAATGGCCCATGTTATTTCTTTTTTACATCAGGACTTGAGCTCGTATGGTGAAGCACCTTCAAAACTTTTGGAAATCGATGGCTGCGTTAGTGATGGTTCAGATTTTGTCTTTTGCGAAAAGCACTTTTCATACTGCTCATTATGAATGTGTTTCAGATAGTGGAAGAGGTTTGTTATGTTTCCTCTCAAAGAAGCCACCTGATTTACAAAATACCCAAGTTTGTAAATTGTCTTCCTGTTTAAAAGCAAAGTACTGCCATGACAGATTTGCTAGTTCGTTTGAGCACCAAATCTTCTGCTTTTAAGCCGGTATTTTTGGTCTCAGCTATCCATGCTAGTTGCTGCCTTTAGCAATAAACAAGTTGACAGACAGTAAGCTGCTGTTTCTCCTATTACACATATGATGTAATTGTTTGCTATGAGTGTCGGCAGCACGAAAGAGTTTGAGGTTGCCAAACAGGACATAAATTATGAGGCGTCAGATAGGCCATAAATCATATATTTTTGTGTGCAATCTATTGGTTTACATATAAACATAAACCAATAGTGTTCACATGTTAACCAATAAATTATGCATAAAAATATAGATTTATGGACTGTTTGGCACCACATAAAAGAGACTCTGCTCTCACACTCTTAGTATGTAGTTGTTGCTTGCCTAATTTAATTGCAGCTTTGTTTATCACAGCTATATATTTGATGCAGTCATATGTTTACACAGAAATGCTATATACTAACTAACTATAAAAATTCAATTAATCGTTCGGCATTAGTACAAAACTAGAAATACTACTAGTTAAGCCTCATTCAAATCTATTTTGGCAGCTCTGTAATTTGCAACATAGCAGTCAAATCAAGTCTATTTTATCACTCTCATTCACATCGGAGAACAGCATTTATTTTTTTTAAATTCTACATTATTTCCAGAAAAAGACAAACAAAAAGTGCCATTGTGCATATTACTGTGTTTTCTCTACATGAAAACGGAGTACACAGAATGTCTCCTCTTGTTCTTATCTACAGTAGCAACCACTCTTTCCTGTTTCTTGATTTCTGCAGATAAGGGCAAAAATATCCACACTGCAAGCGCCATGGAGCTTCTTTAGGATTGTGATTGCCAGGATTACCGTCATAACTGATAAAATGTGAATTACAGTATACTACCAGAACAACTATAACATGCATCCTAATTAAACATCCACATGTGGAGAACTTTATTTAAACAACACCCAATGGGCAGACACATGTAGAAATAACATGGGAAAATGCTCGTAGACAGGGAGTAAGCACCTATATTTCATTCTCAATGGTTCAAATTTCACTAGTCATGATTTAATTTACAAATTTCTTCGCAAAGCAAAATTTAAAGTTTCACTGTGCATTCAACTTCTTCACAAATGAATAAAATAATCTGCCCATTCCAAAATATCCTCTATTTACTTGATGAAAACTGGGTTGGTGGATAAGGTGACAGATAGTACCAATTATACAGTGTTAAATAAAACATCACAGTCAGGTATTTACAACTAAATCTGGTATCAAGAATAAACAAATACATACTATAATGAATATCTTAGTGAATTGATAGAGAATATCTTACAATTAGATCAAATGCATATTTCTGTATCACCAATTCATTTTCTGTCTCATATGTCCTCCAGTAGAGGTGAGAGAGACTAGCAACAGGAATAAAACTTCACTTATGGATTGTTTTTACTTATGCAAAGGTCAAGTTCTCTACTATAATTTATGCTCGTATGACTTAACCATCTCCACAGATATTATGCTTTAACTTTGCGATTTTGTAAAGCTATCCAAAAGCACTGAGGATGCATATTTTTTGCCTTTATGGTGTAGCTATTTTTTCACCTCTGTATGCTAAGTAAATGCTAACTGACTTTATTTTCATGAGGCTATTGACATAATAATTGTATGGGATTTATATAGTTAATCATGGAGATGGCTTTTTAAAAAATAAACTATTATTTTTAAACTATAAATTACAGAGGAGCTAACTCATCAGAAAAATGATCTTAAATCAATAACTTTTTTTAGAGGATAGATAGATAGATAGATAGATAGATAGATAGATAGATAGATAGATAGATAGATAGATAGATAGATAGATAGATGAAAATGAATCAGTTAACAACCTATATTTAGAAAAAAGATTAATATATAACTGTCTTGAAAAGGATTAGTAAGAGTTAAAAAAATTGGGACATGGTAAGTAGCTCTGAAAAAATCACATTATTATATATTGTGTATGCCATTACATAGCCACTTGCAGTAGTAAGCACTACTGATTCAGTGTCATTGACCATCTGTTGTTCAGTTACTTGCAACTGTTACTTATGTCAAAATATATCTCTATATATATACAATCCAACGTCTTTCTGTCTGACTGTCTATCAGTATGTTTGTCCACTTTTCACAAGAGAACTACTTAACAAATTTAGATTGGGTTTTTCATATAAATTGCTTGAACACTCTGCTTGATTTTTCAAGTTCTCTCATTGTGTTATTTATCATAGTTCGCTTGCGGTACCGATTCATTTGTGCGAATCTGAGAGACACACATCGGGCTGAGGGGAGGGGGGTGGGGACTTCCCCACTCATGCACCAGCCTCGGGTCGTGTTCCATACCTCGGCTTAGCTAGTGAATGAGAAAACTATTTAATGGATTAAGATAGGGCTTTTTTCTAGAATTTGTGACTTCTCTCATTGTGCTAAGAATCATAGTTCGCTTGCAGGAGCGATATATTTGTGCTAATCCAAGACAGAGCCTGCGGGCCGAGGGGAGGGGGAAGCGTGACGTCAGGAGTAGGGAGCTGGGCAGGGCCCTCCTCACTGTCCTTTTTCATTAATATGCGGGCAGAGCCGTGGGGCACAGCTAGTATTTTTTATTTATATAACAAATTATCATAGCATAGCACTGTTACACCTGCTTAATTCAGTTAGGGATATGGAAGCTGCAGTCTGTTCTACTCAAACTGGTCACAAAGAAGGACACGCAAACCCACAATCTCAATGGAGCAAATTTAGAGTTATAACCTGTACATCTTTGTGGATATTGGAGGAAAACTGGAGAATATGGAAGAAAAACCAAGCAGGCAGAGGAAGAATGTGTAAACTTCACATAGGCTGTGACCAAGCACAGGATTCAAACCAAAGGCATGGGATTAGAGAAGCTGAAATGCTAAACACTATGCTATTATGTTGCTTACATCTGACATGATTTTTTCATTTGACACAATTTAATTTTTATTAATATTTACTACTTTTTTATTGTCATTGCTTTGTTTAGTAAATGAGTGTCTGCTATGTAATTGTACCCTGTAATGTACAGCATATTCTGCAGCAGTGGGATTGATGACAAAATCAGGTGAACTTGTGTTCATGTATTCTGTTTCTATTCCCAGTGGCAGTGGCAGACACAGCTGGTGCTTCAAGCAAACATTTACTCAATACTATCTCATACTCGGCGTTATATTGATGTATGAGCAATGAATACTTTTAAGCAACAAAGTAAATCAAACATTTCACTTTGATAAGACACATATTCAAGTTTAAAATGCATAAAATGAATAAATTACAGTATTTTTTTTTTTTGATAAGTTTAATTAATTGCATTTAACTGTGTATATACTGTATATATATATTTTTTTTTATTTTTTTTTGTTCTTCAAACTGGCAGACCATTTCAGAATGTGACAGAGTGGGTTGGTCAAGAAGCCTGTGGTTCTAACAGCTGGAACATGGTAGATGTTGACCTTCCATTGCACAAAGACCAAGATCCAGGAGTAGAGCTGACTAAACTAAAACCATGGACACAATACGCCATTTTTGTCCGCGCCATTACCCTCAGCACAGCTGATGAAGAAAACAATCATGGAGCTAAGAGCAATGTCATCTACATAAGAACACGTCCTGCTGGTAAGGTATAAAATTGATCAGAATAAGCTGTGATTATTGTAAAGTTCTCCTTTTTCCTCCCTGCTAGTCTGTAAGCAATTTTGAAATCTTTAAACGGTGATGTTCAAACATAATTTACTAATGGCAGTCATGTTATGTGTAAAGTTTGTTGGAAGTACCTAAAACTGTTTTAAGAATATTCAGAGTTCCATTTTTGCTCAACTGATTTGCCAGAAACTCCATTAAAATAAAAGTACTTAAGCATCAGGATTTTTAGAGCATGTTCTTTTCTATAGTACTCTGGTTGCAAAAGCCTTTTAAGTTAATGTTTTTGTTTTTTTCATTTTCTTGACAGCTCCAACAGTGCCTCTTAATGTGCTCTCAATGTCAAACAGTTCTACCCAGCTGGTAGTTCGCTGGAAACCACCGAATCATCGCAACGGTAACATTACCTATTACCTGGTACGCTGGCAGAGACAGGAAGAAGATGAAGAGCTATACATAAGTAACTACTGCAACAAAGGTGAGGAGTTCATTCAGCTTATTAAATCAGTCAAATGACACCGAAATTTTGCATTCTTACTTTTTTTTTTTTTAAATGGCAGGTATTTTATCTTATTTACACTAATGCAAGTACCTGGGCGTGTGCTGCATATTATCAACTGGAGTTTCTGTATTTAGAAAAATGATCTCTGTCTTGTAGTCTTTGTGCAACTATGTGATAAGGTTTATTATCTGTAAATTATTTAAATTACTCAGAAAGGTAAAAATAGAGATGCTATAAAAGTCTTGGCCAACTGGAATGTACCTGCTGCATTGTTTAAAAAAAGAAACATGCTATTGAAGAATACCAATGAATAGCCTCTGGGCATTTATGAAGAAGTGTAGTAGATATTCATGTTTACTGCAAACCAAAACTATGTACCTGTCAGTGTACAGTGTAAACCATCACCTTTATACTTGCACCAATATATTTGAGAAAGAAAAAATAAAAGTTTGAGCATTATACATTTGACAAGAATTTCCCACATATTAAACAGATGATTGAAGGACTAAAAGTCCATTGTATCAGAAAATCTATTATAGAAATTTTATTTAATTTTTCCCCTGTCCTCATCTACAGAACTGCAGACTTTAAGTAATGCATAACATAATTTTAAACCTGTTTTTTAGAGACACATGTGTCCAAAACTCTTTGGATTGAATGTCACGTTCATTAAAACATTCTGTGTATTTTGTCCAATGATTATTTCAAAAAGTATACATTTATAAAAGCGAATATTCATTTTTTTTTACAAAGGTCTCTCATTTGGGCTGGGCAACAAAGAAGTTTTGGTTCCTACCTGCTACTGTTCAAGTTTATCTTTCTTGATTTGATTTCTCTTTTCACTTCTATTATTAAAAAATATGAAAGGAGACAATTCAGTTCATCAAGCCCTTTTGTTTAGCTAATAGAGGAAGAGAGGAGGAGGTTGGGAGTATGATACAGCACTGATACAGCGTTTTGCCACATCCACCACACACCAAACCACCTCAGGATCCCAAATTAGGACCCAAGTGCAGCCATGAAATAGATGACACCTCAGCACCACACTAGGTCAAATGGAATGGAACAGTGTGAAGGTTTCTTACAATGACTGGAGTTCCAATCCTGTCACCAACCCCCAAGTTTTCCCTGCAAGTTGGAGGACCAGCGTGCAGGGCTGGATGCAGGTTAACATCATACCCAGGATGGAACAATTGCAATTGCTCAAGGGCCCAATGGAATGGAATCACTTGTGACATTTAAAGGATCTGATTCGATTCAGATCCCTAGCTCAGAGCTAGCACTCCACCCCTAAGCTATTTCAATATCTCATCCAGATTCTTGTCAAATTTACTACTCAACCACATGTCCTAGTAGTTTGTTTCAGAGTCCCACAATTCTTTGCATAAAGAAATGCTTCCTGGCTTCAGTCTTAAATTCTCTTCCACTAGTGTCCTTGAGCATGTGATTCACCCATAAGCTGAAATAATGTTGCTGGAGGTACTTAATCAAAGCCTTTGAGGATATTAAATATCTGAATTAAGTCCCCACACAGTGCTCAAGGCTAAACAGATTTAACTGTCTGAGTCTATCAGAGGGACATGTCCTGAAATCATGGGATGTATTTGGTTGCTGTCCTCTGTACAGCTTCAAGTGCTGCTATGTCTTTTTTATACTGTGTTAACCAGAACTGCATACAATACTCCAGAGATATTTACATTTACAGCTGACACCTTTATCCAAAGCGAGTTACAACATTTATAATACAGTTGGTTACATTTGTTTTGTTTTTCCAATTGAAGCACAGTGGGGTCAAGTGACTTACTCAGGGTTACATAATATCAGTGGTGGGATCTGAACCCACAATCTCAGGGTTTGAAGTCCATAACCTTAAACAATGTTCCACACTGCCTGTCTGATGTGTTCTTAGTAATGCATTATATAGTTTAAAACGTCCCTTGGTTTAAATTCGAACAAATCACCAGGGGCCTCATGTATAAACGGTGCGTATACACAGAAATGTTGCCTAAGAACGTTTCCACGTTGAAATTGCAATGTATAAAACCTAAACTTGGAGTAAAGTCATGCACATTTCCACGGTACCTCATTCCCTGTCGTACACAAGTTCTCCACTCGGTTTTGCAGACTGGCAGCACCCAGTGTCAAAGCAGTGCTACTGTTCCTGTGTGGTTAACTTTTCTTTCTTAGATCCACATTCATGACACGGCTTTATAAATACACTGAAACTAACTTCATATTGTTTATTAGTGTAATGCATCTGATTGTAATTAACCTGTAACAATATAATGGTCCAGGGAATATTTCAATGTCAATGACATCCATCCATCCATCCATTTTCCAACCCGCTGAACCTGAACACAAGGGGGCCATGTCCCCCTTGGTTTTACATTTGGTACGAGGGACAACCAGAGACAACTGACCAGAAGATCTAAGCACTCTGGATGGCTGGTGTAAAATACACAATTCAGATAAATAGGCAGGAGAGAGCCCATGTAAAGATTTAAAAACTAGCAACAAGATTTTAAAATCAATTCAAAAACTGACAGGCAGCCAGTGTAAAGAAGCTAAAATAGGAGAAACATACTTTCTTGCCTCAACCAGAAAGCGAGCGGCAGCATTTTGGACCAGCTGTAACCTGTGTATCAGAGATTTGTTAATCCCAGAATATAGCGAGTTGCAGTAATCGAAGCGAGAAAAAATAAAAGCATGAGTAGCATTCACAAGATCTTTAGAAGATAAAAAAGGCCTTATCTTACCTAATAGACAAAGTCTATTACGAAGAATTTTAGCCAGAAATGGCAGTTGGGAAATTGGACGAAAATTGGTTAAAACTCCAGGATCTAATTCTGCCTTTTTTAGATGGGGACGGACTGCAGCATGTTTAAAAAATGTGGGCACAACCTCGGAACTAATAGAATTATTTATAATCGTTAGTAAGGATGGGCCCAAAACATCAAAGGCTTCCACTAAGAGACGTGGTGGAACAATATCGAGGGGGCTGGAAGCTGGTTTAAGGGTGTTAATAGTTCTTTTTAGCAGTGAAAGTTAGACTTGATCAAAGGATTCTAAGACAATGTCATGATTAACAGTAGAAAGTTTATATTCAGTTTGAACAATGCCACGGCGGATAGTATCAATTTTAATGACAAAGAATGATAGAACCTGCTCACATGAATGAACACTGCTATTTAATCCCATCACAGAATGAGGGTGAATGGCCGTATTAATGGAATTAAATAAGACGCTAGGATTCTTTGAATGATGGGATACTAAATCGGCTACTAAATCCATATTACTTTCACTGCACCACTTGGAGTGTTTTTATCACTGTATCTGAGTGGGGAATCACAGCAGCAGCTGATCGGAAAGAGAATTATCGGTATACAGCATCAAGCACACGCTGCCTCAGCCATGGCAAAACGTTTCAAAGCCTTACCTGTACAGACCTCGCGGTTCAGAAACAGTTTCATCCCAAGAACTTTAAACGCAATTAATCAAGTGCTCCTTGTTTGTACTTATAAGTACATTTACCCCACTGTAAACTTGCACTACAGTTATAATATTGCACAACCTGCGCCACTTTATAAAGCACATATTTACATATGATGACGATATCATTTTTAAGATGAAATGCAGCAAAATATGCTGATTATACAGATAAAACTTTAACTTCATTTAAATAATCTGTATTGTTAATAATTAAACATGTGAGGCCACGGTGGCACAGCGCTAGCTAGTTCACATATTGCTCCTGCCTCGCGCTGTATATTTGCTGAGGCTGGCGCGACACTGGAAGGATAGACAGATAGAATAATTAAACGCGTACTACTAAGATATTTCAATGTTCCTTGAAAGTTTTAAAGAATCGTCGTTGTAAGCTTACAGATGGCTTAACGTCTGTTACAGAGCTGATTGTGTGGTGGTTGGGTATTTGGAGAAAGAAAAGTAAGGACAGGAATTGGAGGTTAGTACATTTGAAAGAGACAGTACTGCTTAAATAAATTATTTCATCGAAGGTCGCGCATGGCACAGCAGCACCATGTGTGAGACATGAACAATCACTGCGCCATCATGTTCCCATGTTAAACAACATGCTTTCATTCCAATCATCATGAAAATAATATCACGTATACATCTCAGTATTTTAATTATTCAGAGAGCTGTTATATCACTGATTTAATGGATTCTGTGTCCTGTTGGAGAAAGAGAAAGAACAGAAGCACGTAGTGATTCACACACATACAGCACATAGAAGATCAAATACAAAACAAAGCATTTAACATGCTACTTTAGTTATGATGGGATTTGAGAAATTAGTAAATTAAACGATTTTAAGATGAAGTTTATGATGTTCTACTTTAATGACAAAATAAACTACGTGATTAAAGTGGAAATTTTGAGATTAAAGTTGACATTTCGTGTTTTTTTCCCACTTTGTGCCTATTTTTTTTGTCTGTACCCAAATAAGCTATCATATGACACTGAGACGGTGGGCTACAACTCGCCTTTTCACGGCGACTTTGATATGTGACTTCTTTTTTATTTCAGGCACTGTGCGACTTTGTGAACTTGAGCTTTCAAGTTTCTCCAACATACTATGTCACTCAATTAACTTCCTTTTTGTTGATTATACCACTGTTTAAATCAACAAATAGTATGTTTTTCCTTTGCATCCACTTGGTATTCGCTGAGATTCTTATGTTTCCCCCTGTGCTTTTCCCATTGTCTTTTCACAGAACGCTGAGCTTAAGGGCTATTTATATTGATTTGCATATTCAAAGAGGCGTAATTCTGGGAGGAATTGGGGCGGGACAGCAGGCACGTGTGTTACTTTTCACGCTGACCGGGATTTATGTAGCGGAAGAACATGGAAGTTGGAGTACGCACAGATTCCTGCATCTGGATTTTTCTGTGCGTAAGCACATTTTGGCTTTTGTGCTTACGTCATGTTATAGTACGAATTCTACGCATAGCGTTATGCATGAGGCCCCAGGACTAGATAATATTTAATATTTATTGAATGTTATGTAAACCACATTTTTGAAATTCTCTGACTTAAACTTCAAAGCCTTACAATATTTACATACAGTACTTCTGACATATGACCTATGTCCATATATTCAATTTCTATTTGCCTTTTCATTATTTCTCCGAGTAATAATTTCTCTTTTTTTGCACTAATGTGATTTTTGCTTTCTTTATTTTGACACTGTGGTTTTTTCTGCTTTCATATTCTGTATCTTGCTTGGCATGTGTTTCGCACCTACGTTTTTTTTTGAGTCTTTTGAATTCCAGTTTTCATTATCTCTAACCAGCTCTGCATGTGTTTGGCCCCCTTGTTTTTTAACCTCTTTATGAAGTTTTACTTTGTTTTCTACTCTGTCTTTTATTTATGACCTCGCTTTGTCCTGATTTTTTTTCAATGACACCTGATCCGTAGTGATTATTTTCTCTTTCTTGAGTAATAATTTCAGTTTGTTTGCGCCACTGTGATCTTTACTTTCTTTTTTTTATAGTTTCTAATTTTCCTACTTTCATATTCTTTAACTTTCTCCACATGTGAATCACACCTTTTTTTTTTTTGAGCCTTTCGAATTCCACTGCTTTCATAATCCCTAATCTGCTCAGCATGTGTATAGCACCAATGTTTATGAACGTCTTTATGAAGTTCTACTTTGTCTTTTACTCTGCCTTTTAATTCTGAGCCCAATTGGACGTGCTTTTTTTCAATTCCACTTGTACCTCCTTGTAGTGAGGTTTAATTTAACTGAGTTATCTAAGGTAAAACTAGTGTCTTTTCAGCCAATAAACCAAACAATTATATCAGCAATAAAGGATTAAACTGTTATCAACAATCTAGCCAATCACTAAAAAAAATTCAGACTATCTTAAAAATACACATCTATAGATCTACAAACACATATAAGCATTAAAGCAACTGTTTTTTGCTCTTAAAAAGTTGCTTTTTAAATGAGGTCATTATTGCATCATGTACTGAGTACAGTGAAATTCCTACTTGAATTTGTTAATCAGCATGCAACACGTTCCCACAGCTCGACACTATTACAAGTCAGTGCAACAAGCTTACCTCAAAACATGTGTCTCTCTCACATAAAAAAAATTCAAGAGATGTTATCAATTAATAGAACTAGGTTATTGGTTACATTTTTATGTTCAGTAAATCATTTATATATATATATATATAATATATATAAATATATAACAATGTTTCTAGAAACAATTGTTTGCACCATAATATGTGTTTAATACTTAAGCTAATTTCACACCAGTCTTATCGACTGAACTAGCAGGCTCTGGGCAAAAAGTGGTAGTTAAATGTGGTAAGAAAGCAAGAAGCCAGTAGGTGAACATGCAGTGGTCCCTGGCACATAAGGTCAGTATGTCAACAGATAAGAGTGCAGATGTGATATGATGCATCATGAGACATTTCAACACCAAGTGAGAAAGACAGGACAAAGTAAACTCATATATTTTGTCTAACTATAATTCCTAAATGTATGAAAAAAAAAAATCCAAAAAATTTTTCAGTGTAAAACTGAATTTGTGATAATTTGTGCTTTCATTCAACTTTCTCCCATTTGCATAATATGTTGTTTTCTTAACCTCTTTTGTTTTTAATATTATTCATAGATTGCTTTTCTTTTCTGTTTTTCTCCAATAGGACTCAAGCTGCCAACTACCAATGCAGACACCACCTTTGAAGATGATGATGACGATTCCAATCAGGATGGAGAGGACAAGTGCTGTCAATGTCCAAAAACAGAAAGCGAGCTTGCAATGGCAGCAGAGGAAATATCTTTCCAAAAGAAATTTGAGAATTTTTTGCACAACTCCATATTTATGCCAAAGTAAGTTCAATGGCTACTCTTACCACATGAAAATAATTGTCTTTATTCTAAAACTTCCTGCACATTCTTTGATGATCAACTTTGTCAAATTTATTTATGTACTCAATATTAATGCACTTTCATTATATATTGGATAATGAATGTTAGCTTGCATATCTATATCTGTTCTTTAAATATGATTTATTTTATAATTATTTATAAATTATACAATATGCTTAACTTGGCTGTTGGCAAGTTGTTGTGGTTGGTGGCGGTGTAATTGTTAGTCCAGGTTCAAATCTTGGGCTCCTCATAATTGTAAGAAGTTGATGTTCTCCTCAGATTTCCTCAAATATTGTTGAGCTCCTCACCATAATTGAGTGTCAGTAACCCTGTTAAGAACTTTATTTTCATCACGGAACTAAAATATTGTTTGATTATTTTTATTATTGATTATTTTGACCCCACTACACATAGCTGCCAAGTACTCAAGAGTGTGTTGATGGTCACAGTTTGATGAGGTGAAGAGATCCACAAAACTGATACTACCCGGCCTTTGGGTTCACATTTATATATCCACTCTGGGTGGGAGTGGACAAGGTAATTGGACATGACCATTTCCACCATCTGGTCGGCTGTATTCTTGCCCTACAATTTGAATGCCTGGGCTCACAATCGAACCATTAGTACCGGCAAAGCTGTGCCTGACAGAGTTGGGTAAGCCCATAGTGGGCAAAAATGTATCTCTTCAGGGTTGGGTAATCAGCAGCAATGTAGACAAGTTAGAAGGTACACCCACTGTTGTTGCAGACAGCGCTGATGGGTGGCAGTTCTTTCAAAGATTAACAGGTAGGTCTCAACATCATCTCTGGGATACACAGGGGCCAATAATTGCATGGTGCCTTGTCCCTGCATGGGGAATTGTGCTTTGGCTACTTTGTGTCAGGTGTCAGTGTTCAGCTACCTGCAACCGCAGCTGGGAGCCATGAACTGTTGAGCTATTGAACAATCTCCGGAAGGTATGCTGGTCCGGTCATCTTACACCAGCAAATCCTGCTGACAAGACAGATGTGGAAGGAACAAGAAACAAGGAAGCAGAAAACCGAAGAAAAGTTGGGGTGCCACCCTGGGTCACCCCATTTACTGCAAGTGTCCAGAAAAACAAAATTGGGTGTGTGATGGCGTTACAGAAAAACAGGCGTAAAAGCTGCCTCTTAAGCCTCAATGGCTTCCGAAAATACTCAGCTCTGTCGAGCAGGTCTGTGTCTGGAAGCTCATTCATGTGAGGCATATAGATCCTCCAACTGAGATGGTATCTTCCGCAAGCCCTCAGATTAATATGGTCCCGTCCAGAAGTGGCATAACTTAATTGAGATGGGGGCATGACTAGGTTAACCTCACTTAGGTGGATTCTCGGAGCTAAGGAGGAAGAAAGAAATTATATTCTTAGTGTTGGCGTCCCTCTTGTCCCAGCGAATGATTACATATCTTAGCAGAGCCTGGAAGGAGATCCTCAGACGCCCATATGTAACATATGTCATATGATTCATCCTGCTAAGTGAAATTACACTTGACTAATGAAGAGGAGATTCTGTTTGCCAAGTGAATGCTATTTGCAATATATTAGAAAGATTGTTAGTTTTATTGCAGATAAGGAAGATTACTGTATGTCTTACCTGTATTACTGATGCTTGCAAAAATATAGCTATTATACATTGTGGCCACTAGAGGGCCAGGTAGCCCCAAACCACAAACAACCGCATGGACACAAGTCCCATTTAAAAAGATGGTTTCTTTTTAAGGCTACTTTCCACAAAGGTTCCAGTGGTGCAATAAACACAATTCTCTTCCCATTCTCTGTTTCTTTTCTCCTCTACACTTCACTGGCAAGTTTTGTCCACTTCACCTGAAACTGACTGTCCTGAATGAGGTTGAGCAGCTTTTTTTATCCTGGACTTGAAAGTACTTCCGATGCTAAGGCATAGGTGGAAGTACTTCAGGGTCAAAAGGAAGTCACATAAAATAGAGATGAGGAATCTATGTAGCACCCCCTGGTGTCCCTCACTGAACCTGACAAGTCTGCTCTACAGGACTACTATATCCAGTGTGCCTTGCTGTCTCCTATTGTGTCGTGGAGCCCATAGTCCTGCTGAGTTGTCCCCCCTGTCCTTTCACTTTAGTGTCCTACCAGCTAGAAATTGTTCCTGGATCCAACCCAGCTGGGACGTCAGTGTACGCACTGTCGCTTTGCCATTTTTAGTGTTTTATTCCTAATCAAACCCCACAATTGTGCTTACAATAAAAAAACTATTCATTTGAAGATAGTTTGGAGTACAAAAGAAAAATTAAACGACAAAGAACCACACAAAAACTCTCTGTTATTCCTTCTCAAAATCTCCAAATGCAATACTTGGGGAAGGTATGGCAGTTAAAGAAGCCTGTCTTTTAGTTGTGCCTAGTAAGAGTTCAATATTTAACAATTTAAGACTGAAATAATTTTGGGACTTCAAACAATTTCAATTCTTTCAAGTGTTTTGTCAAGAAAAAAGGTTTGATACCCCTGGCCTAGGGATATCACGTGACATTTGATCACATATGAATCAAAAAGTTCTTGTTTTGATCAGTAAGAGTACTATTTTCTAAAGTCATGCTGTGTGATGATCGTTGGCAATAATCAAGATCCAAGATAATGCTCTGCTTTGTGGCATTGGCTTTATATTAGCGGGGTCCCCAGACCAGACAGTACAACATTCTGGGGGTCTCCAACATTTAAAAAACGCTTGGAAACCTCTGCTCTGTGCCATTGTGGTTGGTTTATAATCACTTTGTCAAAGACTGAAATATTCTTACCTAAGAAGCTACATTCAAGTCATTAAAGAATGTTGTTTGACTTCACACATCATGGGCTTTTTTTCCCAGTATATAAGGGAACAGTAATAACTATTCCAAACACATTCAGGTCAGTATCTTTAATGCCTCACACTGCAGTGATTTCCAACAACAGTATGTTTTAAGCAATAATTAGTTCCCCCAAACCTAAGGTCAGGTGTTCTCAAACAGAAGTTAGGGAATATCTTAAGTGCTTTAAATCATAATGACTAAGAACATGTAGTCTGATATTAAAAGGGGTTCTCCAGAAGATACTTTCTACTTACAGAATATTTTCCCCCTATTTTCTTGTCTATACAAGCAATATGTTTATAATGTAAGCTATTTTACTTGTGTCATTTAATCCTGTATAATCCAGAAATGGCTTGCTTCATTTCTTGTGGAAACATATAACAAAAATACCATGCAGTCTAATTTTAGTAACAAAGATGTAACATAAGCAGCCCTATTGAAAATCATGTTTAAAAAATAAACGAGTAAATTATGTTTTCTTTTTTAATCTTGTGTTGTAGGTCTTGGAAAGTAGAGTCAGTAATTAAGAATTCACTAAGGTAAGCATGATTTTATATATACTGTACTTTGTGTAATTATTAGCCTTTCCCCAGAATGTTGCTTTAGTTTGCCCAACAGTAACACACCATAGACACGTGAAATTTGTTCCCAAGTAGTGTGGTAGGGAGTGCCACTCTAGGCACTTTTAAAACGTCTTGGAAAAATTGGGCAAATAGGTTAGGTTCACTTTGTTGAGCTGAATGGCCTGTTCTTGTTAACATTGTCGCAACATTTAAAAAGAAATACTCAGAAATGATTATTAATGTTTTATACTAAATTTGTATATTATAGTACTTTGTTGAATTCTTATGCAATTAGGGCAGAGTGGTGGCTCTGAGGCTAGAGGATCTGCACCAGCAATCATTTGAATCCTTTAAATGCCAAAAGTGATTCCGCTCTGTTGGGCCCTTGAGCAAGGCCCTTAACCTGCAATTGCTCTGTCCTGGATATGATGTTAGCCTGCAACCAGCCCTGCAAGCAGGTCCTCCAACTTGCAAGGGAAAATTTGGGGGTGGGTGGCAGGATTGACACGTCAGCCACCGTATAAACTCACACATTTGAACTAGTTTGATGTTGCATGGCTGCACTCGGGTCCTAATTTGGGATCTTGATGTGGTTCGTCATGTGATAAGTGCTGCAATTCCCTGTATCAGTGCATTCTCCTAACCTCTGTCATATGCAATTAATTTTAATAAACAAAGAGTTAAAAGCACAGCATATTCCCCGATTAAAAGTGAAGTGTGAATAAAGTCACACAAACACGTGATTCCAATTTGACTACATGAATATTAGTAAACACTGTCTATAGTTTTAGTATAAATTAGGAAAAAGTTAATGTTGTGTTTGCAATACTTTTTATACATTTTAAAATAACCACTTGTTTCTTATTGAAATTTATTGCAATTGATCATCATTGAGCTTATGTAGCTTCAGTTCAAAATGCTACGTTAGTTAAACGACTGGGGTGTATTAATTTGTGATAGACATGAATTTCAAACAGTATTCCATTTACTGTAATATTTTTGTATCCTAAAAGACACTATACATGGTAGCGTGACTCTAGATTCTTTAGATTTAATATATACTGTATTCTCTGCTTTTCCCACCAGAGTACCCTGTGGACCAAGACGTGCAGGGGTTGCAGGACCTTACAGTTGTTCCTATTCCGGACACGGCAAACAGCTGAAGAAACGACGGGACACAATATGGGTCGCAAACATGACTGTGGCCAGCAGAAATGATACTTCCATAGATGGACTTAACGTGACAGTGGAAAATCAGAGCACTGTGAATCATACCAGTTCTAGCTCCAAACCAGAAGATAATGAGTACCCCATTCAAGAAGATAAAGTATTTATGCGTGAGCGCACTGTCATTTCCAATCTTCATCACTTCACTTTTTATCGAATTGACATCCATGCTTGTAATCATGCGGCTCATATGGTGGGCTGCAGTGCTGCTACTTTCGTCTTCACTCGAACCATGCCTGAATGTGAGTTTACAGTTTTTACTTTCAGTTTTTAACTTCTTCTATGTAAGCTATATAATAGGGCTTGGGATTTTTTCCTTTTTTCTTTTTATTTGTTTTGCTGTTTGTTATAGCTTGTTTCAAGAAATCTGGAAAAGTATTTTAGCAGATATTAAGTTTGTGATTATAATTGAATTATTTGTTTTACTAGTATGTTTTGCTCCAAGATATCAAGATAAAGATTTTGGCAGATAAGGCTTTGATTCTGTTTGCATTACTAATGGAAAAAAGAAACACAACTTCATGTTGAACTAAAACCCCAGCCTTTATTACTGAAATGACAAGAAGCCAATGAAAATATGAAAAAAAAAATACAAATGAATAAACAGAAAAGTATGAATTACTCTAAACATTAACAGTTGCTTTACAGCGCTTCATTACCTTGTCCATCTGCCTTCGGAAACGAATTAAAGAATCTCCCTCCAACGGTTGATCCCATTTTCTAACAATAAAATTATGTGAAGAAAAAGACCACACATTATAGTAGGGTTAGTTGGTTTCAGATACACAAGGGGGTACAGCATCACTTGTTCTCTCTGCTGCTTTAAAGTAATTTCTCTGTTTAAGTTCAGTTTTTCACTTTCAAAATATGTGACTCCTCTTCTCCAAAAACGTGATCATCTTTATTTGAAAAAGTAAGTTCTAACTTAGGTAAAAATCCAAATTTATTACTGGATTATTCTGCAAGTCCAGACTTTGTGACCTAATGTATTTTATTCTTTTATTTGCACATTACCTTTGAATCACCAAATGATGCTATCGGGTATAACAACTTAGTAGCATGTTTTGATTTGTATTTCAGTATCTGCTGCTCTTTGGGGCTTCTCCACATTGACCCCCTATGCTGACTTAATTACAGATACTCACCTACCCACATATTCAGATATATCTCAGGCAGTGACCATTGTGCTGATGTTCATAATCTTTAGTAGTGGACACCTTAACTATACAAGTTTGGACTGTTGTTGTGCAAACTGGCTATTAACAGCACTTAGTCGTAACACTCCGTAACAATTAAATATTTGCAGTATCTGAAATGTTGGCTGAGCTATGTTAATAGGTCGTCCACTACAATCTGCCACCAAATGAACTAATGACATGATTTGGCGTTAAACTTAAATGTGAGTTATTGGCTCATGTGTTTTATTATATTTTAAAATTGTGTTTCCACAGTATATGCAGATAACATTCCTGGCAAGGTGACTTGGGAGCCGGTGGGTAAGAATGTTATCTTGTTAAAGTGGGAAGAGCCTCCCAGACCCAATGGACTGATTCTCAAGTACCAGATAAGATACACAAAGCTCAAGAAAGACCAGGATGAGGTATGGAAAACGTCTGTCATCCACGTTTGAGAACAAAATGACTATCTGTGTGACATTTTCATTTCTTAACTTTGTCAATAGATTAGCTATATATATTCTCTATATAATTAGCATCAGTACAAACATTTAGACCCACATATATAATTTATTGCTGTTAGAAAATGAAAATACTCCCTTAATTAATTTTATTTAAATTTAGTCAACTGAAAACCTACAGATGGGTTTTCAGTTAAAAACATGACAAAGCTAACACAAATGGAGTGGTCCATAAACAAAATAAGTGTAATTTTTTAGGTGACTGGGAAATATGGAAATGTAAGAGCTGATAAAATCAGTTATCCTTTCTTGAAAACATGAAACTATGTCTTCAGTGAGGTATGCAGACAGTATAATTATTAACGACTATAGTTGTAAACACAAGCTTGGAGTCAGTGTATGGAAATGGAAGAAATGTGACACTGAGTAAATTATTGCCATAACACATTGAATTGGACACCTTGTATTCACAAACACTAACTAATTATTACAAACTGTTACATACCAGTTTTATTTCCAGTAACATTTATGGCATGAAAATTCTGGTGGGGCCATGCCAGAATTGCCCTCTACTGGTGCAGATGTCTCTAGCATAAACATTAACTTACCTAACTAGTAATATCTGTCCCTCTTTTGTTAACAACTAACAGGATATGCAAGTTCATGCACCTTTCATGTCACAAAAATGAATCAAACATGGGATGCTGGTATCTAGTTGGTCCCGAATGGCACTAGATTACTGTAATACACTGTGACATTTAACAAAATTCTGCTATATAAATGTAAACGTTAAATAAACTGACAGTCTTGCAACCACCACCTGCCAAGGAAAATATACTGGCTGTGAATTGTCTAAATTAAAACACCACCACCCCAGATTTACACACACTGCATTACTTGAACTGCACACTGCTTTTCTGGTAGTAGAAGCAGCACTAACTACTGCATGGATTGGTGTTTTCTGGTCAGCACAAGACCACCTAACAATTATTAGTAGAAATTGATTTTCTACATGCATACCTGCTCTTTTTGCACCAAGTTCTATGTTTCTTTGAAATAGGAGCATGGCACTGCTAGGTTCTTTTCCACAAGATTGAAGGGGCACACGTAGGCTTTCTCACTCTCTTGTTCAAATTTGGTTGGGTGATGTTATGTCTCTGCTAAGTAACTCTATGCAGAGTAGTGCTCACATCAAAAAAAAATCATTTGAGTCCGGAGACAAGTCCAATTGACATCTGATTTATGTCAAACTTGATCTTCAGTATATAGAAAAACAGTCAGATGCAAACTAATTAACATTGGATGGATGCATTACTTTTATCTGGATATACTCTACACCAAAGTATGGTATACAACTGGAATGAATAACCCTTTTATTGGCAAAGTAAAAGTCCCTTTAAAACAGGCAAAAACAACACTGAATTCTTATCCAACAGGTGTAAATCAAGATGCAACATAATAACAATGCATTCCTGATGCTGATCTACTTTCTCTTTTTTCCCAAATTGCTGTGGCTATCTTAAGCGAGCAAATGGTCCTGAATTTTCCATACTTCTTTGCTTGTGTGTACTGCATGGACACAATGAGGAAAAGCTCAAACTGGAAGTGCAAAGATGTAACAAAAATAACAGACAGTCTTCATTTTAATATGTGTGATAAGCTTCAAGCCCTGCTGCTAAACTGTAAGGTTCAGGTTAAACATGTGGACACACACACACTCACACACACACACCCAAATGCACACACACACACAAGAGCATAGACAACACTGCAGGTCCAATAGGTGTAGCCGCCTAAGCCGGAAACAGGCTTTCAGCATCTGGCATAAAGACAATTTCAAAAAACTACAAGAAGCAATATTTTTTGACAAACGTAAATACACTGAGCATATAACAGAGAAGTAGAAAAACATTACTTAGGAAGACAGAGCTGACAGTTGTTATAAACAAGCTTATTATTTATTGTGCCCAAAATTTTGTGAGGTTGTGCCCCACTGGCCCTTAACTTGGAAACTCTGCTGTTTATTTCATATATTCTGTCATAAACATTGGACACTAAAAATATGCAGAGAATCACAATGGCCATTAATAGTTGCCTTAAAATGGTGATATAGCTGGATATAGTGGTCAAAGCCAATGTAAAGACGTTTATGATAAGTTAGGACAAGGCTGGTGTCTCCTCTAGGTGTGATTATTCTTTGCACGTAATGCTGCTTTGGCTCCTCATAATCAAGTACAGAGAGTTCATAAAGTAGTTAGAAGGATGAATAGATGGCTATCAGTTACGTGTCTTTTTTTCTTTCTTTGTATTTTCAGTACAGTGCATATCTTCTGGATTGTAGTATCATTTGAGAAAACTGAATAATGACAAAAGCATGTTTCATTTAATTATCAGGAGTTTGAAGCAGAGGAATGTGTCCCTAGAAAAATGTATGAGAAATTCAAAGGTTATCAAATCAGGAGACTGCAGGCAGGCAACTATAGTGCCATTGTTAGAGCAACGTCACTTTATGGAAACGGTTCTTGGACTGAACCAGTGAACTTCTATATACCTGGATCAGGTAAGCATCTTGTACTTGTTTCCCTTTGTTCATAAATGTGCTGTATTTTTATGCATTGAATGAATGCAGAAAGATTTTGTTGAGCAAAAATGAACTTTGTTTTGTCAGTGCAAGAAGCATTCTATATTGTAGTGATGTCTTCTGTGGTCTGTGAACATCAAGATTTGTAGGAGAATTGATGTCTTCCAAGGCTGGTAGCACAGGGAGGATAGTCATGGTTCTGCATAGTTCTTTGTTGGCAATTGCCCTAACCAGTACTCACATTAAACTCACATTAGTATTTTTCAGGTCAAAGTTATTTCTTCACAAATATGGTATTTATCCGTTTGCCATGCAAATTTGTGTTCTAAAGTTAAGCGTTTTCTATAAATGTAAAAGAATATCTTGATGACACTTTAGCTTTGCAGTGGAGAGTTTGGGGCACAAAGGAAAAGCTTACAAACTTATCAAATACATTAATTTTTAAAGCCTAGATGGCAGTTGAGTATTGATCTATGCCTTCTATGTTTCTAACACATGATCATGACAACAAAAGTGAATCTGGAAATAATCATTTTATCGCATGTTCTTGGTACTATTTTTTTCATATTAAGAATATGTTTTCTACTCACTTGTGTAATTTCTCACATAAATATGGAATTAAATCAAAACAAAACCAACCACATTGGAATTAAACTTTACTGTGATTTGGTCTTTCAAAAGGAAACCACCCCCTGTGGAGTGAAAAGTTGTTGTTGCACAGGAAGACTGGCATTCACACACAGCTGGCCTTCTTTTAAAATGGCTGAATCTCATAATATTGGTGTTTGTTCAAAAATGACATGAATAAACTATTTTAAAATGTATATAATCACAAGATATGGATGAATACTTAAGAAATGATTTGGGTTGAAAAATGGATGTATTTGGTAAGTTTTTTAGCTTTTCATCCATGCCCCATAGCCACCAATATGAAGCACCAGTGTGGGCAAGATATTTTTGTAAAGTTATAGAAAGTGCTTAACTTTAGAACACAATTTTGTGTGGCAAATGCATATATAGCTTGTATATGAAGAAATAACTTTGATTTGAAAAATCAAATACTTACTGTATCCTTTAACAAGCTATTAGCTAACGACATACAGTGTTGTCATTTCTAAATGCTGTGACTGAAATGTATGCAAATGTCCTTAAATGAAAGTCTGCAATGTCCATTTTAATCACACATGAATTATATGATGTGTAATTTTAAACTGTGGAGCAGAGGGGTCAAAAATGTGTCTGTATCCCAAACATTATGGAGGACACTGTATGTATTTCAGTCAATGTATGCTTATGTGTGGGAGTTCCACTCATCCACTGAGTCTCTAGGTCACTACAACACATTTGCAACTCTACATATTCATAGCATTTTTCAAACTTATCTTCTCCCAGTCTTCAAAAAGATCATTGTAACATGTTTAACCCATTTATATCAAAGTGCTAGAGTATCTTCTATACCTGTAACAATTAATGAATAGGTAAATGCAAAAAATTGTTGATTGCCTTTATTAAGGTGATTTCTGAACCTACATACAAATGATTTTGAATGCTGGACATTGCTTCAGAACACTTGGGCCAGAGAGTCTGCATATAGAAGCAATTCAGTAATATGAAAATGCTAAATAATTTGAATGAATATGCTTAATAATTTAACTGTACTGCAACAACAGAACACATTCACTGACTACTGTAAGTAAAGTAATGAAAACCTAACAAAAGTAAATGAACAGGCCTTGATCATGTATTAAGTTTTCTTAGGTATCTTAAGATACATAGCTATTCATGTATTAATTGCACACTTTTTGATATTTTTTCAATACAGAGGAAGATGTTTCATTCACCACCTTTCTTCTAATGCCTGTGGTTGTCATTGTACTCATTACACTGACAGTGATCTTTATGTACCTCTACTATAAAAAAAGGTAAATGTTTTGTTCTTCTACTTTATTTGCCTCTGTAGAGGTTTTATCCTTTCTAAAAGTGTTATGTATAAAATGTGATCTAAAAGTTTTGAGTTTTAAACATTTAAGAGAAACACCAGTAAAACCAAACAAGTCTTATATTTAAAATAAACTCTGTGAACACTAATACATTAATCATCATATTCAATTAAATGAAACATTTTGTCTGACTTGATCAACCTCTCTTCTGTAGTTGGCTAAGTGTCTTTTCTTCATCACTGGCATAATGTGTTCCACTGAGGTAGGCCTTCGATTATGGAACACTTGTGGCAATTATTTGCATTCATTCATTTGCAGAGCAATGTTTGTGTCCCACGCAGTGCAAAGGAACATAGCTGGTTGGTGACTTTCCTCACTACTTTTCCCCTGACTGACTACTGCTAACACCAAAACAAATCAACATCCATTGACTGCTTATGTGAGCCTTTTGAGACACAACAACAACAAAAACAGCATTTATTTGTATAGCACGTTGTCATATAAATGATGTAGCTCAAAGTGCTTTACAAGATGAAGAAAGAAAAGTTTATAAAAAATATAAAATATAAAAATAAGATTAGGAAATACTAAGTAACCAAGAATAAAGTAAGGTCCTGTGGCCAGTAGGACAGAAAAAACAAAAAAAAAAACTCCAGTGGGCTGGAGAAAAAAAACAACAAAATCTGCAGGGGTTCTGAGGCCACGTGACGATCCAGACCATTCTACCCATGGGCATTCTACCTGACATAAATGATCTCAATCAGTTCTCATGGTTTTCAGGCTTCACGTGAAAGAATTAGATGATGATGTTCACGTGGACCTCTGACCTTCAATCCATCAATGTAGGGACAGCACAATGCTTTGATCAGGTGGTGGTGGTGCCACCGCAGAAAACCAGAACAAGAACAGCACAGAAAATAGTGGTTAGTATGGATTGTGGAGCCATGATAAAAACGATTTTATTAAATGCATATACAGAATATCAGGGTGGCACTAAAATGAAGCTATGAGAAAGCCGTATTAAAATAATGAGTTTTTAGCAGTTCTTTAAAATGCTCCACTGTATTAGTCTGGCGAATTTCTATTGGTAAGCTATTCCAGATTTTAGGTGCATAACAGCAGAAGGCCACCTCACCACTTCTTTTAGGTTTAGCTCTTGGAATTATAAAAAGACATAAATTTGAAGACCTAAGGTTACAATTTGGAGTGTAAGGTGGTAGACATTCGGAGATTATTTAAGGTTTTGTAAACCATAAGCAGTATTTTAAAGTCAATTCTAAATAGCACAGGTTACCAATGTAGTGACATAAAAACTGAAGAGATGTGCTTGGATTTTCTTTTCCTAGTTAAGATTTTGGCAGTTCCATTCTGCACTAGTTGCAATCGATTGATGTCTTTTTTTGGAAATCCTGAGAGGAGTGCGTTACAGTAATCTAGATGACTAAAAACAAAAGGGTGAACTAATTTTTCAGGATCTTGCAAATTTATAAGAGATCCAACTTTTGTTATATTTCTTAAGTGAAATAATGCTGTCCTGGTAATCTGATTAATATGTGATTTAAAATTCAGGTCAGAATCAATAATTACCAATAAATTCTTTACCTCTGTCTTGACTTTTAAGCCTAAAGTTTATTTCTAATACCCTCACTATTTCCATTTTTGCCAATCACTAAGATTTCTGTTTTTTTCCTTATTTAGTTTAAGAAAATTAACTACTCATCCATTCAGAAACACAAGTAAGACATTGTGTCAGTGAATCAAGAGAGTCGGGGTCATCAGGTGCTATTGATAAATACAGTTGTGTGTCATCAGCATAGTTGTGGTAGCTCACGTCATGCCTTAAGATAATCTGACCTAATGGAAGCATGTAGATCAAAAAGAACAGCGGACCCAGGATAGATCCTTGTGGAACACCATTTAGAATATCAAAGTATAATTACCACAACTAACAAAGAATTTTCTACGTACACATGTAATCAATAGGTTCTACACCCAACATTATAAAATATTGGCCGCATGACATTGCTAACAATGGCCTAGAAATTTAATTTCTCTGATGCTAGACAATCAACATACTTATATAAATTATTGTTTATTCTTTCGGTATTGTTCCAGAAATCAACATTTTAGGTACATCACGTGCAGAGAGCAGACTCATATTTCATTTTTCATTAAGAATAGATTGAACTAATCCATAAATAATCCCTATTGTGTCCACTGTTATATATCATCACTCCTCTATCCTCCATTACAATTTGCTCTATGTTTCCAATGTTTCTTTTGTTTTCCATCATCTTCACAAGACATTTTATAATAGTAGAATTCTGCAACCCATTCTCTTGATTATAGCATCTAAAGGAGACTTGATCTGGTATATATTGACCAGGTGAAAATTAATCTCTGATGACACATAGTTTTTCACTCTTGCAGATTCATTGATAGCATAATACTTGATTTTGTAGATTTCAGTATCCATGTTGACTTGATTCTGAAATATAAAAGATATTCTGTAAACAACCAAAGCTAAAACTTGTAATTCACATATATAGTATATAACATCTAATCCTTGGCCATTTATTAAATATCATACAAGAATAAACCTTTCAGCGTAAACCTCAGAACATTTTGATCACCTTTTGTATGATTATGAATATGATTTACTTGCAGATTTGTACACTTTTCAGTATACGGTATAATAATGTGTTTTCATGTTTTCATGTTGTCACAGCTGTAGCACAATCAACTAACTGAAAATAAATAATATTTGTCAGCTATTATGATATAATCCTACATTCAACAGAAACTACATAAAAATAATTACATATATATATATATATATATATATATTGTGATACTGGTTCTTTGATTTATTAAGGTAACCCCAATGTGCATATTGAGATAGGATATCTTGATACATAATATTCAACAGTAAACAATGTATTAATCTAATAGAAGTTTAATCCCAATTGCAATGTACTTCAATGAAACTCAGAAACAAGGCATTATGTGCTTATCACTTGCTTGTTTGAACAGTTAATACATTTGATAGCAGATTGTTTAAGGAATATTGAAAATATAAGGTGTTTAATATTTAAGCAAACATCGACGCATATAAAAAAAGCAGTAAAAAAAACTTAAAAGTAGAAATACGTCCTGGTAAAATTGGAATGGGGTGAAGATGTAGGGCATGGGTGGGCAAAGTCAGTCCTGGAGGGCCGCAGTGGTTTGCCCACCCCTGATGTAGGGTGATTTTTTGTTTTTTTTGGGGGGAGTGTGGGATATTACAAGTCTTTAGCTTCTACTTTCTATTTCTTTAAAAAAAAATAATAACAAATAATACATTCTAATATTTATTTATTTGTTAATTTAAATGTTTATGCTTTCAGAAACAATCTACTTCATATCCTATATACATCAGTCAACCCAGAATACTTCAGTGCTTCTTATGGTGAGTGAGACTAATCCTTTCCTTCTAACTAATACTGTATGTAATTAAAATTTTTAGAAAAATACTGTGCAGGTACTTTAGACACTGAATTACCTGCTATTATTAAATAAACTGTTAGTGAGATGCAATCTTATTGTTTGAGGAGGGGATGGAGTGGCTAGTACTGTATTTCTGGTGATTCTGGTTTTTGTTTTTATTGCAGCCAGGGCTTCATACAGTAGTTTAGGCCTCATGTCTTAAAAGAGAAGCTGACCTGCATAACAGACATTACGTTGGCCATACATTTTGCTAACATTCAGATGAGCTATCTATAAGAAAATGTGAAATGTATTTAGTATTTTGAAAGTAGATATGGGTAATAAAATTCATATTTATTAAACCAATAATTCCTTAATGATCTTTTTAGTACTAGTTGTGCTAGTAAAACTGACCACTCTTATGGCATTTTGCTGGAAATATGCAGTGGAGGTCACTAAAGCATTGGCTTGGTTTAGTAACTCTAGCCTAGTCGGGTCAAATCTTTGTTTTAACATTATTTTCAAACATCAGGAAAAGTTAACAGTCATTAGCAGCTAGAAATCTCATTCACTTAGCCCAAGCTGATGCAAGGTAGTTTCTACCACGTTGCTGTTGCTGGTGTATAACATCAAACAACAGATTGTTCCAATACAACCAATTTTCTTATTTTTAAACCATTATTTGGTATTTTCTATTTTTTTGACATCTGCCTAAATTATTATTTTTTCTCTCTCAGACATAAAATAGCATGTTTTAAGTATGATAGAGAAGCTCTTCTAACTGCTGTAATACTCATTTCATTTAATTAAGACCCAGCTTCACATAAACCTCAGCTGCATCTGTCTTTTTGTGGTAATGTTTTCCAGCACTGTATGTACACTGTTAATCACCAAAAGGCCATTGATTTGGGAGAATGTAAGTATGTCTGCGAGTACAGTATGTCTGGCAAAAAACTGGTGTCCCTTCCAAGGTTGGTTCCTTACTTGCTGCTGTAATAAGCTTTGGATATCCACAGGTTGAGAGAATAAATGGATAAATGGGTGGATAGAAGGATGGATGGGCAAGTGCATGCATTGTCATGCCATTAGCATGCAGTAACTGTTGCTGTAGTGCACATCATACCTGGAACACATCACTGAAATGGACTCTGGGCCATGCAGAAAAGTTATGTTTCAGAAATGAAACTGTAGAGTATGTTATAAAATTGGATATTTATTTCTCATCTTGAGTCTATACAGTATATACAGTATGTACATAGACCCTGTAATATGAGAAACAGAAAGTCCCATTACAGTAGATGTTGAGAACTTATTACAGAGGTTTTGAATAATTAGGAGAATGAAGGATTCAAAGGTATTTAATCTTAGCAAACAAGTTCAGAATATGACAAGTACCTAAACTGACCTCAATTCAACTATAGCAAACAATGCTAGAGGATGTACATGAAAAGAATCTGACATCATACAGTTCTTTAAAAGAATGGTTGAAGGTATGATTGAGTAAATTACATTTTGAAAACCTTTCATTTATTTTTTTATATTTGCAGACATTTTTTTGATATGCTCTTAACCTTTTTATAACAAATAACAAAGATAATCAAAATCCATTCGGTTTTTTTTAGGTTGACATTTTCCTTTGATTTATGAAATATATTGTTGAAAATCATATCAAAATAAAGAATGGCATATGATTTTCACTTTTTTCATTTTAAATTAGTACTGATTTTCTTTTTAGACATTATAGATTTATTTATCATGATTTTTTTTCCACAGTGTACAAGCCAGATGAGTGGGAGGTGGTCCGTGAAAACATTACCATTGTCCGAGAGCTGGGCCAGGGGTCCTTTGGCATGGTGTATGAAGGATTATTGAGAGGCCCCAGTGGAGATCATGATGTCCGGCGTGTCGCTCTCAAGACTGTCAGTGAATCAACCGGCATTAGGCAACGCATTGAATTCTTGCGAGAGGCTTCTGTAATGAAGGGATTCAGCTGTCACCATGTGGTAAGGAAATAAAAACTATTATTATTATTTAGCTTAAGTTTAGCTTGAGACTTCAAAGAGTGCATATGTATATGTATACATCTCTCTCTATATATAAAATTCTGTCTGTCCGCTTTTCACGAGAGAACTAAATGGATTTAGATTGATAGATAGATAGCTAGATAGATAGATACTTTATTAATCCCAAGAGCAAATTCACATACTCCAGCAGCAGCATACTGATAAAGAACCATATTAAATTCAAGAATGATAACAATGAAGGTATAACAGACCTTCACAAAAAATTGTGTTTTTTTCTATAATTTGCTTGAACATTCTGGTTGATTTTGCAACCTCTCTCATCACGCTAAGTATCATAGTTCACTTACGGTACTAATTTATTTGTGTGAATCCGAGAGAGACGCAGCGGGCCGAGGGGAGGGGGTCGGGACACTCCTCACTCATGCACCAGCCAGGCTTATCTTACATCCGCTTAGCTAGCAAATGAGAGAACTACTTAGTGGATTTAGATCTGGCTTTTTTCTAGAATTTGCTTGAACATTCCAGTTGATTTCATGACTTCTCTCATCACACTAAGAATCATAGTTCGCTTGCATGAGCGATATATTCGCACTAATCTGAGACAGAGGCTGCGGGCCGAGGGGGAAGCGTGACGTCAGGAGTAGGGAGCAGGGCAGGGCCCTCGTCGTTGTCCTGTTTCACTACTATGTGGGCAAAGCTACGGGGGACAACTAGTACAGTACATTATTGATATCTAAAAACACTTTCAAGCGTTAATTGTGTACATGAGATTTTCTTTAATAGAGGAGCATATTTCATTAAAAGTATAATGAATACTTGATTTATAATGAGTAAAGAGATTTACAAAGCAGGTTCCAAGGTAACAACTTAATTATGTTTAGCTATCTTACACTGTAAGCTTATTGACCTATTATAATAACACTTTTTTACTTTATTGGTAATCAATGTTTGGATCTGAAGTGAAGTTACATTCTAAAGTTGTTTATATAGATATTTCTGTTACATGATAAAATAAGTAAACACTTTGACTAATGATTGAATTATTCAACATGTTAACTGCAGACATTCTAATTATTGGTGAAGTAAAATTTATCAATGATAATTTTGAAAAAACTTTAAATAATTACTTTGACCTTTACTTATGTAATTTCACTAAGGTTTTCAAAACCGTTACTATGTTAATTACCATGTTTGCTTAATTCTAATCCTGGAAGTCATTGTCTGAAATTAATTATACACTATTTCAGCATAATTAAAATAATGATAAGATTTTAAATTTTATTTGTGGCTAAGACTTCGGTTACTAATTTGGTGAAAAGACGTTTGCTATTAGATTGCTTAATTCTTAGCCTACTTCACATTGTTTGATGCATCATTGCAATTGTAGGTCAGAAAGGACAGATGATAACACTGTTCTTTAGACAAAATCTCTTCACATTACTTACTCATTTGCAAAATGGGGTCTCGTAGCCATACAATATAACAAAGTTGTGGGAAAGTGGGCAGTGCTGTTCAAGTTAACATGAGGGATTATAATCATTTTGGACTTCTGCAAAGTGGCTAATGTATTTCCATCTGGACTTCTGCAATGATCACTCTTAAGAAATTCTGCTTATCTATTTCACCTCCTATTACAACAACAATAACATTTATTTATATAGCACATTTTCATACAAATGATGTAGCTCAAAGTGTTTTACAAGATGAAGAAAGAAAAAATATAAAAATAAAATAAGGCAATATTAATTAACAAAGAATAAAGTAAGGTCCGTAGACCAGGGAGGACAGAATCTATACTAATAAAAGGCAAAGCCCTCACTCACTCACTCACTCACTGACTCATCACTAATTCTCCAACTTCCCGTGTGGGTGGAAGGCTGAAATTTGGCAGGTTGATTCCTTACAGCTTCCTTACAAAAGTTGGACAGGTTTTATATCGAAATTCTACGCGTAATGGTCATAACTGGAAGCAGTTTTCTCCATTTACTGTAATGGAGATGAGCTTCAACGCCGTGGGGGCGGAGTTTCGTGTGACATCATCACGCCTCCCACGTAATCACGCAGTACATAGAAAACCAGGAAGACCTCAAAAAAGCGCTCAAGAAAACATGCATTATATAATTGAGAAGGCAGCGAAACAATAAGAAGCGAGTTCTGCTACTTCGGAAACAAAGCACGATGTAAACCTACACTTTAAATTAAGTTCATAGACAGGCTGCCGCTGGCGTTTGTAATTTAGTGCCTGCCATATAAGGCCATCCGTCAGCGGCAATCCAATAGCAAACTGCCACGGGTAAATATTCACGGGTGAAGGACTGTGCTTATGGAGAGGAAGATGAGATGGTCAGGGTGGTGTTTGACACAAACTCAGCGAAACTGCCAGAGAAAGTTTTAAGTGCCAGGACTAAGGTAACATTAAATAAAGCTATGGACATAGCACGAGATGGCACCAGCACAGCTGGGAACCTTCGATGCAAGTACACCGAGTGGCTCACGTGAACTGATGCAGTGCACAGATAAAAAGCAACAGTTCCAAAGAGCGCTGAACAAAAAACGAATTACACAATTGAAAAGGCAGCAAAAATATGAAGCGTCTGATAAGCATATTCATAAATGCAGCTACTGTGGAAACAAAGCACACGGTGGAAAAAGTCAATGTCCCGCTAAAGGAAGACAGTGTAAAAAAAAAAAAAAAAACCCATGCATGCAGTTTGTCACATCACAGATAAAAGGAAGACGAGCTGTTTATTGATGCAGTAAGGAACTAATCGATGAATGAAACCTCTTATCTTTACAACGATTGACAAACACGGAATGTAACTTGAACACATCCTACAAATACGAACCTGATTGAAAGAAATAATGATAATCAAATCCTTGATGACAGCAACATTCAATAACACTCACAAAACAATTACTGTATATTGACAATCATGTTACGTTATTTTTAAAATGTTACCTTTTCTTTTTCATAACTTCTACTTCTCCACTGCGATACACGGGTATATATATATAAATGTATATCTATAGCCCAATCTACAATACATATTTTAGCATAGACAAGCGGTGGCGCAATTGTAGAGTCTTCGCCTCTAACGCCGACATTCGAGGTTGATTCCGAGAGGGATGTACTGACTATGTATGCGCTACCGATTCATTTTACCTTCCCATCTCCTTGGTTTGGGACGTATGAAAAATATTAGGTTAACGCAGAATCATGTTACGTTATTTTAAAATTTTCCCTTTCTTAGCACAAGCACAGTTGAGAAGCTTGATGCATGTACTCCATAACGCGTTAAAAATAACGCATTTAATCACACTTTCAATTCCAAGCAAACGGGAACTTTTGTCAATGCATGATTTCCTGGTACATCCATTACACTGATGCACACATCACAGCTACAAAAATGTTAGAGTCGGAATAAAGCGCGTTCCTACGACTGATCATTTCGACTACCCGAGCAAAGCCTTGATAAAAGCATGGTTTTGTGCACACTGAAAAGCAAGCAAAATTAGATGCATTACAGAAAGCGGACTTTGTGGCTCTTACTGGGGATCATTGGACTTCCGTGACCGTTAGTAATTCTAAATACATCTAATTACAAAATGTTCAATGATCACACTGTTTTAGCCTAATGTACAAAATAATTTTGGCTAATGTTACTCAGAGTTTAAAGAGTAAGCTGGTCAAATTACCTTTTATGTTTCTGACTTATTTTTTAAGAAGAAAACTGCACTTTATGGTGAAATTTTGGTTATTATTATTTAAAGACAATACTATTCTGAAAATGTACTTAAAGTACTTAAACTACCACTTTATTTTTAAGTCTGCCCAATTTTAACCAGGGATGATATTTTTGTTTCTGTTTTGAATTCAAATGCAGTTTAAAAGCTTTTTTCAGAAATTAAAACAGCTTCAGTTTACAATATTCATGTCCATTTCTATTATTTGATTCTGTCGCCCACTAAAACCGTTTTAAATTAAAAAAAAAAACATTTGCGATTTGGGGCAAATTTACGTGTGCGATTACATACGATTAATCAAGATTAATTCTTACACAGCCTCTAATTAATTGGATTAATTTTTTTAATCGAGTCCCACCTAATATATATATGTAGATTTGTATATATATATGTGTATATACAGTATATATGTAGATATGTATATGTTGTATATACAGTATGTATATATGTGTGTGTGTATATATACAGTATGTGTATATATATGTATATGTATATATATGTATGTGTGTATATGTATATATATATAACTGTATATATATGTGTATAGTTTTGTATATATATATATATGTTTATATGTATATATATGTTTATATATGTGTCTGTGTGTGTGTGTATATATATATATATATATATATGCCAGCAACACTCATGACAATGACAAAACAATTACATTAACAATCATCTTACGTTATTTTTAAAATGTTTGCTTTTCTTTTTCATAACTTCTTCAACACACTACTTCTCCGCTGCGAAGCGCGGGTATTCTGCTAGTAAACAAATAAAAAACTCCAGATGGCTGGAGAAAAAAACAAAATCTGCAGGGGTTCCAAGGCCACAAGACCACCCAGCCCCCACTAGGCAGATTAGATTTTGCTTAGTACCATTCATTAGGAAAACATCAATTAATGTGAATTATTGAGTTATAAGTGAAAAGTGCACCCTTTAGGCTCAATTCAGACTTATGCATATGCAGAGACAAGAAGTCCTGTGCTTGCTCATCTTAATGCTTGTGAGTTTTCCATGTGTTTTTGCACATTAAACACACATAAGTTTACGTACTGTGTTTCATGCTGTATTCAGCATGGGTCTGTCTATGATTTGGGTTAAAAACATACAGTAGTTGTCAAAGAAAAGAAAACCAAGGAATCATTTCCTATCACATGCAAACATTTTGTTGAGGTGTGTGTTTATTGTGGTTTAGGTGTTTTGCTATGGATCTACTAATATGATCACATAAATGAATTGTTTATTGTGCTTTATGAAAGCCTACTACTTTGCTGTTTTATTCAAGAGGAGGAGAGCTGTAGTCTCAGCAAACAGCACAATGACACATCATATAGCACTGGCCATTCCTCCATGGCATTCAGGATCATACATGTGCTTGGCTTCTGCAAGAAAAAGGAAATAAAAGCTTCTAGAGAATGCCAAGGGACAGACTTTATGTCTAAGCACAGAAAAAACACATTAAAATTAATGATGTGAGCATTTTCTCACATCACCATTAATTGCAATTAGCCTCCCCAAATTACCACAAATATTGTACACAGAAAACAACAAAGTTACTTACATAGTTCTTCAGTTACATCCAGTTAACCCTGGCACTATAACCAAGGCCCATGGTATTAGGACATTTTCTAGATGAAGGCAGGTAAAGCTGCTAGTGATACTTATTTTTTTTTTATATTTTTGCAAACCTTAGTGTACTTAACAAAGGACGTAACTTGACATTAGAACATGTTGAATTGTGTCTTTCACTAAATCGTACATCCAGTTTAAGAACACTTCTGGTCAATGTGGTCAAACCATGTGAAGTAATAACCAGTTGTCGTTCCTGAAATATATTTATCAATTAACAGCATCAGATTTCATTGCTTCCAAGATGTCTGATAACGATTAATTTGTCTTTGCAGGTTCGTTTACTAGGTGTAGTTTCAAAGAGCCAGCCTGCCTTAGTAATAATGGAACTAATGACACGTGGTGATCTTAAAAGCTACCTGCGTTCCCTGCGTCCATCATCTGAGGCAAGTTTATTTCTGTGCTTATTTCTCCAATTCTCAATACATATTCTGCTTTTATTTTGATTCTATTGTTTTTATAAGACACGTTTTTGTGGGTTAAGACTAACAAGCTTAAGCACTACTTATTATTCAAGCAAAATAAAATAACATTTTATATACGAGGTGTGATCAAAAAGTATGTTGAATGTTGATGCAGAGCACCATCCAAGAGCAACACAAAACAATTAAATGCAGGTTTTGACATGTCCATCTTAGAGTCTAGTTTGTGACAAGTTTCAACTTGTTTGATACTGTCAGTTGTTTGTGAGCCTCTGTTGAGTTCAAGTCTGTTTTTTAAGTTTGTCGCCAATATTGGATATCGAGCAATGCGTTAACATGAAATTTTGCTTCAAATTGCAAAAAGCTCAGGAAACCCATCAGATGTTAAAATCGATTTATGTTGACACTGCACTGACAATTAAGACTGTTTACAAGTGGCTTGACCGATTTCGTAATGGATCTGACTCGGTTAAAGATGAGAAAAGATCAGGACGTCCTTCGACATCAATAACTAAGGAAAATGTTAAAATGGTTTAATTGTTCGTCATGACAACGCTCCTTGTCACACATCCCTTCTAGTATGACAATTTCTGTCGAATAAAAACATTATTTATGTGTCCACATCCACCTTATTCGCCAGATCTGGCACCGTGCGACTTCTGGCTGTTCCCTAAATTGAAAATGACCATGAAAGGCAAACGATTTCAATCCATTGAGGACATCCGGGCAGGCACGACAGCCCAACTAAAGACAATCTCGAAAGAAAACATCCAGAACTGCTTCACAAAGTGGCAGGAGCGTTTGGATAAGTGCATTCAAAGTGGAGGGGAGTATTTTGAGGGTGATTAGTAGTTGTAAATCTTTTACTGTAATAAACGTTTCTTTTTTAAAACATTCACCATATTGTTTGATCACACCTCGTAGCTTATTTCTGAATAACCAATAATGCAAATAATTTTTTGCCACCAAAAATGAAACCGTATTTTCTAGAATGTTTTAAATTCATTTTATTGGACTTTTAATGATTTGTTTTCCTTTTTATACAGAATAACCCTGGTAATCCTCCTCCTCCTTCACTAAAGCAAATGTTACAGATGACTGGGGAAATCGCAGATGGTATGGCTTATTTAAATGACAAAAAGTTTGTGCATCGTGACCTGGCTGCACGTAACTGCATGGTGTCAGAAGAGTTCACCGTCAAAATTGGAGGTAGGATTTGGAATGTACTTATCTATGTATGTCACTTTGCTACTATTATTGCTACTTTACTGTTAGTACAATTTTGGAAGTAAATTAAGCAATGTAGAGTTATTGTGCGCATCAATTTTACAAATTTATTTCCATCCTATCCATGTTCTGTACATTGTAGGCGATTTGGAGAATTTGTCTCAGGCATTTCATAATGATTCAGGCCGACTAGAAAGGAAGCAGATATTTCTAAAATTGTCTCATTGGCTGTGGCTGAAGGATTCTTATCTTAGACAATCTTGAAGTACCCCAGACTATGTAGACATAAATTACACTGTTTTTTGAATGGAAGGTGCTGAATTTACAGAAACATGGATCTTCACAATGGAAAATATCTACTAAAGATAACTTCCATAGACATAACTTAAAAACTATTCTTACTATTCTTCACATCTCTGGTAAAGAATTGATTTATGGTCAGAAACAAGTCACACATAGAGTCGAATCTGTAATTTATATTCAAATTTTAGCATTGCATGTTTATTATTAGCTAAAAGGCACACATCAACCTTTTTAAACCTTTAAACATTTCCTTTTTAAACCTTGAGTTTCATTTCATAGTCCAAAGATGTGCTTTTAGGTTGATTAGCGACTATTGGATGGCCAGGTTTGAATATGTGTACTTGAATGTGCTCTGAGATATTATTGCTTGCAATTTCTTGAAACTCTGATTGGAAAAAAGGATATTTAGTAAATGAATAAACAAAATAAAAAATACAAAAACACTGACTCAGAATATCATATCCCTCCCATTGGTGTTTCATTAATTTAGAATTGTTTCTGCATTAAAGAAATAATGACTGTTATAAATGGTATACTTGTAACAGATGTTGCCTTTCCAGGAGAATGCATCAATTTTAAGGTAAACTAAAGCATATCTTTTAAATATTTTATACTAAACAGTGAAGACTGAAAAGAGGAGAAATGCCTTACTAATGAAGGACATGTTTTAATATTTTTCAACATTTTCAAACATATATAAATGTTATAATTTTTTTAAATTCATTTTATTGTCATCATTCCATACAAATCAATCAATTTTTACAAAAAGTAGGATTGAGAACAAGTCGACCCCCACCCCTGAGAGAGGGAGCATGGCCAATGGGGGTAAAGCTTAAGGCTTGTAAACATACCTAAATTGATGAGTTTGACAAGCAATAGAGATGAATGGAGAAGAAAAAGAAATGCGGAAATAGTTGCTTCCTCTCTGCTTTAAGACCTTATTCTAAAATACTATTGATTAGATTCTACCATGTTTTGAAAAAAAATCTATACAGATCCTCTAACTGAGTATTTGATTTTTTCCAATTTCAAATAGTATAAAACATTGATTTCCCACTGACTTAAAAAAGAAGACTTAGGATTCTTCCAGTTTAGCAAAATAAGTCTGCGTGCAAAAAGTGTAGTGAATGCAATCACAATTTGTTTGTCCTTCTCCACTTTAAACCCATCTGGGAGAACACCAAACACAGCTGTTCATGGGTTAGGAGGGATTGTGAGACCAAGGCTGTCTGAAAGGTAATTAAAATTTTGGTCCAGAATGATGTTAATTTGGTGCAGGCCCAAAACATGTGACCCAGTGATGCTGGGACTTGATTGCAGCGTTCGCAGGTTGGATCTTGCCCTGGAGACATTTTGGAAGTTTCAAGCGAGACAAATGTGCTCGATATATAATATTGAATTGAATAATTGTATGCTTTGCACATATGGAGCTCAAGTGAACTCTCTGCATTGCTATTTTCCACTCCTTTTCTGACATATTGATTAAGAGATCTTTTTTCCCAGTGTCCTCTTGGATCTTTGAAAGGGAGGGACTGTAAAATAATTTTATATATTGCAGAGATGGTGTCTAAGTCCTTGAAATTGAGCAATATTTTTTCCAGCATGGATGAGGGTGCAAGATGAGGAAAATCGGGCAGGTTCTGTTTAACAAAGTTCCTAATTTGAAGATAGTGAAAGAAATGTGTAGCTGGAATGTTAAATTTGGAATGTAATTGTTCATAGGATGCAAAGATGTTGTCTATATAAAGATCTCTAAGCAAGTTAATCCCAAATTTTTCCAGATATTAAAACTGCATATGTTTGCGAAGGTTGAATGAGGTGGTTCTCTTGCAGAGGTGCCACAGATAAAAGCTTCTCCATCTTAAAATGCTTTCTACATTGGTTCCATATTCTGAGTGAGTGAAGCACAATTGGGTTATTAGTATATTGCCGATAACTTGCATTTATTGGGGCACAAGCAGGGAATATAAAGAAGTACTGCAGGATTTTACTTCTATTGCGGACCAGGCTTGTGTATGTTCATCTATTTGTGTCCAGGTTTTATAGCTTGTATGTTTGCTGCCCAGTAATAAAACTGAAAGTTAGGTAGAGCCATGCCACCTTCTGCCTTTTGTCTTTGTAGGGTTGCTCTTTGATATGTGGATGTTTTGAGTTCCAAATAAATGAGGTTATTGTTGAATCTAATTGCTTAAAAATGATTTATTGATGTATATTGGAATGTTTTGAAATAAAAAGAAGCTTAGGAAGAATATTCATCTTAACAGTGTTAATTCTTCCAGCTAGAGTGAGATGAAGGGTTGACCATCTATGCAAGTCTTGCTTAATTTTTTCCATGCAGACAGCAAAATTTTGTTGATAAAGAGCTTTATGTTTACTTGTGATGTTTACCCTAGGTATTTAAACTGTTCTGCAATGATAAAAGGTAGGGTATCTAATCTAATATTATATGCTTGAGAATTCACTGGAAAGAGTACACTTTTATTCAGATTAATTCTGAGACCAGAGATCTTTTGAAATTCTGTGAGTGCTGTTAAGACTGCAGGCACAGAATTTTGTGGGTCTGATATATACAGTACCATATCATCTGCATATAGAGAAATTTTCTGTTCCAGTCCTTCTCTGATAATCCCTTTATCTGATCAGCATTTCGACAGTGATTGCCAGTGGTTCAATGGCGATTGCAAATAGCAGCGTGACAAGGGCATCCTTGTCTGGTACCTCGTTCTAGTTTAAAGTAGTCTGAACAAATGTTGTTGATACAAACTGAAGCTTCTGGATTGGTATACAGTAGTTTGATCCATGCACAAATGTTCGGGCCAAACCCAAATTTCTCAATGTAGTAAAAGGTATTTCCATTCAATCATGTCAAATGCTTTTTCTGCATCCAATGATAATAATATTTCTGGGGTGTTTGACTTTGTTGGTGAGTATATTACATTAAACAGGCGTTGAAGATTTGAAGGATAAGTGTTGACCCTTGATAAATCCAGTTTGATCTTGTGATATTACCAAGGGAGCACTTTCTCCATCCTTCTAGCTATGATTTTTGAGAGTATTTTAATGTCATTATTCAGAAGTGAAATTGGTCTGTATGATGCACATTGTAATAAGTCCTTATTTTGTTTAGGAAAGGCAGTGATTAATGCTTGGTGAAAAGTTTGAGGAAGAGTTTGATTGTATCTAGCTTCTGTAAATGTTGCTAATAGGAGGGGAGCTAGCTGAGTGGAGAATTTCTTATAAAATTCTGCAGGGTAGCCATCAGGGCCTGCTGCTTTCCGCCTTGAAGTGACTTTATAGCATCTAGTAATTCTGATAAGCCAGAGGTTTATCAGTTCCTCCGCACTAAAAGTACTATTTGTGGTATCTGTAATGTATCCAGAAATGCATTAGATTGTGTGTTGTCTTCTTTAAACTCAGTAGAATATAAGGATTTATAGTAGTCTCTAAATGTGTGCATTATATTTTTATGGTCAATGATTTTGTCTCCGTTCGTGTTGGTGATTACTAGGATTGTGTTGCGAACTTCTTGCTTGTGGATTTGTTGAGCTAAAAGCTTATTAGCTTTCTCTGTGTTCATAGTAATGATGTCTGGATTTATAAATTAGTTGTTCAGTTTCTTTAGTTGTCAAGAGGTTTAGTTCTGAATGCAGAGCCTGCCTTTTCCTATGTAGAGCCTCGCTTGGAAGCCTGGCATGTTCTTCATCTATTCTAGTAATTTGCTTTTAGCTCTGATACTTTCTTGGTTTCTAATTTATTTCTGTGGGAAAGATATGAAATAATCTGTCCTCTTAAGAAGGCCTTAAGAGTTTCCCAGAGTATTCCTGCAGAAATCTCTGAGGATGTATTTGTCTCTAGGAAGAAACTGATTTGTTTGGATATAAATTCTGTACAATTCTCATCTGCTAATAGAAGCAGGTTGAGACGCCATCTGCGAGGTGAGTGTGTGGGGCATAGTGACTTTAGCTCCAAGATCAGAGGTGCATGGTCAGAAATAACAATAGCATCGTATTTGCAAGATTTAATTGTAGGCAAGAAATTATTATCTATAAAGAAATAATCAATTCTTGAGTAGCAATGATGTACTGGTGAGTAGAAAGAATATGTTCTTGAGTTTGGGTTTAAAACCTCCAGGGTCTGATAAGTTGTGATCAGTTATAAACTTTGTAATTATCTTTGCAGTGTTAGATGTCGCCCCCCCTGTGATAGAAGTCCTATCTAAGAGTGGATTTAAAACACAATTAAAGTCCCCAGCCATTATAATTTTATGAGTGTTCACATTGGGAATGGATGCAAATAAATTTTGTATAAATTCCTTATCATCAACATTAGGTGCATAAGCATTTATCAAAATCATTTTACAGTTAGATAAGTTGCCCATGACCATCACATATCTCCCTTCAGGATCCAATACTACATCTGATGCTACAAATGAGACTGTTCTATGTATGAGAATTCCCACACCTCTAGTTTTCTTTGTAAAGCTAGAATGGAACATTTGGCCAGTCCAGTCCTTTTGCAGCCGGAACTGATCCTTGCTTAGTAAGTGGGTCTCCTGTAAAAATACTATTTTAGCGTTTAAACCTGTTAGGTGAGAGAATACTTTCTTTCTCTTTAATTGTGATTCAGGCCTTTAACATTCCAGCTCACAAAGTTAACTGTCCCATCATGGAGACATTGATTCTGAATTTTTGATGTCATTTTATAGTCTTAACTGGAAGTAAGACAGCTTTAACCTTAATTTCCTATTTCCCAAAGAGTTATTGCCATGCAGCCTATTGTTATGTTGGTAGTTATAATTATAAGGATTGAAAAGGATAGATTAGATATAGCCTGCTCTCTTTCTCTCCCCTGCTTATCCCCCCACCCTAACATTTTGCCTCCCCATGTGAGGCTGGACCCCACTTCATGCAGTCCCGGTCCTCTGACATACCTAGAGACAGAGCACGTCCAAAGTAAAACAAGCCCTCATGCAGCGGCTTTTAGGATTAAAAATAGAGATATCTATTGCCAATATGGTCTAAATACTATATGCCTAAAATAGAATCATTAACAAACTATAAACTTAAAATATAATCTTCAGCAATCTTATAGTATTAAGATAATAAACCCGGGGAATGGTGTTAGAAAGTGGTCCAGAATAAGCATAGTAAGTCTTAATGCAATAATAACAATAACAATAAACCAAGGGTATAATGTTAAACAGTCTCCTTTAGGGTATTAGAAAAAAATAAATAAATAGAAAATCAACACACACGTCTATAACTTTAATTAAAACATAAACAGGCAGCATCTGAGTAATAAAAAGGATGTATAATTATAATACCCATATCATTACAAATGGCTCAGACAGTAGGTTATATATCCTTGCCATGTCATGACAGGCTACGACTCACTATTGTGTTTCAGAATAGTGTCGGGATCAGCTTTCTTAATTCCTTTTCTGCTTCTTCCTTACTGGTGAAGACATAGAATTGGCCTTGCACAGGATACAAGAGGCTGTATTTGATATCGGCTTGCCATAACCGCTGTTTAATGTTGTAGAAGGCTGCACGTTTAGCAGCTGTTGTGGGAGAGAAATCAGGGAAAATATGAATATGGTTATTTTCATATATAATCTCTTGCTTGTGTCTGAGGAGTGCCATCACCTCTAGCTTAAATAATCTCTCGAAGCGGATGATAAAAGACCTAGGTTTAACTGTATTTGATCCACATATGCGATAAGCCGCTGCTATCTCAGAATCTGATTTAAAGTCCTCTCCAATTATTTTAGAGAATAGTTCAGCTGCGAATTTCACTGGGTTTGGACTTTCACAATTCTCAGGTAGACCTTAGATTCTAATATTATTCCTTCTCCTTCCATCTTCTAGAGCAGCAAGTTTGTCTTCGAGTTTTTTGCCTTTGGAGTTGGCAGCTGTTGCTTTTCCTTCAGCAGTGGTAGCTAGATTTTCGGTTGTTTCAATCCGAGTCATGAATGTCTCCTTGACATCCTTCAGCTGGTCGCTAGTGTGCTCAATTTAGATGCGGTTTCCTGAATGTGCTCTTCAGTTTTACCCAGCATATCTTTAAAGACTGCCTCAAAGCGAGTATATATGCGTTTCTCCAAGTCTTTATTATCCTGCTGCAGCTTCTCATTTGCCTTCTCGCTTTTCCTTATATCTTTCTTTATCTCTTGCTTGAGCTCAGCAATCATCACCTTCAGTTCAGACAGATCATTTCTGCTTTCGTGCACCATAGGTGAGGCGGTGGACTCTATTACAGCCGGTGTTCCCGGCTCGTGTGGAGTAGTTGAAAGTGCGGACTACAAGGCCTTTTCCAGTTTCAGATGATCTTCTCCAATCGTTGTTTTTTTGTATCAGTATACTGCTGCTGGATTATGTGAATTTCCCCTTGGGATTAATAAAGTATCTATATATCTATCATTTTGTGTAGTGGACCGTGGTCCCGAGGAGTCTGGGCTTTCGCCCATCTGATCTAGGTCAGTCTCTGAAAGGCCATACCTTGAGTTTGAACTTGGACTTGTCGGTCTGAGCTTGGATGTAGCTTTAGTTTTCATTTCTTTCTGAGCCTCTTTCTTGTTGGCCATGTTTATATATGCTTGCATATACTGTAGTAGTACCCTCAGTTTGGTTAAATACAGGATATCTCAGGATAATAAGAAGATAATATCAAAAAATAACACAGCTGCTAATGGAGCTCCGCTTCAGATGTCCATCTCGCAACGGACGAGACCAATATATTTTTTTATTTGGATGCAGGACAGTGATGTAATGGTTAATGCTGGTGTCTCAAAACTCGAGATAACTGTCAAATCCAGGTCTTGTCAATGTCCATATAAGGTTTTTACATTCTTCCCATATATGTGAGGACTTTTCTTAAAGTATTCCCAGTTTTCCTCGCATATCCAAAGACATCTGTGTTTGATTAATTGGACAAACAAATTAATTGTGCTTGATTAAAACAGTCCAGTCTGTACAGTATAAGAATCTGTGTTTGGATCTATTGGCTATTTTTCCAGGGTTCATTTTTGCTTTGCACCCACTGGTGCTTAGAATTTGACTACAATAACCCTGACTTGGATTAAGCTTGTTTGAAAAGAGGATGTTGAATTTCTAATACACTTGAATTGAATTTATGTATAAATCAAAATTACTATACAGTTTTAAAGTTTTACACTAGGTTTTTAACTCCTACCATAAGTTTTCTATATCTTTTACTATAGACTTTGGAATGACCCGGGATGTTTATGAAACTGACTATTATCGTAAAGGGGGGAAAGGTCTTCTACCAGTAAGATGGATGTCACCAGAAGCTCTGAAAGATGGAATCTTCACCACTTATGCAGATGTCTGGTCAGTATCATAAATAATCTGCTTTTGATTATTTAGCAATTATGATTTTGCATTAAAGACCAGATGTTGCGCCACATAAGTAATAAGCTGCCCTCAGTAATTTAACTTATTACTAAAATATTTATAACTACCCTTAGCTTTGTTTTCTTAAACAATATTTTGCATTTTTTTTATCCTGTGGTCAATGTAGCTACTTATCCAGAAAAAATTTGCTTCTTGTAATATGTGAAATTATCTTTGTTCTGGGGGAGTTGTAAGCATGTTTCCGTTTGCTGGGGCTAACTTTACCAACCCTGCAGTATTTTAGCTTTACCCTTGGTTGTGTGCACACCTGTCCAAACTGAACTTTCTAATGGGACTTGAAGGCCATTGCCAGTATTAAAATGAAGACCGCCTGTTGCTGTTGTTTTTTTAATCATGTGTTTTTCCAGTCCTGGCCATGCAGCACACATCAGTTATGAAAATTCCAGTTCCATTACCTCCCCTGTATTACTTTGGTAAAAAAGGGAGGTCCGTTTCAGAAATACTGTAGATCTAGCAGAAACCATTACAGCACATTTTGACTTTCAATCACCACTGAGGCGGGCCATGCAAAACCTGAAAAAGCCATCAACAAAACCTACATGTTCTTGGCGTTCATTAAAACAAAGTCAACAGTATGATGCTAATGTTTCAAAGATTCAGAATCCTGTTTGAAAAAAAAATGGAATCTATGTAGAAAATAGTTTGTTGCTGGCCTCACACTGAACAGTAAATTTGTGGCCATATGGTAGATGTCCTGCCAGTAGGTGTGTAGTATGCAGTTCAAGTTGTTCAGTGTTTGTAGTCTGCACGCTCTGTCCATGTTATTGTGATTTATCCTTTTCATCTCAAAACCTTCAATTCCATACTTGTGCTGTCACTGTTTCAGTTTAGACTGTTTATAGTCAATACTGTATATTTTCCTGAGCAGTGGGTGGTTGCAAGGCTTTCACTTTTTTTTATAGTGTTATAAGCCTATATTGCTGTATTTTATCAGACGGAGATAAAGTCAGAGGGTATAACAAAGATGTGATGCTTATCGAGACAGATTAGACACCAGAATCCCATTGTTTGATTGCTTTTTTTGACGTTAAAGATGTGTGAATTTTTATGTTTCACTAGTCAAGAGAGATGACAGCACACAATATAGAATAATTCTGGTATGGCCCTACCAGAATTTTCATGCCAATGCTGTTACTTTTCCTTAAAGAATTTGCAGTTTGTTATCCACATCTAATGAAAGGACTCAGGAGCTGTGCAACTATTACATTCATTTGCAAAATACAATATAATGCTGTATATGTGAAAAGTACATACTGTGAAAGGAGCAGGCCCTCTTGGTGACCAACCATGTCCACAACAACACACAGGAGATATAAACATAACAAAATAACAGAACTTTATTATACAAAAATGACCAAAATGAGAACACACTGGTGTCTGGTTTTCTCACCAGTTGCATTTTTAACAGCCCTCCTTCTAACTCTAGACTCAATTCCTGGGTCACTTACAGTATGTCCAAGCCCTGGAATCAATTCTGGAGTTAGAGACAGCAGGTCTATATTTCTTGTAGAGTCACTATACTAGAGATGCCACCAGAAGCCACTAGGGTCCCTTCATCTGTGAGCCTTCATTGCCATTAAAGGGCCAGGTTTCTCAAGCAACCCTCTTTCCGAGACTGTGTGCCTTCTGTCAAACAGGAAGACTGCCACTTTGATGTTCTCTTGCTGACCTCAACTTCTATAAGTTCTGAAGGCCAGGCAAAGTTCCACCTGGTCACAGGGTGAACGTAACATTTCATCTAGGCCATCTCTCTGTCTCTTTCTTTAACCCTTGTGTCCCCTGCCTTTTGACAGTGACGTGTTTAGGACCTTTCCTGTGGCTAGTTTCACTGTCATTCTATGTCTCAATTGATTTTAATTTTTAGTACAATTTTAATCTCTATGATATATTCACATCAGGCTAATTGACCCACCGACCTTTAGTGTCTTTCTACAGTGAACACCATATTAAAGTACTTCTTAATTACAAAGGTATGGTCCAGTTTATTTTTGTATATTAACATTTGCGGCATTAGTGACATATTTAGGGTCATGCAGTGATTCAGTGGGTTGGACTGAATCAGCCTCTTTTACAAATACATCTCTTCATCTTTGATATACCACAGTATTGTGGAATTCAGTTTAAAGTTTCAATGGCATAACATGCTATAGATTACTATCTGTCACAAACATACACAGTACATAATGATATTATACGATTATTGTTTCCCTTTTAACCCAACTGCAACAAATAGCATTTTTCAGAACCAAGTGCTTTATAATACATCTAGGCATTCAGTTAAATGAAATAAAGACATGTTCTTTGCACTGGTGGGCTGCTGCATGCATACGTTTTATTTACATGTGTTCACTTAAATTCATACACTAGATATTACAGAACTATGTTGAACACATGCTTATGTAAAATTACTAAATGAAAACATTGCATGAGAACTTAATATATTCTTCACCATCATTTACCCAAAATTAAGCTTAAACAACAGCATGATTAGAAGCCTAATTCTACAAAATTTGCAATCATTAAGGCTTTCTGCATTTTTAAATAGAACATTTGTTAACTAGTGAGAATTTTATAAATCTGATGAACATTCTGTTACTTTAAAAAAATCTAGTTATTTTTGCTAAGTGTCTCATAATGCTGAAGACATTCAGATGTAACACATTTGATTTGTCCAAATCTAAGACACCATACTTGTTTTACAGATACAGTATATGCGTTTCCGATGCTTGGAGGTACACCTAATAGAAGTGAATTTAAAATGTCTCCTGATTTGCCTAATTAATAATTGTCTTCTGTCACATGGGTAATCAGATTTAATTAATGTGAAAGTATACTCAGACAGAGAAGTACTTGTGTAGCCTGATTCAAGCATCTGAACTGGGAAAAGGTACGGCAAGAAATGAAAGCAGGGCTGTCAGGAGCTAAGTGGTGACCAGTGAGGTTCTGTTATAGGTCCCTGAACATGAAATTTACAGAAGAAAACATGTAAACCAGATGCTAGGATAACCCAAATAAATAAGCAGATTTTTCCTGCGTAGACTAACCACTTGTGTTTTTGTTTTGTGTTGTAAGCCAACATGTATTTTAGTTATTTATGCTACAGGGAGATGTTTGCCATGTACAATGAATGCTGTTTTGGACAAAACATGTCAAAAATATACTGTAGGATGGTTCTGGAATTTAAATTTTACTTGGCGCAAGTAGCTTGTTGAAAAAGCATGCTTACCGGAAATAACATACATTCTATCTGGCATTTAAGAGCAGTACAGTAAAACAGTCCACATCTAGCAGTTGATTTGCAGCATACACTACTGAAAATACCAATATCGATCATAGTGAAGAATTGGGTTTATAGACAACTCAGAACTGAATGGCTAGAACAATTATTTATTTTGGTAAATTATAAAAATTTATAGTCATAAATTTTACTTTATAGAACACAATAGGTCTCATCTATTTTTTTCTTTATACTGGATAGTTAAGTTGCTTAATAGTTAAGTTACGAATTATTTCATATCTAATTCTGCTCTTTGCTTTGTTGTCTTTGTCTTTATGTGGACAGCAGAATGATGCTTGCCTAACAAATGATGACGTTGCTACAGAACCATTGCATTCATCTAACTCTGTGTAACATAATGGAAAAAAAAACATATTTTAATAGGTATATTAAAATAATAGGTATATTAAAAAACACATTTAAAAATCTAGTGAGTTTAACACATCATTTGCCTTTTATAATGCAAATCGAGAAACTATTTTTTTTTTTGCAATATTTAGGATACTAACCGGCCACAGTCAGACAGTTCCACAAAATAAACAAAGTCCCATAGGACATAAATGAAATAAAAGTAACTTGTGCCTCTCACACATATCATATGCTGTTCGCTGAGAGCTCCATCTCAAGTTTATATTGGCCCACTCCTAGATGGGGAGGTGCTTACAATGTCCAGCATGGGCGAGGCTTGGCACCACCTCCAGGCAAGGGCTCCAAGCTGTGGAGGAAACATGAGATATAGATAGCAGCAGGACTTCCCCCTTCCCAGGGGTCGAAGTGCTTGGCTTACCTGAGCCTTCCAGAAGGTCCCCAAGCGTGCATGTGTGACAATACATAAAAGTACTTTACTAACAGTAAAGTATTGCAATGAATATTTTATGATTCTGAATGAAATGGAAGAATCTTATTTTATTGAAAAAATGTACATTCTTCCCTACCTGTACTCAATTCGGGTCAGAAATTTGGTGCAAAAAATGGTCTGCCGTACAAAATGTAATGTAGAAAATGGACTGAGTGATTCATTTTCAGTTAACATGTCCACAGGCTCACATTCTCACATACATAAACAGACATCACTCTGAAAGTCATAATATCATAATCAGGAATGTATAAAATGTGTAAATCACATGAAAATCTGCAGTTGAAATTTGACTGTTTGGTAACACATTTTCCCTGCGTATATGAGAGGTGACTGAACGTTCTTCCTATGAAGACAAACTCGAATAAATCCAACATTTTTGCAAACTGGCGGCACCCAGCGTCAAATCAGTGCTACTGTTTCTGTGTCATTTACCTTTGGTTTTCATATTCGCATCGATGACGCGGGATTAACAATTACACCGAAATTAAGTGCATATCGTTTAAACATTTAATTCAATTTTAAAGGCATGTTGTTTTCTACTATTAGAAATATAAGGAGAGCATAATGCAATTTTGCGGTTGTTAGGAAATTGTAATTTCTCAGTTTTGGATTGTCATTTTTGTGAATTTTTCATATTGTTATAGTATAAATTATTATTATTTAACATTTTTATTTATCTGCAGCTTTTCATTTCCTCTGTCTACATTTGCTAAACTACAGTAATCCCTCCTCGATCGCGGGGGTTGCGTTCCAGAACCCCCCGCGATAGATGAAAATCTGCGAAGTAGAAACCATATGTTTGTATGGTTAGTTTTATATATTTTAAGCCCTTATAAACTCTCCCACACTGTTAACATTATTAGACCCCTCTAGACATGAAATAACACCCTTTAGTCAAAAGTTTAAACTGTGCTCCATGACAAGACAGAGATGACAGTTCTTTCTCACAATTAAAAGAATGCAAACATATCTTCCTCTTCAAAGAATGCGTGTCAGGAGCAGAGTATGTCAGAGAGAGAGAGCACGAGAGAAAAGCAAACAATCAAAAAATCAATACGTGCTTTTAAGTATGCCGAAGCACCGCGATAAAGCGGCATTTTGTAGAGGAGCGTCCGTATCTTCTAAGGAAACAGCCTCTGTGCAAACAGCCCCTCTGCTCACATCCCCTCCGTCAGGCAGAGAGAGTGAGAGAGACTGAGAAAAGCAAACAATCAAGCACCGCGTGGGAAGCACATCGTATATCATTGAGGAGTTTTATTTAATACAGTATGTAATACGTGCTCTGATTGGGTAGCTTCTCAGCCATCTGCCAATAGCGTCCCTTGTATGAAATCAACTGGACAAACCAACTGAGGAAGCATGTAGCATAAATTAAAAGACCCATTGTTTGCAGAAATCCGCGAACCAGCGAAAAATCCGTGATATATATTTAAATGTACTTACATTTAAAATCCGCGATAGAGTGAAGCCGCGAAAGTCGAAGCGTGATATAGCGAGGGATCACTGTTATTAGATTGTCACATTGCCCCGATTTAAAAAGACAGTGTGGCCGGTCTTCAATCAAAATTTTTGGTTAAACGTAAATACTTCAAAATTGGGTCTGCTTAAGAGAGAAAAATAATACTTTTTTTCTGTTTTTTTGAACTTTTGCTACTATGCAATCAGATGCAATCCTTCTCAAACTTAGTTTGAATTTCTTTTTCTTGCATATTAAAAAAAAAATCTAATACTCTTAATTCCAAAGAGTTAACCACTGCACCAAACTGCCTGCCTAATGACTTCTCTAATTTAATTATATTTATTTTTGCTATTTTTTAAATTTTCTTACTATTAGGAGTAATCTAATGAGTTCATTAGTCATTAAGACAAGAAGGTGTGTCATTTGGGTCTCTGCATTTGGCTCGGCAATAGCACCAACAGCTAACTTCTTTTTTTATGCAGGTCTTTTGGTGTGGTATTATGGGAGATTGCCACATTGGCAGAACAGCCTTATCAAGGCATGTCCAATGAGCAGGTTCTTCATTATGTCACACGTAATGGTATCCTGGAGAAGCCAGATAACTGCCCAGAGAAATTGTAAGTAGTGATACTTTTATTATCTGTTTCATGTACTCACTGCTGTACTTTAGTATTGTATAGGAGGTACAGCCTGAAGAGGATACTTAAAAGTAGTCCCCCATCTATGTGGCCAACATATTCCAAAATAAGGCATTTTAGTAAAACAATAGTAGCAACAAGGAAGAGGATAGTACAAAAAAGAGTCAAGTGTTAAAAATTAAACCAAACAACCTAGTGATTGCACTGGAACTATCAGAAGATATGCACATCCTGATAGGATGTCTTATAAACATTATGTTCAAAATGCACAGATTTCCACCATAGTTTCCTATATAATACTTCAGACTTCACTTCCTCCCACCAGTTATTCTATTCTTTGCCAGCTATGTGACTTCAAGTTCATTGACTTTATGGTCTGAAATGGCTTTAAAGATCTGGCCGGGAACTATTTGTGTTCTACCAACTGTGGGTCAGAAACATCCCACAGAACTCTTGGAGCTGTACCCTTAGACTTCTCCCTAGTGGCTGCAGGTATGTCTATAGTCCTGAAACCTAATTTTCTCTTAAACGTCAAGACCACTCCCAGGACACTTGTTTATTATAATGGGAAGTAGGCAACGATCTATCAATATGAGAGACTCCTACTCCATTCCCTGTAATTCTACAGAGACTCCCTTCCAAGTAATTGTTCTAGGAATAATAATGATCTCTGGATTTGTATCTCTTATACTGGGGCAGAGTGCACCCTATTGGGGGTTCATTGACAATGCTAGTCCACTGTCACCATTGTATCTTACAACCAAGGCCTTGTCCTGCACTGTGGGAAATCTTTTACAATTCCCGTGGCTACTGGGCTATCCATCACACAGAATAATAACCTTTAGTATCTAAGGTTAAAAAAAAGGACTTTATTGCAGTCATTTAAAGGTGTACGCAAATTACAAGTTGTCCATGCTCAAAATATTTTTATCTAATATTTTCTGATACTATGAAGCCGTTTTTTTAGTTTATTGCTATGACTACTACATTTACAGTCTACCCAACCTGGTAATGGTCGCTATAGTAATATGCCAAGCTAAACAGACCAGGCAACGTTATCCCTAGCAAATTCTGTTTTCCTCGTAGGCAATTCTCAGATTTTTACAGACCAATCAGAAGATATAATTCCTCTACATACGCCGATGATCCCCCCCAGGACCTCACTCACTAGAATGTGCATGGTACAATCTCCATGTGAGGTGTTCAGGGGGCATCCTAACAACATGCCAACACCTCAAATACCTTGTCTACAGCAGTTGTATGAATTCACACAATATATAAAAAAAATACCAAGATTTAGAAAATTAATGTGTTTAATTTTGAAAACCGATTCAAATACTAAAAATTGTCTTCCATTTCAGAAATTATCTAATGAGATGGTGCTGGCAGCAGAATCCTAAAAACAGACCATCCTTCCTGGAAATTCTGGAGAGCATCAAAGATGAACTGGATCCTTCTTTCCACACCGTTTCCTTTTTTTACAGTAGAAATACGAAACAGGAGGTCACAAAACCTGCTGAGAGAAAAATAAAAGGCACTTCTGTGTTGGACTTGGTCAGCAATCCACTTCTTCCAACTCAAAAAATGAAGAATGGCAGTGCAACAGCCTTGCCACTGACGGATAAAGCAAACCGCTACATTCATTGTAATGGCACAGAGAGTGACAAAACCTTTCAGACATCCAGATACTTGTGAATTCTTCTCTAATGAGTGGCTTGTAAAATCTATCGTTAGCTATACAGTTGTGAAGAAATATGATTCTTTCTTTAAGGATTTCTATTAAAATAGTTTTAAACTAACTTGAACTACTGGATGAAAAAAATCCTAATTTCACTGTTAGCCAATATACAGGATAAAAAAGAATATCCATAAACTATATGTAAACTGAAATAGGAGCGAGCTGTATGTATAATTATGCAATCTGAAGGAGGAAGTTAATTAGCTTCAATTATCCGGTGCAGTTTTTGTTTATTATTACTTGTTGATGCTTTGTAAAGGTGTTTAACTGTATTGTAGTGGTAATTCAAACAATTACTGTATGTGCTTAAACTGCAACATTGTTTTAGAGGACATTATTATTGAATAAATACAAAGCTATATAAATGCATAAGTATGAGATGGCATTAAAAATAACATATGCAGCAACGGTATGTTCTCATACATCTTTAGGAAATTCGTTCTGTGTCTTTTGTATTGTCAAATTGTGAAACTGCATCCTAGATGTCCACATCTCAGTGCTGCTCAAGAGATAAAGCCTATCCTGGTAGCATCAGCCACATTTGGCTGCAAACCTGAACAAAGATGCCCAGTCGTTATCACAAGAGTCACTCACTCAGACAGGGGCAATTTAGAGTCAACTCTCAACCAAACCTACATGCCCATTGGATTTGGTGTGAAACTGGAATAATTAGGTAGCAAAGACACTTGGAGAGAAGATAAACCTGCAGACCACACTAGTCGATGAATGGTGCAGGATTTCAACCCAGCAGTCTGTAGCAGTGAGACAGCAGTGGAGAACCTCCCTCCTTCCCCTACTTGAACATACAGAGCTACAGATGAACACAACCCATTCTGTTGTTCATTCCTATCATCCATTGGCCTATTGCAGAAATCAACAGTCAACATTTACTCCTTTCAGTCACTGTTGATTTCCAGCAGCAGCCTGTTTTGATGACTGCAGTTTATTATTCATTAACACATAAAGTCTTGAACTCTACAGTTGGCACTTAATATGTTAAACAATAAAATAACAGAAAAAGTCAAAGACTCCACTGTATGAAAATGAACTAGCAGTGTATAAGCTCATCTGGGCTGATACAAAAAAAAACATACATGGAAATGTTGGACACCATTCATTGTTTGCCTTGTACATCTTAGAAATGTGCACATTTGGTAAGTTGGCAGCTCTAATTTGAGGATCCAAGAAAAAGCGAGTGTGCAATATGATGTCTTGATTTCCATTCCTGTGTCTGGTGACAATGGGATTGATTACAGACCCTAAAGAGCTGAGAATCAACGTTTCAAGAAGGTTCAGCAATTGGATGGTAAGTGCAGCCATTAGGCTGAGAAAAATACACATGAAAAGCTCAATAGCCAATAAGTTTATCTTGGATGTACCTGCATGTGGTGAAGCAGATGACTGAATAAAGCAATTTCTATAATTTAATGATCCTGCCAGTGTAGTTAAGCTTAAGGTTTTGTGAGCATAATGTCTACATACTAAATGGGGATGCAACCTTGAGAGAGCCACACATTTGATTAAGGCTGTGAAAATGGGGCCAAATGTTGCTTAGGAAAAAAGAAAGTGCCTCCTGGTGCCTCATTCTGCTGTGTTGCTTAATATAATAATCTTACAGGATACATTTGTACTAGTTTATATTATGTATTGTTGGGTTTAACAATTATTGTCAAATATATCTTTGCATGTATTATCTGGAAAACTAATATGCAAATGTAAATGTGTCACTTACAAACTGGAACCTTAGAGTAATACTGAAAATATAATTAATAGTGTAGGAAGACAACCTTGCATTAATAAACTTGCAGTTTTGAAACCCATCAAAGCAGTGTGTTTTTGGGTAACCTTTAAAATGACAGTGCTTTTTAATATGCTTACTTAAAGACATTTTACCGTTGGAAAATGAATAGACCTTGACACCAAAAAGAGGTCCCTTATACTTGAATAAGGTTGCAATAATGGAGCTTTGGCAACATAGAAGTGTACAGGTGGAGTTCAAAACAGAAACTGAGTAAAAATGGAAGATAACTGGCTTTAAAAACACGCTGGCGGAAGTGACATCATTTGAAGCCGGAAACAGAAGTGGCATTTTTGGGCCCGGAATCCGAAGTGACTTTCTTGGAGCCAGAAACCAGACGTGACGTCATCAGAATCAGGTAGAATTTTCTATGTCTGGTCTGCAGAGATAGAAGAGAAAGGTTTATTGCACCCTGCCACCTCCTGGCCTGGCGTGGAATTACCTTCTTTTGGTCCTTCTAGCTGCCTCCCATGCGCACGTGTGTGACACGGTATATTAGTTAATTGATTTACTAAAAGTACTGTTGACAGTCATTTAGGGTAAAGCTATATGCTTGATTATATAAGGTGGTGAACTAAAACACTTCCCACCACACAGCAAGGAGACCCAGCCTAATTTTAACAAAACATAGTGAAGTAAAGCTAGAAGACATGCCATGTACAGTACATTGGAACAGCATGTTTTGATTGTGGAGTTATATTTTCGTTTTTTTTTAACATTTTATTAATTTTATTACAATCAAACAACAATCCATACAAGCAAGTCAAGTTTAACAAAACTAGGCTTGAAACAAATCAACCCCCACCCTTAAGAAAGAGAGCCAGGCCAACAGAGCATAGCTTTAACAATAGTAATAATATGTAAATAAATAAATTCATAAAGATAAATAAACTGCAGTGGGCTGGCGCCCTGCCCGGGATTTGTTTCCTGCCTTGCGCCCAGTGTTGGCTGGGATTGGCTCCAGCAGACTCCCATGACCCTGTAGTTAGGATATAGCAGGTTGGATAATGGATGGATGGATAGAAAAGTAAACAGAATAAAAGAGGGGGAAGAACTCTGACTTAAAAGAGGTGTATTTTCATAAAAACGTTTTCAAGATGTGACATGAGGGATTTGTAGAACAAAATCCCGCAGCGAGTGCTGCTGCACAACATATACATTTAGAAACTGGTAAAAAAAGTGCTGTACTTCTGGCATTGTGTGCAATTAACTGAATCCAAGAAACCCTTCTGCCTGTACTGAGATGTTATCTGCAACATTGTGTATCATGTGGAAAGACGTCCTTACAAGCCACCTTGTCAATTATCGCAATGGATGGTGTTGTCAGGAAGGTCATGTAAGGGTCTTCCTAACGTTTTATGGATACGCCTTCATGTTCCACCTGGAAGCTGATCTTTTGATAAACAACATTATGCTAATGTCATTTATTTTTTGTTAATAACAAATATGACTTAAAAACTATTTTAGCGGACTTTACTGAAGCTCCATCATGTTAAAAATGGAAGTCAAGAGCCAGGTCATTTAAACCACAGGTATGATACATGATAATAAATGAGCTTTAAAAGAGGCTTTTGATCATATTTCTGAATTCTATTTACAAATTAGCATTAATATTCAAGAATTCACCTGGCATTTAGTGATTGAATATTGTCAATAGTATAAACAAAGTTTTGCTTCACCATTCAACATTTTATTTGTATTTAATAACAGGAACAAATGTTAAAGCATAATATTCTTTTTTGTGTGTGTTTGTCATTCTCTGGATTGTTTGAGGTTAGCATGTAATATAATAATATTTACACTTGTTTTTGCCATTTACCACACCTGTGTTGATGTTTATACAGTAATTATAAAATGGTTTATTCTCTTCATTAAATACTATGTTGGAGTATTTGCATAGACTTATAAATGTAATCCTATAACAATAAAGTACGTACTGTTGTAAGAATGAGTTATAGACATCATGAAGGTTTGGGGCAGCCACCCGTATATTGTTTCCTGGCTGGAAAATGTTAACTTGAAATAAGGACAGTGTGCATAGAGCAGAGTCCAAAACAGAGTTGACTGGCCTTGAGAGCAAGAGTAGAGGAAATTACATCACTGGAGCCAGAACCAGAAGTGATGTCATCGTGACCAGAAGTAACTGCATAGTTGGCACCGGAAGTGACATCTTCGTGGCCGGAAGTTACGTCATCGGTGGAACTGGAAGTGACATCATAATTGACGGTGACCCCAGAAGTGACATCATCAGTGTTCTCTGAATCAAGCGGGATGAGAGAGACAGCCAGCACACTCCGCTGCCCCCTGGTCAGGCGTCGAATTACTATTATTTAAGCCCTTTAGCTGTTTCCCATGCGCACATGTGTGACAATACATAAACATACATGCCAAGGTAAAAAAAGCAGAAATCAATGTTATTCAATACACTATACCAGCATTACACTTATTTAGATAAGAGATATGACCAACTTACAAAAGAAGAGAGTAGCATTCCTGGAGAAAATAAACCTCTGAACGCAGTTCATGTGTTTTATAACAGAACAAGCAACAGTGTTTCAGGCTGTATCTAGCAGGGAAGGCTTGCATGCTGGGTTTTAATTTGTTTTAACATATAGAAGTCAAGTTAAATGATTACTGAAATGTCCCTTTCCACCTCAGCAGATAAAAAAAAACACTAACTCACAAAGAAAAGATGCATTTCACTTGTGCTGATGGCTCACATTTTTCAATAAGAACAATGAAACAAAGTCCCTGAGAAACCACAAGTGGCCAATGTGACCACTGTTACCTCAAACTATTTCATTCTTTCCTGATTTTTTGTTCAATGGTAATCTTGAAACCTTCCTCAGGACACACTCTCTCTCCTTCATTAGGTTTCATAGTTTTTTTATCTCAAGATTAATCAGTCCTTTATCCACATATTTTTTCTTATTGGTTAGAGAATCCAATTTCTCTTCAAACATAATTTACAAAACGTAATACCTAGTAAAAGTTGTTTTCTAAAATGATCTAACCTGTCCCAGCCTCTTAAAATTCCATACATGTTTATAACAAAGTGTACACAACACAAGTGCATTTATAAAATAACTGCATAGACCCAAGCAAAATACCAAACTATCGATCATTTTTCTATCTGTCACAAAATGGCTTTGCTCAAGGAACAAAGAAACACCGTACACAGCACACCTCTGTACACCTCACAGTACTTCTACCATTTATACACTGACCTTAGCCAACTGGACTTCCATCCTGGGATTTTGCGACAAAACAAGACCCATCGGATGCAGTGTCAGTAAGTGTTGAAATTTAGGGGTCTTAATCCATCCATCAGTTTTACAAACCTGCTATATCTTGAGCAGGGTTGCAGGGAAGCTGGAGTGTATCTCAACAAGCAGAGTTTGCAAAGTAGGAACAATCCCTGGTCAGGGCACCAGTCCATGGCACAGTGAACACATACACACACCAATTTAGTATTGCCAATCCATCTACTGTGAGGGAAAACTGGAGCAACCTGGAAGAAACCCACATGGACATGGGAAGAAGATTCAAACGCCACAAAGGGAGGACATGTGGCACAAACCCATTTCTGCTTACTGTGATGCAGCAAGGGCTAACACTGCAGCACCATGGCAATCACCCTGATAGTTCTTTTCATGGATAGGAACTGTACCTTTTTGAAGCAGTCATGGCACTAACTTCCAAATCTCGGTACCAAGAAATAAAAATGTGTAACAGTTTGTAGCTGAAAGTGTAACAGCCATTTGAGCAGCTCTAATCAGGGTTTGCAGCACTAAAGCAGTGCTTTGTCTTCCTAGATTTAAAATCTGAGACCAATGATGCCTAAAGTAAATGATTATATTGTGGAGACAGTTGAGGAGGAGTGGGACAGGTTTAAAAATGTTTTAGACGTAATGCAGGACAAGTACAAACCTACATTTGCAATTAATGGGAAATTGTAAAAAAAACACTGCAGTGGGCTAATAAGAGTTAAAAAAGCTGCAAAGGAAAAAACAACAAGAGGGCAACCATTAAGAAGGATATTAGGGAGGAATATAGCAGATAAGGCAAAACATAACCCAAAGAGATTCCTTTAGTATTTTAGTAGTAAAAGAACAGTCAAGGAGGAGGTCAAGTGCATCGGGAACAGTAGAGGGGAATTAAAAAATACATACAGTGAAATAACAAATGCTCTTCACATGTGAGGAAGGGGATAACCTCCCAGTGGTAACTGGGACTACTAAGGAGGTACTGATTGTTTTGGAAATTGTATAGGGAGAATTACTGCTCAGATTAAATAAGGCTGAAATCAAATAAATCACAAGGACGAGATAATATTTACCTTCGAGTTCTTAAGGAGACTAGTGAGTACATATAAAAACCCATGACACACATTTTTAGGAAGTCACTGCACACTGAGGAAATTCCAAAGGACTGGAAAATAGCAAATATGATCCCATTATATATCAAGGGCGACTGGGCAGATCCAAGCAACTGTAGGCCAGTAAGCTTAACGTGCATCACAAGAAAATTAATGGAAGGAATTATTAAGGATACTTAATTATTATTGAGCAACACCTGGCAAGGGCAGGAGATATTAGGAACAGTCAACATGGGTTCAGAAGAGGGAGGTTGTGTTTTACTAACATGCTGGAATTCTATGAGGAGCCAACAAAAGGATATGATCAAAATGGAACATATGATATTATTTATCTTGACTTTCAGAATGCATTTGATAAGGTGCCAAATGAGAGGTTGGTCATCCAACTAAAAGAAGTGGGAGGTCAGGGTGATGTTTTGAGATACAGAATTGGCTCAGACACAGGAAGCAAAGGGTGATGGTGCAAAGAACTTTATCAGAATTGGCTGATGTTAAGAGGGGTCAGAGATAGGGCCGCTGTTATTTTTAATATATATAAATGATTTAGATAGGAATATAAGCATCAAGCTGGTTAAGTTTGTAGATGATACCAAGACAGGTGGATTGGCAGATAATTTGGAATCCGTTAAATCATTACAGAAGGATTTGGACAGCATTCAGGCTTGAACAGATTTGTGGGAGATGAAATTTAATGAAAGGAAATGTAAAGTATTACACATAAAAAGTAAAAATGTTAGGTTCGAATAGACAATGGGAGGCTGAACATCAAAAGTACACCTTATGAGAAGGATTTAGGAGTCGTAGTGGACTCATTACTATCAACTTCTGCACACTGTTCAGAAGGCGTTAAGAAGGCTAACAAAATGCTAGATTATATAGAACAATATGTCTAAGAAGGTTCTGCCCAAGCTTTATACCACACTAGTGAGACCTCATCTGGAGTACTGTGTACAGTTCTGGTCTCCAGGCTACAAAAAGGACATAGCAGTGCAAAGAAAAGTCCAGAGGAGAGCAACCAGGCTGATTCAGGTCTATAGGGAATACATTATGATTAAAGATTAAAAGAACTGAGCCTTTTCAGATTAAGCAAAAGACACTTAAGAGGTGACATGATTAAAGTGCTTAAAATTATGAAGGGAATTAGTACAGTGGATCGAGACTTTTATTTAAAAATGAATTTAATGTATTTAACAGAACTCAACTTTAATAGGAGTAAATATCTCAGAAAAACAACAGATCATTGATGAATTTATTCAGAATCTTCAGTTACTGTTGAAAATAGTGGAAACAGTGATATAACGATGGTGGTATATTGGTTCTGACTCACAGACCCATATCTTAGTTTTGAATCCTTTGCCCCGTCAATGGCTACCTAGAGCTGGCACATAATCCCTGTATCTAGGTTATTTTTTCCCAGTAATCTATCTTTCTTCCCACATCCTAAAAATGTGCATGTTAGATAAGTTAATTTAAAATTAGCTTTGTGTGGTCTGCATAAGCAGGCTCTGCAAAGAACCTGCGTCACATCCATTACTGATTCTTGCCTTGTGCCTATAGCTACCAGAACACACTCCACTCTCCTACTCCCACTTTATAATAGGCTTAAGAATGTTAAGGTGAAAAATAATTCAATTTAAGGATTTGCTGGCAGAAGCCATACCACATACACTTCAGAACAGGTCACCCACCTAAAGTTAACTGTGTTTGGGCCAGGCCAATACTTGGAAGGGAGACCATTTAGGAAAACTTGGGTTGCTGTTGGTGAGGCCAGCAGGGGTCGCTTACTCTGTGATCTAAATGTGGACCCCAAAGCCCCAGTGCAGTGATGGGGACTCTGTGCTGTAAAAATGGTGCTGTCCTTTGGATGACATGTAAAACTGAGGTTCTGACCCTCTGTGGTTATAAAAGATCCTTGGGCATCTTTTGTAAAGAGTGGAGTGTTTCCCCATTACCCACCACGGCCTGGTCATTCTAGCCCCCTACTCATCCCCTGTCTCTAATTGTGTGTCTCTCTCACCACTACACCCACTAACAGCTAATCTGTGGTGAACATACTGGCACAAAAGAGGCTCTCCTTATTCCAGGTGAATGCTGCACATCAGTGGTGGGTGAAGTTGCTTCCCACACACTGAAGTGCTTTGAAAAGTGAGAAAACTACTATATAAAGGTAAATTATTATCATTATTACATTATTGAGCAAAGCAGTGTTAACATGGGTGAAACATACAGGAGAGCAGGAGGTGTCTAATTAAGATGTTGGCTCTTAAGAAAGATAGTAGCTACAACTGCTTTCTGTAACATTAAATTTTAGAAGTGATTATAAAATTTAAAACCATACATTTTCAAGGCCTGGTCTAATTTAATTAGATGTTGTGTTATTTGCATAGTTTGGAGCACTGTGGGTAGTTAGTTAGATTGTCCGGTAAATAAACCCACAACTGGACAGTGAGTGCAATTTAAACCAAATAAAACCCCATGATGCTTTTGTGGATGTTTTATTTATATTACATATGCAACCAATCCCTTAAGAAGAAAAAATAATATCAAACAAACAGCAGGGGGCACCAAAGCACTGATGTTTATTTGCATACTTTGCCATACTGTACTTAGCAGCTTTTCAGAACGTTTGCAGCTGAGTAAGTAATAAAATGTAACACACCATGTAGGTATGCAGCATTTTTGTAAACAATTATTATATTGCAGAATGATCATGTCATTCTTTATTTTGCTGACATTTTTAATAAGCTGAGGCAAATGTATTCTTATTTGTATAAAATAACTTTTTTAACTCTTAATATATGATCATCACTATCTGTAGTAAAACAGGTCAAAAAGTGTGCCCCTTTAATAACTCTTAAACAGTTGAGATGTTTGTACAATAGAAAACTGCTGGGTGTGACCAGACCAGAGAAGCTGAGCACTCAAGCAAGTTGCTCCCATCAGGTCATGAAGACAGCACTGTCGTGAGATGTTTCTTTTTTGAAGGCTGAAGGAAACAAACTGGGATTAAAGATCTGTGGAGCAAACAGACAGACACAATGAACTTCTGGTCCCAGCCTCAACTCTAGGTTCCTTTAATTTAGCCCCCATGAGCGTAAGAGAATGGTCACATCTTGACACTATTTACTTGCATTCTGTTTAACAAAGAATCAGTCAAGTAGTGAAGTAAGCTTTTTTGTAGTTCTGTTATTATTAATAACTAATAAAGATGCAGAACTCCAGTCCTCCCACGATCGAGGTTCTAGCCCCAGCAGCGTGCAAGTACCAGCAGGCTGTCATGCTGACTATGTTTGATGGGCAAGTCATGTAATCAGCTTTGCCTCACACTTGGCAGATCCAGCCCCAGTAGTCTGCGAGTACCAGCAGGTTGTGCCCAGTGGTTGGATGGGCTGTCATTCTTTTCCTTCTTACCATGTAATTGACTTCTGCAAGTTGCATCACTGTCAGCAGATGCTGTTCTTATCCCGTCAGCCATGGCATGCCGTCATGCCGGCTCTTTCCATGAACAGCATCCAAAGCCCAATTACATAGCTGCAGCAACCGCCACCTCCAATTCTTGGGTTGTGTTACACGTGTCACATCATAAGCTCTTAATTAAGCCCATAATTAATGTTTAAGGCCTAGTGGTTCTGTAGTTTTTGGCCGAGAGGCAGACAATCCTTTGCATTTTATATATATATATATAGATAATTCCAAGACCTACTTCACACTTACTGAGCTGTATAAAACAGAGGAATAATAATCAAAGCCCATTAGTCCTTTTCAGGGTCATGGAGACAGTGCTTATCCCTGCAGAACTGAGCATAAGCTGCTTTAGACAGGGGACCAATCCATTGCACACACACACCCACACTCACACTAGGCCAGTGCTCCAGACTAAACTTCACCTCAAGGTGTCAGTGCCTCCTAAAAGGAAAAAAATTGGAAGACAATAGATTTGATTTAGGTGCCAAATTATAAAATGTGTCAAATCTTTCACTCTCTTACCTTTCTAACCTCCATGTATTTGTGCCTAATTCTTTTCCTTCCCTTGTGCTTTTGTGTCCATCTTGATGATTTGAGAAACTGAATGTCATTATAACTTTCAAACTATGTGCAGTCATTAAGAACAGTGTATTTTACTCAGGCTCTCAGTCTGTATCACTGACCATCAATCAGACAATGAATTCTGCATGTTCCCTTCATTATTTTATGGATGGAAAATTGTTTTTGACCCTTGTATAATTGTATTAAGTATGGATTGCACTATATAAATAAAGCATCAGTTGAGTCTGAGACTGTGAGAGAAGGCTCTCATTGCAGCACTCTGTACCTTGATGAATACCACTGAGGGCAAATATTAACTGCTTATTTCAGAATTTTGCTGAAAAACCTGAATTGAAGCAACAGTTCTTGATCCCCTGTCAATCTACAGTTTTGGCCTACCCACTTGTCTACTACAGTGTAGCACGCAAGCGTTCCCTTCCCTTCCAGTCTCATTCTCCACACTTGAGGTTGGAGTGCTGTGAAACACTCTCTTTAATCTCTATTTTTGGGTTTGGTTGCAGTCACATTATATTGCTGTATCTGTTCTCCTGAGCTAAGTTAATGGTCTTTTTATTCTTCTTAATTTTAATTTCCAAAGGCACTTTGTCTTTATGGGTTGATCTGTCTCTCATCTGAGCAGATAATACCTCACTCTTCACTTCCCAGGTGACCTTCTACGGTGTCTTTGAATTTTTCTGTCTGATTTCTAGGCCTTGCTGGATTGTTTCTTTCATTCCTAACTGCGCAATATATCTATATGTAAAATATATACATAAATATGTTTTGCACATGTTTTCTATATAGTCTGTTGAATACGCTGGGAATACACTAGTCTGAGAGGAAATGTTGGGGCACCAACTCTGGTCGCCCCATTTAATATTTACACAGTCCATAAACAGAAACAGGTGCTCGATGATGTGTCCAATACAGCAAAATGAAAAAGCAGTTTAACTAAAAATTAAACAAGAAGCTTCTTCAGTCTTTTCTCATATGCTTCAGTTTCAGGAAGGAGCTCCAGTCATCAGTCTGCTCTCTCCTGAGTGAGACATGCCATGCCAGAAGCGTATTGCTTTTATAATAGGGGGACAGTAGGGGGCGGAGTCAGATTCCCTCCATGTTGATTTCTCAGGGTTGTGGGAGAGAAACGGAGATGTTGCCTTCAGTGACCACACCCCATTGTGTCCCTGAGTGACAGTGCTTAACCTCAGATGAACCCGGAAGGCAAACTCAGACATGCATGTTTGACAAGTCCTTATCAATATCTTGGGTTAAGTGATTGTATTGATATTGGAGGCATGTTCAGCATTACAGTAATTAACTTTACTGAGTTGACACCATTGCCCTCATTGTGCGTTTGCCCAATATAACATTCTAAGATTGGCAATATGATTTTGTTAGCAGTGCTGAGGTGCCCCTAAGAGACCTTAACACCTTTTGTCTAATACAGGGTGGTGTCACTGTTGAAATTGTCTCAAGAACTGCTGAAGTGTTTCTAAAATCAAAATGGTTTCAACAAGAAACTTTGTCTGAGTTGTTAAAAGAACAGCATAACATATTGTAGCAACCCTGGGTCCAAACCTGAGAGGGACATTTTCTCCAGGAAATCATAGACTGCTTTGAAAGGTTCAGAGAAGCTGGCTATGTCAGAGGCCCATGAACAGCGTGTGAGTGAGGGGTCGTAGATTCAGTACTGTGAGAAGTACTTATTACGTGTCTCCCGGTGATTGAGGTCTATTGGCCTGTTAGCATGGCTGCTGGCAAGCTGCAGACCGATGATGGCCTTCAGTCCACAGATGGAACCAGGAGATATTGAGGCATTTGGGTTGACTCTGTTCCCAGGTGACTGGAGTGAGGTGTGGCATGTGTGTACAGGCCAAGGGGATAAAGCAGCAGCTGGAAGAGTATGGTGCCGCAGAAGACATGGCAGCACAGTGGAGACACATTAATGAAACCTTTACAGGGCCACATCAGCAGTCTGGTGTAAGGTGGCTGAATCCATTCCTCCATCTCTTATATCCCCCAGGTTGTTTCAATATCTTGTAAAGAACAGAAGGAATTAACTGTTTTCTTCATAATTTAATGGTTATTATTTTTGTATACAATGCAAAAGATGACAAACCATTAACATAATGTGTGTAGATAATGTGCAAAAAATGTATATAGAGTACTCACAGTAAAAAAAAATGATTCGTTAAAATACAGTCTATGCAAAAATAATAGATGCAAAGTAAAAAGACTGTAGTGACTACAGAGGTCTCTCAGGTTGGGCCATAATTACAGACACCAGGGGCTCCGATGTGAAATGTCTGGTCCTCTGTCACCTACAGGAGCTGTCCAGCTCAAACTCTGAGTGATCTTTCCCTTCCCAATTTACTGATTTTTCTGTTGCCCTTTGAGGATTCTGTTTTTACAGTGAATTGTGGGACTGTTTAGACTTTCCTCCCCTGTGCTTTTCTTCTAGATAACTGCAATTGTACTAATTCACTTCTTCATCAGGGAACATTGATAATGTGTGAATTGTAGTTTTTCATCTAACATAAGGATTAGGTTCAGAATTATACTTCTTATATTTTCCTGTGAATTTTGTTCTTGGTAACTTGTTCATTTTGATCTTTAAAATCACCCTAACTGCATGGATTATGGTTTGCTTTTATAAATTGTCTTTGACAGTCATTAATTGCTTTGTGACTGAAGACTGTGGTGACACCAGTGGATGTTGGGAGGAGCTCAAGGATGAAGGCTATACAAGTTCCTGAGGGTTATCCTGACATGTGAAGAAAATTTGGAGATAATGTGGCTAATGCTCCCTTTGGTAAGATCCCCAACAAACCGGGTGTTAGCAGATAAACAGGAGACCAGTTCAACTTGTGGGACAGCGGTCATGGTGTTGAAATGAAGTCCTTTATTTTAATACTTTGTGGTAGACAAGTGGGTGAACTGCATCACTCAATGAACAGGGAGGCAGAATAACTTACATTGGATTGCTTTGTTTTTTTCTAATTTTTCTTTGGCCGTCGTTCAATTTTACTTTTGTATAAAATAAACCTTTATTTTCATAATATTTTGCCCCTTGTTTTAGGAACTTTTTTATACACCATGCTTTGAATCACACAACTCATGGCAACTCATTCAGATTTTGCTCACCTTTTGGGGTAACATACACATCCTTCTGCTACACTCTAAGACACAAAGCAATAACTTTAGGAATAAATGTGCAGTTTTGTAAATTGGTTGTCAATATCTGATATTCTTCAGTGCCATATTTAGTTGCTGGTGACACAGTAATGAGCAGTTAGCTCTACTAAATCCTTACTCCAGCAACCATGGATTGAATTCTGTAATGAGCACGTTGTCTGTGTGGAGCTGACTTATTCTCCGCGTAACTGTGTAGGTTTTCCTCATTGTATTCTCCTTTTCCTCTCACTTGCCCAGATATGTGCGGGTTAATTTAACTGCTCACTCTAATCTGGCCCTGTTGATTGTGGGTGTCAGCAGTAGTCCCTGTGATAAACTGGTGCACCAAGTCATATTGGCTCTTGCTTTAGGCCTAAAGTTGCTGGTCCCACTTGACCTTGATCTGGATTAAGTGGGTTTGGAAATGTTATATTATTGTTATATGAAGCTGCCTAAAGTGAACAAGCTGGTGTTTTCTAAGCCAATAAATGAAGATGTATAAAATGAAGGCCCAAAACTCTTGAATTATTTCATTTATATAAGCTTAACATGTCAATTTGGGTGTTGATCATAAAAAACAAAGTTTTAATCCGCAGCACTGATTCATTCTGTGGTTCTAAGCGAGTGCCCTCATAAATCAAAAATATAAAAACTGTTGTCGTGTGCATTTGTGATAGCCAGGTTGAACCGTAAGATTTTTTAAGATTTATTGCACTGAGATAACTGCAGAACACAGTTTTACAGTATATATGGACTGAAATAGCCCAATTTAATTTGAGCAGTAGTATTTTAAAAGTGTTCATTTTAATGTTTTTAGCAATAAAAAGGGTGCACATTTCCATAGTGAGTGCCACTTTGTTTATCATTTAATCATTGAATTTGGGTGATAATGTTTACTCACCAAGTTCCTAGTTTTGAAGTAAGTAGGTTTGAAAATAATTGTATGTGCATTTCTGAAATTTTACATGATCTGCTTTTCAATTCGATTTTGAATTCACTTGCTGTAGCTTCAAACCTTGTCTCTGTTTACACCAACCTACCATGACACCATTCACTTAATTTATATTTTAATAATCACAGCCACCAAAAGAGCAACTGAAACAGGCCATGAAGTGTAGTAAACAGCCCCCAGGCACAGTGGTTAGCACTGCGGCCCAGCAGCCCATATTTGCACCTTCTCTCGGGATCGTGCATTGGTTTTCACTGGGTACTCCAGTTTCCAGCCACATCCCAAATATATGCAGCCTGGCAGCTCTAAACTGGCTCAGTGTGAGTGAGCATTGGCATGGACGTGTGTGTGAGTGTGCCCTGCAGTGGACTGACACTTTTTCAACTGTTGATGCATGTCTTCTTCCTGATCCTGCCATGATAAGTGTATTTTCCTCTTGGCTAAATCTGTTTTTGAAGATAACAAAATGATTTAAAAAAAATAACAAATCTGAGTGCCTTATCCAAAGTTTGTTCCTGCCTTGCACCCTCTGCTAGCTGGCATATACTCCAGCACCCCAGCTACCCTGGTTTGGATTAGAAAAGTCCTGTTAAATGACCCACTGGTCAGGACTAAGTGGGTTAGAAAATATAAAAATAAATCTGAGTGAAAAATTTAAGAATAAAGCAATAAAGTAGCAAATAATATAAAATTAATGTAAATAAGATATTTAAAGCTAAAAATAACAGCACAAGCCATAAGGAGAGCTTATTACATATAATTAATTAAAGTGTTCAGTTATGTATTTATTCTTTATTTGTCTCATCAGTTTATTTCATTACATTTCAACTTATTGTGAAGCAACTGGGATAAGAAAAAAGTTTAATACACTCAAGTCTTGATAAGTAATCAGCCCATCCCACCTAAACACATCTTCAATCACATACACTGTGGAGACACCAATCGACCAGATGACATGGCTTTAGTGCATGGTAGACTACAGAGAGAAAAACCCCAGGATGAAGGGAACAATTTGCAAGCGACACAGGAATTTTTCCACATATTAATATTTAAAAATAGAGGTTTAGGGATTAATCTAATGGTGTTGTCTAAGCCTGATGGGAGCACTTAGGCTTTGTCAGTATACAATGTTAGGAGATTTAAGGAAACTTTGGAAGCCAGAGCAGACCTCCACATTGTATTTGACATCTTGGTTGACAAAAGAACAGCTTGTAAGAAGAAAATTATGAAAATAAACCAATTGTTGTCAAATTATCAACAGATTTATATGTCATTACCACCAGAATTAATTTTGAAGCAAATGTCTTATGCAAATAAATAAAATGTATTATTATTCTCATAATAATTATTATTAAGTTATTTTTGTTAAAATTGCATAAACTATGTCCTAATTTTTTATAGAGAGTTTTAATGGGACAGGAAAAGATTTTCATTGAGATTGTAGTTATTCAATTTATACATAAAGCATTAATGCTGAAACTCATTTCAGTACATGTTTCATTTTAACGATTTTTAATCCTTTACTTGCCATATATAATTTCTTGTATTAGGAATTTGTCACTTATCACATTCCCCCACTTACTTTCCAAAGAATTTTGTGGTCAGAGAGCAGGGTCAGCTATTTGTACACAGCCCCTGGAGGAAATGCAGGTTAAGGACCTTGCTCAAGGGCCCAACAGAGCAGCATTCCTTCTGTGACTTCCAGGGCTCGAACCGGCAACCTTCAAGTTAACAGCCCAGATCCATCAACCAAAGAGCCACCACTCCACCCATATTTTGTAAAATAAACTTACTTTATGTAATGATTAATATCAAATTGCCCGATTTATTATTTCCTTAATTTTTGTGTACAAAAGTAAAAATAAAATATCAAATTCTACTGGCACTTCAGACATATTTATTGATGCTGAGATATTATTGATATTATATATTGTGGCAAGAGGCCAGGTCCCATGCCCGGCAAGGACACCCCTTTTGCTTATGTTCCGGGGGAGCAGCCATGGGCTCCACAGTACCTCCCCCGGGACACTTGGTGGCAGCCCCCTGGTGGGCGATGGTGCATCAGCCTCCTGCAGGGTTCCCTGGGAGATGGAGTTCTCCACAACCCTGTGGGGATCTGCGGTGGCCGCCAGGGGTGCAGCATGGGTCACGGAGCCCAGCTGGACTAATCTTCGGCCCCACCCGGGAGTGCAATTGGCAACAGGAAAGCAAGCACCGGCAGCACTTATGGGAGGACCATAAAAGGAACCAGCAACCACCACTCAGGGCCAGAATTGGGAGGAAGAGGACGAAGTTGCCTGGAAGGAGTGGTGGTGCCAGTGTTTTTGCAGTGCTTTGGGACTGTGTTGTGGCTGGAGGGATTACGGGGAAGACGTGCCCTCCAGCTGAAGAAAAATAAAGTCTGGTTATTTGCACATGTGCCTTAGTGTGAATCTGTGCCGGGTCGGGGCCTATATAGCGCCTTATTTTAAAAAAAAAAAAAAAAAAATATATATATATATATATATATATATATATATATATATATATGTATATATATATATATATATATATATTGTAAGGTTTCAAAACTCTTTTGGGGCTGCCCACAATGGGATGACATGCCAAAGAGCTTCCCAAAGTGCGATTGCAACATCCATGGAAGTTAACTTGTCAGTTGCCAGGACAACTAAAGGCTCCCAGCGCTGTGGCAGCTCACCGTTTAAAGAAATCTGAAAAGATCACGGCCACACTATGAGCACCTGCCATCGATGGGTGATGCAAGGAACATTATAACTGCAGGGAACAGTATTACTTGGTCATTAACCTGGCCATGACTCTGCCTGAATGCTGTCTGTGTATAGGAGAGTGGTAGATCCCGCTACAATAAATAACTGTGCTGTTCCTGTTCAAAGCTGAATAAAGCTGTTTTTGCTAAAGTACTCAGATTCATGTTTTGGGGTTCAAGACAGAGACTCACACGTCAAAATATATATATACATACATACATACATATAGATAGATTTAGTAGCAGAAAGCCAGGGCCATTACCTGGCCAGGGATGACTATATAATGGAAGGACCGAGGGGGAGAACAAGCACAGGGCATTATCTCCCTTGGAACGCTAGATGGCAGCCCCCCCTGGGTTTTGTGCTCATAATCCCATAGTGGAAGTGGAAGTTCGACACAGCCCTGTTAGATTCCATGTATGCTGCAAGGGGGTGCTTCAGGAACTGCTGTGCCCTTTATTGCAGCACTTCTGCCACACCCAGAAATTCTGCTGGAAGCAGATTATGGGACACCCTGAGCACTTACAGGTGCTATATAAAAGGAGTTGCCTCATTCCATTTGGAGAGCCAGAGTTGGGAGGAAGGGAGATAAAGCTTGCCAGGAGGAGTGGAAGCAGAAGACAAAGAGAAAGATAGAAGTATATATATATATATACATCATCCTTGGGGCCGGCAACAGGCGAGATTTCCCATGCGCACGTGTGTGACAAGATACTATATATATATATATATATATATATATATATATATATATATATATATATATATATATATATATATATATATATATATATATATATATATATACCACACCAAAGACCTAGTGGTGGCAAAACAAGTAAAACCCACCTGCCTTTTTAAATCCACATGTTCCTGCTACAAAAGAGCTGGCAAAGAAGGACCAGGAAATGGATTGTAATCAAAAATCCCAAGTTGTTTACAAAAAGTTCAAAATAATTTAATACCAAAAGCAGAATGTTAACCAGAATCAGATTAAAAAGAAATTGCTGTTACCAATAAATTTGTGCAAGCTCAGAAAAAATGTAGGATGATGGTAATACTATAAAAATCGTATGTTCATTTTGACGCTTTGACTATTAAACGTGTAAATGAAGCATATTTCGGCAAGACATATATATATATATATAAGGTATATGTTGAATGCATATTTTAATACATAAAGCTCTTTATGTTTTATTACATAATGTTTTGTGCTCAGATGTAATGCTTTTTACTAGATTATGCTGTATTCATGCATGCCTGAGACCACTCAATCCAAACTGAATTTATCTGACTCTGTATACGCTACTCAATTAGAGTTTTCATTGCAGATAAACTAACATTATTTAAGTTTTTTTTTTTAACTGGCTGGTTTGATTATCAGCCAGAGGAGGTTAAATGTTCTGCCTTTGGTTACATTAGTTTCCTCCCGTACTCCAAAGACATGTTACTAGCTTTAATGATATGCGTAACTGTAAACATGCTACAGATAAAAAAAGTGAAATTAATGATATGTTACTGTGCAGTTATGTGTTAGCATATAATCCTCCATAGTGAATTGCAAGAGCACGCCGGTAATGGGTTTAAAGTTAAGGGGCAATAAAAGGCTAATTCTTCCTGAGAGTGTGGTTCATAAGATCTCTTGATGATCCTCTGATGGAAGACCACAACATAACTTAAACATCAACTTCCAAGCTTAAGATCCATCTGGTGCCACTTGCATGGACAAAATAACAATGAGAATGACAAAACCAGCATTGACATTTCTTTGAATCACTTAAACGGATTTGGAAATCTGTGGAGAAGGTTATGTACAGAGGATAAGACCATTTTAGCTATTACATGCTGTCATTAACCCAGTGACCTATGATTGATTTTTCTAAGAGCAAAAATTTGTTGATATTGGTTTTGAAAAGAGATCACACACTGAATAGGTATAGTGGAAACAGACATGATTTTTTACAATATTAATATAAATAAAATATTATGAGCAGTTTAGCAAATACAGTATTACTAAACTTTACATCCAAATCTTTTGATCAAAATCACATTTTATTGTAGTGGATATTGGAATATTTTTTTAAAGGAAGGTGATAACCAGCTAATAAAAATAAAAATACATGTTCACACATATTGACTTAAATATTTAAGTGGCAACATTAGCACAAACGTCTGTTCACAGAAGAAGTAACACATGAATGTAAAATTATTCCAGCACCTGCAAAAATGTCTATGTTGTCCATCTAGAATAGGGGTTCCACAATGTGATCAGCAGCATTATTTAAAAACTCCATGGCTAACAATACTAGTGGAAATGCACAATGCATCATGGCATGCAATCATGCAGGTGTAAAATGATGACCTGCAGTCCACATTAAGGACTGTTCAGATACTCCTTCAGTGGTTTGCTAAAGGATGTGAAATGGTCTCTAGCTCATAGGCTAGAATGCCCACCAATATTGGTTACAGAAGACATGCCCTTGGACATGGGTGCTCAGCAAAGGGTATGGGTGTCACGTAGGAAATCCTTGGAGATTGCAGATGAGATGGAAAATAACACTTTCAAAGACAGCATCTTCCATTCTGAAACCAACATGGGTCTCTAGTGGTGGTGATGATTTTAACATATAGTATATACAAACCTTACCATTTGCATACTGGATGATGCTGATTTCCCTCTCTGGTTTTCATGCAGATTGGATCACTGAATTTGAATACAACTTTGAGAGAGAGAGAAAGTACAGAAGTGTATTCCTGACAATCAAAAAAATAAGTATTGCATTATTACAGAAATGTATTGCATTAGTTCACAAAAATATTGCATTATTTTGCAAAGATATTGCATGTTTGCCACAAGTGTCTTTCTACATGTGACAAGTGACTGAACAGATGTTAGGCATATATATTTATTCTTAGATGTGCTGGGGTGAAAATTTTATCCAACCAGTTTAAGATCACAGAGAGCCAGCAATCATCCAGGCAGTATTGGGTGCATGACAAGAAGCAATACAGTAGGTGTTAGTGAGAATGTGAGCCATGGTTTAAACCTTGCAGATGAAACTGACTGGGTAGACACCTCCCAAACTTAGAAAAGTAAGTGGGTTTGCAGAATCATTTAATAAACTTTCCATACATTACAACAAGACAAGTAATAGCACATTTAGTTAAAACTGGTGGGTATTATTTCTTAATGTATGTGCAAAATGTGCAATGGGTTTCAAAACACATGAACCTATAACAACAAAGTGTTTGTGATTAATTTAGGTTTAAAAGCCTTATGATATAATAAGATAAATATATAACAAGCTGTCTACCCAGGAAAAAGGGGGTTGATGAAATTTACTTCAGCGAATACAAAAGACTAAATGCATTTTACTAATTGAGAATTATTACTGACACATTTACAGTACTTAGTTTTAAAACAGTTAAGTAGTTAAGCACACTCATCGATACAAATTAATCCACAAAGCATGGAGAAAATGTGCAAACTCATTTCAGGGCCTGACTAGGCTAGCAATCAACCTGTGCTATTGGCATGTTGAGCCAAGGATGTTAACTCTGCATTATCACTCTGTCTACTTGTCTACCCAGGTGCCTGCAGCTTGGTGTCTTCTTGAACTCGGGGCATCGATAGTCATGATTGGGAGGACACCCAACAACAAGATTACTTCTAATAAGTGTGTTGTGTGGTTTTATTTGAGAATAAAACAAGGCAGTATCCAACAAATGAATACAGTGCAGTGTGCCGCAGGGAAGTGTACTTTCTTCAGTCCTGTTCAATCTATATACATCAGACTTCCAATACGACTCGGAGTCCTTCCACGTGCAAAAGTTCGCTGATGACACTGCTATTGTGAGCTGCATCAGGAGTGGGCAGGAGGAGGAATACAGGAAGCTAATCAAAGACTTTGTTAAATGGTGCGACTCAAACCACTTACACCTTAACACCAGCAAGACTAAGGAGCTGGTGGTGGATTTTAGGAGGCCCAGGCCCCTCATGGACCTTGTGATCATCAGAGGTGACTGTGTGCAGAAGGTGCAGACCTATAAATATCTGGGAGTGCAGCTAGATGACAAATTTGACAGGACTGCCAATACTGATGCTCTGTGTAAGAAAGGTCAGAGCCGACTATACTTTCTTAGAAGGTTGGAGTCCTTCAACATCTGCAATAAGATGCTGCAGATGTTCTACCAGACGGTTGTGGCGAGTGCCCTCTTCTACGCAGTGGTGTGCTGGAGAGGCAGCATAAAGACGAAAGACGCCTCACGTCTGGACAAACTTGTTAAGAAGGCAGGCTCTATTGTAGGAGTAAAGTTGGACAGTTTAACATCTGTGGCAGAGCGACGGGCATTAAGCAAACTCCTGTCAATCATGAATAATCCACTGCATCCACTGAACAGTGTCATTTCCAGGCAGAGGAGTAGCTTCAGTGACAGACTTTGTCACTGTCTTGCTCCACTGACAGACTGAGGAGATCGTTCCTCACCCACACTATGCGAATCTTCAATTCCACCCAGGGGAGTAAATGCTAACATTACTCAAAGTTATTGCTTTTACATGTATTTTTATTACTATTTAATTTAATATTTTTTTGTATCAGTATACTGCTGCTGGATTATGTGAATTTCCCCTTGGGATTAATAAAGTATCTATCTATCTATCTATCTATCTATCTATCTATCTATCTATCTATCTATCTATCTATCTATCTATCTATCTATCTAACAATAATTACACAGATAACCTTACTAAATAAATGCTCTTCATAAAAATAGAGCATGAAAGGGTTAAATAAAAATTGAAAACTATAAAAACAATCCTCCTCCGTAGTGCCAAACCATCCTCTCATGAAACCTGAACAGGAATCCTAGTGAAGTCTACAATAACGTCCGCAGCCCAAAGCCCCATTACCGCAAAACGACTACCAGACGAAGACCACAGCAACTTTCTTCTCACTGGTTCAAAAGCTCTGTTTACCATAGAGCCTTCCCCTCCTCACTCTCTGCCACCTCATTCGGTTCCCGCAGAGAAAAATTTGAGTTCTTGCATCAAACGTTGTGTCTCATCTGTTCTCAAAAAACTTGGCAGCGGACTCCACTCCATTATTGCTCCAGCAACCCATTTCCAGCCCTCAGTCCTGCTTCAACAAGAAACAATCAACAGTTCTGTTGCTGCCCTTCCTGCACTCCAGATCGGTTTATGCACATCACCGTTCTTGAACAATCGATCATGTTCTCTTTCTTTCCTCTTCTTTCTTCCCCTTTGCTTCCTGCTCAGATTTCTTTATACATTTGTGGGTACAGGTGCTTTCACTAACAACCGCAGAGTGCCAATAAGGAAACCAGCAGAGCTGACCACATTTGCACGTGAGTACACTATCAGACAATTTCTCCATCAAACACTCTGGGGCTAAATGGTTATGCAGAAGAACACACCCACATCCATGCACTGCTTTTATTTAAAATCTTGTATCGCCATGAACCTGTAATACACTTCACCAAACTATTTTCAAATGTGTGTACTAAGGTTACTAATCTTTAACATGATTAAAACTAAAAGATTTATTGATAATGCCTGTTCTGTTCTTGTCATTACAACTAGGCAACACATTTGTGAAATAATGCAATGCTTTTGTGACATAAGGATTTTTTTTTTCTTGAACGGTGGGAATACACTTTCATAAAAGGGAAAGAGAGAGGAATATTGTATACTTTAGAAAGGAGGACCCTTCACTACTGTATAACCAATCTAAGGCTCACAGGCACAGAGGCATTTTTTCCAAATTATTCAGAATGAAATGAGTGCTGTGATTGCTTTCAAGTTAGATAAGCTGCTAAGCCTTTCCACTTCTAAAAAGTTACAAAGCCTTACATTGTAGCATGAACCATTTAAGTAATCAGATTTACTTAATATGCTCATTTTTTATTTGTAATCTGTTTGACCCATATAGTCAAACATTACTCTCTTTTTGCTTAGACGGTATGTATAAAATATTTGTAGAAATAAAGAACAGTGTTGCAGTTTGGATTAACAGTGTCTCTTTGAGTCAGGATATTTGTTTTATTCACTTAATTTTAAACTTTATCTTTTCTTAGGACACTTTATCTTTTTTCCCACAAATGACTGTAAGTTTTCTAGTGCATGATTACCGATGAAAAGGGTTGTAAATCACTAGTCTACATTAGACTCCAATAGGTGCAAACAGAACATAAATCCTTTTTAAATATAAAAAAAAAGTTTTATTATATTTACAAACTACAGTAATATTTCAGCTGACAAACTAGAAGTGTTCCAGGACTTTTGTTCATAATAAATAATTTTATTACTGGAGGGACATGTACACACAGAAAACATCATCGCACAAATGCAATATTATTTGAAAACGAACAGGGTCAGATCGGGTATGAATTTATACTGGCGCTGATAGTTAGAGTCAGATTGGTGGGACGAGGGAGAGTGTGCACTTAACTGAGAGAATAAAACTGAAAAAAAAGCTAACTTTTACAAATACCATAAATTTACAGCTGACCTGACGCTGTTCGTTTTCAAATAATATTGCATTAGTGCGATGATGTTTTCTGATTGTTACTATTCAGGTCATAAAATGATTTCTTCAAAATGACACATATATTTGTCTCCTTTTTTGTCCAGTGCTGCTTTGACATCGTACACCTGAAGGCGTGAGCTTATTCAGTGCGAGCAGGAACATGCAGGTAGCCAGCTGCTGATTGCTACAACATGCCTGACTTGGCGACGATCGACACACATGTACTGTACAAGGCATGCACGGGAGCCACTGAGAAAAGAAGAGTGTTCATGGCTTACCTTGCAGAGGAACTTCGTCGTCAGTTCTTACAAGAAAAGGTGATGGATAAAGCAAAAGAGGATGCAACATCGAGAAGCTTCTGTTCCAAGTTTCCCCCAGCCCCTTCAGTTTAATAGAAACCACAGCACAGAGAGAAGTGTGTAAATTGCAACAGGTACACATGTCGTAAATGTAGGAAGGATAGTCCTTGGGTGTATGGGAACTGTTAACATTTGAATCTAATGATTGCATATAGCGCGGAAGTTACCTCTCTGTACTATTCTTTCCTCTGCATGTCCCGGAGTACAAAAGAAACACCACTATGCTTCAAAATGCGGAGATTGGGCAAGATCAGAAAAAAAAATAGCGTCACTGATTACAACCGCAAGAAGGCACGCGAATGAATATGAATAATATGAATAGTGTTGCATCCGTGCCACAATGTTTTCCGAAATGTACTATACAGGTCATAAAATGAGTCATTACAAATATCATATATACCCATGTCCCTGTTTTTTTGTCTGTGTGGCTTTGACATCATGGACATACAGTGGTGTGAAAAACTATTTGCCCCCTTCCTGATTTCTTATTCTTTTGCATGTTTGTCACACAAAATGTTTCTGATCATCAAACACATTTAACCATTAGTCAAATATAACACAAGTAAACACAAAATGCAGTTTTTAAATGATGGTTTTTATTATTAAGGAAGAAAAAAAATCCAAACCTACATGGCCCTGTGTGAAAAAGTAATTGCCCCCTTGTTCAAAAATAACCTAACTGTGGTGTATCACACCTGAGTTCAATTTCCGTAGCCACCCCCAGGCCTGATTTACTGCCACACCTGTTTCAATCAAGAAATCACTTAAATAGGAGCTGCCTGACACAGAGAAGTAGACCAAAAGCACCTCAAAAGCTAGACATCATGCCAAGATCCAAAGAAATTCAGGAACCAATGAGAACAGAAGTAATTGAGATCTATCAGTCTGGTAAAGGTTATAAAGCCATTTCTAAAGCTTTGGGACTCCAGCGAACCACAGTGAGAGCCATTATCCACAAATGGCAAAAACATGGAACAGTGGTGAACCTTCCCAGGAGTGGCCGCCGACCAAAATTACCCCAAGAGCGCAGAGACGACTCATCCGAGAGGTCACAAAAGACCCCAGGACAACGTCTAAAGAACTGCAGGCCTCACTTGCCTCAATTAAGGTCAGTGTTCACGACTCCACCATAAGAAAGAGACTGGGCAAAAACGGCCTGCATGGCAGATTTCAAGACGCAAACCACTGTTAAGCAAAAAGAACATTAGGGCTCGTCTCAATTTTGCTAAGAAACATCTCAATGATTGCCAAGACTTTTGGGAAAATACCTTGTGGACTGATGAGACAAAAGTTGAACTTTTGGAAGGCAAATGTCCCGTTACATCTGGCGTAAAAGGAACACAGCATTTCAGAAAATGAACATCATACCAACAGTAAAATATGGTGGTGGTAGTGTGATGGTCTGGGGTTGTTTTGCTGCTTCAGGACCTGGAAGGCTTGCTGTGATAGATGGAACCATGAATTCTACTGTCTACCAAAAATCCTGAAGGAGAATGTCCGGCAATCTGTTCGTCAACTCAAGCTGAAGCGATCTTGGGTGCTGCAACAGGACAATGACCCAAAACACACCAGCAAATCCACCTCTGAATGGCTGAAGAAAAACAAAATGAAGACTTTGGAGTGGCCTAGTCAAAGTCCTGACCTGAATCCAATTGAGATGCTATGGCATGACCTTAAAAAGGCGGTTCATGCTAGAAAACTCTCAAATAAAGCTGAATTACAACAATTCTGCAAAGATGAGTGGGCCAAAATTCCTCCAGAGCGTGTAAAAGACTCATTGCAAGTTATCGCAAACGCTTGATTGCAGTTATTGCTGCTAAGGGTGGCCCAACCAGTTATTAGGTTCAGGGGGCAATTACTTTTTCACACAAGGCCATGTAGGTTTGGATTTTTTCTCCCTAAATAATAAAACCATCATTTAAAAACTGCATTTTGTGTTTACTTGTGTTATATTTGACTAATGGTTAAATGTGTTTGATGATCAGAAACATTGTGTGTGACAAACATGCAAAAGAATAAGAAATCAGGAAGGGGGCAAATAGTTTTTCACACCACTGTAAGGTGCATACTAATTCAGCGTGAGCAGGAACACTCAATAAAACTGAAAAAAAAAAAAATTCAAGTGACAATGAGATACGAAGAAAGAAGATTCACCAGCGTTTGTGTGTCAGCTTTTATTCCTCCAGATCAGAGAATTTCCAGTTCCATTATCTCAAAACATCACTCACATCTACAGTTATTTCCAGTTTCAGGGGGGTTGTTGTAATGTGATCATGACTGAGAGAATAAAAGTAAAAAAAAAAAAAATGCTAACTTTTACTTTTACTTTAAATTTACAGTAGCTGTTACAGACCCAAATCAAATGTATGTGTTTATTATATAATAGTAACAATAAGAGCAGCTCACTACTCAAAGCGCTAAATATGCGAGGCAGTCTGGATCGAATCGGGGGACTAAATTAGAAATCAGCAATACTTACTGCTGCGCCCCATAAACTGTTGTATCATCCTTGAACCTTTTGTGAAAGTGTTTATTTGATCTTTGGACTTCAGCCTTCATACATTATACAGTTCATGTCTACATTTTGTCATTTATTACTAAAACATGAAAAACGTTTCTGTTTTAACGATGTGTTTACATAGGTTGTTGTAGACACAGAACACACATGAAATTACTCTATACAATTCTAGGTAGCTCACTCCCAGATAATCAAGGCAGGAACTGGGAGAACTCCTTGCTCGTTCTGCGGTGGTGGGGGAATGGTATAGCAGGCTGCTTGCTGCTTGGGCTTCTCAACACATTTACATGACAAAAGACGCTGACTGAGAGGTGCAAAAGGATTTAAGGTGGGCCGAATTTATGAGTTTTTTCGTAGGCTGGTAATTCTAGTGTTAATCTTCTGATGTTCTGTTAAAAGAGGGAGAAAGGCATTAGCGCTTCTTCCAATCCCTTATATTTTATTATTTTATGCTTACTTGAACCCTTTGGCTGCCCACTAATCGCACATGTGTAACAAGATATTATTTGTTTATATTTTGTGATTGTGATGTACTTGGCATTTTATATTTATTACTTTTAAAAAAAATATATAAAAATTAGCAAAATACCCTCGCTTTGCAGCGGAGAAGTAGTGTGTTAAAGAAGTTATGAAAAAGAAAAGGAAACATTTTAAAAATAATGTAACATAATTGTCAATGTAATTGTTTTGTCACTGTTATGAGTGTTGCTGTCATCAAGGATTTGATTATCATTATTTCTTTCAATCAGGTTCGTATTTGGAGGACGTGTTGTGTTCAAGTTATATTCCATGTTTGTCAACCGTTGTAAATATAACAGGTTTCATTCATCGACGTGTTCACTACCCAAATCGCTACTCGTGAATCTAAGATGCTTAACAGGCATTCCTGGTATCAACTTGTGGATTTGTGTATTTAGTGGCAGTGTCTCTATGAAGTTGTGGATTTGCCTGCGAGTATTTAGCCACAGCGTGTCTATTAACTTGTGGATTTTTCTGCGAGTATTTGGCGGCAGCGTCACCAATTGTTTCCATCTCGCTGCATCGAAAATATACCACAACATCTGACATGCCTCCTTTTTACTGTTTTCTCACAGCTTGGATGGCTGCTGTCATAATCAGTTTGAGTTTCATGGTTTGTTTCAATTATGTTAGTATTTGCAGGACTTGTGTTGAAGTGACATTCAGGATCTGTCAAGCGTTGCAAGCATACAAACGGCTTCATCGATAACTTTGCATCCAGCTTTTAAGAGTTTAAACATTCATAAACATCAAAGTGTCCACTACTCAAATCGTCACCTGTGAATCTAAGATGTTTAAGAGGCATTGGCGGTTGTCGAAAGGTGTAAAATATTTGGCCATTTCGGTACACTTAAAAAGCGATAACCGAACAATTCAGCGGCAGCCATCAACTCACATGCAGAACCATAGGTGAAGTGCTTAAGCATTTCACTCTTATAGTGCTCCTGTGTAGTATAATTATCTCCTGTACCGTCATCAGTCCACACCTTGAACCTGTCCCAGTCATTCAATACATAAGACACAATGTTCCTTCGGATATCAAGATTGAGCCTGATATGGCTGTGCAATATGTAACAAAGTGAATGGAAAAGGCAGGCGGTATCTCTGAGCATGTAAACCACTCAGTAAGTGACAGTTCTTTGATCGATGGTGATCACCTCGATAGACATCTCACCACCCAAATTGCTACTCGTGAATCTAAGATGTTTAACAGGCATTCCCAGTATTAACTTGTGGATTGTGGAATTTGCCCTGTCTATGAACTTGTGGATTTGCCTGCAAGTATTTAGCGACAGCATGTCTATGAACTTGTGGATTTTTCTGCGCTAGGGTGACCATATTTTGATTTCCAAAAAAGAGGCACGGCCTCCAGACGAATTCAGACAAGCTTCTTGGTGGATGATGAACATTATTTATTATACTTCAATGGTGCAGAATTAACCTCTGTAATAAAATAAAATGAAATCTGTAAAAACTTATAAAAAAATAATAGCTCTCTTATACTTTTCAAATAAATAATTAAATATTGTTCTAAATATGAACTATTCTGTTCCAGCTTCAAAAATATATCTCTTAAATGTAATAAAATAAATAACAGAAGAGTCTCACAAAGAGAAACAAACTTAAACAAAAAGAATTTAGACTTTTCATCTTTAGTTTTCTTCTTCATCCTGCTTCTCTTCTTCATCCTCCTTGTCAGCCCATCCATATTTTGCTGTAAAGCTCATCTTTCCTAGCAGTTTTCGATAGCTTAACAAATAAGCATGAAAGTCTTTGCAAGACATGTCTTTGAAGTTGTACTGAACTAGTAGAATCCCCTTTAGTGACTCTACGGAGAGCTGGGTCCTCTCCTTGGTCCACTGGCTTTGCATTAGTGAAAAAACCCTCTCAACATTTGCATTGTGAGAGGGAAGTGCAAAGACAAACTGTGAAATTGTCAGTAGCTCTGAGTAACATGCAATGCTTTTTGCCTTTTCAAAATATTTGGTCTACTTCTGGTGTACCTGCAGGCCACTGAACTCCTCATCATGGTTGCATGTTTCTGTGAATTTCCTCAGATTGGTAATCTGGTCAAAACACTTAACATCATCAACTGCCACCCCCTTCTCTCCAAGGTAATTGATGCATGCCTCCACATCATTCCAGTTTGCTCACTCAGATCCATCCACATGAATGTTGAGAACTCTTCCATGGGAGTCATCCACTTCTCCAGATACTCCAGACATGCACTGTACATGCCATGCACATCTGCACAGAACTGGTCACAGCATTTGTCCATCTTTGCGCTTCTGTGCCAGTAGTCCCTTAACTTTAAGGAACATGAAGTTGTTGCTCTTGCGTTGAAGAAGAATGGTATGTATATTGTTTAATATCTTCTTCACTTCCATAATGGACATGTTCTCCTGTTCCATTTCTTGAATGTGGGTGTGGAACACAGACATGAGTGTGTGCATGTGCCAAAGGTAGATTTTAGCAAAATCATTTTCAAAAAAACTCTTGGATTTTGGTCTCGTCCGATGCGAGAGATGGACGTCTGAAGTGGAGCTCCGCTAGCAGTGGTGCTATTTTTCATATTATTTGCTTATTATTCTGAGATATCCTGTATTTATTCAACCCGAGAGGGACCGCTACAGTATATGTAAACACATATAAACATGGCCAACAAGAAGGGGGGTCCGAAAGAATCGAAGACTAAAGCTACATCCAAGCTGCGATCAGCAAGCCCTAGTTCGAGATACGGCCTCTCAGAGACAGACCTGGATCAGATGGGCAAAGTACAGACTCCTCGGGACCACGGTCCGCTACATCGTCGCCGGCTGAGAGCGAAAAGGGGAGCGAAGGTGCGATCGTGAGTGCAGATGTGGATAGCTCGCCGATTGGAGAGGATTACCTGAAACTGGAAAAGGCCGGGAGGTCCGCGGCTTCAGTTACGCAATTACGCGGACTGGAGCAGCGGGACACCGGCTTCAGCAGAGTCTGCTGCTTCATCTACGGTACAAGAAGGCACATTTGAGCTATCTGAACTGAAAGTGTTGCTCGCTGAGCTCACGCAAGATATAAAGAAAAGCGAGAAGGCTAATGAGAAAGCAACGGCAAAGGCACTTGAGAGACTGAAACAGGAATTAAAACAGGAGATGAAACAGGCCAATGAATGTCTGCGACAGGAAATCCAACAGGCAAATGAAAGGCTGCGTCAAGAGGTACAACTTGAACTTCGACAGGTGCTGGGTAAAATTGAAGAGCGCATTGAGAAAAACTCGTTAAACTGAGCACGCTTGCTGATCAATTGGAGCATCTTAGTGAGACATTCACGAATCGGATCGAAATAGCCGAACATCTAGCTGCCAGTGCCGAGGAAAGAGCAGTAAATGTCAGTTCGAATGTAAAAACTCGAGAAAAACTTGGAGACAGACTGGCTGCTTTAGAAGATGGGAATAGAAGGTATAATGTCAGAATTGAAGGCCTGCCGGAGAATCGAAAGTTTAAACCCTGTGAAATTCACAACTGAACTTTTTTCTAAAATAATCGGGGGCGACTTTAAAGCAGAATCTGAGATAGCAGCGGCTTAGCGTCGCGATCAAACACCGTCAGACCCCGACCAAGATCTTTTATAGTTCGCTTTGAACGATTATCATTTAAGTTAGAGGTGATGGAACTCCTCAGAAAAAAGGAAGATATTATATATGAAGATTGCCACATTCGCGAGTCTTTCCTGACTTCTCTCCAGCAACAGCTATCAAACGCGCCTTCTATAATATTAAACAGCGCTACGGCAAGCCAATGTCAAATACGGCCTCCTGTATCCGCAAAACTGAAAGTGGAATGGCAGGGTCATTTCTATGTTTTCGCTAGCAAGGAGGAGGCAGAAAATGAATTAAGAAAGCTGATCCCGGGACTATTCTGATACATAATTGTGAGTCATGGCGGTAAATGATAAAGCTAGGATTAATAATCTACTGTCTGATCTATTTGTTTTAAAATACGGGTTTTTATCAGCATATATTCTCATATTCTTATATTATTATTACTTACTTATTACTTATCATTACTTAGTATTACTAGGGCTAAATGTTTATGTTTTATTGTGCTTAATTACGTTTTCCTCCTCTTTTTCTTTTCTAATTATTTCATGTGTACCCTAAATGAGACTGTTCAATATCATACCCTTGGTTTGCTGTTATTGCTATTACTGCATTAAGACTTGTTATGCTTGTTTTGGACACATCTTTAACACCATCACCTGGGTTTATTATCTGGGGATATCATCTTAATGCACTAAAATTGATGAAGATTATATATATATATATATATATATATATATATATATAGTGCAAAATTCTTTTCTTTTTTTTCTTTTCCTCTTTTAAAGACTATATTGGTAACAGATATCTCTATCTTTTAACCTTAAAGCGCCACTGCATGGGGGCTTGATGTGCTTTGGACGTGCTCTGTCTCTGGGTATGTCAGAGGACTGGGACTGCATGAAGTGGGTTTTAGCCTCACCTGGGGAGGCAAAAAGGGAGGGTGGGGGTTAAGGGGAAGAGAAAGAGAGCAGGCTTGATCTATATCTAATCTATCATCTCAATTTTTATAATTATAACTATCAACGTAATAATAAGCTGCATGGCAACAACTCTTGGGGGAATAGGAAATTAAGACCTAAACTATTTCACTTCCAGTTAAGACTATAATATGACACCAAAAACTCAGAATCAGTGTCTCCATGATGGGACAGTTAACTTCGTAAGCTGGAATGTTAAAGGCCTGAATCACGAATTAAAGAGAAAGAAAGTACTTTCTCACCTAACAGGTCTAAATGCTAAAATAGTATTTTTACAGGAAACCCACTTACTAAGTAAGGATCAGTTCCGCTGCAAAAGACTGGACTGGCCAAATGTTCCATTCTAGTTTTACAAAGAAAACTAGAGGGGTGGGAATTCTCATACATAGAACAGTACCATTTGTAGCATCAGATGTAGTATTGGATCCTGAAGGGAGATATGTGATGGTCATGGGAGACTTATCTAACTGTAAAATGATTTTGATAAATGTTTATGCACCTAATGTTGATGATAAGGAATTTATACAAAATTTATTTGCATCCATTCCCAATCTGAACACTCATAAACTTATAATGGCTGGGGACTTTAATTGTGTTCTAAATCCACTTTTAGATAAGACTTCCTCCACAGGGGGAACGGCAACTAACACCGCAAAGATAATTACAAAGTTTATAACTGATCACAACTTATCAGATCCCTGGAGGTTTTTAAACCCAAATTCAAGAACATATTCTTTCTACTCACCAGTACATCATTGCTACTCAAGGATTGATTACTTCTTTATAGATAATAACTTCTTGCCTAAGATTAAATCTTGTAAATACGATGCTATTGTTATTTCAGACCATGCTCCGATGATCTTGGAGCTGAAATTACTAAGCCCCATACACTCACCCCCAGATGGCGTCTCAATCCGCTTCTATTAGCTGACGAGAATTGTACTGAATTTATATCCAAACAAATTGAATTCTTTCTAGAGACAAATACATCCCCTGAGATCTCTGCAGGAATACTCTGGGAAACTCTTAAGGCCTTCTTAAGAGGACAGATTATCTCATATCTTTCCCACAGAAATAAATCCGAAGCGAAGAAAGTAGCAGAGATAAAAGCGAAATTACTAAAATAGATGAAGAACATGCCAGACTACCAAGCGAGACTCTACATAAGAGGAGGCAGGCTCTACATTCAGAATTAAACCTCTTGACAACTAAAGAAACCGAACAACTAATTTACAAATCCAGACATCATTATTATGAACATGGAGAGAAAGCTAATAAGCTTTTAGCGCAACAAATTCACAAGCAAGATGCATAACGCAATCTCGTAATTACTAACACGAACGGAGATAAAATCATCGAACACAAAAATATAATGTACACTTTTAGAGACTACTATAAATCCCTATATACTACTGAGTTTAAAGAAGACAATATACAATCTAATGCATTTCTGGATAAATTACAGATACCACAAATTGACGCTTTAGTGTGGAGGAGCTCGATAAACCTCTGTCATTATCAGAATTACTGGATGCTATAAAGTCACTCCAAGGTGGAAAAGCAGCAGGCCCTGACGGCTACCCTGCAGAGTTTTACAAGAAATTCTCCGCTCAGCTAGCTCCCTCCTATTAGCAACATTTACAGAAGCCAGAGATAACCAATCTCTTCCACAAACCTTTCGCCAAGCACTAATCACTGTCTTTCCAAAACAAAATAAGGACTTATTACAATGTGCATCATACAGACCAATTTCACTTCTGAATAACGACGTTAAAATACTCTCTAAAATCATAGCTAGAAGGATGGAGAAAGTGCTCCCCTCAGTAATATCACAAGACCAAACTGGATTTATTAGGGGCCGACACTTATCTTCAAATCTTCGACGCCTGTTTAATGTAATATACTCACCAACTAAATCAAACACCCCAGAAATATTATTATCATTGGATGCAGAAAAGCATTCGACATGATTGAATGGAAATACCTTTTACTATTTTGGAGAAGTTTGGGTTTGGCCCAACATTTGTGCATGGATTAAATTACTGTATACTAACCCAGAAGCTTCAGTTTGCATCAATAACATTTGCTCAGACTACTTTAAACTAGAACGTGGCACAAGACAAGGATGCCCTTTGTCACCACTGCTGTTTGCAATTGCCATTGAACCACTGGCAATACATTGTCGAAATACTGATCAGATAAAGGGGATTAGCAGAGAAGGACTGGAACAGAAAATCTCATTATATGCAGATGACATGGTACTGTATATATCGGACCCAGAAAATTCTGTGCCTGCAGTCTTAGCAGCACTCACAGAATTTCAAAAGCTCTCTGGTCTCAGAATTAATCTGAATAAAAGTGTACTCTTTCCGTGAATTCGCAAGCATATAATATTAGATTAGACACCCTTCCTTTTATCATTGCAGAACAGTTTAAATACCTCGGGTAAACATCACAAGTAAACATAAAGCTCTTTATCAACAAAATTTCGTGCGTCTGCATGGAAAAAATTAAACAAGACTTGCATAGATGGTCAACCCTTCATCTCACACTAGCTGGAAGAATTAACACTGTTAAGATGAATATTCTTCCTAAGCTCCTTTTTATTTCAAAACATACCAATATACATTAATAAATCGTTCTTTAAGCAATTAGATTCAACAATAACCTCATTTATTTGGAATTCTAAACATCCACGCATCAAAAGAGCGACCCTACAAAGACAAAAGGCAGAAGGCGGCATGGCTCTACCTAACTTCCAGTTTTATTACTGGGCGCAAATATACAGTCGATAAGAACCTGGACACAAATAGAAGAACATACACAGGCATGGACCGCAATAGAAGTAAAATCCTGCAGTACTTCTTTGTATTCCTTGCTTTGTGCTCCAATAAACACACGTTATCGGCAATACACTAATAACCCAATTGTGCTCCACTCACTTAGAATCTGGAACCAATGTAGAAAGCATTTTAAGACGGAGAAGCTTCTTTCTGTGGCACCCTGCAAAAGAACCACCTCTTTCAACCCTCACAAACATATGCAGTTTTAATATCTGGAAAAATTTGGAATTAACTTGCTTAGAGATCTTTATATAGACAACGTCTTTGCATCCTATGAACAATTACATTCCAAATTTAACATTCCAGCTACAAATTTCTTTCACTATCTTCAAATCAGGAACTTTGTTAAACAGAACCTTCCAGATTTTCCTCATCTTGCACCCTCATCCACGCTGGAAAAATTATTGCTCAATTTCAAGGAGTTAGACTCCATCTCTACAATATATAAAATCCTTTTACAATCCCTTCCTTTCAAAGATCCAAGAGGACACTGGGAAAATGACCTCTCAATTAATATATCAGAAAAGGAGTGGAAAGTAGCAATGCAGAGAATTCACTCAAGCTCCATATGCAAAGCATACAATTATACAACTCAAAATTATATATCGAGCACATCTGTCTCGACTAAAACTCTCCAAAATGTTTCCAGGGCATGATCCAACCTGCGAACGTTGCAACCAAGCCCCAGCCTCACTAGGTCACATGTTCTGGGCCTGCTCCAAATTAACATTATTCTGGACAAAAATTTTTAATTACCTCTCAGACAGTCTTGGACTCACAATCCCTCCTAACCCATTAACAGCTGTGTTTGGGGTTCTTCCAGAGGGTCTTAAAGTGGAGAAAGACAAACAAATTGTGATTGCATTCACTACACTGTTGGCACGCAGACTTATTCTGATAAACTGGAAGAACCCAAACTCTCCTCTTTTAAGTCAGTGGGAAACTGATGTGTTATATTATTTAAAATTGGAAAAAATCAAATACTCAGTTAGAGGATCTGTGCAGACTTTTTTCAAAACATGGCAGGATCTAATCAGTAATATTTTGAAATGATTTTATAAAGCACAGAGAATTTGTTGATTTAGGCATTTTTACAAGCCTTAAATTTTACACCGTTTGGCTTGCTCTCTCTCTCAAGGGTGGGGATCGATCTGTTCTTAACATAATTCTTTTTTTTGTAAAAACTTGATTGCTATGTATTGATTGTAATAAAATTAATAAATAAAAAAAAAAAAAAAAAAAAAAAACTCTTGAGTGCTATGGGTGGCTTTTGTTGAGACAGAAAATATGCCTTTAAAGCTGGAAACATCTGTAACATCCTCTCAATGCTTGGGAACAATGACAGCCACCTTGTCTTGCTGTGAGAGAGCATCCTTCTGTAATCAATCTCAATAAAATCACAATACTCCTTCAGGCTCTCAGTGCGCACAGTGTAAATGTGAAAGTACTGGTAGATTTTGAATATGATATTCTCAATGTCAATTTCTATTGTGCCTGCCCTATGGTGTGCACAATTATTCAATATGTGTGCTGGGCAACCCACACCGATCAGAGTCTTGTTTTGTAGCAAACTCTTCAAATTTGCAAACACATTCTTTCCAGCTTCATCATGTCGGATTCCTCCAAAATTTGTGTTGCAATTGTCTCCAGTAAATGCAATGCATTTTTCTGACAGATTGTTTTTTGCCAGGGTTTCTGTGAGATATTTTGCAATAGTTTCTGCTGTCTCATTGGGTGTGTCTTTAACTTCAATCAGTTTTGTTTGCACGCCACCCTTCTTCCAGTCAAAATACTGGATTATGACTGGGAATATTTTCACTGCTCCGTGGTTACTCCCGTCTGTGAAAACACCACAGTACTGGATTTCTTTGAGTGCTTCATGAGTGATTTCAACAGAGTGGGGGGCTATAGCACCATTGACGATGGCTTCGGTCTTGGTGCGAGCACTACTAAACTTTTTTGCAATGTCAGAGTCAGGAAATGCCTTTTTAAGCAAAGTACTGGTGCAATCCATGGACCTGTAACTGTTGTGATGTTTCACTGTATGAAAAGCCATTGCACCTTCTACTGCATTTACATCATCCTCTGTTTTTCCTGGTCTGACAAAAAACTCTGTCAACTTTGCAGATGAACTCACACCTCGCACAGCTTTTTTATGTTTCTCGGTGTCCATGTGGGCTTTCATATCCCCAGCACCTTTATTGGATACCGAGACATATGTACCGGCTTTGCACACGGTGCACTCCGCCTCCCACTTGTCCCGACTGGGACGGTATGTGGGAAATTTTCTTTGCAGTTCATCGGTGAAGCTGCACTTACGCTTCAGCATTTCCGCTGCTATACTGCTCCGCTCTCTGCTCTGATCCCTGTCTGCACTGCTCCCTGTCTGTGTGTTTGGGCGTGCGGCGCACACCTGCCCACAAGGCAGCCTCCCGGTAATTACGTTGCGCAAAAAAGTAGTACCCTAGTATTGTGTGCAAAATGCCAGTCAATTTACGTACATGCGTAACGGTCCTAAGAAAAACCGGACATTTTCGGGAATTTATAAAACCCGCCAGGACGCCCCGGACAGGACGTAAAAAGTGGACATGTCCGGGCAAAAGAGGACGCTTGGTCACCCTATTCTGCGCATATTTGGCGGCAGCATCACAAAGTTGTTTCCGTCTAGCTGCATCAGAAAATGTATCACAATGTCTGACACGCCTCCTTTTTACCTTTCTCACAGCTTGGATTGCTGCTGACGGACGGCCTTATATGGGCAGGCAGTCAATTACGTGGGAGGCGTGGTGATGGGGGACGCAACTCCGCCTCACAGGGCGACTGAGCTGCAGGCTATGGACGTATATATATACGTAAGTAGGATTCAATTATGACCGTTACCCGTAGAATTTCAAAATGAAACCTGCTTAACTTTTGTAAGTAAGCTGTAAGGAATGAGCCTGACAAATTTCAGCCTTCTACCTACATGGGAAGTTGGAGAATTAGTGATGAGTGAGTCAGTCAGTGAGGGCTTTGCCTTTTATTAGTATAGATAACTACGTTACATGTTCTGTAGTATTTTAAAGAATAAGGGGGATGTGCAGAGCTGTAGTAACTACAGGGGGATAAAATTGATGAGCTACAGGATGAAATTATGGGAAAGAGTAGTGGAAGCTTGGCTAAGAAGGGAGGTAATGGTTAGTGAGCAGCAGTATTGTTTCATGCCAAGAAAGAGCACCACAGATGCAATGTTTGCTCTGAGGGTGTTGATGGAGAAGTATAGAGAATGGCCAGAAGGAGTTGCATTGTGTCTTTGTGGACCTGGAGAAAGCATATGGCAGGGTGCCTCGAGAGAAGCTGTGGTATTGTATGAGGAAGTCCGGAGTGGCAGAGAAGTATGTAAGAGTTGTACAGGATATGTACGAGGGAAGTGTGACAGTGATGAGGTCTGCGGTGGGAGTGATGGATGCATTTAACGTGGAGGTGGGATTACATCAGGGATTAGCTCTGATCCCTTTCTTATTTGCAATGGTGATAGGCAGGCTGATAGTCGAGATTAGACAGGAGTCCCCTTGGACTAGGATGTTTGCAGATGACATTGTGATTTGTAACGATAGTAGGGAGCAGGTGAAGGAGGCACTGGAGAGGTGGAGATATGCTCTAGAGAGGAAAGGAATGAAGGTCAGCAGGAACAAGACAGAATACATGTGTGTGAATGAGAGGAAGGTCAGTGGAATGGTGAGGATGCAGGGAGTAGAGTTGGTGAAGGTGGATGAGTTTAAATACTTGGGGTCAACAGTACATAGTAAAGGGGATTGTGGAAGAGAGGTGAAGAAGAGAGTGCAGGCAGGGTGGAATGTGTGGAGAAGATTGTCAGGAATAATTTGTGATAGACGGTTAGCATCAAGAGTGAAAGGGTAGGTCTACAGGACGTTAGTGAGACCAGCTTTGTTATATGGGTTGGAGACGGTGGCACTGACTAGAAAGCAGGAGACAGAGCTGGGGGTGGCAAAGTTAAAGATGCTAAGAATTGCATTGGGTGTGACAATGAGTACATTAGAGGGTCGGCTCGGGTTGGGTCAGAGTCAGAGGCAATATTGCATTGGTTTGGACATGTGCAGAGGAGAGCTGCTGGATGTATTAGGAAAAGGATGTTAAAGATAGAGCTGCCAGGCAAGAGGAAATGAGGGAGGCCTAAGAGAAGATTTATGGATATGGTCAGAGAAGACATGCAGGTAATGGGTGTAACAGAGCCAGATGTAGAGGACAGGAAGATATGGAACCGCTGTGGCAACCCCTAACAGAAGCAGCCAAAAGAAGAAGAAGATGTTCTGTGGTACCCATGACATTAATTACTGATGACAATTCTGCGTAGAGAAGTTGCACAAAGACTAGCATGGCCCTCTAGTGGAGAGGTACTTGAACTTGCAAATGCTCTGCAGCACAATTCATGCCACCTTCATTATAAAGGAACGTTGTTCGTAGAGGATTTGTTAACCGAGGTATTACAGTACTGACAATAGAACTGAAAAAACATGAATGAGGAATATGCAGTACAACAGCAAACTTTCATTTGACCAAAAGAAAAAGTTTTTACACAGCAATCTGTGACTCCTGTCACTAACTGAAATGAAATATTCACAGCAGTTTAAATAAATAAAAGGCAATTCTACGCCTCTTTTCTAGACTGCGTCAATTCTGTAGCACTTTATTGGCTCTTTGAGAGTATAACTGATAGATAATGAACTTTTCAAACCAGATGACTGTTTCATTGTTGCCTCACGGCGATCACTGAATTCAGCACAGCCCAATTCATACAGACTCAATTCTGTATTTCAAGTTTATGTAGTAAGTGAATTGAGCTTAATTGACAATACTCATGGACTGCAATGCTTTTGGCCATAGAATTCTGCTGGGGCCTTGCAGACCTTGATAGAAACCTGAGAAGATGGACAGAGGGTGTGTATGTACTGTATGTGTGTGTGTGTGAGAGAGAGATGATCAAGCGCATAAAGTGCAGAATCTAAGAGACTTATTTCTGCACCTAACATATATGGCATACTGTATATGGCCACCAGTATTCTGGATCCTGCTCAGCTCATGGAGTTGGACAAAGTGAGCGCAGATGGGGTTGCCTCTGACCCCAAGTGAGTCGTGTGAGATTTGTAGGCAGAGGTGGCAGAAAGAACCATGAAAGTCTGGTCACAATGTATGAGGCTACCAGCACCAGTAATGATAAAATGTCCACCTAAAAATGCCATTAAAAATCAAACATTATCAAGATGTATCAGTATGTTATTTTGTCATACAGTACAACTGACAAATATCAGTATTAATAGGTATTTCAACAGAAACATCAAACAACAGGAAAAGTAGAAACATAAATGAATATTCATAAATTTCCAATTTGTGCTCAATGGGCAATGAGCTAAATCATAATGTAAACAAGTAATCAGTATCATTCATGATAATAAGTTTTCCAAAATAGCAAGATATACAAGCTCATGCACACTTTAAATTGGGTCACTAAACATCAATCAGTGGGTCACTTAGCAGGTCTTTTCTAATCCAACCTAGGGTAGCAGGGAGTGCTGGAACCTAGTCCAGCTAGCATATGGCATAAGACAGGAATAAACCCTGGACTGGGTGAAAGTTCATCACAGGGTGAACACATGCATTGGCACACACTAGGTGAGTGTGTGTGCCAATTCACCTAACATGCATGTGTTTGGACAGTAGAAAGAAACCAACACAGACAGAGGGAGAACATGCAAACTCCACACAGGATACAAACCCAGGTGTCCTTACTATGAGGCAGCAATGCTACCACTGTGTCACCATGCCACCCTGAACAGGATTCCAGCCTTCAAAAATCTATAAACTTCAGGCATCTGTAAAAACAAGTACATACATAGAGTTTGAGAGGGGCTAGTATTAAATTCCTCTTAGCAGGGCATGCAAGGTGTGGAAGAGAATTTATGACGAGACTAAATAATCACTCCACATTTTCCACTTCAGTAGTATGAGGGGATGAGTGGGAGTGTTCCCCTTCAAAAGCAAGAGGCAGAAAGTGGCACTTGGAACTAAAGCAAGCGGCAGGTTCTCAGGCACCCTCAGGTCCCCCAGCCTCACTCCAATGTGTCTGTTGTTCGTCTCTAAGTTCTGCTCACGTACGTGTTGTCTGTCAATTTAAAAATGGCTAAGGATATTTGATCTGCCTGACCAATACCATCTATACTCAACATTGGATATTCTCTGTCAAAACATGAAGAAGACTTGGCAGCAGTTGATTATGATGAAGGTACATGTTTCACATATTCAATAACACTACCAAGCTCCGATAAAATGCCTGTTTGACACTCTTTTAATAGCCCTTCATCGGTGGAGGCTTTATTGTGATTAGCTACTATCCCTGCAGTCTGGAGTGAAGCCCCTGCTGCTTGTCCTTGTCCAGTTTTGTGAAGAGGTTCATATTTTCCTGCTGTGATTGTATCTTGCTATCAAAGACCTCAGACTGTGGGGGTTAAGACGCATGGAAAGTGCCTTACTTCTGAAGATAGTGGCACCTCACGTCAGACAGTTTTAAGAAGACGCCTGGATATGGCAGGTCAGATAGGTCAGCTGGACATTTGGAAATCATGGCATGATTAAGACACACTCTTCAGCATGTCATGATTTCAGAATTCACTGTATCAACAACAACAACAACAACAACAACATTTATTTATATAGCACATTTTCATACAAACAGTAGCTCAAAGTGCTTTACATATTAAAGAATAGAAAAATGAAAGACATAATTATAAAAATAAATCAACATTAACATCAATAAGAGTAAGGTTCAATGGCCAGGGGACAGAAAAACAAAAAACTCCAGACGGCTGGAGAAAAATAAAATCTGTAGGGATTCCAGACCATGATACCGCCCAGTCCCCTCTGGGCATTCTACCTAACATAAATGAAACAGTCCTCTTTGGATTTAGGATTCTCATGGAAGGGCTTGATGATGATGATGGTCACGTAGACTTCTTCCTTTTAATCCGTCCATCATTGTTGGAGCATCATGAAGCTTTTGACAACTAATTATATAATAGGAATTTAAAAAAATTGCTTCCTAATCAGTAACATGTGGATTTTCATGAGAAAAAAATCTTAATTTAAATGACTGCATTTGCTTGTTTTGAATGCCAGAATTTATTCTTTACAACATATGCTTGATGATTCCTTATGTATTTCATACTTGCGCATGCACTACTAGCTGCAAAATATCAGGCATTTACCAGAGTGGCAGTGGAGAAGATGAGAAATTGAGTTTGAAAGTTTAAGGAAGTGGAGATTAGAGATTTGGCTCTCTCAAAATAACGCCTCCTAATAACTTGAGGTTTGCCAAGCTCTGGAAATATGCCTAAATTAGCCCACTTGAGAATAAATCTAGAATAACAAATTCCTGTATAAAGAGCTTTAATCTTCATGTTTAAAAACAGTTTCAGCCCTACAAGCCTCAAAAGGTATATGATCACATCCTTCTCAAAGTTATTATCAGGCCATGTTGACTACATTCAGTATTAACCAGGTATCTATTTAAAATAGCAAATGAATCCTGTAACCTATGCATACTAATTTTTAAAGTATGGCCAGGACAAAATGAGTTAAAGAATCTCAAAGTATTATATATAAACACTAATATGATACAAGAAACTGGTATCCATTTAGCCAGCCCTAGGGCACACACACATCAGACAGCAGCCCACAGCACGTCCACCCTCTGCGGCCTCACAGCAATTTGTTTTTAAATTGCAACCATGACCTAGATAATTAGCAGATTTTTTTTCTACTCTCCATTTATAGAAACGTTCTGCATGACTTGGCATTTTCTTAGGTCCATTCTTGATTTGTGAAATTTGCTTTGCTTATCTCTTGCCAGCTGTTCTGTGTATAGGCTATAAATAGCATTCATAATTTCAAAGGTTATGACCTTTTTTATTATTGGCTGCATTATTCTTTTTTTTTTGTTTTTGCACTCTTCACAAAATTCATTACATTGGAAAAAACATATCTAGCAATTACTAAATTTTGGCACAGTACTTGTCCATATTGGAAGTATTTATGAATATGTTCATCTGAAACAGATGCGGGTTTGGTAGAGACAAGGAAAAGACAAAACAGATGTGAAGGTAACGTCCCCGTAATTTGATTAGATGCATATGCGTTTTAGGTAGCATGTGTCAGGCTCACTTGGGCATCAGGCATGTGTGGAAAACACATTCAATGTTGCTTTTATGGGGGGCGGCAGCCTTAGTTGTTGACTGTTAGTGATAACATGTAGCCCTCCAGGGGAAAGCTATCTCTTTCTATCAGCTCTGAGACATTTCCCCTTTCTGCCTTCACTAAGAGAACCTCAAATGATTTAAAAGCTTTAAGTCCATTGCCCATTCCATCAACTGAAAGATTTATTGCAGTGATAGTGACAAATAATTAGCTGACAAGTTGAGAAGCAAGCTATGCTTCCCTGAACTTGAAAACAGAATCGCGTAAAGCTGGAAAACCTCCTCAATCTCAGTCATTTTATTTTATATTGTACTATTTGCAGTATGCCTTGTCTGATATTTAAAATTTATGTACTGTGTCTTTAAGTTTATAAATGTGGCTTGTGCTTTGAGAGTGGAATTCCAAGATATGTGGTTAACATAACGTCACACCTGACGGACTGCCTTCCACCTTTATATATCGCTGGATGAGATGGCTTCCTTCAGGCTGTCATTATGTGTTTGTTGGAGGTTATTGAAAGCATTGTTTAATATTCTTTTTTTCCAATGGTTATTAGTTTTTTGCTGTTTTTTTTTTTTTGGATTTCTGCCTTTGATCATGTACTAGGTGCCCCCTGTGGCTCCACCCACGTAGTAGTGAAACTGGACAAACTTTAAATATCAATTATAAAATTAAAGAAATGTAATAATTTGTATGAAGAATAATTTTTATTGATAGCTTTGGTATTCGAGGGCCTCTTGATATACAATATATGTGGTTTTGCTATCTGGGGTAAGAATGTGTGATCTCTTTGCTAAAAATGTAAAAAGTAGGCAAAGTATCTCTGGCCAAGTGGAAGTTAGGTATGCTCCAACATCAAACGTTGGCACTGTATCTGATCATGTTCAGCTCTGACAGGAGAGCGTCCCCAGTGTGGGGAGAAGATCACGTGGCTGTGATATCTCTGCCAATCAGCAGGTACCCTCTAAAAAACCCGTAGCCCTGATCCCTCTCTCAAAAACGTCACACATTAGTCCTTAACAGTCTCTAGATGATAATGTGTGCTGAACAAACAAGTATTGCTAGCTAAGCTGAGACGAGTTACGCTCCAACACGTGGTAGAGCGACAAAAACAGAGGCTGGTGCGTGAGTGAGGTGGGCCCTGCCCAGCTCCCTACTCCCGAGGTCCCGCTCCCTTTGGCCTGTAGCCTGTCTCTCAGATTCGCCTGAATAAATCTGTGCCATAAGAGGAGAAATGAGAGAAGTCACAAAATCAACCAGAAAGTTCAAGCAAATCACAGAAGAAGACATGATCTCAATCTGTTAAGTAGTTCTCTTGTTTAAAGCAGACAGACGTACAGACAGACAGACAGATGTTGTATTTACATAGAGAGAGACTGGGACTTGCTTTGCTTTGTTTTGCCCTTTGAGCAGTTTCTTGTATTATTTTACTTTTGTTAACAATACCAATTCAACATTGCCTTTTGTAACAAGCCATATGTATAAGGTTACCTTCTCCTTTCTAGGGTATTTTTGTACTTTTGGGGACTTTCAGAATCATTTTGAATTTTCAAAGCCAGCTTCCCATTTGATGCCTGCTTGGGCCGAAACCTGCAGGCAGCAGTAGCAGATGGAGAGCTAATTTCTAGACAACCTTTGAAAACTGCAGTATAGGACCTACAATGTTCAAATGGAAGAGCTCCTTTTGATAGTTGCTGCTTATAATCTGTCAGGTAGCTCCTCTGGCTGTCTGCAAATACCAAATGATCTAATATTTGCTGTAGTTTTTATTTTACTGCTCGGTCTGTATATTTGATATTTTTACTCTAATTTTGTATCTTCCATAAACCATTTTGTATGGTGTATGCTTTCAATGATCCTACATATTAAATGTCTGATTAATTAAAAGCAACAAAGAATTAATTAACCATAAACTAGGCACTCCATGTGTACTCCATAGAAACAAGAGGAGAAATTGATTATGTTGATCTGGATGGCAGCCACCCAGAAAGAACAAAAGCCACCACTTTAAACAAAACCTCAATTCTGAGAGAAGTACTAGGAAAGGTGTCAACCTTGAGAATAAAGTAGTCAAAGAAATGATCTGCTCCAAGAATCATAAGCTAGTTTCCAACACACAACCCAATTAAACATCATATAAGCTGTGAATAAGACAATACATACAGATTATCAGTTCTCACAAGAGCTGTGGAAAAACTGGTAAGGAAAAAGCGGATTGCCAGTGACTATTTTAATGGAGACTCTCACATTGCTATAGTTAAGGTAAAGAACTATTTATTTATGTAAAGAACTAAAAAACTAATTATTGGGGGTTGTTGTTTTGACCATGTTTTTGATTTCTTATTTTTTCTAACCTTTTAAAAATTCTGTTTTACATTGCAGTGTACTGAGAACCTGTCAGTTAAAGTTCTTTTTCTATATATAATCAAAAACAATTACATTTATTTCTGCAAAAAAAATAAATTAATTTCTTGAAAATGGCAGCTAACGTTGACATCTCAAACCATAATAAGCAGACCTTATTATCTAAAGTCAGGAGATTAACATTTGAAACAGAATAGGAAGGAAATGGATCTCTAGAAGACATCATTGCTAACTTTGTGTGATCTAATAAACTACTCTTTATATACTACACTGATGTTTCTTATTTCAAAAGCATTTGCATGTTTCATGAGAACATGTCACTCCACCCAATTTGGAGTACGTACTTCTGCTCACGTGCTATTTAAAAAATAATATTGGGTCAAAATGTTTATGGGGTGCATTAAAATACAGTAGAGGTCGACCATCAGTAGTCTGGCATTGTTGAGCCCTGTGAGTTGCTGGATTACTGAGCTTGTCTGATGTGGTGGTTAGATTTGCACACACATTTGATCCAAAAACTGTAAAGGTTCTCTGTATTGGGGTGCACCTCCAAAAAAAGATAATCCCATCTGAATTGTAGACCTGCCCAGCATTTAATTTTCCATCAGAAACTATTTTGGCCAAAAGTATGTCAATTGCTTCCTTGTTCACTGACCTTTTTCAGGACTTGCTACATAAAACTTTAGGTCATGTCACTACTTGAAATGCTGAAACCAACCTTCACATAATCTATTCCCAGTTCTTCATGAAATAGTTTAGTTTGTTCCTTCACCAGAGCCCCAGAGAGCTCAACACCTTAGTGGAGCTTAAACCACGTTATTAGCACTTTATCTAGTTTAGAACTTTTTTTGCCTTTCATTGTTCTCCATAAGCTCATCTATTTCTTTGATCCACGGTTAGCAAAGCACTGGAGTAATTGTTCTTTCTGCCATACACTGCAGAAGAGCCAATGTTGTATAATTCACAGAAGCTCCTCACAGGCACACCACTGTCAAGGTTTTCCAGCAGTTCATCTTTATCTGTTATGGACACTGTATGGTGTTTGTGCTTTACACCTAGAGAAGCACTTCCTTTATGCATTGCAGCCTTGTGCTAAAATCATTTAAATTAATTTTCTCCTACATCAAGCAACATTTAATACACCAGAATGACAAACCAAAAACAGTTTTTTTGACGTTAGCAAATTTATTAAAAATAAATAACTGAAATATCACATTGACACACGTTTTCAGAACTTTTACTAAGAAATTCATGGAAGCACCTTTGACAGTGACTATGGCTTGGAGTTGTCTTGGGCGTAATGCAGCAAGTTAGCTTTGTACACCATACGCCATTCTTGTCTGCACATTTTCTCAAGCCACTTCTCTCCAAAAAAAAAAAACATCAGGGACAAACTGATATTCTGCAAAAGGTATGGGTATTGGACTGCTGAGGACTGGGGTAAGGTCATTTTCTCTGAGGAATCCATGATTGTTTGGACATCTGCAAAAAGATTGTCCAGAGAAGAAAAGGTGAGTGCTACCATCAACACTGTGTCATGCCAACAGTAAAGCATCCTGAGACCATTCATGTGTGGGGTTGCTTCTCAGCCAAGGGAAAAAAGGGTTGGGGGGCCCCCCTTTTTTGGTTCCCTGGCTCAATTCTTTTTTAAAATACCACCCGGGAATCTTCACAATCCAAAAAAGAGAAAAGGGGAAAAAAAGGGAAGGGTTTTTAAAGGGGGGAAACGGAAATGGGGTCTTTTGGGGAAGGGGCTTTGTTTTGGGTTTTTGGGATTCTAGGGGGGGGGGGGTTTCTTTTTTTTTCCTCCCAAAGGGGCTAAACAGGAACCCCGGGGGTTTTAAGGGGGAATAAAAAAAAAAACTAATCCCATGGCAAAACGTTTTTATTTCTAGCCTGACGGGCCCCCTCCCCCGGGCCCGCGGGCATTCGGGTGAACCGGGGACATCCCCCCAAAAAAAAAAACCGAAAATTTTTTTCAAAAAAGGGGCCCCAAAGGGGCCCTTTGGGGGCCATATGTGGGTGCAGGCCCGGAAAAAGGGGGCACCCCCCCGTGTCAGCAATCCCCATTTAAGCCAATTTTTCCCCCCGAAAAGGGCTCACTCCGATTTTGCCTAAGAATATAGCCATCCCTTTTGTTGTCAAGGGGGCATTTGGCCCCAAGCCTCCAGGGGGCCCCGCCCCTGGGGTAACAAAGGGGACTTGGTTGCGGGGGCTTAAACCCAATCCCGTCGGTTGCGAAAAATGGGCCTCCGGGTAAACCCCCTTAAAAACCCTTTCCAAGGTTCCCCTTTTCCCCTTTACCTTTTTGCCTCGAAGGGGCGGGCCCTTTCGGAAAAAAAGGGGCTTGCCAAATTTTCCCCAAAAAGGGCCTTTGCCGCAAAACCCCAAACTCCGGTAATTTTACTCCCCCCCTCCGGGGTTTTCAAGCTGGAAATTTCCGGTGGGGAAGGGGGCGGGGGCGGGAGGGGGGGGAACCCCTGTCCTTCCAGGTTTTCAGCGGTTCCAGGGGAAACCGCCCGGGCCGCAGGTTTTCCCCCAAAGGTTTCCCCCCCCTTCTTAAAGGGGCCTCCAGTGGGAAAGCAATTGGTGGGATAGCCTGCCACCCCAAATCTCCGGGGGGCCCAAAGGGGCTTTTTGGGGTTTCCCCCTCTTACCTCCATGGTTTTGGACGGGGAATTTTTTTTCCAAAATTACCGGAACTTAAAATTTTCCATTAGTTTGGGTGGGAAGAGCCCTTTCCCCGCCTCTTTAAAAAACCCAAATTTTGGGTCCCATAAAAGTGTTCGGGGAGCCCCGGGGGTGGGTTGTGGCAAAAAGGGCGGGGGGGGAACCCTTCCTTTCCCTTTTAAAACCCCTTTTGTTGATATTAAACCTCCCTTTCCCCGGGGTTTGGGGTCATTTTAAATGTTTTTTCATAACTCATCCCTTTGAACCCCCGGGTGGGGGGGTCCCTGGCTTCAAGACTTTTGGGGGGACCCCCATTTCCTCCCCCGAAATTCCCTTAAAGGGTTTAGGGTGGGGCCCACCCCTTTAAATTAATAATCCCGGGTTGTCTTGGCCCGGGGTGGGGGGAAGGGTCCCCCGGGTCCTTTCTGTGAAGGGGAAAAAACGGGTGGCGAGGGCGGCCCTCCTGGAATTTAGTTACACCCGGGGGGGGAAAAGGGGGCCCCCTTAAATTCCCCATAAAAGGATTTGACCCCGCTTTTTTTTTCCCCGGGGGCCCCATAGGAGGGGGCGGGGTTTTAGGGGCCCCGGGGAAATCCGGGAAAGACCTTGCCCCCCCCGGCCTTTCAAGGAAAAGGGAAAGGCTTTTTAAAAAAAGGGGGGCCCGTCTCAAATGGGTTGGCCGAAAAGGACCATGCTTTTTCAAATTAATTTGTACCATTGCTTTTTTGGGGCCCTTTTTAAATTGGAAACCGGGGAGGGTAGGCCGCCCCCCCTTTTTTCCCCCCCCCCGGGGGGGGGATGCGGGTGGGGGGCCCCCTTTTACCAGAGGGGGTTTCCCTTTCCCCGGGCTTTTAAAACCCCGGAGGGCAACGGTTATTCCTCAAACCCCCAAACCCGGGGGGTTTCCCCCTAACAGAAGCCCGCCCAGTTCCCGGGTGCGGGGAAAAGGGGTTGGGTTTTTGGTCTTGAATTTTAGCCATTGTCGCGGTAGCACAAAGGCGGGCAACAATGGAAATGTTGCTGCGGAATCGAGCAAGCGGAAGTTTTAAACCGTTAACGATCACCACGTCTGTATGCGGGACCGTCAGCGGGTTTGTCAGACACACCAAGCCCTCCTCCCCTCCACCTGCATTCCTCCTCGCCTCCAAGCGGTTTTGCGTGCCAGCGGCGCGCGCGACGCAATGCAAGCTCGGGTTATACAGGGAGGGGCTAGGTCTTGGGACATACCCGGCTGAGTTTGGCAGAAGGGCGGTTCTGCTCTCCCAGAGTGTGAGGCCGCCCTCTGTGTTTCCAAAGCTCTATGAGCTCAGACATGTTCTTAAACTGCGCCCCAGACCGGCTGGGTGAAGCCCTGGGGAAGTGCTTTCAGGAGCAGATAGCACGCTACCTGCTCAATGACCTGGTGGGGCTTGTTTTCCAAGGGCCGTAGCCACTGCCATACTTTTGCCCATAAGGACCAGGCTTGTTTACTGGTCGGCCTCTCAGTGTCCAACCTCCACTTGTTATTTTACTCACCTGCCAGTCTGGGGCACCCCAAGGTGGTAAAGGGGCTGTGGTTTCACTGGGGGCAGGCACTCTCCCCAAGAGAGCATACTGAGTCCCTCTTGTCTCCCCCTCAGGGCAGCCCAATTGGTGAGCCCCACCCGCACACTCCCTGGCCTCTCTAGGCGGCCTAGTTCTGCGTGCTGGGAGCGGAGCCCGCACGGTCTCGCCGAACCACGGGGCACCCTCCCGCCTGAATACTCGGCCCGATGCGCTCCCACCTGGGTGTTTTGCAGGTCCTGTCCCCTTCTCTTCTGGGACTTCTCCATCCTGCCACTCGCCACTGTCACAAAGCGAGTCAAAGACAGAAAAGGTTTGGGGCAGCCACCCATGTAATTTGGTATCCTGGCTGCAACCGTTTCTTTCAAATACCAGCACTGAAGTGCTTACAACAGAGTCCAAAACAAGACTGACACAGAAGGGAAAAGGGAAGGCTTTTAAAGGGGAGACAGGAAGTGAGGTCATAAGGGTCGACACGTGTTCATTGTTCATTGGTTTAGTCCCGGATGTGACATCAGGGGCGGCTGGCAAGGTCTGTCTCCATTGGCTCGGTCCCAGAAGTGACGTCCAGAGAGACAGGTGGGAACCTCCCGGGTTAGGTCTACAGGGAAGTGAGAAAGAGAGTTAGTGCGCTCTGCCACATCCCGGCATGGCTCAGAACTGCCTTCACTCGAGCCCTTTAGCTGCCTCCCATGCTGCAGCGTGTGACACCATGAATAAAGAATGGTACCAAAACATCCCCTGAGAGCAACTTCTTCCAACCATCCAAGAACAGTTTGACGAACAATACCTTTTTCAGCATGATGGAGCACCGTGCTAGAAGGCAAAAGTGATAACTAAGTGGTTCGGTGAACAAAACATTGAAATTTTGGGTCCATAGCCAGGAAACTACCAGACCTTAATTCCTTTGAGAACTTGTGATCAATCCTCAAGAGTCAGGTAGACAAACAAAAACCCACAAGTTCTGACAAACCCAAGCATTATGCAATTATGCAAGGGGCGGCACGGTGGTAGCGCTGCTGCCTCGCAGTTAGGAGATCGGGTTAAGCTTCCGGGTCCTCCCTGCGTGGAGTTGCATGTTCTCCCGTGTCTGTGTGGGTTTCCTCCGGCGCTCGGTTTCCTCCCACAATCCAAAGACATGCAGGTTAGGTGGATTGGCGATTCTAAATTGGCCCTAGTGTGTGCTTGGTGTGTGGGTGTGTTTGTGTGTGTCCTGAGGTGGGTTGGCACCCTGCCCTGGATTGGTTCCTGCCTTGTGCCCTGTGTTGGCTGGGTTTGGCTCCAGCAGACCCCCATGACCCTGTATTTGGATTCAGTGGGTTAGAGAATGGATGGATGGATGATTATGCAAGAATGGGCTGCCATCAGTCAGGATTTGGCCCGAAAGTTGACTGACAGCATGCCAGGGGAAATTGCAGAGGTCTTGAAAAAGAAGGGCCAACACTGGAAATATTGACTCTTTGCATAAACTTAATGTAATTGTCAATAAAAACCTTTGAAACTTATGAAATGCTTGTAATTATACTTCTGTATACCACAGAAACATCTGACAAAAAGCTCTAAAAACACTGAAGCAGCAAACTTTGTGAAAACCAATACTTGTGTCATTCTGAAAACTTTTGGCCACAACTGTATGCCTCAACATAATCCTGTTTCTAAGCTCTTCATGCAATTCCTTTAACCACATAGTTTGGTTTTTGCTGTGATAGATATTGGTGACTGTGAGGCCTTATATAGATAAGTATCTGCCTTTGCTAGTTATGTGCAATCAATCAGTTGAAGACTGGTGGTCTCCAAATAAGGTGTATGAATATCTGAATGATGACCAATAGAATGGGAGGCATGAGCCAAATTTCAAGTGCAAAGGGTCTGAATACATGTCAATATGATACTTCAGTTTTTAAAAATCTTAATACATTTGCAGAAATTTCCAAAATTTTCCTTTGTGATTCTGGATAACTGAGTGTTCCTTGATGTGTGGAAAAATGTATTTTAATGATTTTAGCCCAAGTGTATAACATGGTAAACTGTGAAAAAGTAAACTGTATATATTTTCTATATTGATTTTCGAGCTGTGCTACATCCTGAGATCTTGGTTAATAGTTCAGTGACAATACTGCACAACAAACTATTGGAGTTGGGGTATTTGCTAAAAAAAATGTGTAACATTCACTCAAAGTGTTCACAAAAATACTGACAGTCTGCTTGCTCTCTGCCCTTGCACCTGCCAGTCTACAGATATAACTTTGGGAAATGCCTTTTTTTAATATAGGTGTCTAAATTTTTGTGTATATTTGCAGGAAATAAGTTATATTGCATAGATGGGTCTAATCAAGAAAATCACCTGTTGAAAGGAATCTTTCAGTCCTTTTTATAAGTTATACCTACATATTCTTGTCACATTGTATTTCATCAAGGCATTAAACCAAACCAGAATTATCCTTAAAGAGCTTCTATAATCAGCTTTTCACTTACCTCTCTTTGACGGTGGTGTATATTAACACTCAATGAGCTCAAGAGCTCTCTTCATTGAATTTATTGCTAAAGTTAGCTGCTTTTTAAAGTTAATAATAACATTGCTAAATTCAATTTATAGGTGGATAAACATGAAGTGCTGAAGCACAGTTCTTTTATTACATATATCGTAGTGAGTAGTCTGTTATGCTGTGATACTTCATAGGCTGTCAGAGTTAAATCAATGGGATGATAATTATTATTGATAGGAAGAGCTCAAGAACCTCGAGTCTGATTGAATTGTAAATTGTGAGCTGGGACAATTAGCATTCCTTTCAGAGTTCAAGGCAGCAATAATTGGATCGAGTCTCCTTGTGCCTAATTCTGAGTGCATTAACTCCCGCCACAGCATTAAAAACAAGTGGTGATGTGATGGAAAAATATTGAGGCTGCAGATTGGACCGCTCAGTAACTCTTTTACTTCTGAAATAGAGTGAGCATCAACGTAGGTACGCTGGCGATCTTTTTTGACATTTTTTTTTCTTTAAAAATTTCTCATGAAAATCATGAAGAACTTTAAAGAAATTACCAAAAGTGTTACACACAGTGCAGGTAGGATGACTACCATTGGGCCAAACTTTGAATGTTTCAGGTTCAGTTCTGGTCTATGACTTTCTATGTGACTGTGAGCAATTCACTTAATCTAATTGTGAATTGTATCTATATATATATAAAAACCTGTTAACTGCAGTAGTACATATCGAACTTGTAAGTAACCTTGGATAAAGGTGTCAAATATGTAAAAGCTAATGGGGCACAGTCAAAGTGACTGAAGCATTGGCTCTGCTGTGTGATGAATCGAGGAATACTTCTTTGTAGCGGCAGTACATTTGTGTAATGTGTAAATGCTACATGCAAAATACTCTGTGTAGTGTTATATGTGAATTGGGATTGTCTCTTCAAACAGTTTTGCCCCACAATATAGGGGAGTGAATAGGGGTGTCTGTATAGACAGGAAGTCATTCCTTATTGGTCACGTTAAAGGGTAGTATGGAAACTAACCAATAACATGGGAAAACAATTGCATAGGTTAACTGGTGAAAGCCAGTGAGGGGATGAAAGAAGGCCAGAAGGTAAAAGATTACAGTTACAGTTTCAAATGGAGCATTATATACTAAAGTGGCCATGGTCGATTGGAGTGAAAACACACACTGAAGATGACATGGTCAAATCTGGTACTCACCTCCTTGAGATAAAATCTGGTAGGAACTGTCTTATCATTTTAAGGCTGTACATCTTGAGCATGTGGAAGACTGAACTTTATACATGTTAGAAGTATTATGCGGAACTGGTTACATACATTTTATTACGGTATGAACAGTGTTGTTGGTTGAATATTTGTAGTGTTAAATGGATTGATAGTAATATAAAGGAGTGACCTATCTATATCATGCATATATAGTGGCAGACGACCAGGGATCTTGCCCCACCAGGACACCTGGAAGAAGGACGGACCAGGAGAGGGGCACTATCTTTCCCTGGGCACAAGAGAGCAGCCCCCCTGGGCGGTATTGAGGCCACAATCGTGGAACACCGGAGCTCATGCCTTTTGGAATCTGTGGCCACTACCAGCGGGAGCCGAATGACTTAACAAGCCCAATTGGGCTGTGATACAGCCACACCTGGAAGTGCAGCCTAATTAGGCTAATTACCACCTGAAGCACTTCTGGGTTGGCTATAAGAGGAGCCTGCAGCCACCACTCAAGGAGCCGAGTTGGGAGGAAGAAGGCAATGCTCAGGAGGAGATGTGGAAAGCTGGCAGGAGAAGTCCGGAAGGGAGAGAAAAGAACAGGAAGAAAGGTGTTTGGTGCAGGGGCACTTTGTTGTGTGCTGGACTTTTATAATTAAAAGGGTGTGTTTTTTTGGAACATTGTGTCCATGTCTGTCTGTGCTGAGACTGAACTACCACTATATATATATATATATATATATATATATATATATATATTGTCATGCATGTGTGAATAGAAGGACATTGTATGGACACTAAACCTTATTCTGTTGTCTCTGCAGACCAGACACGGGAAAACCTGTCTGACTCATCCCTGAAGACATCACTTCTGTTTTCAGTGCCTAGGACAATGTCACTTTCAGTTATGACGTTGGAAGAAAGCCACCTCCGGTTCCCATAGGTCACTTCTGGTCTTGGCATATAAAGTCGCCATTTTTACAACCTATACTCAGTTTGCTTTTGGACTCCATCGAAGACACTTCTGTCTAATATTCAAAACCCACTGCAGCCAGGGACAATACACGGATGGCTGCCCCAAACCTTTTTGAGTGTGTTGAGTCTGATCATTTCACAATATACACATACACACAAACACACACACACACACACACATATACTCACCTTGCTAATACCGGGTTGGACCCCCTTTTTGCCTTAAAGAACTGCTGTAATTCTTTGTGGTATAGATTCTTTTTTTTTTTTTTTGGAAATTTTGTTAATTTTATTGCAATCATTCCATACAAATCAATCAATTTTTACAAAAAGTAGAATTGACAACAAGTCGACCCCCAACCCTGAGAGAGACAGCAAGGCAAACAGAGTAAAATTTAAGGCTTGTAAACATACCTAAATTGATGAGTTTGATAAGCAATAGAGATGAATGGAGAAGAAAAAGAAATGCGGAAATAATTGCTTCCTCTGTGCTTTAAGAGCTTATTTTAAAATATTACTGATTAGACCCTGCCATGTTTTGAAAAAAGTCTTAACGGATCCTCTAACTGAGTATTTGATTTTTTCCAATTTCAAATAGTATAAAACATCGGTTTCCCACTGACTTAAAAAAGGAGAGTTTGGATTCTTCCAGTTTAGCAGAATAAGTCTGCGTGCCAAAAGTGTAGTAAATGCAATCAGAATTTGTTTGTCTTTCTCCACTTTAAACCCATCTGGAAGAACCCCAAACACAGCTGTTAATGGGTTAGGAGGGATTGTGAGACCAAGGCTATCTGAAAGGTAATTAAAAATTTTGGTCCAGAATGATGTTAATTTGGTGCAGGCCCAGAACATGTGACCCAGTGAGGCTGGGACTTGATTGCAGCGTTCGCAGGTTGGATCTTGCCCTGGAAACATTTTGGAGATTTTTAGGCAAGACAGATGTGCTCGATATATAATTTTGAGTTGAATAATTGTATGCTTTGCGCATATGGAGCTTGAGTGAATTTTCTGCATTGCTATTTTCCACTCCTTTTCTGATATATTAATTCAGAGATCTTTTTTCCAGTGTCCTCTTGGATCTTTAAAAGGGAGGGACTGTAAAATGATTTTATATATTGCAGAAATGGTGTCTGAGTCCTTGAGATTGAGCAAGATTTTTTCCAGCGTGGATGAGGGTGCAAGATGAAAAAATCGTGAAGGTTCTGTTTAACAAAGTTCCTAATTTGAAAGTAGTGAAAGAAATGTGTAGCTGGAATGTTAAATTTGGAATGTAATTCTTCATAGGATGCAAAGACGTTATCTATATAAAGATCTCTAAGCAAGTTAATCCCAATTTTTTTCCAGATATTAAAAACTGCATGTGTTTGCGAAGGTTAAAAAAGGTGGTTCTCTTGCAGTGGTGCCACAGATAAAAGCTTCTCCATCTTAAAATGCTTTCTAAATTGGTTCCATATTCTAAGTGAGTGCAGCACAATTGGTTTTTAGTATATTGCCGATAACTTGCATTAATTGGGGCACAGAACAGGGAATATAAAGAAGTACTGCAGGATTTCACTTCTATTGTGGACAAAGCCTGTGTATGTTGTTCTATTTGTGTCCAGGTTTTTATAGCTTGTATGTTTGCTGCCCAGTAATAAAACTGGAAGTTATGTAGAGCCATGCCACCTTCTGCCTTTTTGTCTTTGTAGGGTCGCTCTTTGGATATGTGGATGTTTTGAGTTCCAAATAAATGAGGTTATTGTTGAATCTAATTGCTTAAAAAATGATTTATTGATGTATATTAGGATGTTTGGAAATAAAAGAAGGAGCTTAGGGAGAATATTCATCTTAACAGTGTTAATTTTTCCAGCTAGAGTGAGGTGAAGGGTTGAACATCTATGCAAGTCTTGCTTAATTTTTTCCATGCAGATGGCGAAATTTTGTTGATAAAGAGCTTTATGTTTACTTGTGATGTTTACCCCTAGGTATTTAAATTGTTCTGCAATGATAAAAAATAGGGTATCTAATCTAATATTATATGCTTGAGAATTCACTGGAAAGAGTACACTTTTATTCAGATTAGTTCTGAGACCAGAGATCTTTTGAAATTCTGTGAGTGCTTTTTCTGCATCCAATGATAATAATATTTCTGGGGTGTTTGATTTAGTTAGTGAGTATATTACATTAAACAGGTGTCGAAGATTTGAAGACAAGTGTTGACCCTTGATAAATCCAGTTTGATCTTGTGATATTACCGAGGGGAGCACTTTCTCCATCCTTCTAGCTATGATTTTAGAGAGTATATTAACGTCATTATTCAAAAGTGAAATCGGTCTGTATGAAGCACATTGTAATAAGTCCTTATTTTGTTTTGGAAAAACTGTGATTAATGCTTGGTAAAAAGTTTGAGGAAGAGTTTGATTGTCTCTGGCTTCTGTAAATGTTGCTAATAGGAGGGGAGCTAGCTAAGCAGAGAATTTCTTATAAAATTCTGCAGGGTAGACATCAGGGCCTGCTGCTTTCCCACATTGTTTGTGATATAGCTTCAACAAGGTGCTGGAAACATTCCTCAGGGGTTTTGGTCCATATTGACATAATACCATTGAGATGATTGCCGCAGATTTGTCGGCTGCACATCCATGTTGCAAATCTCCCATTCTACCAAATCCGAAAGGTGCTCTATTGGACTGAGATCTGGGACCTCAGGCATAACGCTGTGCGTAGAATTCACACTAACACCTGGCATACGGACAAAAGCGGAAATGTGCGTACGCACAAAAAATTCCAAATGCATAAATTTGTCTGTTTGCCAACTTCCATGTTCTTCTGCTACATAAACATACACATATTTTGCTGCATTTCATCTTAAAATTATATCATCATCATATGTAAATACGTGCTAAAGTGGCTCAGGTTGTGCAATATCATAACTGTATTGCAGGATTACAGTGAGGTAATTATACTTACAAGTGCAAACAGTTCCACAAGGAGCACTTGATGGACAGATTGTTTGCGTTTATAGTTCTTGGGATGAAACTGTTTCTGAACCACGAGGTCCATACAGGAAAGGCTCTGAAGCGTTTGCCGTATGGAAGCTGTTCAAATAAACAACATGGCTGAGGCAGCATGTGCTTGATGCTGCATACCGATAATTCTCTTTCCAATCAGCTGCTTGAGAGCTGTGATTCCACACTCAAATACAGTGATAAAATACTCTTTGTGGTGCAGTGAGAGTAATATGGAAAAAGATGATCCGCTGTGGAAACTCCTAACGGGAACAGCTGAAAGAAGAAGAATGAGAAGAAGAAGAAGGTGTAGTGAGAGAAACCACGCTAAAGCAGCTATGGTATTTGGAATAGTTTGGCCATTCCATGGATCATTATATTGTTACAGGTTAATTACAATCAGATGCCTTAAACTGATAAACAGAAAAGAAAGAAAGGGAAGAAAAAAGAAAGGGAAACCACACTGGAAGAAAACCACAGCTTTGACACTGGGTGCCGCCAGTTTGCAAAACCGAGTACTTGTGTATGCCAGGGATTGAGCTAGCATGAAAATGTACCTGGCTTTATGCCAAGTTTAGTTTTTATACATCACAAAGTGCGTGGAAATGCATACGCACCGTTTATACATGAGGTCCGAGGTGACGATATTTCAGACAATATTACAAAAGCTAACCCCATATTGAGGATGCGAACCATAACACTGTAAAAGGGTAAACTGTCAAAGTTTGAAAGGTCTGTATCATAACTTAAATGGCCAAATGTAACATTTTAGTCTTTTTATAAATGTAATACGTTAGAGTAAAATTAAGCCAAGCAGTTTTATCTCAACTGAAGTACAGTGGTACCTCGGTATACGTCCTTAATCCGTTCCACTCCCTTGGACTTATACCAAACAGGACGCATACCAAACAAATTTTTCCCATAAGAAATAATGGGAAAATGATTAATCCGTTCCCATGAAAAAAAATCCTATTGCTATTGGCATATTATACATTGATGGGGTTGTATAAAATAATTTAAACACTGCTTAATACTAAAATACATAAATACAAAAGCTATTAGATGAAATAAATGAAAATTTTACCTCACTATACTTTTCAATAATGTCCGTTTTTCAAAATCGTTGATACCGTCGTTCTCGGCAAACGGTATGCAACAACCATGTCCCGGATACGCATGCCATCTTCATACTTTTCAACAATCAATTCAAATTTTTAATGAAAAAACACAAAATCACATTGTGACAATGCAGGTTTGCCGTATGCTCCCATCTTCTGTCGGGGAGCCCTTGAACCCTACACCGTCGGTAATGTGCCTCACTGCTAAGCTCATCGGTAACAACAAAGCAAGGGGATGGTAAAAAAGTGCAAAGTGCACGTATTAAAACAATAAACAAAGCAAGGTGTTCAAATTAAAGTGCAGTCTACAAAGTTCCAATAAATAATCCATAAAATCAGAAGTGAAACGTGGAGGTTAAAAACAATAGAAAAAAGTCTTCTTAAAAACAACAAGGTTAAAATACAGCAGGAAGCATTCTTTAAAAAAAAAAACAGGGGGGTCGCCCTACTTGCAGCTGACCTTCACTGTGCCTACTTCAGCTACTTCATGCGTGCTCGCTCTCTCTCTCTCTCTCGCTCTCTCTCTCTCAACCTCCTGTCCATTCTTTTTTTTTCCTCCCCTTCTAGCCGACTCGCGCTTCTATTTATCAAGATAAGCAGCCCCAGGAACAATCACGAATGCGGATGGTCTCTCACCTATGCACTTTGTTGAGAAATGCCCACATCGCGAATTGCCCTGAGAACCTTCAGCTACACAACCACCACGCCCCCTCACTAAATTATTTATTTTAAAGCTGGCCTTTGACAGGAGCTGTGGACCCGCTATACCACACACGTGAAAATTCACAGAGAGTTATAGCACAGGTTGTTCACTGAATGCTAGCAACTGGCGCACTGACGCTCGAGAGCAGTCGTGGCTTTGTCTTGAGAGAGGTAAACAACGGTAGCACGCGAGTCGTATTCCAAACAAAGGTCGTATGCCAAGCAAAATTTTTCATGTCCAAACAGGACATATACCAAGTTGGACTTATTCCAAATCAGACGTATACCGAGGTACCACTGTATTTATTGTAGGCATTTACATTTTGTCTCAACTGCCTCTATAACACACCACAGTTTTTTTTTTACTTTTGCTCACCAAGGATCACCAACAACAACCACAGTAAATTCCCAAGTCTCAATAAACAGTCATCCCATTGATCTTCCAAAGTAACAACAAATGAATAAATATTTAACAAAATAAAAATAATCAAGACCTCCCAAAACCAAAAAATAAAGAAGTAAATTACAATTAATTAATTGAAAAGATTAAGTTTGAAAAGATAACAATCAGAGGAAAAGCTAAGAGAGAGAAAAAAAGACACTTATACAGGAAATAACAAACAAAACTCTAAATGCTTAAATTAAGAAATCTAAAGGTCAAAGCAATGTTCCAAATGATAAATCTAAGAATAGAAACTCATTCCTGACAATACTGTATTAGAAAGGCTGCCTGTATGGTTGAAAACCAATGCATAATATGCCTCAGCACCTTACTGAAGGTTGAACTAGCGCTTTTATGTTTCTGCAGGTGACTGCCATAATCAACAGCAACTCCTGAGTAACTGGCAGGAATCTGAAGACCCCATCCATTTAGGCTCAATGATTAACATGCATAGAATGCATAAAACATGGCGTAAAGACCAAACTGGTGTCATGGTGTGAAATTTTATATATAAGTTGATAAATATTTTCTGTGTCTTTATTTGTAGCTTAGATAATACTGATGACAACAGATGGTTAAGAACCCCCTTTTAGGATTGAATCTCTGTAATTTTATGACAGGGGTCCTGGGAAGTGATTTTCTGTGGGACTCTCTCAATCAGCCCCTGCATGGAGGCCAACTACCTAGCTGGCAAGCTTAACCTTAACAAATGATATTGGGGGAAGGTGTGAAACCATTGTGTCACACCAGAATTCTGTTGGTCTAAAGTTGACTGTTTGGTTTTAAATCAAAAGCCATTAAGTACCACAATACCCTATTGGCTGTATTGTTTGGACAGAGAGTCTATAAATTTGCTTGCATTACCCCTCCCTCTCTCTTACACCATCTGATGAAGGAGCATCTCACACACCATGAACTGAAAAAACACTTAGCAGCCATATTGAGACAGGCATGAGGCCAGTTCTGAAGAAATCTGACCAAAAATCGATGCCTTAACTAGAGACAATTTTAAGTAACTAACAAGTCTTTGTGCCGCCTAAAAGTACACATCACCATTTATCAGGCTGTATGGTTGCCAATATTCACTTGTACTTTGCTTATTGTTATTATTTATGAATATTATTAATAATATATTATTTAAAGTGTAACTTACCTCCTGCTTTTCTTCTACTACACCCAATTGCCTGAGGTTATAAATATAGAAGGAAAGGTGGGGAGAAGTTATATGGTACAATACCTTATAAACAGTGGTATATTTGTGAGATTTGAGGCATTCTGACAAAGGCTACAGCCCCACCCGTCTCCTCCCATAATTTTCCATATTTGAATAAGCAAATCAATATAAATAGCCCCTTTGCCTTGTTAAAAGACAATGACAAAAGTACTTGAAAAAAGAATTTCAGCGAATGTGAGGTGGAAGAAAGGAAAAATGAACTATTTGTTGGCTTAAGCAGTGGTATAAGTAACAAAAGGAAATTGATTGAGTGATACAGAAAGCCACACAGTGCATGAAAAGAAAAAGAAGTGGTCAGATATCACTGTTGACGTGAAAAAGCAAGTCACAGCCCATTGTCTGTTTATTCTGTTTCAGACAATATTATAAAAGCTGACTCCCAAGCCAAGGATGCGACTCCAGAACATCTTGGGGCACTGGCTGTTCACACACCTCTGCCCTGAAAACCGCTTGGCAACCATCTGGCTATGTGCTGACAGACGCTGTTCTGGAATCACAAACTGCAATAGTGGATGCTGTAAGAGATGTGGCCAATGAACTAAGGAATTTAAGGGCTATACTATGTGAAATTGACCAGAAATTAAATGAATTGGTTATAAAATAAATCCTGCATCTGATTACCTGTTTTTACATTCTGGTAATTACATTCACACAAAGTTGTAATGCTGTCCGGCTTGGCTGATCATTTGGTGGGTCAGGGTCATGTTCATCACACCACATCTCTTCAGGTACGGGCAAGCCACAATTGTGTGCCACATTATGCATCATGCTCAATGCTTGCACAATCCAACACATTTTTGATGGACAGTAGAGCACATTAATAGAGTAGAAATGCTTTCAATATACATACGCAGATTCATCCTATGAAGGCGACTTTATAGTGTAGCATTGGCGCCCAGAACCACAGCAGATAGATTCTCTGCTCTTTACATGGCCCTCTGAGGTGACTTTCTATGCCTAAAACAACGGCTTGCCTTTTGCCGCACTAGTTGTAAAAAAACACCTGCAACTGTGCAGAGCTGCCATTTTTATAGACTCTCCTGCTATACATGATGTAATGCAAGATCATTCTTTTGGTGATTCATCCCTTGCTGATGAAACTTGTCCAGCGTTACTGCAATAGCAATGTTTGTCCAGTTGACCACTCCGATTACATTTGAAAAACGGACGTTGCTGCAAATTGCGCTTTGATGTTTCCCAGTTCAACCACAGTGTAAGGAAATCTTATGTATCTGGATGACAAGCAGATAATATCATTTTCTATAGCCGGCATGGTGCGACTTCTTGATGTCTGTGAAATACCTGATCGGTCAGCAAATTCATGTTGAAAAGCTCCTATGGCTAAAAATCCGAGAAAAGACAGAATTTTAAAATTAGCAGGTAGAGCACAATTCCTTAAAGTCTACCATTGTAAAGCCGGCACCAGTTCAGCACACAACTCCACGAGGATAGTACTTGGAAATTGAAATCGACTTAAAAGCCAGTCATCATCATCTGTAAATACTCACTCCCTTCTAATTCTTCCTTTTGCAATGTCTTCTAACAACACTAATGGAACTATGGTAGTGGAAATAGTTTGACTATTCTGTGCACATAAAATAATTACAGAATGATTTCAATTAATTACAGTGTATTTGATACAGCCTGCATCATGGATGTGAACCTAAAAATGAAACACCACAGAAACAGTAGCAATGCTTTCACGCTGGATGCTGCCTGTTTACAAAACTGAGCTGAAAAGTGTGTATGCATGGTGAGAGGCTGCCATGAAAATGTGTGTGGCTTTACACCAAGTTTAGGTTTTTAGTTATTTAGTTTAGTTTTTAGTTTTAGTTTAGTTATTGTGTAAACAGGTGTACTTAACATTTTTGTGAATATGCACCGTTTATATATGAGGCCCGAGAAGAAAGAAACAAATAGGCATTAAAAGAAATGCAAAAGGAAAAAGAACTAATAAACAAAAAGAAGGTGGAGCCAATAATGGAGTTCCAGCAGAATCATTACACATTTTATTTAGGCTATGTGCATACTGTCTATCAAGATGATGCAGAGACAACTATATAGCAATTTTTTAAAAATTTCTGGTTAAAAGTATAAAAGCCTACAATTCAATCTTTGTCAAGTGATTTTGGTGCAAAATAAGCACAAAATTACTTTTCTTAACTCTTCAAGCAATGACAAAACATTATATCAAAAATTAAATATAAAACATGAAAAACAGCTTATAGTGAATACTCTCTCCTGTGCTGGTAATGTTCAACCGCACAATGATGCTAGTGGGAGCTCAGCAGGTCATATTTTTAGAGCTGTTGACCTGCCAACTGAAGCTGCCTGGCTGAATATGTCAACCAACTGCATTAGCTGCACAGAAGAATAGGCCTATTGTACTACTAGTCTGCACTGCTTACAGGAATTTATTATACATCAGCACTGGCAAAAGAAGGGAATGGGTGACTAACTCATCAATGTATAGCAAATATGGATGGTCTCCTCTTGTTTGTCAAATTTCATATGTTGTTCTGTTCTGACTACACTCTTAAAAATAAAGGTGCCATATTGGTTCTTCAGAGTGATGCTACATAGGAACCATTTTTGTTACCAAAAGAACCATCCACTTGAAGGTTATTTAGATATCCAAAAATGGCCATGAATAGATGATACCAGATTTGTGAAGTATCAGTGGGCTCTTGATTTTAAAGGGACACCATCTGCATATATTAACACAGGCTACATTCAAGGTGTTATAATCTGTTAGTACCCTGCTAGGTAGCCCACTGTATATTAAAGACTTTTTTTATATATATATTATTATATTTATTTAAAGCAAGTAACATTCCATACAAACTGGTCAAAATTTGACAAAACTAAATTCAAGTCAGCCACCCACCCATGAGAAAGAAAGCAAAGCCAAGTAAAACTTTAAGAGTAGAAAAAAAAACTATTTTTAATAACAACCGTTTAATAACCAAAGAACCAACTTCATATGCAAAGAACCTTTACCAGAAATTGTTGTTTTTCAAGCAGTGGAGCTATGGGGAAACACACAACCCAGTAAAATGCCATTAATGAACCCTTTTTTTAAGAGTATAGAGAAGCACCAGCGAGAAGGATAACCAGCCAATCCTTCTGTTTTTGCATCCTTCAAAAAGACTTTAGTTTTAGGATTCAGCACCTTGTAACATTCAGAAAATATATCTAGGTGCCCTTTGTCACTAACATGGCATTTCATGAATACAAACAAAGGGCCACAATTTTGACTGTACTTGTTTGGTCTTTGTTTCCCCGTTATCACAACAATATTCTTAATAGAGATGCTGGTGATGATACTCATATTACATTTTTAATAATGGTTGTACTCGTTGTGTTTAACTGTTTTTCTGCTGCTGCACTTAACAACACGTCCCTGTGTAGAGGAGTGGAAAGAGACAGAGGAAGAGAAGGAGCTTTATTAAAGGTAAGTATATTGTTGGACTGCTCCTAAAAACCTGTAAAGGTGTCTTTGTGTAATAAATACTTTTTATTTTACCCCTAAACTGTGTTTGATGGAGTGGTATCTGGTGTTCGGGGCTTAGTGGCACCTGCCTTTTGCTCACAACTGCAAATCATGCAGTTTCTTCCTTCATACAGTACAATCACTCATTTGTTCATTTTTATTATCCTCTTATCCAATCCAGTGTTGGAACTGAGAAGAAACTATTTGGAAATCAGTTAAGGACCCTTAACAGGGTGCCAGTGACTTTCAGGGCACACTCACATACACACTTTCACACTCACTCACATAAGGCCAGTTTAGCATTGGCAGTTAACCTAAACTTCACATAGTTGAAATGTAGAAGGAAAACCTCTATGCCTAATGAAAAACCCGCTCAGATACGAGGGCTGCCTGTAAACTCCACACAGACAAAGCTCAGGCATGGGATTTGTACCTAGTCTCCCTTCTTCAAACATTTTCATTTTCGCTTTAAAAGTAGTGCTTTAACCTGACCAGCACTAAATCCACTGTTCCAAATTTCTGAGTAGTTAAACACATTATAACTTGAGTAAAACCATTCTAAACCTTGTCCTTTACTTCAAGCACTTGAAGCTATTTCATCTCATAAATTCTCATGGCCTACCAATGAGCCTTTGGTTATACAAAAGAAAGGATGGATGGAGAGAAATGAGAAGTCACATGAGGTCAGATAAAGATAGAAGCAGGAGATTTGAAAGAAGGGAACAATCAAAAAATTGGCAAAAGCAGATCCAAAAAATAGAAAAAGAAAAGGAAAAATAGGAGGGGAGAGTAGAAAAGGGTTGCAGATGGAGGAGTGAATTGAGGAGACTGACAGTGCAGCAGGAACGGAGAAATAAAGCTTTGCGGTCATTCCCAAGAGTCTAACTCCTCTCAAAAGGAAAAGCTTCTAAGTACATTATGAGTGGCAATTACAGTCCTCCAAGAGCTTTCAAACTGTCATTTGACAAAGGGCTTATTGAAATGTGATTCTTTTCAGAAATCTAATTTCATTGCTATGTTGATTAAATAAGTCATTAATTATTGTCACTTTGTGTTTTTTTTCTCTGTGATTTAAATTTGTGTCATTATGTACATTATGTAGAGTATTAATAGGTTGACGTCTATTTCAGCAGCATGGACAGCTGTGGAAAGCAAAAGAGCTGAGTTGCTGGGGTGAGGAATAAATATGGGTGTCCAGGTGCTAAAAGGACAAGATAAGGAGTAAAAAGAGCTATGGTAAGGAATAGCTAAGAGAAGGAGAGACATATTGGCAGGATGGAGGCAATGCTGTTTTATTGTTCTGGATGATTACATCATGGCAAATGTACAACAGTGCATTTTTGGGCTTACTTAGAAAAGTGTATTCTGTGTAGTTCACTCAGTAAAATTGTCACAAAATATTAGTCCCCTCATGATATCCAATATCAGAAAAAAAATTCAAAAATTTGAAATGAATGTTTCTCCTAAACATAATTTAATTAGTTGGCCAGTCATTCTCAATCAGCTTAATCCAAGATAGGATCATGGGGGCTGAGGCCTTTCCCAGCAGAACTGGTCATAAGGTAGGAAACAATCTCTTGACAGGATGCCAGTGTATCACATGGGTCTTCTCACACACATGTGGGTCAGTTTGGAACTAACGATTAAACTAACTAGTTCGCATTTGGGGATGTGTGAGGAAAATCCACATAAACACAGAGAAAAGATGCAAACTGCACATGGACAACATCCATGTGTGGGATTCGAATCCAGCATGCAAGATGTTTAAAGAAGAAGCTTGAACTACTACACTGCCATACCACTTGTACAAATACATTAATGAACAATTTTAAAATTTACATGCGCGGCATGTGCACAAGTGCAGTAAAGAGGCCACTGTCAGGGTCATTATACTTGATACATGGAAAGAGTGCTCCAGAACAGCTCTGTGGCACTGAAGTAACCGAGTGACAACAGGGGATGAAAAGAATCCCCCAAGTGATAGATGGAATCAATGTAGTCCAAAACAAAACATTTGGAATCTCTCTATATGTTGCTGAAGGTTGGCTAATATTGGCTGCCTAACATGTCTCACCTTTAATTTGGAGCTGTTGTTCAGGTATACTGGAGTATCTGAAGATGTTAGAGGGAGCACTGGGAGGCTTGCCTTAGTAATTTTAGATATAATAAAAAAAAATCACAGGAATCAAAATCCTTTTATACATGAAAGAAAGAGTGTGATTTATCGTGTCCACACAGAGGGACAATAATAAATGTATGAATGACAAGATGAATTTTAACTTGGTTAATTAATTACCAGTCCTGCCTTCAGCGAGTCAAGATCAGGGAATCTTTCTTCACCAACTATTCAATGCTTGCATGACTGGTTGGTGTTGGGCAAGGTCATGTAGACCAGCGGTTGTGGGGCATTCGTTGGTAAAGAAAGTTTCACTTGGCCGATAATGCTGTGGTCTTTGCAGAGTCAGTGGATTTTCTGATTGGTGCTCTCAATTGGAATAAAGTCACTTCCAGTTACAAAATCAGCGTCTCTGTACAGACGAGTTGTTCTGTCCATAAGAGTTCTCATTCATTGATTTACACCATTTTGTTCTTGTTTGAGTCCATTTTGTGCCTTCTGGCTCAAGAATTCTGCAAAAGGGCATTGTTATCAGATGAAGCACAGGCAAAGCCTGGTATAAGCTGGAGTTCAGTCACTTAGCTTGAAATGTAAGTTGGGGTTTTGTGCAGCTGGATGCCTACTAAATCTGCTGCCTTAACACTCCTGGTATATACCATTAAAGCCGAGCATAATGGGCAATGGCCACCTTTACTAGACATAGCAACCGGACAGGGCACACCTCTTATTAACTGTGTTCTTTCTCTGGACTAGATAGAACATTGGATAGAACATCTGGATAGAACATTGTGTTTTTTACTAATATGTTCCTACCTTAAACCTAGAATTATAGTAGAGTGTCGCTTATCCAACATTTTGTATTATCCGATGTCCCACCGCAAAAAAAAAAAAAACACATTAATTGGCAACAAAAACTGCAAGTTATGAGCATGAGTGTAGTTTATTTTTAGTTGCTAAGTTCATTTTTTCAGTTAAATTTTTCTGTTGTTTTGTTGTAAAACATGATTACAGTGGATTATGTGGCCAGCCCTCTCTGACGTGCGTATGTGTGTGTGTGCGTGCGTGTGTCTCTCTCGCTCGCATGTTTGTGCACCTGTGTCTCTCTTGCGTGCGTGTGTGTGTGTGTGCGCCTGTAGGTTGTGTGTGTGTCTCTCTCTCTCTCTCTTGCGTACGTGTCGTGCTCGCGCGCGCGCGCGTGTGTGTGTGTGTGCGCGCGCGTGTGTCTGTCTGTGTCTCTCTCTTGCTGCACAGGAAATGCACAGGGAGAGACTGAACACGTGCGGAAATCATCGGCGCGCACAAACCAAAAGGGAAACTGGCTTGTTCGTATACTTAGTGTGTGGTCGTGAACAGATGCAAAAGTTTGGCAAACTTTTTGGTCATAACCTGATTTGTACGTGTCCTGAGACGTTTGTGAACCGAGGTTCCACTGTATTAGGTTCGTAATATGTAAAACTAGCAGAATACCCGCGCTTCGCAGTGGAGAAGTAGTGTGTTAAAGAAGTTATGAAAAAGAAAAGGAAAAATTTTAAAAATAACGTAACATGATTGTTAATGTAATTGTTTTGTCATTCATATGAGTGTTGTTCTCATATCTATATATATATCTATACTAATAAAAGGCAAAGCCCTCACTCACTCACTCACTCATCACTAATTCTCCAACTTCCCGTGTAGGTAGAAGGCTGAAATTTGGCAGGCTTATTCCTTACAGCTTACTTACAAAAGTTGGGCAGGTTTCATTTCGAAATTCTACGCATAAGGGTCATAACTGGAAGCTATTTTTCCCCATATAATGTAATGGAGTCTTGAGTTGGAGATGGCGTGGGGGGAGTTTAGTGTGACATCATCACGCCTCCTACGTAAGTGCGTAGAGAACAAGGAAGAACTCCAAACAGCGATGAGCACAAAACGCCATTTCACAATTGAGAAGGCAGAAAAACATTATGAAGCAAATGATGCATACAAGCATATTCATAAGTACAGCTACTGCGGAAACAAAGCACGGTGTGAACCGTAAGTTTATATTAAATTAAGTTCATAGACAGGCTGCCACTAGCGTTTGTAATTTAGTGCCTGCCCATATAAGGCCGTCCATCAGCGGCAATCCAATACAAACACTGCCGGTAAATGTTCACGGGTGAAGGACTGTGCTTATGCAGAGGAAGATGAGATGGTCAGGGTGGTGTTTGGCACAAACTCATTGAAACTGCGAGAGAAACTTTTAAGTGCGGGTCTTAGCTGACATTACGAGATGGCACCAGTACAGCTGGGAACCTTGATGCAAGAACACCAAGCGGCTCCGTGAACTGGCGCAGTGCACAGACAAAAGCAACAGTTCCAAAGAGTGCTGAACAAAACCGAATTACACAATTGAGAAGGCAGCAAAAAATATGAGCGTCTTATACATACAATCATATTCATAAGTGCAGCTACTGCGGAAACAAAGCACACGGTGGAAAAAGTGAATGTCCTGCTAAAGGAAGACAGTGTAAAAAAACCCGTGCATGCAGTTTGTCACATCACAGATAAAAGGAAGGCGAGCTGTTTATTGATGCAGTAAGGAACTAATCGATGAATGAAACCTCTTATCTTTACAGCGATTGACAAACACGGAATGTAACTTGAACACATCCTACAAATACGAGCCTGATTGAAAGAAATAATGATAATCAAATCCTTGATGACAGCAACATTCAATAACACTCACAAAACAATTACTGTATATTGACAATCATGTTCGTTATTTTTAAAATGTTCCCTTTTCTTTTCATAACTTCTACTTCTCCACTGCGATACGGGTATATATATAAATGTATATATATACCCGATCTACAATACATACTTTAGCATAGACAAGCCACGCTGTGGCTAATTGTAAGTCTTAAGCCTCTAACGCCGACATTGAGGTTGATTCGAGAGGGGTGTACTGACTATGTCGTGCGCTACCGATTCATTTTACCTTAGCATCTCCTTGGTTTGGGGCGTATGAAAAATATTAGGTTAGCAGAATCATGTTACGTTATTTTAAAAATTTTCCCTTTCTTAGCACAAGCACAGCTGAGAAGCTTGATGCATGTACTCCATAGCAGCGTTAAAAATAGCATTTAATCACACTTTCAATTCCAAGCAAGCGGGAACTTTTGTCAATGCATGATTTCCTGGTACATCCATTACACTGATGCACACATCACAGCTACAAAAATGTTAGAGTCGGAATAAAGCGCGTTCCTCGACTGATCATTTCGACTACCAGCGAAGCCTTGATAAAAGCATGGTTTTGTGCACACTGAAAAGCAAGCAAAATTAGATGCATTACAGAAGCGGACTTTGTGGCTCTTACTGGGGATCATTGGACTTCCGTGACCGTTAGTAATTCTAAATACATCTAATTACAAAATGTTCAATGATCACACTGTTTTAGCCTAATGTACAAAATAATTTTGGCTAATGTTACTCAGAGTTTAAAGAGTAAGCTGGTCAAATTACCTTTTATGTTTCTGACTTATTTTTTAAGAAGAAAAACTGCACTTTATGTTGAAATTTTGGTTATTATTATTTAAAGACAATACTATTCTGAAAATGTACTTAAAGTACTTAAACTACCACTTTATTTTTAAGTCTGCCCAATTTTAACCAGGGATGATATTTTTGTTTCTGTTTTGAATTCAAATGCAGTTTAAAGCTTTTTTCAGAAATTAAAACAGCTTCAGTTTACAATATTCATGTCCATGTCTATTATTTGATTCTGTAAGCCCACTAAAACCGTTTTAAATTAAAAAAAACATTTGCGATTTGGGGCAAATTTACGTGTGCGATTACATACGATTAATCAAGATTAATTCTTACACAGCCTCTAATTAATTGGATTAATTTTTTAATCGAGTCCCACCTAATATATATATATGTAGATATATATATGTAGATTTGTATATATATGTGTATATACAGTATATATGTAGATATGTATATGTTGTATATACAGTATGTATATATGTGTGTGTGTATATATACAGTATGTGTATATATGTATATGTATATATATGTATGTGTGTATATGTATATATATATAACTGTTTATATATGTGTCTGTGTGTATATATATATATATATATATATATATATATATAGATATGACAGCAACACTCATGACAATGACAAAACAATTACATTGTCAATCATGTTACGTTATTATTAAAATGTTTCCTTTTCTTTTTATAACTTCTTTAACACACTACTTCTCCGCCAATCAGCTGTATTATTCTATATATATATATATATATGCCAGCAACACTCATGACAATGACAAAACAATTACATTGTCAATCATGTTACGTTATTATTAAAATGTTTCCTTTTCTTTTTACTTCTCCGCTGCCAATATATTTTGCTATATATATATATATATATATATATATATAAATAGATAGATATGACAACAACACTCATATCAATGACAAAACAATTACATTAACAATCATCTTACGTTATTTTTAAAATGTTTGCTTTTCTTTTCATAACTTCTTTAACACACTACTTCTCCTGCGAAGCTTGGTATTCTACTATATATATATATTATATATATATATATATATATATATATATATATATACAGATATATATATAAATAGATAGATATGACAACAACACTCATATCAATGACAAAACAATTACATTAACAATCATCTTACGTTATTTTTAAAATGTTTGCTTTTCTTTTTCATAACTTCTTTAACACACTACTTCTCCTGCGGCGGGTATTCTGCTAGTATATATATATATATATATATATATATATATATATCAAAATACCCGCACTTGGCAGCGGAGAAGTAAAAGAAAAGGAAACATTTTAATAATAACGTAACATTGACAATGTAATTGTTTTGTCATTGTCATGAGTGTTGCTATATATATATATATATATATATATATATATATATATATATCAGAATACCCGCACTTCACAGCGGAGAAGTAGTGTGTTAATGATGTATGATGTATGTGTGTGTGTGTGTGTATATATATATATAATGTAGATAGGTGTGTGTGTGTGTATATATACCGTATATATACACATACATACAAACATACACACAGGTGTATATATGTGTATATATATGTATGTGTCTATATGTGTGTGTATAGCTTTGGTCACTGAGTGCAAGGGAAAAATAATAAAATATAGTCTACAAGTTATTAAACAGTAAAACATTAACGTTTTAAGAAGTACAGGTACATTGAGCACTACTGGAGTGGTTGCGGGTAAACTACATTTTAAAGACTGTGTAGCACAACAGGTAAGTAGTACTAACAGCAGCTAAAATGTATAAGGATCATCTTTCGGTAGTAGATCCCTTTTGAAAGGCGCTACATGACGGCTGTGGTATAAAAATTACATTTTCTATGTGAACGTTCAAATTTCTGCCTCTGGTAATGTGCCTTACCGGCATTACCAGCAATCAAAGAAAATTAGTTTTGTGTCCTCTGCAGTGTTAAGAGAGAAAGGCTTTGGTTTGGGATAAAAGGAAAAAAGGTGTAAAGAAAGGAAAGTTGCCTTTTTCTTTTATATAGTACTAGCCAACCCACGGCATACCATACGTCGCATAATCAGGCCGGTTTTTTAATAATTTTTAAGCACAGGGAGAAAATTTAACATTTGCAAAATCGGTAATGTAATAAATCAGCAAGAAAAGCAACATTGTAACAATGCGGACGAACCAACACACAATCATCCGTGGCGTGGCGAGGTGGGAGGGTGTGTACAAAGTGCAGGAGCATCTAAGAAGACGCATGTTTGTCGCGGATGGGAATTGCTGTATGTAGCGTGTACAACACTTTGCTATGCTGCACGCAGTCGTGCGTCGTAACTGAAAACTCGTTTTTTAAAGACTGCTCACTTCATTGTGTTTTAACCTCAGTTGTAAAGGAATGTTTTAATGATCGCATGGGATACCCCTTGCAAACAGTTTTACACGCTGCGTATGGCGATTCACCTCCGCGAGAAACATGCCTCTATTAACAGTCAACGTGTGGGAGGGGGGTGTGTACAAAGGGTAGGGGCGAAAACAGTGGGAGCGTATGAGTCGCACTTAGTGGCAATTCCACAGTTTGCAGCCTGAATGGGGTTCAACGGCTTACCCATGCCTAGACACACGCTCAATCTCATGCATAATTATTTATTGAATGGTAAACACTTCTGGAAAGACACGGTTGTCTAAAACAGGTTAGTGTGAGAATACAACCTTAAGTGAATGAAAAGATGGAACTCTGGAGAGAGCAAAATATAACACAATAGTGAACCCACGGCATAACAAACGCTGCATAATTATTTATTGATGGTTGAACACTCTGGAAAGACACAGGGACACCCCTCGCAAACTGTTCTACACACCGCATACAGCGGATTCACATCTGCGACAAACAAACTGTTTTACACACTGCATACAGTGAATCACATCCGCGACATGATTTTTCCTAGATGGTCCTGTCGCCTCCACCCTCGCACTCGAAGCATACACACTGCCTGCTCATGTGCCCGGTCGCAAGCCGTGTCCAGCCTCATTCTCGAAGCATACACACCGCCTGGTCATATGTGCCTGGTCTTATGTCCGCTCGCAAGAGAAACTCACGGAGAGCCGCCCACCAGCTGCCTGTGTGTGTGCCTCCGTCTGTCTCTGGCACGGCTTTCTCTTGCGCTGCCTCTGTGTGAACCGGTCAGGCACAGAGAAGGTCAGCTGCTGACAGAGCGTCTCGACTGTTGCAGGGCCTGCATTGGTGAAGCAGGTGAGACGGTAATGAAACAGAGGCACAGGGCTTATTGGTTTTTAAAGACTGATTCCTTTATTGTGCTTTAACCTCAGTTTTAAAGGATTGTATTAAGGATCCCATGGGATACCCCTCGCAAACCGTTTCACACACTGCATATGGCGATTCACCTCCGCGAGAAACATGCCTCTATGAACAGTCAATGTAGCTCGGAGGTACATGACATTAACCTGACCTGCAATGCATGTGGCCTCTACGACAGACAAACATAAATGGCGCCATTTTTCTGTGTCAATTCGCATCCGAGTTGGTGTGCGTGGCCCTGCGTGTTGTCATCGTATCCAATGGTCTTGGAGTTGGTGGGCGTGGCTCCTTCCTGCGTGCGCCATAGGTGTCTCACTTGTCGGCGGCTTAGTGAATCCACGCCCCTTCCGGCGTGCTTTTCATGGTTGTCTTGCCTTAGTGAATTATATATATAGATAGATAGATGTGTTCGCTGACGATATGAGCGCCTTTTGGGGACAGTCGCGGTAGGTCTTGTGTAAACTGGTGAGCCGCCCCTGCCATAAATCGGTTGTGATGGCACTGTCAGTCCTCCACTCCTGTGCGTGTCTTCATAATCCGAGCTGACGACCTCATAATCAGTATGCGTGCAAAATAGAAAGTGCGAATCGCCTTAATATTAGTTCACCGCTGTGTAGAAAAGGGGTCCCGTGTTTGCACTTGTCTGGGCTATAGCTCAGGGGGAGGATGAAAAAAATTAAAAGTGATCACTTTGACTTAAGGCAGAAGCGCAGTCAGCGTCTCAACGGCCGGCACAGCTATGCGTCTTGGCGCCGGCTGCTTTCGACTTTGCTGGGCAAGAGACCCCAGTTTTTGCAGACACGTTCACGATATCAAAAGTCTCAGCGCTCTTTGGAGGTCACTCATCTATACTAATAAAAGGCAAAGCCCTCACTGACTGACTCACTGACTACTGACTGACTGACTGACTGACTCACTGACTCATCACTAATTCTCCAACTTGCCGTGTAGGTAGAAGGCTGAAATTTGGCATGCTCATTCCTTACAGCTTCCTTACAAAAGTTGGGCAGGTTTCATTTTGAAATTCTACGCATAATGGTCATAACTAGAAGCTATTTTTCTCCATTTACTCGAAAGCCGTGGGGGGCGGAGTTTTGTGTGACATCATCACGCCTCCCACGTAATCACGCAGTACGTAGAAAACCAGGAAAAGCTCCAAAAACACTGAAGAAAACATGCATTATATAATTAAGAAGGCAGCGAAACAATTAGAAGCGAGCGAGTGACATATAAAACCATATTTAGCGGCTCACGGGAACTGATGCAGTGCACAGACAAAAAGCAACAGTTCCAAAGAGTGCTGAACAAAAAGCTAATTACACTGCTATGCTTAGATAGACAAACCACACGCCGTGGCGCAATAGTAGAGGCTTCCCCTCTAGCGCCGGCGTCCGAGGTTCGATTCCTGAGAGCGGATGCACTGAGTATGTACGCGTGCTTCCCGATTCATTTTAGCCTCGCATCCCCTTGGTTTGAGACGTATGAAAAAATATGCGGTTAACGCAGAAAGACAGATCACCAATTGAAGCTTTATGAATAATGGATACTTTATTCGTGATCAATGATTGTTTTGGTAAAGCCATACTCAGTGTATTCATTAGATGAACGGTAAAAAAGTAAGAGCGAGGGAGGGTAACTTATTGAGACGCATGGCAAAACCACAATAGCACGCGGGCTTAATGTACTGTAGTCTTGCGTCAACTCGATCTGAATTGCGCGATCACATTTGAAAAATATATCTTTTCAAGTTCTATTTAGTCCATATGTGTCAAACTCAAGGCCCACAGGCCACATCTGGCCCGGCGTGTAATTATATCCGGCCCGCGAGATCATTTTATATATTATTGTTATTAATGGCCGGGGATATGAAGCGCTGGTAACACAATAAACTACAGATCCCATAATGCAGCGCTTCAGCTGCCTTGCGGTACTTACTGCGTTAATCAAGTCTAGCTTATGATGCTGCAAGTTATTGTGAAGCTAGCCCACACGATGCGAAGAGAAAGGTGATTCTGAACATAGAGCCTTTAAAAACCGATGGGAGGCTGAGTATATGTTTACTGACATTGCCGGTAAACCCATGTGTCTCATTTGTGGAGCTAATGTGGCTATAATTACAGAATTTAATCTAAGATGGCACTATGAGACAAATCATCAAGATAATCTGAAACACCTGAATACAATGCACAAGATATAGAAAGCAGAAGAGTTAAAGAAGAATCTGACACTTCAGCAGACGTTTTACCGATGCAAAATCACAAAGTGATTTCAAGTGAAGCTACTTTTATGGGAGACACAAATGCACCAGTGCAACTTGCCCCACTTTCCCTGTTGCCAAGTAATGTTGAACCAAATCGGCACAACGGTGTTCCCAAATACGCACTTTGCTGATAAACTGAGCGCACTGCACACTGAGTTATACTAAGTTATACTGAGTTATACTGAGTTACACTGAGTTATACTGAGTTATACTCCGTTATACTAAGGCACCGAGAGTCAGAGGTTCTCAAGGCTGACTTCGCAGCACTAGTTGAAGACACGAAGGAGAGGACCCCATCCGCAAAAATCTTCATCTTCAGACGATCGAATGAATGCTACAGTCGTCTGCTGGGTTTAAACAACTGGCTGAGAGGCTTCTGCGAGAATCAAGACATCGGGTTTATAGACAACTGGGATCTTTTTTGGGAAAGGCCGCTTCTTCAAGCGGGATGGACTGCATCCGAATAGATTTGGCGCCCGGGTCCTCTCCGAAAACATCGCTAAGGTAATTCGTCTATCTTGACTGTCTACTTCTACTGTTAACCCCTTACGTAATGCTACTGGTTTGATAGGACATAATGGCTTAACAGAGTCTTCCGTTAAAGTGCACATCATTAATAATCTAATAACAAATCTTAATGCACGTAAAAAATCTAGGCAGTGCGGCATAAACACCAATAATTTAATTGAAATTACTACTTCAGATCAACACTGCATTAAGACTATAAAAACGGATTGTAGATTACATAAAAAGTACACACAGAGCGGCGTTAACAAAAATAACTTAATTTTTGTTCCAATTACCAATAACACGCATAAAATTCAGCTCTGCCCTTCAGAAACATTAAATATGGCACTATTAAATGTTAGAGCTTTAACAAACAAGACATTTTTTATAAACGATCTTATTAGTGATAAAAGATTGATTTTATTGCTAAATGAAACATGGCTTAATTCAAATGGGCGGCAGTTTTAATCGAATCTGCCTCGGATTACAGTTTTACTCGTGCGACCGCCAGGGAAAAAGGGGCGGATTGGCAAACATTTACTCGAGCGATTAAAATGTAAAGATGTTAGTTTTGGTAAATTTAAGTCCTTTGAGTATCTCGCCGTTGTTATTCATGGAGATTCTCACGTTCTAGTATTATCCGTGTATAGACCTCCTAAATATAACGCGTCTTTCCTTGAGGAATTCTCTGACTTAATGTCAATTTTAGTTACAAACTATGACACTCTTAATAGTCGGCGACTTTAACTTTCATGTCGACAATCAGTGTGACCAAAAGGTAAAGGAATTCATGAACCTCCTGGACTCTTTTGATTTGAGGCAGCTCGTAAATCAGCCTACACATAAAGCAGGTCATACGTTAGACTTAGTGATTACTAAAGGACTTAAAGTTGATATAAAGCAGGTCATTGATATCGGTCTATCAGACCATTTCCTTCTACTATTTAATATAGAAATAAAGATAGAAAACGCTCATGAGAAGCATTTTGTTAAAAAACGCTTCTTTGACTCATCAGCAGCTTTAAAACTTACAACTATTCTAAGCAATCAGTCCGTTTATAATGCCAACTATAATAGCGAGGATAATGTAAATAGTAAAGTGGAAAACTTTAATTCTAAAGTAAGAACTGCTGTTGACATAGTTGCACCTGAAAAGACAGTTAAAAAATCTTCTAGTACTGTTATTCCATGGAAGACCCAAAGAGTGTCTGATTTAAAAAGAACATGTCGTAGAGCTGAGCGTAAATGGAGGAAAACTAAACTAACTATCCACTATGAAATATTAAAAGTTAAAATAACAGAATACAATAACACTGTCCGTCTTGAGAGGCTGCTATTTCTCTAATATTATAAATAACAATGCTAGTAATCCCAGAGTCTTATTTTCAACAATTGACCGTCTGTTAAACCCAGGTAACACAAAGGAATGCCCCCAGAATACTTCCAGTGAAACCTGTGAGAACATTGCTGTATTTTTCAATCAAAAAATTAATGATATTAGAGATAACATAGTATATCTCCCCAACACTGCAGAACCTCCAAAGCCCCGGTACTCCGTTATAAACAAATTAAATGCTTTCACCAGGATAGATTTACCTGAATTACATAGTATAATCTCTCAACTGAAACCCTCCACCTGCGTCCTTGACCCAATACCAACCAGGTTTTTCAAAGAAATATCAGGCGTGCTAATTGACAATATTCTGGACATAGTTAATTCGTCATTAGATACGGGGGTCTTCCCAGACTGTCTTAAGACTGCTGTAGTTAAACCCCTTCTTAAGAAACATAATCTTGACCCCTCTGCCTTTGAAAATTTTAGACCCATTTCTAACCTGCCCTTCTTAAGTAAAATTCTAGAGAAGGCAGTCATTATGCAGTTAAATGACCACCTCAATAAACATGCTATTCTTGATACATTTCAGTCAGGCTTCAGAACAAATCACAGCACAGAAACTGCACTCGTTAAAGTAGTAAATGACTTGCGGGTAAATGCAGACAGAGGCCATTTATCTGTTCTCATCCTCTTAGATCTGAGTGCTGCATTTGACACCATTGATCATAATATTCTTAGAAATCGCCTTAGTCAATGGGTGGGCCTCTCTGGCAGTGTCTTAAATTGGTTTGAATCCTACCTGGCAGGGAGAAAATTCTTTGTGAGTTGTGGTAATCAAATCTCAAAGACACATGATATCCGATATGGTGTTCCACAAGGCTCTATCCTGGGTCCGCTGTTATTCTCAATCTACATGCTTCCGTTAGGTCAGATTATCTCAGGTTACAACGTGAGCTACCACAGCTATGCTGATGACACACAGCTGTACTTATCAATAGCACCTGATGACTCCGACTCTTTCGATACACTAACACAATGTCTTACTGGTATTTCTGAATGGATGAATAGTAATTTTCTCAAACTAAATAAAGAGAAAACTGAAATTTTAGTAATTGGCAATAATGGATTCAATGAGGTTATCAGAAATAAACTTGATGCACTAGGATTAGAAGTTAAGACGGAAGTAAAAATTTAGGGGTAACCGTTGACTGTAATCTGAATTTTAAATCGCATATTCATCAGACCACTAGGACAGCATTTTTTCACTTAAGAAACATAGCTAAAGTTAGACCTCTTATATCATTGAAAGATGCTGAGAAATTAATTCACGCTTTTGTTTTCAGTAGACTAGATTACTGTAACGCACTCCTCTCAGGACTACCCAAAAAAGACATAAATCATTTGCAACGAGTGCAGAATGCAGCTGCTAGAATCCTAACTGGGAAAAGAAAATCCGAACACATTTCTCCAGTTTTGATGTCACTACACTGGTTGCCTGTGTCATTCAGGATTGACTTTAAAATACTGCTTATGGTTTATAAAGCCTTAAATAATCTCGCTCCATCTTATATATCGGAATGCCTGACACGTTATATTCCAAATCGTAACCTTAGATCTTCAAATGAGTGTCTCCTTATAATTCCAAAAGCTAAACTTAAAAGAAGTGGTGAGGCGGCCTTCTGCTGTTATGCACCTAAAATCTGGAATAGCCTGCCAATAGGAATTCGCCAGGCAAATACAGTAGAGCACTTTAAAACACTGCTGAAAACACATTACTTTAACATGGCCTTTTATAACTTCACTTTAACTTAATACTGATACTCTGTATGTTCAATTCTTCATAATAACTATTCATGGTGGCTCTAAAATCCATACTGACCCCTACTCTCTCTTCTGTTTCTTTTTCCGGTTTCTTTGTGGTGGCGGCCTGCGCCACCACCACCTACTCAAAGCATCATGATGCACCAACATTGATGGACTGAAAGCCAGAAGTCTACGTGACCATCATCATCAGGTCCTTCCATGAAAACCCTAAATACAAAGAGGACTGTTTGATTTATGTTAGGTAGATTGCCCAGAGGGGACTGGGCGGTCTCTTGGTCTGGAACCCTACAGATTTTATTTTTTTCCTCCAGCCTTTGGAGTTTTTTTTTTTTTTCTGTCCACCCTGGCCATCGGACCTTACTCTTATTCTATGTTAATTAATGTTGACTTATGTTTATTTTTATTGTGTCTTCTATTTCTCTATTCATTTTTTAAAGCACTTTGAGCTACATTTTTTTGTATGAATATGTGCTATATAAATAAATGTTGATTGATTGATTGATTGAGTTCGCATGGCGAATTTTGAGTTGTTTCGCAACCCATTTGCTGTCGATGTGGAAACTGCACCTCTGCAGATTCAGATGGAGGTGATTGAGCTGGAGTGTAATGGCACACTGAAGGCAAAGTACGATACTGCACGGCCCACACAGTTTATTCACTCCATTCCCTTTCAAATGCTCCAGCTCCGTCTACATGCGGCTCGAACCTTGTGCATGTTTGGTAGCACATATCTGTGTGAGAAGCTCTTCTCAGTGATAAAGACTAACAAAACAGCACACAGGAGTCGCCTCACTGATGAACACCTGCAGTCCACAACACAGAACCTCACACCAAACAGAAACGAACTTGTTACCAAAAAAAGATGCCAGGCGTCCAGCTCTAAAATGACATAAGAGCAAAGACAACTGAATGATTTGATTTGTTATTGCTGAAAAGAACAAATTTTATTTATATTTCCAGGTTTTGTTATGCACCATGTTCATATTTGAATTTGTATAATTTTGACAGGATATATTTTTATGGAGAGCAAAATCTTTTGGGATATTTAAAATTTAAGTTTATTTTTATATAAAATTACATAATAGTAAAGAAATTTGAATGTTTGTTCTTTTAACGTTTACTTTATTTCTAACTTGTATAATTTAGACAGGATATATTTTTATGGAGAGCAAAATATTATAAGTTATTTAAGGTTTGAGGTGATTTATTCGGAAATAATATTCTGTAGACTAAATAAAAATTCCTTCTATTTAAAATTTAAATAGAACTTGAACATATACGATACTTCATAATATCCAGGCAGACTTGCACGTAACAGCAGGAGTCATCCGTTTTAACAAGCAGCGTATTGCACTGATACGAAATAGCCTGCCCATTTAATTATTTAGGAATGGATAAATAAATCAAGATTTTGTACAAATAATGTTTTCATTTTTCTTCCTTCATGGATTTTGGCACCCCAGCAACAGTTGCTCACACTGTATATGTGTGTGTATATATGTATATATGTATATATATATATATATGTGTGTGTGTGTGTGTGTGTGTGTGTGTATATGTATATATGTAGATATGTATGTATATATATGTTTATATATATATGAGTGTATATATATATATGTATTTGTGTGTATATATGTGTATGTATGTATATGTATGTGTGTATATATGTGGATGTATGTGTATATATGTATGTATGTATATATATATATATATACCAAAGACTGTATATATGTGTATATGTGTACATTGAAGCACGGGTATTTTGCTAGTATATATATATATATATATATATATATATATATATATATATATATAAAATACCAGCGCCTGTGGAGAATTAATGTGTTAAAGAAGTAATGAAAAGAAAAGGAAACATTTTAATAATAACGTAACATGATTGACATTGTCATGAGTGTTGCTGTCATATATATGCCTGCCTAAATAAGTCATCCTAAACTTAACTCAAGCTCTTACTTTTTACCGTTCATTTAATCATGGCTAGTGGCGGAAAAATTATAAAATGGAAGGAGGATTACACTGAGTATGGCTTTACCAAAACAATTATTGATGGCGAATCGATTATTCATAAAGCTTGAATTGGTGATCTGTTTTTCTGTGTTAACCTCATATATATATATTATATATAATATTATATAATATATAATATTATATATATATATATATATAACCAAATATATATTTTTTCATACTTCTTCTCAAACTAAGGTGGTGCGAGGGTAAAATGAATCAGGATGCGCTGATCAATGTAATCGGTGTACCAGGAAATCATGCATTGACAAAGTTCCCCTTTGCTTGTAATGCAAAGTGTGATTAAATGCATTATTTTTTAACGCGTTATGGAGCACATGCATCGAAGCCTCTCAGCTGTGCGTGTGCTACGAAAAGGAAAGATTTTAAAAATAACGTAACGCGATTGTCAATGTAACCTTTTGTAAGTAGTGCCTGGAGGATTCAGTGTGAAGAAACTCTAGAGACAGCATGTGTATTAACTTGTGGATTTTTCTGGGAGTATTTGGTGGCACTGTGACGAAGTTGCTTCGAAAGATGGCGTTAGCTGCGGAGCTCAGCTCAGACCAAAATGAGGTAAATGGGAGGGGAGATGATGACGTGACTCCCCACCCGCCTTAACTGTCAATCCCCCACAAACACAGTCTCTCGGAATTTGCATAAGCACACCCCTTCACCTGCAATTTTAACTTAGTTACAAAGTGATCAACACTCTCGTTTATATCCTGCGTCCTCTCATTAAACTTGTATCCCGCATTACCCGTGGGCATGAGAAACGCCTATGAACTTAATTTAAAGTTTAGGTTTACACCTTGCTTTCTTTCCGAAGTAGCAGCACTCATGAATATGGTAGTATATGTCACTCGCTCGCTTCTTATTGTTTCGCTGCCTTCTCAATTATATAATGCATGTTTTCTTCAGTGCTTTTTGGAGGTCTTCCTGCTTTTCTACGTACTGCGTTGACAGTCAGTTCACGTGATTACGTGGGAGGCATGAAGATGTCACACGAAAATCCGCCCCCCACGGCTTTTGAGCTCAACTCCATTACAGTTAATGGAGAAAAATACCTTCCAGTTATGACCATTACGCGTAGAATTTCGAAATGAAACCTGCCCAACTTTTGTAAGTAAGCTGTAAGGAACGAGCCTGCCAAATTTCAGCCTTCTACCCACACAGGAACTTTGAGAATTAGCGATGAGTCAGTCAGTCAGTGAGAGCTTTGCCTTTTATTAGTATAGATTATAACATAGTTTGACGTTTAATAGGCTTTTTCTTAACACCTCCCATTATCCGACATTTTCGCTTATTCGACGTTTTGCTGGCCTGTTTATGTCAAATAAGTGAGACTCTACTGTAATATATAAAGCTTTAGCTGTGTGCAGTTTGTTTGCAGAATGTATTATTACTGTGTAATACATTATAGGTAGGATTGTATTTCTTTTATATAACATAGCCAAGGAAAAAAATAAAAATGAAGCATTAAAAAACACAAGTGAATGGAATGGAAAGATTAAGACTGAAGGAGAAAAAAATGAGATAAAACTAAAAATATTCACTGACAAAACCATCAGTATTCATTCACAGTGCTCTATTTTCATTGAAAAGTACATTTGTTCTTGAGCATTCCTCAAGGGCTCTTTTCTCTCACTAATATATGTTTCAATACACAATTTCAAATAATTTTTCAAAAACAATAAATTAATTTTTGTATACTGTGATGATCCAGTTCAGTTCAATGTAATTTATTCCCAGAAGACAGGTTCAAAACTGTTATCTTGAAAAACAAATATGAAGCAGTAGGAAATACAACATAGCCTAACAATTCTTTACAAGTACAGATATTCATATGCAAATAATAGACAGTAATACATGAAGTAAGATATATTAATTAGCTTTTATATTTCCAAAGGTGGCAATTTACAAAGCATGAATGAAAAGTATAGGAAATTAATGAGGATATGGCCATTTGGCAACAAAGGAAAGTGAAACAGAAGTCATACATTTAGATAAAAGTAAACACCAAGGAAATTATAGTCCCATGGAATACATAATTTGAGGTCTAAGATTTTTTTGTTTTGCTTTTAGTCAAAATTGGGTTTTGTTTTATTCTTAGGAATGTTCTATCATTGTTGTGTTTTTCCAGGTTGCACTGAAGTTAACCTTGTTCTTCATTGATCTGGCACTTCAGAAACTTCCCAATGAATGATGCCATGTCGTTGCAGTTTTAAAAGAAGGCTCCACGCTTGTAAATGCCTCGGGGCTGTAAGGCTACTTATAACAATGATTCAAAAAATTCATGCTCAAGAAATACAAACACATTGGTTTTAAATTTGCTTCTTCATTTTCGCTTTTCTGATGATTCTTTTTTTAGCATTGTATTGAATTTATTCAAAGCAAGTAACATTCCATAGAAACAAGTCAAACTTGACAAAACTAAGTTCAAATCAACCAGCTCTCATGAGAAAAGAGCACTAGGCCAACAGACAGAGTAAAACTTTAAGAGAAAATCCTTTTCCCCAATTTAAATGCTTATTACAAAAATGTTATTGATTAGATCCTGCCAGGTTTTAAAGTTTTGCACAGATCCTCTAAGTGAGAATTAGATTTTTTTCCAATTTCAATTAGTATATAACCCACTGACTTAAAAGAGGTGGGTTAGGATTTTTCCAGTTGAGCAAGACAAGTCTTCGTGCTAGTAGTGAACTGAAGGCAATTGCAGTTTGTTTGTCCTTCTATACTTTAAGCCCATCTGGAAGTACACCAAATACAGCTGTTAATGGATTAGGAGGGACTGTAACATTAAGGCTGTCTGAGAAGCATTTAAAGATTTTGGTCCAAAATTATGTTAATTTGGTGCAGGCCCAGACCATATGGCCCAATGAGGCTGGAGCTTGAGTGCAACTTTCGCAGGTTGGATCTTGCCCTGGAAACATTTTGGACAATTTTAAATGAGACAGATGTGCTCGATATATAATTTTAAGTTTAATAATTGTATGCTTTGTGCATATGTAGCTAGAGTCAATTCTGTGCATTGCTGCCTTCAACTCCTTTTCTAAAATGTTGAGTGAGATTCCTTTTCCCACTTATCTGGGATCTTTGAAAGGGAAGGAATTTAAAATGTTTTATATATTACAGAAATGCTGTCTTGAGTCCTCGAGATTGATCAATATTTCTTCCGGAATAGAAGTGGGTGGGAGGTGAGAAAAATCGGGCAGATTTAATTTAGGAAAGTTTCTAATTTGGAGATAGTAACAGAAATGATGGACAGTTAAATTTGAAGTGAAATTGTTTGTAGGATGCAAAGCCGTTACATATGTTCAAATCTGTAAGTGATTTAATCCATTATGTTTTCCAAACATTAAAAACTGTGTACGTTTCAGAGGGTGGAGAAAGGTAGTTATCGGGCAGAGGTGCCACAGATAAAAGCTTCTCTAACTTAAAATACTTAATACATCGGTTCCATATTCTAAGTGAGTGAAGCACTATTGGGTTGTTAGTATATTACCGATGAATTGTACTTATTAGGGTACAAAGCAAAGAATATAAAGAAGTACTGCAGGATTTTATTTCTATTGCGGACCAAGCCTGCGTATGTTCATCTATCTTTGTCCATGTCCAGGTTTTTATAGCTTGTATATTTTCCGCCCCGTAAGAAAATTGAAAGTTAGGTAGAGCCATGCTGCCTTCTGCCTTAGGTCTTTGTAGGGTCGTCCTTTGGATGCTTGGATGTTTTGAATTCCAAATAAATAAGGTTATGATTTGATAAAAGGGACGGTATCCAATCTAATATTGTGTGCTAGAGAATTCACTGGACAGAGCACACTTTTATTCAAATTAGTTTTGAGCCCAGAAATTTTAAAAAATTTTTAAAATTCTTTTAAATATACTACCATATCATCTGCATATAGTGATATTTTCTTTTCAAGTCCTTATCTGATAATCCCCTTTAGCTCATAAGCATTTCGAAAGTGAACTGCCAGTGGCTCAATGGTGGTTTTAAAAAGCAGTAGTGACAAGGGGCATCCTTGTCTAGTACCACATTCTGGTTTGAAATAATGTTAATACAAACTGAAGCTTCAGGACTGGTATACAGTAGTTTGATCTATGCACTTATGTTTGGACCAAACCCAAGTTTCTCCAGTGTAGTGAAAAGGTAGTCCCATTTAACCATGTCAAATGTTTTTTTCTGCATCCAACAATGATAATTTCTCTGCGATGTTAGACTTGTGGGTGAATACATTACATTAAATCATCAAAGATTGGAAGCAAAGTGTCTGCCTTTAATAAATCCAGTTTGGCTTTGTAATATTACCCAAGGAAGCACTTTCTCAGTTCTAGCTAGAACTTTGGTCTGTATGATGCATATCGTAATAAGTTCTTATTTTTCTCAGGAAAGATGTTAATGCTTGGCAAAAAGTTTGAGGTAGAATTTTATTGTCTCTGGCATCTGTAAATGTTGCTAATAAAAGCGGAGCTAACTTAATTGAATTTTGTATATAAAATTCAGTAGGGTAGCAATCAGGACCTGCTGGTTTCCCACTCTGAAGTGTGTTTATAGCATCTAGTAATTCTGAGAATGCCAGAGGTTTACACAAATCCTCTGCACTGAGAATATCTACTTGTGGTGTCTGTAATGCATCCAAAAACGCATTAGGTTGTGTCTTTTTTTCGTTAAACTATGATATAGGGACTAATAGTAGTCTCTAAATGTGTGCATTATATTTTTATGGTCAATTATTTTGTCTCCGTCTGTATTGGTAATTACTGGTATTGCATTGTAAAGTTCCTGCTTGAGGATTTGTTGAGCTAAGATCTTGTTAGCTTTCTCTTAATGTTCATAGTAATGATGTTGTGATTTAAAAATGAGTTGTTCTGTTTATTTTGTTGATAAGAGTTTTACCTCTGAATGCAAAGCCAGTCTTTTCCTATAAAGTGCCTCACTTGGACGCCTGGCATGTTCTTGATCTATTCTGGTAATTTCACTGATTAGCTCTGATGCCTTCTTGGTTTCCAATTTTTTTATTTTTGTGGAAAAGATATGAAATAATCTGTCCTCTTATGAAAGCAATCAGAGTTTCCTAGATTTTTTCTGCAGAGACCTCTGAGGATGTATTTCTCTCTAAAAAAAATTGATTTGCTTGAATATAAACTGTACAGTTCTGATCTGCTACAGATGCCAGCTACGAGGTGAGTATGTGGGGCATAATGATTTGAGCTATATTATCAAAGGGGCGTGGTTGGAGAATACAATAGCATCATACTTGCAAGATTAAATTGTAGGCAAGAAATTGTTATCTATAAAGAAATAATCGATTCTTGAGTAACAGTGATGTACTGGTGAGAACAAGGAATGTGCTCTTGAGTTTGGGTTTTGAAATCTCCAGGGGTCTGACAGGATATGATCAATTACAAACTGTGTAATTGTTTTTGCAGCATTAGATGTCATTGCCCCTGTGGAAGGAGACCTATCCAGGTCTGGATTTAAAACACAATTAAAGTTACCAGCCATTATAATTTTATGTGTTCACATTAGGAATAATACGTTTTGGATGAAGTCCCTATCGTCCAGATTGGGTGCGTAGATCTTTATCAGAATCACTTTACAGTTAAATAAATTAGCCATGATGATCACATATCACCCTTCAGAATCAGATACTACATCTGATATTACAAATGTAATTGTTCTATATATAAGCATTCCCACACCTCTAGTTTTCTTTGTAAAGCCAGAATGGTATATTTGGCCAGTAGAGTCTATGTGCGGCCGAAACTGATCCTTCCTTAATAAGTGGGTCTCCTGTAAAAATACTCTTTTAGCATTTAGACCTGTTAGGTGAGAGAATACTTTCTTTCTGTTTAATTCATGACTGAGACCTTTAGCATTCCAGCTCAAAGTCATGGAGACATTGGTTCTGAACTTTTGTTGACATTTAGTTGTCTTAATTTAAGATAGTACATTATTACATAAGATAGCTTTGACCTTAATTTGCAATTTTTCTAGGAGGTATTATCATGAAGCCTATTGCTACATTGGCACTTACAATTGCAGGGATTAAAATGATAGATTCAAAATAGTTTGCTCTCTTTCAAACACCCCCTGTCCCATTTTGCCTCCCCATGTGAGGCTAAACCACACTTCACAAAGTCCCAGTCATCTGACATACCTAGAGAAAGAGCACGTCCAAAACAAAACTGATGATTCTATTGAAAAAAATCCCTTAAGAAAATGTTCACTTGTGTTTATAGCACAGGAAATAAATCCTGTTATACTGGACTTCATTTCCAATCCAATACAAACATAACAGTATGATTATTAATACTTTATTGATTACAGTGGAAGAGCTATAATACAACAATCAGTCCAATCCAAAGTACAATCAATCCAGTAAATTGCAGAAAGAGTTCTGATTCATTAAACCTTACTCCAAGTCGGTTCACTACAATTATCTGGGTAGCATTAAAACACATAGTGAAAATAAATAAAAATATTAACTGTAAAAGAATATAACACTATTAAGTCCTCAAACAGACTAATAGCTCTTCATCATGTATCATTGATAAAGTAGCTTCTTCTGCCCATGGAATAAAGTAAAAAGAATACGCTTTGTTAGTGTCTCTTGTTCTGGGTTGCAATTGCTGATTGTTGCTCAGTTATCATGTTTATAATTGTTGCTATCTGCTAACACAGTGTAGAAGGAAAATTTTTATATTAACATAGAGAATAGCAAATTAACATAAAAGAGCCATAAAAAGTAATTCAAAGCTTCTAAAATATTAAGATTAAGCATAAATTAGAATGTTGAGCAAATATGATAGGTCGACCAAATAGTTAACTAAAAATCAGTTATATTGCATTTTTTTTAAGCTTACAGCAAAATATCTAGTCTAGGAAAGAACAGAAATTGACACATCGAAACCAGCTTCCGACAAGATAAAAGAGTTTGAGAACACCTGTGATTCAAGGCTAGGAAGCAATAACACAGAGAAGATGACTCTGAAAGGCGTGTATCGAAACCTAGCTGGGTTGATGAATCAGCAGAAAGGCAACAAAAGGCTTTTGCTGTAAGCAAGGTCACGCTGACATAATGCATGAAGAGAAAATCTTAGTAAATTCAGGCATTAGCAAAAATATTAGAAGAATATATTAGAAATTAACATTAGTGTAGAAATTAGGACGAATCAAGCATGCCAAGAAATGATTAAATGAAAGCACATACTATACTTCTTTTTAATTAAAGCTTAAGCTTTAGGTCACTATTATAAAAAAGTTTGGAAGGTTTAAGAAAGGAAATGATGAGAGGAAACCCATATATGGAATTGAAGCCTTGGCCAGTTAGAGAAAATGGGAACAGCATAGAAACATAAGAATACCACAAGGGGGCCAGTGATGGGAAAGTAAGGAAATAATAAGGGTTTCCATGGAAACTCAAGGTTCGGCCGGACAGGAGTAAAAGGGAGTCAGAGAAGATGGGCACGAGAGCTCATTCGAGCGAGGTCAGAAAAGATAGGAAATGACATAAGAAAAGCCCAAAGATGGTATGAGGAAGCCATCCACCCAGTCTTAGACCAATCAAAATAAGCCGAACAAACACCAAGAGGAATAATGGACAGTAAAACCAGGTGCAGAATGAGCTAATCGAACGAGGTAAAAATGATAAGAAATTGTTATAAAAACATCAATTGCTGTAGTGTTCGGGGCTCAATCTCATTCGGCCGAATTGGGCTGAGTCTCCGTGTGGTTGATTTATTGCAATAAAGCCTTAAAATTCTGTCTGTCTATCTCGAGTCCTAATAGCCTTTATTTTTAGGTAAAAAGCCTTCTGACGATGAACTTTTCGCCACAACAACAGTAAACCGTGATATCACTTATAAGCACTTAGTACAGATGTATTTCTTCAAATATGACTCATTTTTGTATTTAAAATCAGGAAAACCACAAATTGTATCTGTTGTTTTGTGACTTTTCCTACATTTCCCCCAATTAATAAACAGTAAAAATGGAAATATGTCATAATTCATGTAGCTTCTAAAAATGTTTTACCTTGTAATGTCTTTCAGGTCAGTTTTGATCCACCGTTAACATTAATAGATGTTCAACTCCATTTACAGCAGTTTGTTCACAACCAATAAAACATTCTAAATGCCTTCTTTTCTGCTCAAAAATGTTAAGGCTTTTAGTAAAATGTGCTAACTTTATAAAAAGCAAAACACTTTCCAGATGTCATTTTTTTCTACAGCTGCTAGACATTTTTAGCACTGCCACATCTTTCAGGTGAGCTTTGGCCCACCATTGACTTTAATAGACTTTTGACAAAACTTACTGTAGCTTGTTTTTTCACCATTTATGAAAACATCCTGAAAATAACCTTCTAGCTCAATAATGCAAAAAAAAAAAAAAGTATGATGCCCTTACATTACAAAAAGTAAAACAATTTCCAAAATTGACATTATTGTACAACTTCTACACATTTTGAACACTTCCCTGTTGTTAGGGTCAGTTTTGACCCCTCCACTGCACATACTTTAGTGTATTTTATTTGTCATTTAAGGTGGTATTATGGTCTCTGCCTCATGTTTAAAGTGCTTCTGTTTTCTTTATTTTTTTTCATTATCATTTATTTTTTTCTATTTTTTTATAACATTGGTTTGTTCATTTATCAATGAAATAATATGTATGAAATGATGTATCTTCTGCTCATTTTTTTCTGTTTACTTACAAATTGGTTGTAATTTGTGTAGTTTTCTATTCTCTCATGTTCCTAGTATTTTGTGGGTGGATCCTCAAAAGACTGGCCCACCTGCCCATTCTAGTTAAGGGAAACACCCCCAGCTCTATAAAGGCAAACTTAAGTTTGAAGTCAGAAGTGATTCATTTTGAATCTGCTCTGTGAGTAATGCATATTTTTTGGTTGAGATTTGTTTGCTTATTTACCTCTGCTTACTAGGATTAATCTTGTGGATTTCATTTTCAGACTTGTTTGCTTTATCTTGCCTTGTAGGCAGCTCCCTTTGACTCCATTTTTGCTCTTTTGTTATATCTTGTTAATTTTTTTTTTTTAACATTCTTGTCAATAAACACATTGTAAATATATAAAGATTCTTTGTTGGACTTGTTCCTACAAGCTAGGGTCTTATAGGTTTATTCTCGTGCAAAGCAAATATATTTTTATTTTGTGATTTTTCTAGAAAAATGTGAACTTTTGAAGCCAAAGCGCCTGGTGTAGGCCAAAGCCAGCCTATAGAGTGGGAGCTCAGGCTGCCTTGGAGTGTTTCCTTTTTAGGGCAGGCTGGTGAGGATACCAGGCAGCTTTTGGCTTGAGTTTGGAGGCCTCACTCCATTATGTTCCTTCCATGGATTGCAATCATAGCAAGCACATAAAATCACAAGATGGAGGTGGTGAAGTAAGATAGAATATTTACTTCAAAAACATAATTTATTGATATACTGAAATATTATTGAGCATAGTTAGAGAAAGGATGACAGATTATTATAGAACCTCATGGCAGTCTTCCCTTGATTCTGACATTTAAGTTATGTATTTGAAGATCATTTCATTTGTGTGCTGATGCAGTCGTAACCCCATGGTTATGATGGTTTGTTTGTTTACATACCATAATACCTCAAAAGAGTCATCTGTTGCAAAAGTTAGGATTTAGAAGTTGTTGGTATTATAAGTTAAGATGGCCAATGAATATAAAATTAGTTTTGGTGTTAAAATTTGATGTCCAGGGCAAATAAAAGAGGATGTCAGAGTCAGGCCAAAAAAAGCCCAAAAGGCAAAACATTGACTCATCATATGAAGACAATATAATGGTTAAACCCTTAATTTGTAAAATTTTAAAATGTGATAGTATGAAACTCTGTGACGTTTCAAACCTCTACTGATTCACACTGTTCTGTGGCAGGTTTTAACAATATTTTATACTTGCTCTAATCTGAACAGGCTAAGGTGTGTGAGAGACAAGGAAATGAAAGCATAACAAACACATGGAACTGATGGATACAGTTCTGTAAACTAAAACTGCTGAACAAAACTCAATTTATTAAATATAACAGAAAATCAATGTAAAAGCTCATTTAGATTTTTCAGTCTAAATTCGGAAACTTGGAACCAAACCACCGAATTAAACAAAAAGTTTGACAAGGCGTATAAATTATCTAACACTGGTTTCTATTTATATTATTATCAAATAAATTTAGGAAAAAAAAAACTTTGGCGTAAAAAAAGACGACAGTTTGTGTTATGCAAAGCAGCCAACTACACACTTTGTCTTGATAAGTAGTCACTGGCCCCATTTTTACCAATGCAACACCCAAACTTCTCTTTCTGTTCAGTATTGTGAAGTGGTACAGCAATTCAGCTACAAAATGTTAATATTTGTCTTTACTGGGATATTGGCCAGTGAAACATTGCAGAGTGTTGCTTCATTTGTTAATGAATCAGAGTATAATCACCTTTCATAAAAAGATAGGGAACACTGTACACACACATCTTCACCATCTTTTGATGAAGTGTGCCACTGTCAGTCGCCTGCCCTGTTTTTTAAATGGGCAAAATATTCTTTGCTGTTGTGTATTGGAAGGCAAGAATTCAGAGGGAAAATAGTAAATTATTTAACATTTAAAGAGATATTAATTTTTATGTAATCTTGAAGCAATTACTGACATGGCAAGATGGACGGTATCTTAGAGTCAGTAAGGTCTGTATGTGTCCTTCTCAAGCATTCTATGACTTGTTGTGCAGGCCTGCATTTGTGTTGTAGTTAATAAAAAACATACTTTTGTTTACTGTATGTTTTTAAGGGTAAATTGACTTCATTAATGGTTGGCTGTTAACAACATAATACTTCAGGTGGCAAATCTGTATTACAGAAAGAATAGCCTTTAATTTAATTTATTTCATCACTTGTAAAGTACAGAAACCGCATATTGATATTAAATCTGATGATGTAAAATAATCTTTCTCTGGAATGATTTTGCAGATTATCATAATCCAGAGTCGTTATGGTAATTCACAAATGGTTTTGCAAAATCTCTCTCTCTCTCTCTCTCTCTCTCTCTCTCTCTCTCTCTCTCTCTCTCTCTCTCTCTCTCTCTCTCTCTCTCTCTATATATATATATATATATATATATATATATATATATATATATATATATATATATCTATCTATCTATATATATATATATATATATATATATATATATATATATATATATGTCTGTCTGTTTTTCACAAGAGAACTACTTAACAGATTTAGATAGTTTTTTTTGTTTTTTTTTTTCTAGAATTTGCTTGAACATTCCGGTTAATTTTGTGACTTATCTCATCGTGTTAAGAATCATAATTCACTTGCAGGAGTGATATATTTGCACTAATCAGAGACAGAGGCTGCAGGCCTTGAGGAATGGCTAGTTTGTTTATAAAAGACTAGCAAAATACCCGTGCTTCGCAGCAGAGTAGTGTGTTAAAGAAGTTATGAAAAAGAAAAGGAAACATTTTAAAAATAACGTAACATAATTGTCAATGTAATTGTTTTGTGACTGTTATGAGTGTTGCTGTCATCAAGGATTTGATTATCATTATTTCTTTCAATCAGGTTCATATTTGGAGGATGTGTTGTGTTCAAGTTATATTCCGTGTTTGTCAAACGTTGTAAAGATAAGAGGTTTCATTCATCGAAGTGTCCTCTACCCAAATCGGTACTCGTGAATGGAAGATGTTTAACAGGCATTCCCGGTATTAAATTGTAGATTTGCCTGCGTATATATAGTGTCAGGCTGTCTATGAACTTAATTTAAACTTAAGCTTTACACCTTGCTTTCCTATTGATATGTCTACAAAGGCTTGTTCAGATTCAGAGGGTTGTTCCTTTCCTACTGCATCAATAAGCAGCTTGTCTTCCTCTTTGTCTGAGACATCACACACTGCATGCACGGGTTTACCTTTCCCAGTCCTGCAAAGTCAGTTCACGTGAGCCACTCGGAGTACATGCATCGAAGGTTCTCAGCTGTGCTTGTGCTATCTCGTGCGATCTTGCGATGTCCACGGCTTTATTTAATGTCAGCTCAGACCCGGCACTTAAAAGTTTCTCTCGCACTTTGCTGAGTTTGTGCCAAACACTATTCTATCCCTGACCATGTCATCTTCGTTTGCATAAGCACAGTCCTTCACCAGCAATTTTAACTCAGTTAGAAAGTGATGAAATGTCTTGTTTTTACTCTGCGTCCTCTCATTAAACTTGTATCTCGCAAATATCGTATTCGTCTTAGGCATGACAAACACCAGCGGCAGCGTGTCTATGAATCTAATTTAAAGTTAAGCTTTATACCTTGCTTTCCTATTCGTTTGCATAAGCACAGTCCTTCACCAGCAATTTTAACTCCGTTACAGCAATTTCTATCCAAATCGGTACTCGTGAATCTAAGATGTTTAACAGCCATTCCCGGTATTAAGTTGTGGATTTGCCTGCGAATATTTAGCAGCAGCGTGTCTATGAACGTAATTTAAACTTGAGCTTTACACCTTGCTTTCCTATTGATATGTGTACAAAGGCTTGTTCAGCATCACAGGGTTGTTTGTTTCCTACTGCATCAATAAGCAGCTCGTCTTCCTCTTTATCTGAGACATCACACACTGCATGCACGGGTTTACCTTTCCCAGTCCTGCAAAGTCAGTTCATGTGAGCCAGTCGGAGTATATGCATCGAAGGTTCTCAGCTGTGCTTGTGCTATCCCGTACGATCTTGCAATGTCCATGGCTTTATTTAATGGTAGCTCAGACCCGGCAATGTGTCTTCTCATTAAACTTGTATCTCGCGAATATCGTATTCATTGTAGGCATGACAAACGCCAGTGGCAGCGTGTCTATGACCTTAATTTAAACTTAAGGTTTACACCGTGCTTTGTTTCCACAGTAGCTGCACTTATGAATATGCTCATATGCGTCACTCGCTTCATATTTTTTTGCTGCCTTCTCAATTGTGTAATGTGTTTTTTTTTTGTTCAGCGCTCTTTGGAGCTCTTGCTTGTTCTTAATGGAGCGCCAGTTCCTTGCTAGCGCTGCGGCACCATGTCCTCATGTTTAATTATTAACATTATAGATTATTTAAATGAAGTTAAAGTTTTATGTATATAATATAATAAACATATTTATGCTGCATTTCGTCTTTAAAATATTGTCATCATATGTAAATACACGCTTTATAAAGTGGCTCAGGTTGTGCAATATTATAACTGTATCGCAAGTTTACAGTGAGGTAATTGTACTTATAAGTACAAAGCATTCTACAAGGAGCACTTGAATGACTGATTGATTGTGTTTATAGTTCTTGGGATGAAACTGTTTCTGAACCCTGAGGTCTCTACAGGAAAGGCCCTAAAGCGTTTGCCATATGAGAGCAGTTCAATAGACAGCATGGCTGAGGCAGCGGGTGCTTGATGCTGTATACCGATAATTCTCTTTCCAGTCAGCTGCTGTAGAGCTGTGATTTCCCCACTCAGATACAGTGATATAAATACTCCGAGTGATGCAGTGAGAGTAATATGGAAAAAGATGATCTGCTGTGGCAACCCATAACGGGAGCAGCTGAAAGAAGATGTATTGAGAGTAACGCTAAAGCAGCTATTGTATTTAGAATAGTCTGACCATTTCGTGGACCATTATATTGTTAGAGGTTAATTAAAATCGGATGCATTAAACTAATAAACAATATGCGGTTTAATTTCAGTGTATTTATAAATCCAGGTCAGGGATGTGGATCTAAAAAAGAAAGGGAAACAACACTGGAACAGTAGCACTGCTTTGATGCTGGGTGCCACCAATTTGCAAAACCGAGCGCAGAACTTGCATACGACAGAGTTTGAGCTACCGTGAAAATGTGCGTGGCTTTACGCCAAGTGTAGGTTTGAGCATGGAAACGTTCGTACGCCCAAGAAGTCCACCACCAGCTTTTTTGTCTGCACCACAACCTTCATGTACTGTGATTCGTGTCCGTTATTAATGCAGTTTATGATGCTGGAGTCATTTGAAAATATTTGTAGACAGCAAGTGCTGTTATTGTACTGGAAGTCTGTTGTGTGGAGGAAGAGAGACAAGACAGTTCCCTGAAGTGCTCTAGTATTTCACACCACCCTCTATGATACAGTACAGATTCCCACAAACTGTTGTCTGTTGGTCGTTAGTCAATGATCCAGCAGATTATAAGGGCATCTAAATGCAAAGCCTTGAGCTTTTTTCCTATGAAGTATAATGGTGCTAACAGTGCTGGAAAAATCGAGGAGCATTATCCAGACTGTGGTGCCAGCTTCATTCAAGTGGGATTAGGCTCTGTAGAGCATGTAGATCACATCATCCTCCACACCTACCCCTATATGTGTAGCCTTTGAAAATAACAAAGCTTAAGTTTTTACCCTATTTTTTAAATTTGTATGTGTCTTTTATTTTACATTCACATCCTCTTTGTTTCATTGCTTTATCGGTTTTCTCTTGTCACAAGTGTTGCTGTGAGTTTTTTTTTTTTCACTTCTGTGTGCTGGCTGATGTTTTTTCTGCATCATATGCACTATACATATTACTGGGTCTGCAGGTGTCTTCCAAATTAACACAATCTGTAGAATGATCGAGATCACAGCAAAACTGAAGTATTCATAAACCAGAATTAATCCCACACCTCAGTGGAGACCATAAGCTGCAGCCTTGCTATGGTGCCATCTCTATTGATCAGGCACAGCTGTTCAGGCTTATCGATAGCTCTCAGTACTGTACTTTCACTTCAGCAGATGTCATTCCATAGGAAAAACAGGTATAAACAAGGTAATTTACAGATATTTGTTGACTCATAAACCCTAGTGTTCATTGACTGGAAGTTCATTCCCATCATCACTGTTCTGGAATACTGACATCATTTTCCCAAAGATACAAATAAAAAAACAAATGACTTACAAATCAATTTGAAAACCCCACAGCTCTGAGACATTCTTTAATTATTTGCATTAGTGTACAGCACCTGTTCCACCTTGCTTGCAGCAGTGTTAAGGCTCCTTTGGTTATACATACAACGTTGTATGTGGTCTACATTGCAAATATTTACAGACATTATGTTATTGTTGGAGCACAAGCAGGTTACATAACTAACTTAGAGTCACACAGTAAGGCAGAGGTAAGAACTGAATCAGAAACTTCAGGATTCAGCACCTAACCACCATTTATCCTAATCCATATTATAATTTAATTTGCCATAAAATATGTTCTGCATTCAAAACACTTTTTATTTCAAGCATTTCACATCTGATTAATAAGTACAATCTGATAATCTGATAAAGTACATGCCAGGGCTCTGATTAAGACTCTGATTTGTTGTGTATAACTGGATGTTACTATCCCTTAATCACATACCTGAGACATATTGCCCAGACTCTTCAAGTTTGTCTCTGTAACCTTTGATGCAAACAGCAACAAATCCAATGTTGTTCCTCAGTGGAGTCACTCATTCAACAAATAGACTCTGCAGGATGGTCAAGTGAGTGATGGTATCTTCTGGGTTTCCTCAATGTTTTGCTGGTAGGCCCATGGCACCTCTAGAGGGTGAATCCCAGCATCTCCTTGATGCCATACACTTAATTGATGGCCCAGGTGAAGTCCTTCTTCTTTATCCAGTGCCACTGACTACACTGCTCAGCAGCTCTGGAAGGGTCTTTGACAACTTGCAGGTGGGCCTTCTCTCACACTCTGTGTTCCAGGAGTAACCTTGATGTTGATGTGGCTATATATCATCTGCAGACTACTTCGACTGGTCGGACCTTTGCTTTTTACATCGGCTACAACAATAACATTTATTTATATAGCATGTTTCCATACAAATTATGTAGCTCAAAGTGCTTTACAAGATGAAGAAAGAAAAAATATAAAAATTAGGCAATACTTGATTAACAAAGATTAAAGTAAGGTCTGATGGCCAGGGAGGACAGAAGCTCAGCATACCACAGCTTCTTGCATTCATAAGCCTTCTCCACTGCATTCTCCAAGGGAACTGTAAGCTTGATGATGTAAACAAGCAGAAGTGAGACCTACCATAGCACAAAATATGGTCTGAGGCAGGGTGTCATGATTTCAGCTGGGAAGCAGAGCCACTGGCTTAAGTCAGCCTCCATCTTCCAAACCTTTCATAATGGGCGAAATTATAGTGCTTAAAGAAGACAGAACTTATGTGATTTTAAAGGAGACTATCTCATGCTTGCAGATAAATTTAGAAGCATGGTTAAAGTAATTAATAGAGTAACAATGTCTTAGTCTTCTACTGTATATAGAGATCAACATTTTAATAGTTAATAGAATATAATATTTCAACTTTCTCAGCTGTGCCATATGGCAGCCTTTACAGATGCTCACCTTTTCTTTCCCTTTCTCTTTTTAAAATGTATTTAGAATTTTATTATTAGAATTATTAATGGTTTTAATGTAATTATTTAATGTTATTAATTAGTAATTTTAAGATTTGGCCTTTTTAAACTAAACTGAAGAGATGCTGCTGTCAAGACACACCCATGCACTGGCCCACCTCAACTGCCTCTCGGACAAGTTGCAAATTTGAGAAATGATACATGGCGAGTATAAAAAATCTAATGGCTGTCAACATCTGTAACACTAGAGAATATAAAAGGCTCCAAAAAATGTAAAGCAGCATGTTTTTAAACATTCCTTTCTTCACCTGGTAGCACTGTGGTCACCACTGCCTAAACAACCTCACCGTTATGTACTGTAGGAAGAGCTGCTTGTCAGTAAATGAAAAGGGTGAATATCTGGAGCATGGATAAAAAGTTACAAGTTTGTCTGCAGATGAAAGAGGAAGAATCCAGAGCAACCAAGTTATGGTGAGATCAAATACTGTGATATTTGGTTACTGTGTAGAACAGGTTTACACCTCTTATTTCAGACACCATTTTAATGCTGGACAAGTTCCATCAGACTTATTGAAAATAGCAGGAGATATTTGGAATATACAATGATGAAAAAGGGAGCACAGTATAATTAAAACTAAATGTGTGATCCAGGGACTGAATTTGTCCATGTCACTGCCTGGGAAAGTAAGTTACATCATCCTGACTCAGCAACAGAAATGATTCACTCTGTGCCAATATCTTTCTGATGAATCATTCTTAATGCTGGTGACTTCAAAGAAGGAATCAAGGCCTATTAGGCCTGTTCCTTTCATGGACTCTGCTCTATCCAAATAGTAATCTCTCTATTATAATAAAAAAAATCCTGGGAAGAGACAAGAATTTTTAGCCTGGGAGGAGACGTAACTTTTTCAGAGAGATACTTTCAAGTCCCGCAAGACAAGACTTTGTGCCAAGAGATTTAACCACGCCCAGGACCAGAAATAAAAGACAAAGAGCAGATGACAAAGTAGAACGTTGTAAAGAATTCAAAAACATTTGCACAATACGCATGCAGAGCAGGTTAGAGAAAGTCTCAAAAAAATTATAGTAAAGATCTCATTAGCACAAACAAATGGAAATTATTACTCGGTGAAAAAATGGAACAGCGAAAAGAAATCAACAACAACATTTATTTATACAGCACATTTTCATACAAACAGTAGCTCAAAGTGCTTTACATAATAAAGAATAGAAAAATAAAAGACACAATAAGAAAAAGAAATAATTCAACATTAATTAACATCGAATAAGAGTAAGGTCCAATGGCCAGGGGGGACAGAAAAAACAAAAAAAAAAACTCCAGACGGCTGGAGAAAAAAATAAAATCTGTAGGGATTCCGGACCATTAGACTGCCCAGTCCCCTCTGGGCATTCTACCTAACCTAAATGAAACAGTCCTCTTTGGATTTAGGGTTTTCACGGAAAGACTTGATGATGATGGTCACGTAGACTTCTGCCTTTTAATCCATCCATCATTGCTGGAGCATCATGAAGGTTTGAGTAGGTGGAGGTGGCGCAGGCCACCACCACAAAGAAACCGGAAAAAGAAACAGAAGAGAGAGTAGGGGTCAGTACGGATTTTAGAGCCACCATGAATAGTTATTATAAAGAATTGAACATACGGAGTATCAGGATTAAGTTAAACTAAGTTAAATTGAAGTTATAAAAAGGCCATGTTAAAGTAATATGTTTTCAGCAGTGTTTTAAATTGCTCTACTGTATTTGCAAAGATGAGTGGGCCAAAATTCCTCCAGAGCGCTGTAAAAGACTCATTGCAAGTTATCGCAAATGCTTGATTGCAGTTATTTCTGCTTAGGGTGGCCCAACCAGTTATTAGGTTCAGGGGGCAATTACTTTTTCACACAGGACCATGTAGGTTTGGATTTTTTTTCTCCCTAAATAATAAAAACCATCATTTAAAAACTGCATTTTGTGTTTACTTGTGTTATATTTGACTAATGGTTAAATGTGTTTGATGATCAGAAACATTTTGTGTGAGAAACATGCAAAAGAATAAGAAATCAGGAAGGGGGCAAATAGTTTTTCACACCACTGTATGTCTTTTTTGGGTAGTCCTGAGAGGAGTGCGTTACAGTAATCTAGTCAACTGAAAACAAATGCGTGAACTAATTTCTCAGCATCTTTCAAAGATATAAGAGGTCTAACTTTTGCTATGTTTCTTAGGGGAAAAAATGCTGTCCTAGTGATCTGATTAATATGCGATTTAAAATTCAGATTAGAGTCAACAATTACCCCTAAGCTTTTTACCTCTGTCTTGACTTTTAATCCTAATGTATCCAGTTTATTTCTAATAGCCTCATTGTATCCATTATTGCCAATCATTATATATTTCCGGCGCCGCATCCGAGTGGCAGCCTTTCCAGCAGCTCCGTATACGACTTTATCTTTTTACCTTTTTATCTCTATTTTTCTCTATTTCACTGATCACTTCTACCACTTTCTTTTATGTGGAATTGCTCCCTGGACACTTTTTACACATTTTTACTATTTTACTATTTGACATGGATTTTTACACTCCGAGAATCGCCTATTCAAGTAGTCAGCTTAAAGCACTGAGAAGAAATGCTTATGCCGGTGTGGTTCCTTATTTACCTGACGAGGTAAGAAGACGATATCGGGCAGCCGAGCGGCAAAGATAAAAATAAGATTAAATCGAGACAACTTGAGAGAAAATGGCGTTATAAACCGTCGGTGCCTTCTGTGATCCTGGGAAATGTAAACTCACTACCAAATAAGATCGACGAACTGGCTGTGCTGGTGAAAATGTCAGAACCTACAGAGAATGCAGCTTGCTGTGTTTTAGTGAAACGTGGCTAACGTCTATCATCCCAGATGCTAACGTGGAGCTACCCGGGTTTAGCACAGTTAGAGCGGACAGAGACGCAAGTACCTGTGGAAAGAAGAAAGGAGGAGGACTCGCTCTCTATGTCAATACAAAGTGGTGCAACTCAGGACATGTAAACGTTAAAATCTCCACTTGCTGCAGGGACATCGAACTGTTGGCCGTAAGTCTGCGCCCCTATTACTTGCCCAGAGAGTTTGGACACGTGATTGCTGTTATTGTTTACATCCCCTCAAGCGAACGCGAGATGGCGAGTGACATCATCCATTCCGCAGTTGCTAAGTTACAAACGCAGCACCCTGAGGCACTTGTGCTAATCGCTGGAGACTTTAACCATGTAACGCTGGACAAAACATTACCTGCCTTCTCCCAGTATGTGGATTGTAACACTCGGGGAAACAGGACTATTGACCTACTATATGCAAACGTTAAAGACGCATACAGCGCCACCCCACTGCCTGCGCTTGGGAAAGCAGATCATAACCTGGTTCTGCTTCAGCCTCAATACAAACCAAGAGTGAGGGCGCTACCTACAACCACACGCTCATTCAGGAAGTGGTCCCTGAGGCAGAGCAGGCTCTGAGAGACTGCTTTGGAACTACAGACTGGGATATATTGCTGGAGTCACATAGTGAGAACATTGAAGAGGCTGTTGAATGCACAACTGATTACATCAACTTCTGTATGGACATTGTAGTTCCAGTAAGAACAGTATGCTGCTATGCTAACAACAAGCCATGGATTACAAGTGACATCAAGGGCCTTTTGAACCAGAAGAAAAGGGCTTTTAAAGGTGGTGATAAGCATGAGCTGAAGTGCGTGCAGAAGGAACTCCGAGTCCAGCTCAGGGCGAAAGAGCAGTACAGGAGAAAGCTGGAGCAGAAGTTGCAGAACAACAGCATGAAGGAAGTGTGGGATGGGATGAAGATTATCACTGGCTGCAGCTCAAGCGGGTGCCACCATCGAGACAGACGTGGAGAGAGCAAACCAAATGAACAACTTCTTTAATAGGTTTGATCACAGTAACCCACTCTCACCTCGAGTACTGCATCCTCCAACCATCCTTCTGCTGATACCAGCATAGGTGAGACATCCCCACCCACAATTACAGCAGCCCAGGTGAGCAGAGAGCTGAAAAGACTTTGTGCCAGCAAAGCAGCGGGTCCAGATGGTGTATCGCCACTGAAGGCTGTGCGTTGGAACTGGGGAGTCCTCTACAGCGCATCTTCAACCTGAGCCTGGAACAGGGAGAGTCCCAAGGCTTTGGAAAACATCTTGTATCACTCCTGTCCCAAAGGTATCACGTCCTAGTGAGCTGAATGACTTCCGGCCTGTTGCTCTGACGTCACATCTGATGAAGACCATGGAGCGGCTGCTGCTTCACCACCTGTGGCCACAGGTCCGCCACGCCTCGACCCTCTGCAGTTCGCATACCAGGAGAAGGTGGGAGCGGAGGATGCCATCATCTATATGCTTCATCGATCCCTCTCCCACCTGGACAGAGGCAGTGGTGCTGTAAGAATTATGTTTTGGACTTCTCTAGCGCCTTCAACACCATCCAACCTCTGCTCCTTAGGGATAAGCTGACTGAGATGGGAGTAGATTCACACCCTGTGGCATGGATTGTGGACTATCTTACAGACAGACCTCAATATGTGCGTCTTGGGAACTGCAGGTCTGACATTGTGTGCAGCAATACAGGGCGCCGAGGGGACTGTACTTTCTCCGGTCCTGTTCAATCTATATACATCAGACTTCCAATATGACTCGAGTCCTGCCACGTGCAAAAGTTCGCTGATGACACTGCTATTGTGGGCTGCATCAGGAGTGGGCAGGAGGAGGAGTACAGAAAGTTAATCAAAGACTTTGTTAAATGGTGCGACTCAAACCACTTACACCTTAACACCAGCAAGACCAAGGAGCTGGTGGTGGATTTTAGGAGGCCCAGGCCCCTCATGGACCCTGTGATCATCAGAGGTGACTGTGTGCAGAGGGTGCAGACCTTAAATATCTGGGAGTGCAGCTGGATGACAAATTGGACTGGACTGCCAATACTGATGCTCTATGTAAGAAAGGTCAGAGCAGACTATACTTTCTGAGAAGGTTGGCATCCTTCAACATCTGCAGTAAGATGCTGCAGATGTTCTACCAGACGGTTGTGGCGAGTGCCCTCTTCTACGCGGTGGTGTGCTGGGGTGGCAGCATAAAGATGAAAGACGCCTCACGCCTGGACAAACTTGTTAAGAAGGCAGGCTCCATTGTAGGATTAAAGTTGGACAGTTTAACATCTGTGGCAGAGCGACGGGCACTAAGCAAACTCCTGTCAATCATGAATAATCCACTGCATCCACTTAACAGTGTCATCTCCAGGCAGAGGAGTAGCTTCAGTGACAGACTTTTGTCACTGTCCTGCTCCACTGACAGACTGAGGAGATCGTTCCTCCCCCACACTATGCGACTCTTCAGTTCCACCCGGGGGAGTAAATGCTAACATTAATTTTATTTTAATTCTTTTCATTTTTATTACTATTTAATTTAATATTTTTTCTTTGTATCAGTATACTGCTGCTGGATTATGTGAATTTCCCCTTGGGATTAATAAAGTATCTATCTATCTATCAATCACTAAGATTTCAGTTTTCTCTTTATTTAACCTGAGAGTTACTATTCATCCATTCTGAGATACAAGTCAGACATTGTGTTAGCGAATCAAAAGATTCGGGGTCATCAGGTGCTATTGATAAGTACAGCTGTGTGTCATCAGCATAGCTGTGGTAGCTCACGTTGTGCCCCAAGATAATATGACCTAACGGAAGCATGTAGATTGAAAAGAGCAGCGGACCCAGGATAGAGCCTTGTGGAACACCATATTGGATATCATGTGTCTTCGAGTTGTAATTACCACAACTAACAAAAATTTTCTCCCTGTCAGGTAGGATTCAAACCAATTTAAGACACTGCCAGAGAGGCCCACCCATTGACTAAGGCGATTTCTAAGAATATTATGATCAATGGTGTCAAATGCAGCACTCAGATCTAAGAGGATGAGAACAGATAAATGGCCTCTGTCTGCATTCACTCAAATCATTTACTACTTTAACGAGTGCAGTTTCTGTGCTGTGATTTGTTCTAAAACCCGACTGAAATTTATCAAGAATAGCATGTTTATTTAGGTGGTCATTTAACTGCATGATGGCTGCCTTCTCAGAACTTTACTTAAGAAAGGCAGGTTAGAGATGGGTCTAAAATTTTCAAGAGCCGAGGGGTCAAGATTATGTTTCTTAAGAAGGGGTTTAACTACAGCAGTCTTAAGACAGTCTGGGAAGACCCCCGTATCTAATGACGAATTTACTATGTCAAGAACATTATCAATTAGCACGCCCAATACTTCTTTGAAAAACCTTGTTGGTATTGGGTCAAGGACGCAGGTGGAGGGTTTTAATTGAGATATTATTTTTTGTAAATTGGGTAAATCTATCCTAGTGAAAGAGTTTAATTTGTTTATAGTAGAATGCTGGGGTTTAGGAGGATCCTTAGTGTTGGAGGGATATACTATGTTATTTCTAATATCATTAATTTTTTGATTGAAAAATACAGTGATAGCCTCACAGGTTTTACTGGAAGTACTTAGGAGGCATTCCTTTGAGTTACCTGGGTTTAGTAGGCGATCAATTGTAGAAAATAAGACTCTGGGATTACTAGCATTGTTATTTATAATCTTAGAGAAATAGCAGCTCTCAAGACGGACAGTGTTATTGTATTCTGTTATTTTAACTTTTAATATTTCATAGTGGATAGTAAGTTTAGTCTTCCTCCATTTACGCTCAGCTCTGCAGCATGTTCTCTTTAAATCAGACACTCTTTGGGTCTTCCATGGTATAACAATGCTAGAAGATTTTTTCACTGTCTTTTCAGGTGCAACTATGTCAACAGCAGCTCTCACTTTAGTATTAAATCTTTCCACCTTACTATTTACATTATCCTTGCTATTATAGTTGGCACTATAAACGGACTGATTGCTTAGAATGTTTGTAAGTTTTAAAGCTGCTGCTGAGTCAAAGAAGCGTTTTTTAACAATATGCTTCTCATGGGTGTTTTTTATCATTATTTCTATATTAAAAAGTAGAAGAAAATGGTCTGATAGACCAATATCAATGATCTGCTTTATATCAACTTTCAGTCCTTTAGTAATCACTAAGTCTAACGTATGACCTGCTTTATGTGTAGGCTGATTTACAAGCTGCCTCAAATCAAAAGAATCCAGGAGGTTCATAAATTCTTTTACTTTTAGATCACACTGATTATCTATATGAAAATTAAAGTTGCCAACTATTAGGAGTGTGTCATAGTTAGTAATTAAAATTGACATTAAGTCAGAGAATTCCTCAAAAAAAGACGCGTTGAATTTTAGAGGTCTATACACGGATAATACTAGAACTTGAAAATCTCCATGGATAACAACGGCGAGATACTCAAAGGACTTGGACTTACCAAAACCGACATCTTTACATTTTAACCGGCTCGAGTAAATGTTTGCAAAGCCGCCCCCCCTTTTTCCCTGGCGGTCTGCACGAGTAAAACTGTAATCCGGAGGCGCAGATTCGATTAAAACAGCCGCGCCATCTGAGTTAAGCCACGTTTCACTTAGTGCAATAAAATCTATTTTTTTATCACTAATAAGATTATTGATAAAAAACGTTTTGTTAGTTAAAGCTCTAACATTTAATAGTGCCATATTTAATGTTTCGGAGGTGCAGAGATGAATACTATGTGCGTTATTGATATTTGGAATAGGAACTAAATTATTTTTATTAGCACCACTCTGTGTGTGTTTTTTGTTTAATCTGTGATTTGTTTTTATAGTTTTAATACATCCATCCATCCATCCATTTTCTAACCCGCTGAATCCGAATACAGGGTCACGGGGGTCTGCTGGAGCCAATCCCAGCCAACACAGGGCACAAGGCAGGAACCAATCCTGAGCAGGGTGCCAACCCACCGCAGGACACACACAAACACCAAGCACACACTAGGGCCAATTTAGAATTGCCAATCCACCTAACCTGCATGTCTTTGGATTGTGGGAGGAAACCGGAGCACCCGGAGGAAACCCACGCAACACGGGGAGAACATGCAAACTCCACGCAGGGAGGACCCAGGAAGCGAACCCGGGTCTCCTAAGTTTTAATACATTGTTCCTCTAAAATAGTAATTTTAATTAGATTATTGGAGTTTATGCCGTATTTCCTAGATTTTCTACGTGCATTGAGATTGCTTATTACAGTATTAATGTTATGCACTTTAACGGAAGATTCTGTTAGACACTTATCATGTCCTAGCACAACAGTATCATTTCGGAAGGGGTTAAGAGCAGACATAGATAGTCAAGATAAACGAATTACCTTCGATATGTTTTCGGAGAGGACCCAGGCGCCGAAACTGTTCGGATGCAGGCCATCACGCTTGAAGAAACACGGCCTTTCCAAAAACGATTGCTCCAACTGCCCTCTCTTTGTGCTTCTCGTAGACTGCTGCCGCACGTCTCATCACATCTCGGACACGAGCACCGGGAAAACAAGAAACAAACGATTTTCCATTAGGGCATGCGACATTAAGGTTTCTAACAATAGAATCGCCTACCACTATTACATCACCAGGGGCTGAAGGTGAACTGGGGACGCGGAGAGGGTCAAACCGGTTCTGAGATAGGATGCTTGCCTGTGCCAATGGAGGTGCTCTGGCCTTGAACCCTCGCCTGCATAGCTGAAATCCACCGAGGTCATCAGCGGTGTCGCTCCTACGAGACGCGGGGTTGATGTTTCGCCAGTTACAGATGGCGAGGACAGTCTATTCAGCAGCCGGGCCTTCAGATCTCTAAGGTATCTCCGTCGGGACAGGAGTTTCTGCGATTTCAACGCGAGTTGCCCCACTGTCGGCCATTTTCTGCTTCTGCTTCGTGCCCTAGGAGGAATGAGAGAGAGCTTAGCTCTCGAATATATTGTTCAGATTTAAACTTTAAGTCCAAGACTTGTAGATTGTCTAATTTGTGTTGCCATCAGGTAAAAGTAGTGTTTCTTCCCAATGAAGAGGCGTATCTGTGAGAATTAAAAATTAGTTGTTTGGTGAAAGTGAAATCCGAGCAGCAGAGACGCAAAGTGGCTGGCGCGTAGCACAGGCTGAGGGGGTTGGCGAGCAAAGTGAGCATGGGGCAAAGCCCCTAGTACCTTTAAATATAAACCTGGGGCACAATCCAAGCAGATTAGGCCTTATGTTACTGCCACCTACAAGCCTATATTGACAGTAGCAGCTCTTTGTTATCCAAGAAGTTATCCAGAAGTTTTTATCTGTGTTTTGGGTGGGGCGGGGGTTGTTGTTTGTTATTATCTTATTTATTTATTTATTTATTTTTGGAGTGTTTGTAAAATTTGAATCCCACTATACAAAGACCTATAGAAATCAAGCCCCCTTTTCCTGAAAATTGGCTGAAGGAATTTTTCCAGATGTTCTAGTACTGACATTTTTGGACTACATAGTGCCATTTTTTCCGTGGCCAAGGGGCATTTTGGTAGAAATTTTAATTTTCACCTTGTTATTATGAAAGTAAACATAACAACATGTGAGGTTCAGTAGGTAAATCCCCAAATAAAATAAAGAAGCTATGTGAATTGAACCAAACAGAGCACAAGAAGCACCATGAGAGAGGATACTGAGATCTGCACATTCCCCCTTATGGATAAGACTTAAGCCCGAGTGGTATTAACACATGCAGAAACAGCAGGTTCCATTCAGTCGAGCACACCGCTTAAGCAAAAGTAGATTGTGGAGGTTAATGGTGTCAAAGGAAGCAGTGAGGTCAGGGGAACCAGCAGACAGCATGATCCAAAATTGGCATTTATGAAGAAGCAATTCCCATGATAAAGCAGAGCATTTTTAGTGCTGCATTGTGATTGAGGCAATAATAGAAAGAGTTGCACAAATGCTCACATTTTAAATACTGAGTTAGCTAAGGAAAAATAGGACACTCAAAGGATTATTGTAATTTGCAGAACCGTCACAGGTATGGAGCCATCTTATCTGCTTTATTCAGTCAGTAACTTATTAGATCATATGCCTTAAATGTATTACAATTATTGAATTACTTTTGAAAGTTTCTGCTTTGCAAGCTCAAAAACCATAAAAGAAGGGTAAATAATGGTATCTGGAATTCACAATACGTGGTGCCAACAGTGATCACAGTTCAAGATGAACAAAAAGGTGTTTCCTCGTGTGCTAAATACAGAAATCTGAAAGCGCTAAATCATCCTCAGTGTGAAAAGAGAAGAAATACAAATTTTCACAAATGCATATGTTCTGATTTCACTTGAAAGCTCATAATTACTTTGCTATGATCGCAAAGTAATCTTTGTTAAATATTAAAAGGTAACATTATGTATAGTGCACTGGGGGCTGGATAATGGGGTTAGCAAGTTCAATTTGAATGGATTCCTGTAAAGTGCTGTTTTGCATGACTGTTATGATAGCAGGCAAGAAGTAAGAGTAGCATCCACAGATATTTAGAGAAATGTGAACCTATAGGGAGCGGGTCCAGCTCCTTGTGACTCTAAAATAGGACTAAATGGATTCAGTAAATGGGTGGTGGATGGATGGAAACTTTCCTGACCAAAAGAGAGAGGTGTCTGTGAAATTTAAAATTAATAAAAATAATTGTATGACTGGCTCAACCCTCAACACCATCCAATAAAATATTAAAAAAATCATCTGATTTTCATCAGTTTTGACCTATATGTACGCTTGAAAAAATCGATTCCTTTTATAGCTGCTGATAAAGTAATACAATGATTGAGTAGTTACCGTTAAAAATAATCCCAATACATAATTCACACTTTATAAATAACACAACATGCACACCCACCATTATTTTTTTTTCTTTAAAGATTTGTTTATTAGCAATGTACTGTATTTCACAATGTACAATATTATAAGAGTTAGTCAGATTTATTCAGAATCTCCTTAAGTTTTCAGTCATTTTTATATGGCATGGATATAAGATGGCTCATTTACATTTCATCAATAAAAACCATAACCCAAGAATATACATGGACTATAGCCCACAGGCTTCACATAACCCCTAATACCCTGGGTAAAACAAAATGTCTAAAATCATTCTTCACATTCAATCCAAACTTTATCCTAAGCAAAGCAATCAGCAGCTCGGTCAGGGAATAATCAGGGATAAAAGCAGAGTGGATGAAAAATGTGGCATTAAAGAAGGTAGCGCCAAAGATGTAAACACATTCCACTCCTTTCTCTATCCTCCAGACGAGGCCATGACACTTGTGCATCATGGGTAGTTGCCAGTTAGCTTCTTTATATGGCCTGGTGCCTTCACTCTCAGGTTGTCAGTGTTGCTCGTATGATTATTGACCAACGATGCCTGAGGCGCCAGATCGATTAGGCTCTTGAATGATATACAGTAAAATTAATGGAGGCATTTGCCAGTTCTGTAGACCTCCACCTCAAAGTAAATAAGTTTTGGGCAAACTAAGATAGAACAGTTTCATTGTACCCATGGTAAATACAATTGGAAATTTAGCCATTCATCTATTAACTACACTGTGTTTATTCCAGAGTGATGTCACAGGAGCTAGTGCTTATCCCAGCAGCACAGAGTGTAGGGAATACTCACTTAGACTGGGATCAGTAGCCAGTCTTGCTAACCTGCGTGTCATTGCCATGTGGAGTCTGGAACAGAGAAATGTTGCCAAGCTGCAAATAATCAGAATCTTTTTATCAAAAATATTAGAATGTCTGGAGAAAAAGTTGGAACAGATCAAGCATAAGCAATCAGTTTTCAAAGAAGACAAAGATTAACGTGAGCATTATTAATGTATAAGATTTTAACAACGTTGAACCATCTGGACAGACAGTTGACCCTAACTTCAGGACAAATTTGGGCAAATAAAGATTAATTTTGTTGTCACTTTGTTTTATTATTTTATTTTGTCTGTGCATGTGCTCTTGGATCAATCATTTGTTGTCTAATGTTATCAGATCATTTATCTACTTTTTGACTTCTACCCTGTAAAACATCCATCTATTCCTGTACCTAAGGGAGTTGGAGTCTCTCATAGCAGCAAACAAACCCACAACTTACAAAAACACGAGCTCCTACTACGACAATTAAGAGTCTTTAACTGGCCTAACATGCACAAAATGCACTGGACACCTGTCCACCCTTGGTTGTTTAGTCTTCCCACTTGTTTTACATAGAAGAGGAGAGAAACATATGGTTTGCCTGTTTGTCTTAGAAAGGTGGGACAGTAGATAGCAAAGCCACTTCACAGTATTTTAAGTTCTTGGTGTACTGATTTTAATTGACAATGCTGAATTAGACCTTTATGAGCATGTGTGCCGTGGAATTGAATGGCGCCCTGTCTACATCTGTGTATCCTTTCATCCAGCCTCTTGAAGGCTGTATAGCTTCCAACACATTGCCGAGCAAAATAAGAACATAACGTTCAGAAGATGGCTAAATTGAGGTGGTTTATAATATCCAAAAATTAAAAAAAAAAAAAAAAAATGAATACAAATTATACTTTAAATTTATAAGTTAAGGAAATCATTTTGTTTTGTAGTAATGTTGCTTGTGTCAGACTTGTTTCTTCTGGTCTTTACAAATTGTATTGTTCACTTATGATGATGAGTGAAGCAGCCAAGTTTTAGTTTACAGTATACAGATACATGAAACTGCAACTACGCACTTACTGAAAAGAGTTTTTGAAGCTTTTTTTAGGGTAGAAAACAAAGACTATTACTCCCTAAACACTCATTCATACTTCCTTGTTTGCAAAATACAGTTATGCACACCAGTCAAATAGTTCTACTTATGCTTCTCGTTCACATCACCATGGAGGTGCACTGCTTGTTTTCAAATGTTGCATGGTGCATGTTTTCCCCACAAAGGCATACCAAAACCCACCATCGTGCACATTACTGCTTTCTCCACAGCAGAACTCACTATGTGAAAAGCAAAGTGTGCCAAGAGAAATTATTCTAGCCTGAAGTAGGATAGCCATAGCGATATTAAGAAAATTAAAATATAATATCATGCACACATACCTGCATTCTCAAACTCCACTTAATCAGATTTAGAGTTTCCAGAACTAAATAACACTTAAAGTTTAAAATAACAACTTAGAAATGAGAGAGGTAGAAATTGAATGTAATGTTCCAAAATGGTACATGTTACCATTTATTTAGTTGTCGAAGATATTAATATAGCCTGTATTTGAAGTGACTCTTTAGTTTTGTTTAAAGATAAGTGCAGGGTGTCTTTCCTGCTAGAATTCCCCTTTGGCCTTGGACATACAATACCAGCAGAAAAGCATTAAGGATATGAATTTGAAATTAAAGCTCCAATTGTACCAATTCTGTGAGTGGAAGAGTAACAATGGCCTTTAAAATAGCCAGGGCATTATTTCAAATACTTAATGAACTTCATGTGCTGTTCACAGTAACTCATGATGCCATAGGAGAGAACATTGATATTGCTGTGGGTGTTTTTTCATGAATACAGGCACTATTTGATATACAAGTAGATGAAAAGGTATTGAATGTTATCATATTTTTATTTAGTGGAAGGGAGGACACCATGAGTTTGTATCAAAAAAAATAAAGACAAAAAGGGTATATTTATAGCTTTCTCCTGCTACTCCCACTTCCAAACGATCTGAATGTTAGGTTAGCTGGTCACGCGACATTGGCGTGACCTGAGTAGGTATCTGCATGCATTACTGTGCTCATACACGGATAGCACCCATGAAGCAAACTATGAATAAATAAAATAAAAAGATGTATTTTAATCAAAAAAGGTAATAAATTAAAAGACAGGAAAATTCGCTACAGTTTTTGTACATTCTAAATAAGCATATTTATTTAAATATCTGTAGAACTACAGAAATCCTCATTACATAAACGACCAAGACACCGAAGTGATGAAATGATTGCCAAGTTATAACTTTTATATATTCTCCAGGTTTAGCTCCATTAGCTACTTAGCACAAAGAAGTGGTGGACTATATGTGCATGACATTATATAGGTACTGAATAAATATATATATATATATATATATATATATATATATATATATATATATATTAGTAAGTGCCAAATAGGGAATCCATTCCCGGACATTTTTCATTCCCGGGAATGTCCAGGCTCGCATATATAGTGTGTAAAAGTGTAAAAATCGATCAAGAAATAACAGAGTTATAGTTGAAAACTGAAGACTTTATTGACGTCTGTCAGACAACAGATTTGAACAGCAACTTGAAATTGCAATGCGTCAGTCTGTTGCATCCGCATTATCTGTGCCAAGAAACTTGCCATCACAGAATGATGACAAGAAACTGGATGCATCAATAAAAGCTGAAATGGCGATGTTTCACAGCAATGGCAAGCGTGGGCGTTGTTTAGAACAAGTGTATCAGTATCTGATGATTGTGCTGCCTACTTCAGTGAAAGCAGAGCGTACTTTCTCAGCGGCTGGTGTATTCTACACGAAGTACGCTCTCGCCTGGACGACCGCACGCAGGACACGTTGTGCTTTCTACACTCTTATTACCACAACTAACTAGATCAGGGGTGCCCACAGTTTTTTGGCGTGTGAGCTACTTTTAAAATGACCAGGTCGAAATGATCCACCTACATTAAAAATTATTTTATATATACTGTATGTGGGATGCAAAAGTTTGGGCAACCTTGTTAATAGTCATTATTTTCCTGTATAAATCGTTGGTTGTTATGATAAAAAATGTCAGTTAAATATATCATATAGGAGACACACACAGTGATATTTGAGAAGTGAAATGAAGTTTCTTGGATTTACAGAAAGTGTGCAATAATTGTTCAAACAAAATTAGGCAGGTGCATAAATTTGGGCACCGTTGTCATTTTATTGATTCCAAAACTTTTAGAACTAATTATTGGAACTCAAATTGGCTTGGTAAGCTCAGTGACCCCTGACCTACATACACAGGTGAATCCTATAATGAGAAAGAGTATTTAAGGGGGTCAATTGTAAGTTTCCCTCCTCCTTTAATTTTCTTTGAAGAGTAGCAACATGGGGGTCACAAAACAACTCTCAAATGACCTGAAGACAAAGATTGTTCATCATCATGGATTAGGGGAAGGATACAGAAAGCTGTCCCAGAGATTTAAGCTGTCTGTTTCCACAGTTAGGAACATATTGAGGAAATGGAAGACCACAGGCTCAGTTCAAGTTAAGGATCGAAGTGGCAGACCAAGAAAGATTTCGGATAGACAGAAGCGACAAATGGTGAGAACAGTCAGAGTCAACCCACAGACCAACACCAAAGACCTACAACATCATCTTGCAGCAGATGGAGTCACTGTGCATCGTTCAACCATTCAGCACTTTACACAAGGAGATGCTGTATGCGAGAGTGATGCAGAGGAAGCCTTTCTCCGCCCACAGCACAAACAGAGCCGCTTGAGGTATGCTCAAGCACATTTGGACAAGCCAGCTTCATTTTGGAATAAGGTGCTGTGGACTGATGAAACTAAAATTGAGTTATTTGGGCATAACAAGGGGCATTATGCATGGAGGAAAAAGAACACAGCATTCCAAGAAAAACACCTGCTACCTACAGTAAAATATGGTGGTGGTTCCCTCATGCTGTGGGGCTGTGTGGCAAGTGCAGGGACTGGGAATCTTGTCAAAGTTGAGGGACAAATGGATTCCACTCAGTATCAGCAGATTCTGGAGACCAATGTCCAGGAATCAGTGACAAAGCTGAAGCTGCGCCGGGGCTGGATCTTTCAACAAGACAACAACCCGAAACACTGCTCAAAATCCACTAAGGCATTCATGCAGAGGAACAAGTACAACGTTCTGGAATGGCCATCTCAGTCCCCAGACCTGAATATAATTGAAAATCTGTGGTGTGGGTTAAAGAGAGCTGTCCATGCTCGGAAGCCATCAAACCTGAATGAACTAGAGATGTTTTGTAAAGAGGAATGGTCCAAAATACCTTCAACCACAATCCAGACTCTCATTGCAACCTACAGGAAGCATTTAGAGGCTGTAATTTCTGCAAAAGGCGGATCTACTAAATATTGATTTCATTTCTCCTTTGTGGTGCCCAAATTTATGCACCTGCTTGATTTTGTTTAAACAATTATTGCACACTTTCTGTAAATCCAATAAACTTCATTTCACTTCTCAAATATCACTGTGTGTGTCTCCTATATGATATATTTAACTGACATTTTTTAGCCTAACAACCAACGATTTATACAGGAAAATAATGACTATTAACAAGGTTGCCCAAACTTTTGCATCCCACTGTGTATGTATATATATATATATATATATATATATATATATATATATATATATATATATATATATATATATATATATATGTATATATATATATATATATATATATGTATATATATATATATATATATATATATATATGTATATATATATATACTGAGAATACTTTATACATAAAATACAGTATATGTTGTTGTACCATGCATAACTGAATAACCTTTATGGCACAATAACAATTCAATACATTTATGGTCACTACAGTATTTGGATTTAATAATCGTCAATAAGTAGTGCCGAATAATGCAGTCAAGGAGCTTTTTAATTCAGCCGATTTTAGTTTCCTTTCCTGTGTCTTTCTCAGATCGCTTTTTGGAAGGACATAAGTTTCGTAGTTTTTATGAACTGTTTGAAAGTGCCTTTCCACATTTTCCTTCTTTGGAATAGCAATGATAGATTGACAGATCAGACAAACGCACTTCGATTGTGACATTGTGAGAAAAAAAATCCTCTTCCAATTCCACATCCAGCCCATACAAAGCATTTTTTTTAAAATCCCTTCTTTAGTCGATATAAATTGGAAGGCTAACTAGATCACAGCCGGAGTTTTGCAGTAGCTCGCGCATTTGATCGTGCGTGCGGGATGACCATTGTGTTAGAAGAGAAGAGATCTCAGACTGGCCGCCCTGTATGTCAATCAAGTGGCAAATGACTAACATTAAAAATTTTTTTTTTTGAATGCAACTTGATCTACCAGCACTACTTTTGCGATCGACGTATTTGGCACCCCTGAACTAGATACATGTACTTACATGACAGCATGAACTGCTTGTAGATAAGGTTAGTCTTTTATTGGTGTCAACATATTGCAGTAGTTTTATTAAAAATAAGTGTCGGTCATTCTAAAACCATTCACATGTGAGATGCCCATGCACTGTGTCATCCCCGGGATTCCCGGGAATGACATGTGGGATTCCCGAATTCCCGGGAATGGATTCCCTAGTGCCTAAGCACTGGCACCGCGAATGGGATGAGCGCCGATTCCTGGCCCATACAGGAGACCATAATGAATGAACACTAAATGTGGTATAGCTCAGCCGGGATGCTGCTTGATTATTATCCCACTCAGGGTAGAAAATTAATGAATGGACTGAGGGAGACTGTCTGTGTGACATGGAAGCCTTCAAAACAGGGAGCTCTTCTCCCTGCAGCACCATTCTGACAGCACCCAATGACCCTGACTGGATTGTCCTTCAGGACTACAAATCACATGGATCTCTACAGATGTCCATACTGTGGCCAAGGTAGAATAGCACTACCAAATATTATACTACGGAAGGAACTGCTCTTAATGGATATATATATAAACGATTGCCACTTAGTAAGTTCAAAAGTTGCATTTTTGGAGTTTTTTTTTCATGAAGGGACAACAAATATTAAAAAAGAAACATTTCCAATAAAAAGGTGACATATGCAGTACGTCAACAGCAATCTGTTCATTTGATTAAAAATCTGGAAAGATTATGAATGACAAACTACAGTCAGAAAGTGAAGAGCATTTATTGTTGTTTACCTGACATTAATAATACAATAATCGGACAGCTTTCTACTGTGGTTAATTATTTTTACAGAATTTTTGTAGGTATCTCATAATACTTGTAGATTTGATAGATTCATCAAATGCTTAATTTATTTCTATTTTGAATTACTTCTTCACCACCTCAGAAAATATCACAAGATGTACAAAATCTGAAAACCTCAATTAGCAAATTGGGTTTCTAGATATCATCATACCTTTGAAACATCCTTAAAACCAGTGCACAATACAAAAGTTCCATTTGAATGTGTTAGAGTGCTTTAGTCAACAATGGGGTTTTTTTTCCCTGCAGCTTTGCCATTCAAAATCAGCACATGGACTTCTGTTATAGCTTTTCTCTGGTGTCCACATTTATTCATTCCCCACTCTTTGCCAGAACCCCTTGATTTACTATGATTTTTTTTTTATCTTTTCACAGACTTTCAGACTTTTTGAAGACTGAGATGCCTGTCACCTTTAACAAAGGAATGCTTCTTTTCGATGCACCTTAAATGTTCCTCATTTCTACACTCTGCTGTATTTTTTATTCCTGGGCTATGAATCCTTCTTGGCACTGTCAAGCAAATCTCTGACCAGTATCTGATGATCAGACATGTTTAAGTTTTCAACAGTGAGGTTTACTCTAAAATTTCATTCTGCTGGTATCTCATACTCTTTCAGAAAAGACCCATGCACAGTATTCCTTGTTCTGTTAATATGATCAAATATACCTTTAAATATGACTGGTAAAAATACACAACCCTGGACACATACACACACACGAGGTTGATACCAGGATTAAAATCAAGCACATCAAACATAATAACCAGAGTATGACTGAAAACAGATGAAAAAAATAACATTTTCCCCTATGATCTCAAAAAGCAATTTAATTTCAAAAATCACAGTTAAACATTCTTTTCTTCAGTTTTAGACCAAATTTTATCTTTAACAGATACTGCTTCCCAAAAAGTGCTCCAACACAATTTCCTACTAGGTAATAATAAGAGGTCAGAGAGTTTGGTCCATCCTTACATTGCATTTGTTGAGGATTCTAAAAAAAGTATTATAAGCATGGCCATCTCCTTTTCCATTTTCAAGTCTGTTAGCAAAAGGGAATCAAGGGGATGAAACACAAAGGACTTGTGGCCACACTGGTCATGAACCAGTTATCTTCCAGCTGTAGATTATATGAATGATCTCTCCAAGGACTGTAATTATCCCAAAATATCCAAGTAGACAGGCGGACTTTTGACCAGTGCTGTCAGCCTATCGTAGATTTCTTTTATGCTCAGCCTTTGCTGGGGCTCCCTCTGCCAGCATCCCTGCATAATGAGATACACCTCTTTGGGACAGGTACGGGGGCGCTCCAGTTCTCGGCCTTGTGTGATGCATTCGATGGCCTATCAGAAGAGAGCAGAAGAAAACAGATGTTTTACCTTCTGATTCTTAGCATTGGTCTTGAAATGCCATACACAGTAACAAAATTAAACCAGTACTTCAGGATCCGTTAATAGTGGAACAGCCATCTACTCATATAAATAAAATAAGAGATTATTGCATTCAGTTTTTATGATGATGATATGTGACACTGATGAAATCAGGAGGTTCAATAAATTGATTTAACATACTTGACAGATATATAGGTACATGTATCAAAGTGTTTACAGTTTTTTGTAAATCATTTTCAAATATTATAATATACACCAATCAGCCACAACATTAAAACCACCTGCCTAATATTGTGTAGGTCACCCTCTTACCATTAGCAGCAGCAGATCCTTTAAGTCCTGTATATTGTGAGGTGGGGCCCCCATGGATCGGACTCGTTTTTCCAGCAAATCACACAGATGCTCAATTGGATTGTAATCTGGGGAATTTGGAGGCCAAGTCAATACCCTGAACTCTTTAAAATGTTCCTCAAACCATTCCTGAACAATTCTTGTAGTGTAACAGGGAGAATTATCATTGCTGAAAGAGGGCACTGCCATCTTTAGGTAGTCGGTACATGTCAAAGTAACATCCATATGAATGTCAGGACCCATGGCTTTCTAGCAGAATGTAGTTCAAAGCACCACACTACCTCTGTCAGCCCGTCTTCTTCCCATAGTGTGTACTGCTGTCATCACTTTCCCATGTAAACAATGGACACACATCTGACGGGTCTTAAAACAGGATTCACCAGACCAGGCCACCTTCTTCCATTGCTCCTTACTCCAGTTGTCATGCTCACATGCCCATTGTAGGAGCTTCCAACAGGGGACAAGGGTCAACATGGGCACTCTGTGGTTGCAAAGCCCCATATGCATCAAGCTAAGATGTACTGTATGTTCTGACACCTTTCTCTCATGGCCAGCATTATGTTTTTCAGCGATTAGTGCAACAGCAACAACAGCTCTTCTGTGGGATCTGACCAAACAGGCTAGCCTTCATTCTACACGCGCATCAATGAGCCTTGGGCACCCATGACACAGTCGCGGGTTCACTGGTTGTCCTTTGTTAGACCACTTTTGGTAGGTACTAACTACTGCATACAGGGAACACCTCATAAGACCTGCTGTTTTGGAGATGCTCTGACCCAGTTGTATAGCCATCACAATTTGATTCTTGTCAATGTCACTCAGATCCTTATGCTTGGCCAATTTTCCTGCTTCCAACACATCACCTTCAAGAACTGACTGTTCACTCACTGCCTAATACTGGATATTCCATGACTGGCCCGTTGTGTTTTTAATGTTGTGGCTGATTTGTCTACATTTATATAGAGTCCTGCTATACACCTATTAGGTAAGGTTTCCTGCTTCCTGAGTCTCTGAGTTGGAATAAGTGAGTACAGAAAATTGATACATTGCATAACATAGCCAGTGTTGTGCATGAGCTAGTTCAAAAGAGCATGTTTTTCTAAGAACGGTGAACTTAACGTAGCGTATTTGGAAGTGAAAAACTTGAATGTGAGCTAGTTCAGTTTAATGTGAGATTCTGGATCTGGTTTAGGTCCAGATTAAATGTTTTGCCTTACCCTGTAATGTAGGGGTGGAGTCAAATCTGAATATGGTATTCAGATAAGCACAAATAGTGGATTTGTATGAATATTTATTTTGTACGAATGTTTTGCCATTTATTTGTATTCAGAAAATATTAAATAAAATCAAATAGGTGCTGTCTGTGTCTGCCTCTTTGTGCTTAAGCTGCACCCCCACTGACACAAGCACATGGTGAAGCGCCGCTTTCACTTTTAGGAAAATGTACTTTGCAAGGCCACTTTATATTTTTCCCCATTGGACATGTAATATGTGACACAAATTTTGACTGGCAGCGTAATAGGTTAGTTCACTTACACGCTGGTTTCCGCAGTCACCATTTGTGTCACATGGTTGGAAATAGAGCGGTAATGTACTGTATATGTATATTTGCATCTATTTAATTTCTTTTTTGACCTGGAGGATATTAGCATATATTGTTATAATGTTTGTTGCTGGGTATAACTCAATAAAGTGTATGTTTAAATAAAAAAACTCAAGAACACTGTAATAGGCTAATATAAGGCATGCAAAATTGAAAAAAGTAAACTCATGGGTTTTAATTCTCACTCCTTAAAAAATACAAAATGAACTGAACATGAACTAGTTCAAAATTGAAATGGTGAACTATGAACGTGAATTTATTCATTGTAATTTGTGTGAACTGAAATTTGAACTAGTTCTTGTGAGGTGTGAACTTGCACGACACTGAACATAAAAGTCTTAAACCTGCTTCATCCAGTTAAGGTTTGTAGGGGGTCGCATCTTGCAGGGGACGGCCATATATTCAAAGCAGAAAATAGCCATGGACTGGGCACCGGTCCATTTGTAGGACCCACTGATGCACACACTGGACCAGTTTGAAATAGCCAGTAAACCTAACATACAGTACATCTTCAGGATGTGAAGAAAAACTAGAATACAGTATACCTAGGAAATTCCCAAACATACTATAAAAACCCTTGAAGCCGTACACAGACTTTACCTGCTTTTCATATAAATGGCAGACACATGTAATTTGATTTGATAAATCTCAAGCCCCACATCATTAAAAAAAAAACAAAAAACACCTGTAACAGGCAAACTTCACACACACACACACACACACACACACACTGTCCAGGAGTAGGTCAAATCCAGAATGCAGGATCCATAAGGCTGCTAAGCTACTCAATAATCCATTAAACTATCCAGGGTCACTGGGCAGTAACCCTGGGGTGCAAGCCTGAAACAAGACCTGGACAGATCAACAATCCATTTTTCTATTAATTTCAGCTGGCCTGCAATATTGAATGGAATAAACAATAGCATTTCTGTGTTAACAGCATTTTATAGGTTAAAAGTTTATATGGTCATTATGTAGAGTACAATGAAATTCTTACATTACCTCAAATCTTCTGTCTTCCTTACCTAAGAGATCTCAGAATATATTCATATACTTAAAAAGTGAACAATTAACCGCCATAATAAATGACAAACATCCATGGCTCTCAAATCTATGGAGATCTGTCAGTACTAACCACTATGCCATAATGCTAAACCAAAGGTGAGAGATGGATGAAATCACGACTAACTTCTTTCTTAGTGTTAATGTGCTTGAAATATTTGTGGGATTAAAAAGTAGAAATATAGATTTTTATATACGAAGGATGTTCAAATTGTTTCTGCACTTTTATATTGTCATTGGAAACGATAGGTGGGAGGAGTAGTAATCGGGCATTAAAAAGTTGGTACGACGTTGGGAAAATTGCATTGTAAACAATAGTGACTATGTAGAAAAGTGCTGGAATTTGTTTTTGAGATTCTTAGTAAATAAAGTTAAAAAAAAGTGCGGAAACGTTTTGAACGTCCCTTGCATAAAAAGTAACCTCCGTCATGGAGGATTTCTCATTTTGTTGTTATACAACATTGAATCATGGTGGATTTAATTAGCCTTTTTTGACACTAATCAACAGAAAGACTCTAATGTCAAAATGAAAACAGATCTCTGCAAAGTGATCTGAATTATTTACAAAAATAAATGACACAATAAGCTATCACATATGTACCACCCCCCCCCCCTTCAAATCATCTAATAGATGCACTTTGGCTTTGCACATCTGGACACTGCCATCTTTTCCATTCTTCTTTGCGCAAGCTCTGTTGGGTTGCATGGAGAATGCTAGTGAGCAGCCTTTTTCAAGTCTAACCACAAATTTTCAGTTAGATTGAGATCAGACCTCTAACTCCTCCACTCCAGGACTTTAACATTGTTGTTTTTAAGCCATTCCTGTGTAGCTTTGGCTTTATGCTTGGGATTGTTGTCTTGTTTAAAAACTAATTTTCTCCCAAGGTGCAGGTTTCTTGCAGACTGCACCAGGTTTCCTTAAAGGATTTGCTGCATTCATTTTACCCTCACAAGTCTTCCAGGGCCTGCTGCAGAGAAGCATCCCCACAGCATGAAGCTCCCTCCCTAACGCTTCACAGTGGAGAAAGTGTGTTTATGGCAATGTGTACTGACATTTAGTCTGAAGGTGAAAAAGTTAAATTTTGGTCTCATCAGACCTTAGAACCTTGTTCCAGCTGACTTTGGAGACCCCTGAGGCTGCTAACGTGTTTCTATAACAGTGACTATCTGTTCACCACTCTCCTATTAAGCTGTGACTAGCAGAGCACCTGAGCAAAAGTTGTTGCAGGCACCATTTGTCCAGTCTGAATCACTGCAGCTTGTACCTCCTTCAGAGTTATCACAGATCACTTGGTGGCTTCCATCACCAGTCTTCTTGTAAAATCACTTGGTTTTTGTAGACAGACTTGGTCTAGGCAGATTAAAAGCTTATGCCATATTCTTTAGATTTCTTAATGACTAATTTGACAGGACTGCTAGGAATATTCAGTAGCTCATATATTTCCTTGTCTCCATCTCCTGGCCTATGCTTTTTAATCAGTTATTCAATAAGATGTTTTACAGTGTTATTTTTGTCTTCATTGTTTAGATCAGGCCATGATACTGTCTCACTGCAAGCTAGGACCTTCTATATGTAGGTCCACACAGAATTAGAATGAATGGCATGGTTGGACAGTGAGGAGCCTAGCCCTGCTTTCTTTAAGGATACAGCATCCTGAGTTCAAATATTGTGCTTTATGTTTTTGTCCATGTGGAGTTCTCTGCATGCTTGCATGGGTTCTCCTCGAGGTACTTCAGTATTCCTCCTACAACCCTAAAGACCTCCAGGCTTTGTTGTTTGCCAGTTCCAAACTGACCGTGTGTGAGCTCGTGCATACGTTGGTTCTGTGATGTCCTGGCACCCTGCTCATGGCTGCTTTCTGCCTTGAGCCCAACGCTTTTCAGTTAGACTTCAGCCCTCAAGAGTTCAGATCGGATCGCGCTGATTCAGAACTTTGATTCATAGATGGTTTCAGTGAGGCATAGGGAAACAGAACTAAGAGCTACTACAGTATACCTCCTGCAACTAAGATTTAATTATCTGCTGGGTTAATGTCTCCTTGAAGTTTCTCCCCATATCTCTGTAGGTTTTGTCTGAATATCCTCTCGCATCCCAAACATCTGCTTACATATTTAACTTAATTGCTACAAAACATAAGTTGGAGTACATTGATTTTGGTTTGATTTGGTTTATAGGGTAGGCAGCAGCTCTAAACTGCTTGCTTATGAGGAACAACAGGGTGTGCATATGTGTGTGCGTATGTCCTTTAATGAAGCAGCATTCCATCAAGAGCTGATTTCTATACTCGGGTTTCTTTCCATGTCCCAATGATACAATGCTTAGGATGGTTACAGACTGTAGATTAACCCTGAATGTGTGTGGGTGAGGGGTTGGCACTCTGTTCAGGGTTCAAGTCCAGGATTCATGCCTGTCCTGTGCATAATGTCCCAGCTTATATACTGCCCACTACAATTTTGAATTGGAAAGTGAGTGAGTAGTACAGATTACACTTAAATTGTTTTAAACAAAATTCTCACACTAAATTAAAAACTGATAACTAGCTTTACTCACATTAAGAGAAACTGCTATTCAGCTGCTCAACTGATAACCCTCTGTCTTCTACTTTAGATTTTTTATAATACTCAAAGCCAGGTATTGATTTTCTGGACCTTAAACAATCAGACATCAACATGTAAAAATGTTTATCTATCTATCTATCTATCTATCTATCTATCTATCTATCTATCTATCTATCTATCTATCTATCTATCTATCTATCATACACTCCTTTCAACTGACATGTCAATTAGCCCCGGTGTCAGTCTAGTCTAATAAGCTCAGATAGACCTGGAAAATTCAATAAAGTAAAATGAAATTAGAGTTTAGCAAGCAACCTTCGGGAATGTGGAGATAGTCCTTATTTTCCGTAACGGAGCCACCGCAGTCTAGGGGAGTCCAATAAATAACTGGATCACATTTCAGCAATTATTATTGTTCTGTACTAAATATAAATATAAGCTTTTGTACATTCTTTAAACATCAGTTGGTTATTGTCAGAGCTTTTATAAAAGATAAGCAAAAAAAGACAAGAAGTACAACAAAGCAAAAAAATACCGAAAATTAGTAGTAATTTGTTTAAAATACAGCATATAAATTATCAAAATGTTGAAATTTTGTTTAATGTAAAAAATAAAAATATTTAATTATTCTGTGAGTCTATGAATAACATTTTTTGTATTCAAATTAAATGATTAATTTGAAACAAATAAAAACATGAGGAGTAGCTTAAAGGGAAACATCACCTCATTATTGGAGAGCTGATACCAGGGTTGTTTGCCATATGTGAAAATTTCCCAAAGAACAACTCCAAAACTCCAAACATCACTCTCAGTAGTGAACTTCCTGTACATGATGCTCTCTGGAGGCATCCAACGAATAGGCAACATAGTACGACCTCCAACCTGGAGAGAAAGCAACCACAGAAAAAAAAGAGTAATTTAGATGTAAAAATGTATATTATTCTATAGAATAACTAACACAACAACAACATTCTCCACCCCACTTGGTCTGCTAGATGGTTTATTATTATTAGGTCACTGTGTACTGGGGACAACAGTATTCCTACACCACTGCACCCACTATCTACATAGGTTCCTTTTGAGCTTTGTGTGAATCCTGTAACACACCCCTTCAAATGAAACATACATACAGCCTTCACACACAGAATGGCCACTCCAGCACATATAGTTAATAGACAGTGCCAGTAACACTGCTGAAATATTTGAATATAAAATGTTGGAGTCTCCAGTTAGTGGTTTTCACCTTTTCCACTATGATTTTTGATCATTGTCTTTATGTGCACTTGAAACAATAAAAGGATAGCTGGTTTTTGCACCTTAAGCTATGTCTGCATCCCTCAGTCACTTCTGGTTTCCAGACAAGGGTTCTAATGTATAGAGCATTACAGGTACAGTTTGCTTAGATAAAATGGGATAGTTGTCCGTGTTTCTAAAGGGAATCTGAGCAGTTTCACTTATTCATTTTAGTCATATGAAATTGGGTCAAAATTATGGGGAGGATCATGTGGAAATGCACTGAGGTCTTGTGCTATGTGATGATGCACCCAACATATCTGAACCACAACAGTCATCACTTTTCATGCTTCTTACCCTGTAATAATCTGTGCTGTAGATATCTCGGGACATGCCAAAATCCCCAATCTTGACCACAAGGCCTTCTCCAACAAGACAGTTTCGAGTAGCCAGATCTCGATGCACAAAGTGAAGTGATGCCAGATAGACCATGCCTGAAGCGATTTGTGCCGCAATCTGCAACATCTGAGGTAGTGTCAGTTGACCAAGCAGTGGGACCTTTCCATCATCTAATATTCGGGCATCAGGGCCATGAGCTCTATTAGTAAGAGTAAAAGAAATAAGTTGTATACATAAATTCTAAATCTTAATTTTAAATTGATCTTAAATACTGTACATTTATATTACAGAAATGCAATGGAATATTTTTTAAAATAATCTAAATGCTAATCACAATTTTTAATTCCACAGAAATCATTTTAAATCTAAATTACCATAATAACAGCAATACGTATTTACATAACCCTAAAAAGACTGAATTTATTTCAGTTTAATTGAACCGCAGTATAAGCAGAGCTACTGTATAAAAAGGTAGCTCTCTGATTAAGCTGTTAATGTGTTAGGCAGTGTGCAGTTAGGATGATAGCATAATCATAATCTTAAACTGCAGCTCAACAAACCATAAGCATTTAAGTTAAATTTAGGTAAATCAACTTTTAATGGTTATCTTTAAACATTTACCCATGGTTCCCATTTAATGTTTTAGTACATAAGGCAGTATATATGTATATTTTAATATACTAACCATAAACATATAAATTAAATTTAGGTAAAGCAGCGTATAATGGTTATCTTTAAACATTCACCTATTGTTCCCATTTACTCTTTTAGTAATTAATGCAGTATATATTAGAACATTAGAAAACTCTAGACGAGAACAGGCCATTCAGCCTAACAAAGCTTGCCAGTCCTATCCACTTATTTCTTCCAAAAAAAACATCAAGTTGAGTTTTGAATGTCCCTAAAGTCTTACTGTCTACAACACTACTTGGTAGCTTATTCCAAGTGTCTATCATTCTTTGTGTAAAGAAAAATTTCCTAATGTTTGTGTGAAATTTACCCTTAACAAGTTTCCAACTGTGTCCCCGTGTTCTTGATGAACTCATTTTAAAATAAAAGTCTCAATCCACTGTACTAATTCCCTTCATAATTTTAAACACTTCACTCATGTCACCTCTTAATCTTCTTTTGCTTAAACTGTAAAGGCTCAGCTCTTTTAATCTTTCCTCATAATTCAACCCCTGTAGACCTGGAATCAGCCTAGTCGCTCTTCTCTGGACCTTTTCTAGTGCTGCTATGTCCTTTTTGTAGCCTGGAGACCAAAACTGCACACAGTACTCCAGATGAGGCCTCACCAGTGCATTATAAAGGTTGAGCATAACCTCCTGTGACTTGTACTCTACACACTGTGCTATATAATCTAACATTCTGTTAGCCTTCTTAATGACTTCTAAACTCTGTCGGGAAGTCGATAGCTTAGAGTCCACTATGACTCCTAAATCCTTCTCATAAGGTGTACTTTCAGTTTTCTGACTGGCCATTGTGTATTTAAACCTAACATTTTTACTTCTTATGTGTAATACTTTACATTCACTGACATTAAATTTCATCTGCCACAAATCTGCCAAAGCTTGTATGCTATCCAAGTCCTTCTGTAATAATATAACGGATTTCAAATTATCTGCTAATCCACCTATCTTGGTATTATCTGCAAACTTAACCAGCTTGTTACTTATATTCCTATCTAAATCATTTATATATATTAAAAAATAGCAGTGGCTCTAGCACTGACCCCGTGGAGCACCACTCTTAACATTGGCCAGTTCTGATGAGGTTCCTCACACCATCACCCTCTGCTTCCTGTGTCTGAACCAATTCTGCACCCATCTAAAAACATCACCCTGAACTCCCACTTCTTTTAATCTGATGCCCAACCTCTCATGTGTTACCTTATCGAATGCTTTCAGAAAGTCAAGATAAATAATATCATAAGCTCCACTTTTATCGTATCCTTTTGTTGTCTCCTCATAGAATTCCAGCATGTTAGTAAAACGCAACCTCCCTCTTCTGAACCCATGCTGACTGTTCAGAATAACTCCTGTCCTTGCCATGTGTTGCTCAATCTTATCCTTAATAATTTTTTCCATTAATTTGCCTGTGATGCATGTTAAGCTTACTGGCCAATAATTACTTGGATCTGCCTTGTCATCTTTTTATATAATGGGATGATATTTGCCGTTTTCCAGTCCTTCTGAATCTCTTCGGTGTGCAGTGACTTTCTTAAAATTTTGTGTCAAGGGTTTATATATGTACTCACTAGCCTCCTTAAGAACTTGAGGGTAAATATTATCTGGTCCTGGTTATTTGTATGATTTCAGCTTATTTAATCTGAGCAGCACTTCTCCCTCTACAATTTCCAAATCCCTCAGTACCTCCTTAGTATTCACGTTTACCTCTGGGAGGTTATCCACTTGCTCACTTGTAAACACCTCAGGAAAATGTAAGTTTAGGGCATCTGCTATTTCATTGTCTGTATCTTTTAATTCCACTGTACCATTTCTGATGCACTTGACCTCCTCTTCCTTATAATATGTATATCATAAAATATTTATGGTTATGCTTTATGCAGAATTTGTTTTGAAGGTTTTCTTTTAGTTTCAAATCATTTTGAGAAAGTTTTATAATTGTCTATACAACACAACAGGAACTCTCATGTTATCACATTCGTCTTCTTGGTTACGTCACATTACTTGATGGTATGGATATAATGGTGGTTTCAGTTTAACCTGGCCCTAGAACCTACTTGTTAAAAATTTTTGTTATGGTTTATTGAACTCCTTTCTACCTTTATCTTGGTTTCTTGTTTTGCCTTCATGTTTTGTTTCCCTGATCATTCTGCCTCTTTTGGTACTAGTTTCTATCCTTAGACATTTCTATGCTCACATGATCATCTCAAGGTTATTTTCCCTTCTAACAATAATCCGTGGACGTGGAGTCTATTGCAGCTGTGTCCTCTCTAAAGTATGCAAAAAATACAGTATCACTAATCAATACATAACGTCCGAGAGTTTTCCCAATTTGAGACTGACTATGGAGTACTTTTTTAGCATGGCAGGAGCAAATGAGAAGTGTTTCATTGATCAAATCATAGTGGGTGGTGAACAACAGAAGATGATATTGGTGGATGTTTAATGCAAGTTTTAATGTAAGCCCATTTAAGACATGTTTGTATTTTGAGCCATCATTTTAGTCCTGTTGCCATGTTGATCATTTAATTGTTTTGCCACACTTGTGTTATCTATGGTATGCCACTTTGATGATTATTATTGTTATTGTTGATGTTGATGCTGGATTATTGTGTTAGTTGTAGCCAATAGTTTTTTCCTCATAATGTTTATGATACGTTGGCACCAATGTTGCTGTTCCTCAAAAACTGCAGAAAACTGGGTACCGTTAAAGGCCATCGGAAGGCTCAGAATTACAGGCACAGCTGTAGCCTAGTGCTCTTGTTTCAAATACAGGAACCCTCTGTTGTTTGCAGCAGTGCTTGGGACAGGTCACCCTGAGATGACGTTTAAAGCTGCTTCACAAAATGAGGTTTACCCAGATTAGAGGTGGAAAGTAATTAACGGGCAAGCACTCAATTCATCTTTATTTTGGTACTTTGAACCCATATATTGGCAGCCAGTGAGGCTATGATGATACACATTTTTTTCAATGCCTTGAAATCAGCCTACCTCACATTTCCTCAAAGGTCAACCGTATGATGCAATATATAGACTTGGGCAGAATATTGGAGTTTAGATTAAACCAAATGCTCCTTTAAACTCCTTCAGTCTCCATGGTCTATTCAGTGGAAATAAAGCATATATGAAATGAATAATAAAGTGTATTCATTTCTTTGGCTATTACTGATGCCTCATACATCCTGCTTCTAAGGCTTAAATATTACATTATTATATTACGGTTGTCATTTTTGTGGAATTTCTGCATTCTCCTCATGTCTGCATGATATTACATGGTAGGAACAACGAAACACAGAATATGGCTGACTTTATGCATAAACCTAGCCTATATATTTTTCACAAAAAAAGATTTGCTGAAGCCTACTAATAAGACATACAGTATCCTTCCATATTTCAAATCCTGCTTTTGTGATAATTGTTTGTCACTACTTGTTACTTTATTTCTTACTATATTTGACTTTTTGGAATTATCTCAAAACATTTTGCCTCTATTCTGACTACAAACCAAATACTGATGATGAAAAATACTGTCTGCTATATTTACTGCAATATAATTATAAAGTAAAGTGCACTTTTATATTTATTGAAAACTGCAACTACAGTTCATAATAGAAACCAATATGATTAGGAAAGGACAAACCACACAGCAATCTAATTTTTTAGTCATAATAGGTAAAAAATGTTTTAGATGTCAATGACCAAACAGTTTATGAAATTATTAAGTAAAGGACAAAGCTCTGTAAACAACATATGGAAGGGTAAATAGCAGGGAACTGCACTGAGTACTTTTAAACTTTCCCGGGAGTCTCTTCTGAAGAGCTCGGTGACAGTCCCACGGGGATGAGAATCCTTTGCTATCCACAGTCCTCTCAGACAAAATGATGGCATCAATTTTTCAGTATTGATTGCTGTAAGGAGCCTCAACAATTGAATACTGTGAATAGTGCTTTCATTTTTGCATATAAATTTTATATTTTAAAAAAGTGCAACATGAATGTAATGAGAAATTTAGCAGATGTAGATTGTTAAAGGGATGCTTAGCCAGGCAGAATATGAAATACAGTAATTAACATTATTCAATTAAAACTCTAAAGATCTGAGAAATTCAAAGAGTAAAGTCATTTCTGGTAATATTCTGAACTTCTGTATATATCTGTAGCAATTTGGATATCCTAATAATTTCCAAATATTCCCATGACTTCAGTCCTGCTGACCTGAACAGGACAATCATGTTAAAAATAGATGAATGCCTGCACAAAAGGGTAAATATTTTTTTTTAAGTGTAAGATTTTTTTTTGACATGTGAGCATTCTTAACCTCATAATAAAATGACTAGGTTACAAAATAGATAGATAGATAGATAGATACTTTATTAATCCTAAGGGGAAATTCACATACTCCAGCAGCAGCATACTGATAAAAACAATATTAAAGAGTGATAAAAATGCAGGTATTACAGACAATAACTTTGTATAATGTTAATAGGCTTTAATTCCACGATATTGTGTACCTTTAAATTTTCTTTTCTTTTTTAAAGAAGCACCTGTGTCTATACACTCTATGATAGATCAGAGTCCATTTTGTGCCTTGTGATCATTTCTTCCAGAATGCATTTTGCTTCCAGGTGATACTCATGATAAAAAGTATATTGATGTTCTTTAGGCATAATTTAATAATGGATTATTTTAAGCATGTATATTAATTGGCACAGTGGTACAATGATTAGTATGAATGCCTCCTGGATTCAGTGACACATTTTTGAGGCCTGTGCCTAGTTTCTTTCTGTATGGAGTTTGCATATTCTCTCCATGTCTGCACTGAATTTTTCCCAGTTGCTCCAGTTAAGTGAGTTATAGAGGGTGGGCCAGTACTTCTCTAGTCAGCTAAAACAGTAAGTGTGTTTCTGTGTGCGTAAGTAGGCCCTCTTATGTGCCAGTGTCCTGTTTTGGGAGAGTTCCTACCTTGTCCCAATCCTGCTAGCAAGGCCCTCTGCTCTCCACAACCATGAATTGAATACATTGGGTTTCAGAATGTTATGTAATGTTGTTAGCTACTGTATAAATTGCCCCCTTATCACAGTGACTGGTAGAAGTGAGCTTGCTCTGCAACTTATCCTATCCACGATGGATTTCTGCTTTTCACTCACTGCTACCAGAACAGATTCTTCCTTTTTTCTCCTTTCTAAGTCAGGTATAATAACTATATAATACACCAGCATCTGACTTAAACATTGCAAGAATACACTGGCAAAATTTTATTAGTAGGAAGATTGAAGTAAAATACAAAATAACTGAAAGAAGACTGACTTTTTTTTTTAAATCATGGTCTTTACTTTATAACTGTTGTTCAGTGACCATAAAAGCTAATCAGAGTTATTCATTACTATTTGGAGATCCTTTTTGTAACTGATACGGCAAGTGATATATTTTGGATTTGCACTTCAATTTCTGCCAAATGTATCTTCAAACCATGTGTAACACAAGAAAAAGCCGGCCATGAACATTTAACCAATGGGCCTTCTATTGATTAGATTTACTGAGCCAATTGACTAATGAGTTCACTCCAGCAGCTCAGTAACATAATCTTTATAGAGCAGAAAATGACAATGAACTCAGGCTGCTTATGTTCTCATTGTATGTTGTTTAAGCATCTGCTTTCACAAGTGAGAGTGGAAAAACTTACATAAAGAACCAGCACAAATCAAGGACAGAAAAGTTATGATGTAAATTTCTCAGTAACTTCTAGAAAATAATAGACAGTGCATATTTTACCCAAGTCCATTAAGTAATTCAGGAAATAAGGAGTTTTGCATTCACTTTTGCAATGTACATTTTTTTGCTTGCTTTCTTTTATTGTTTTTTTCATTAATTAACAAATGTAACAAACTGATACTTACTGCACTCAATATCAGGTATATGCTATGTCTTTGAAATTATATTATTGTTTATTATTATTTAGATTGAGTCCCGGGGTTTTCTTTTTTACTGCCATATCTGCCATTAGTACTATATGACACAATGTGATTTTTTAATTTTTTTTGGTAGTACACGGAGGAATTAAGTTCAAATGAAGAGACCACCTTAGATACACATACATATACTCTCTCTCTCTCTCTCTTTATATATATATATATATATATATATATATATATATATATATATATATATATATATATATATATATATATATATATATATATATATATATATAGGTACACACAGCCATAGCATGAACACAAGACTTTTATCTAACTATTGTGATTGCCATTTTGGATGAGACAGCATCCCACCTATGCACCCTAGCTGGTGCAGGAGCCCTTAATGGAAAGACAAAGCTGGGTTTACCTGACGACCACAGTGAATGCCACTTCCTTGCTAGGATGAGAGGACTGCATGGAAGGACAGCGGGTGGCTACTTCCCCGAATTATGTCTTCCACCTGTGCACACAATATTGGTACTCGCATATAGATACCTGCAGGGCATTTTGGGAGTTGTGGTCCCATGAGACAGCCCTGTCAGGGTTCTTGGGGGGCCAACAGGCACAGCTACAGAAGAACAGTATACCTTCTGCAAGGCAGTGACACCAGAAGTACTCCCGGGTCTGGCATTAATGAAGTCTGTTTTCCAGCACCAGTGGTCAGATTCAGGAGGAGGTAGATGAAACAAGGAGGGAAGGAAGACTATAAGTGTAATATATTCATTTAAAAGAGAAAATGATTAATTTACAGATACAACAGAAATTTAACAAAACACTAAGACTAAAATTATAAACACAGCACGGTCCAGTTTTGCAGATGCAGATGATATTGGTATAGTTTTAAAATGAAATCCTCTGTGAACAGACTCCTGTAAAGTTTTGTCCTATCACAATATTGATGTATATGAAGATCTGTAGAAGTTCAGAAAGCTCCCATAGATGTTTTCAAAGTCAGAAGAATTCACACGAATAAACCAGCACAGGACAAGAACATAATTCCAGAATAAAACCGTAAACTGATGAGTGTAATTGTGCAGTAAAAGTTATTGAAACAAAAAGACACCATTGATTACAATCCTGCTGGCTTCTTATAGTTCAGCCTCATCTTTCACCCAGCACCCCTTGCGGTAACTGCTTAAGCTTCCCTATGGTGCAGTGCTCCTGGGATTGTTGAGAGTTGCAGTCCATTTAAGTAGCAGGGCTACAGATCATCAGTGGCTTTCTGCAATAGGTCATAAAATTCACAAAATTTCTATTTAATTACTAATGACAAACCCGCAAATAAGGTGTATCCATGAATCATAAACCTGCAAGGACTGACCTGTACCTGTATTTACTTCATGGATTACTTATGACACCTAGAATGGAACAAGACAACAACTTTCTCCACGATGATTTTTTTTGTAATTTTTATTTTTAATGGCTAATTTAAGTTATCCTTTGTTCATTCCTTCCATTTATAATTGCTGTAATCCATTGGGTGTTTACACTACTACCACAAACTGATTTTTCATGCACTTCAAATCCCAAGTTTGGAATGCGAATATTACCTGGAATACGCATTAAAACAGTTACAAGTGGCTTATTGAACCATTTGTTAAATGTTTTAGTTACTAGTCACCAGGCACTTATTTTCTATTACTTTTAAGAATGATTAAATAGTGAAATGCAATAGCACTAACCTGAGGAAGCGATTCAAGTCTCCATGCTTCATGTATTCAAAGACCATGACTAATGGTTCGCCGTCTGTGCACACCCCATAAAAGCGTACAATATGCTCGTGTTGTAAGACTGTGAGCAGCTCAGCCTCCCGCTGAAAGTCCTGTCGAGTCGTCCCACTAGCATCCTTGAGGGTCTGATTTATAAGAAACAAGGAAAACAAAACAAAAGTATAAAGAGCATAAATCACTACCATCTACACTCATTGTTAATGAAAAAAAGGTTTATGCTTCTAATTTTGACAATGCCTGATACTGAACTATAAATGAAAACAAACGGATGGCACTCACACCAGCTCATTTACTGTGCACATTTTCTAATCACTTTGTAGCCTCAGACACCTCAGCACATACTGCCACTATGGGAGATATGAGGGAGCAGTGATTCCATGACTCTGCCTCTGTCTCTGTCTCTGTGCTGCACTTTGTGACTTTGTGTGAGTATGGATTTATGGAGTAAATGAACTAACCTAAGAAAAATTTGATTGCATAGTCCAGACTTGCTTGATCTTTGCAGGCAAATGATGGTTACTTCATGGGTATCAAAAATGAAACAAACAAGCATATATGGTATTTTAATAGAGGGAGACGACATTAGTATGAAATAATTGAAAATGTGAACTATGTGATAGACAATCACTATCACAAAGCTGTTTATTCTTTTGCAGACTCACTAAAGAATAGTTTAAGACACAAAACACCATGAGACAGATAAAGTCAGTTTAACTGGACAAGAATCAAAAGTTTAATGCTGGAGGTTCGTGCCAGCTGCAACCTGCTGCATATCACAGAACTTTCCTGTGTTCTTACAGGTTGGCATTTTATCATGTTATATGAATGGGCAAATGCTATAGAATTATGAAAAATAAAGACTGATCAAGTTATTCCTTGTTAAGAGCAAAGAGAAGACTAGGAAGAAACTAAGTACTGCTTAAAGGCATTATTCATCAACAGTTCAATTTGATTGATTTGCTCAATGATAACAGATAAGACTGCATCCCTTTAATGTGGGATGTGACATCCTTCACATTTCCTATAACTCTGTGATGGCCAATGTGATTTACTATGCTCTGGTGTGCTGGGCTGGTGACATCACTGCAAGAGAGATCCACTGAATGAACAAGCTAATTAAAAGGGCAATCTCAGTTATAAGACACATTCTGCATCCCCTGGAGGTAGAAGCAAAGGAGAGAATAAAAGCAAAACTGTGTGCCATTATGAACAATGCTGCACATGTTCTCTATGACACATGAGCACTGAGGACTTTTAGTCAATGAATCACTCAGCAGAATTGTACCAAGAAACATGACTGGGGCTCTTTTATACCAACAGCAATACACCTGCTGTGGCGAGTCGCTGGAGCTATGACCCAGCCGGGACGCCTGGAAGGACCGGAAGGTGGCATGTACATTCTTCGATCCACGAGGGGGCAACCACCCTGGAACAGAGGAGGACCACAGGAGAGGAACAAGAAGGGTTACGCCTATTTTAACCTGTGGCCACCGCCAGGGGGCGCCCCGAGTCTCAGGGGGCCCGGGATGGATTCACTTCTGCCACACCCGGGAAGATGGAGGAAAATCCCTCCAGGGTCGCCCGGAGTGCTTCCAAGTGCTCTTCCGCCACACCAGGAAGTGATGTCAGAGGGAGCACCTGGAGCACATCCGGGTGAAGATAAAAGGGCCCGCCTTCCTACAGTCTGGGAGCTAGAGTCGGGAGTGGTAGCAGGACGAGGCTCCTGTGGAGAGAGGAAAGGCAGTCCAAGGGACAGAGTGAGAGAGGCCCAGTATCAAGGTGATTGGGGCAAGAAGGCCCAGTGGACTGTGTGGGACTGAGTTGTGTATGATGGAGGAAAAAATAAAAGAACTCTTCATAAAGATGCGGTGTCTGTCTGATGGTGTCCGGGCATGTCTCACACTGCATAATGCCTCACTGCGACTGTGACAGCTAAATCAGATTTTTCTTTCTTTTGAAATTTTCTTGCTTCATAGTAATTCATGTGTGGGTTCAGACCAAAGTCTGTGCATATATTTATTTATGTATGCATTTAAAGGGCTTCTTTAAAAGACAAATTTCTCCCTGGAGACAAATAAAGCTTTTATTTATCTATCTATCTATCTATCTATCTATCTATCTATCTATCTATCTATCTATCTATCTATCTATCTATCTATCTATCTATCTATCTATCTATCTATCTATCTATCTATCTATCTGTCCTGTTTGTTCTTAAGGTTTTAGAATCAATTCCATTTATGTTCAGGGCTGAATTTTAAACCATCTTTCTACTTACATAATTATCTGGATTTACCTGGACTTGTGGCAATCAATGTTTGTTATGTGTCCTACTACACTTGCTGAGCAAACAGGCCTAAGCCTACTGTTACTCTATGTTTACCTTTTCTGTAATTTGCTTTCGGATAAAAGCTTCTGCCAAAGAAATAAATGTAAACGTAAATGGACTTTTCAACACATAGATACCAGAACATACATCACAATCTCAAGAATTCAGCCTATCAAAGATCCTAAGGCTTAATAGAACAATAGTGCGGGGATTGAGATTTTCAAAGTTGTGCAATGGTCTGCCTGGTTGTTAGAGATGCCCCATCAGTCACAGCATTTCAATCAAGGATGAAAACTTGTTAATTTAATCCTGGCTGAAGCCACTTATTTGAGGGTCACATTCAAGATGTGTTTGGTAGTAATTTGCAAAAAATAAAAGTGTGAAGACCATTATAAACTGTTACTGTCCCTCATCTATCCTCTTTATCTAATGACTGTGTCACTGCTATATTCCTAAGCTGTTACTCATGCCTACAGAAAGTGAGCCTTGGAATCTAAAGATGAAAGGATGTAACCTTCTTATTTGACCGATCAGCACAAGCATGTTTTTAAGTGTCTACTTGGCCAAGGTCTCCAGAACTGACTCTGACTTTTTTAAACTGACACTTAATTCTTCCAAGTTTATTATTTTTCCAAGAATATTACTGACAGAGTTTTTATTTTCTTCACATCCATTGTCAGCTGGCCATACTGTATCTCTTTAATAATATTAACACATTGACATTAATATTGAATTTTTTCATGTTATTCAAATTGAAATTGCTCTGTTTCATTGTGTGTTTAACCTAGTTTATGTACTCATGCATGTAAATGTTGTATGGATTAGCAATTAGTTGTTGATAAATTGCACTTCTGCTTAATGAAGGTTGCATACAGAAATAAACTGAATAGAGTTTGCCTAATTATGAAACATTTGCACAAGCGCCAGTGATTTTGGGATTGATGGGTTATGTCAGGGAACCAAGAAGTGCCCAGCCAAAAAGATGCAGAAAAAGATAGAAGTTCTAACCATCAGCAGAAATGTTTGTAATGATTCAGAGGTTTTGAAGAGTGTGGGTCTCATTTCTACACTCTTTTTTTGTATCGAGGTGTGCTTTTATTATGAATGTTTATCATTATTTGTATTGTTTTGTGCTGCTATTTTGTTTATCATGGATGTTGCAATTTTCTGTAATTTTGCATGATGACAGCAATTGCAATTTATAACAGCCAGAAGAATCACTGCATGCCGCCGCTGCCATCACTCCAATAGTATTTAAGATGGTGGTATGCTAACCTTGGTGCTAAAGAGAGAGTTAGTGTTATTTTTCAAGGAGAGTTCTGGCTTGTGTTCAGATTCCTTTTATGTTCATGTTTGAATTGTTTGTTAATATTGCTATTTATATTTATTATTTTTTTAGTTTTGTGTATTATTTTATTTTGATCGTCTCTACTAGTTTTGTTATGTTCCTTGTATTTTATAAGTGTTTTCCCAAGAAGCGGGGCCACCTATCAGTCACCATCAAGGGGTTGCCCTCAGCTGTATAAAGGCTGAGAGAAAATACCAACCCTTGTGGTACATTGTATATGCTTGGTGTTGGTGTATTCTCCTTTGATTATTGCTATGTTTGTTTTTGCTGTTTGCTGGATTTTGACCTATTTGGTCTATTTGTGATCTCTTTCTGGATTTGTGCATTTGGTATTTCCTTGCCAATGGATTCCCTATTTTTTAAAGCAACCCCTTCTGTGCATTTTGTGCTCCTTGGAGCTTCTATAAATACAGAGTATTTTTATGTACTAAATCTTTTGTTTTACAAATATTCTTCATTTGCCCTTTTTGGTCACAAGCCAAAGGTTCATAGACGCTTCCTCTTGTGTAGATTTTTGCAACAGTTTTTGGAACTTTAAAGTATATTGGCCAGTTACCCATTCTATGGACCTGCTCCCAGGCTCCATTATAGGTAGCATTTTGGGATTTTCTTTGGAGGAACTCCTCAGTACATGATAGTTATGACCTTGCATGTGTATTTCAATTATAACTTTTCATTTGCATTTTGGGTATTGGTGCTTTTGGTTTGTTTTTAGGCTGTGATTTCAGTATGTTTCCTTGACGATTTATAAAAAAAAGAACAGACATGTGAAGTTAAAAATGAAGGACAGAATAAGAAATGGGACAATCGGAGGTTACAACAAAAGTGGGAGAGGTATCATAAAAATACAGGAAAGTAGGTTAAGGTGGTATGGACATGTGACGAGGAGAGGCAATGAATATGTAGTTAAAATAGTGATGGGAATGGAAATACAGGGGAAGAGAAAATGAAGGACGTCAAAGTGGAGGTGAATGGATGAACCAAAAGAAGATCTGAAGGAAAAGGGTTTCACAGTGAAAGAGGTGCAGGACTGAGCTGTTTCAAGAATGTCGACAAGGCATATCAACCCCACATGGAAATGGCAGAAGATATAGAAGAAGCAGAAGAAGATCTCCTAGTACTTTATTCTTTTGTCAAGTCTTACTGTTGCAGAACAGTTTATTGATGCTGAATATAAATGACTTTAGTGTTACTTGGCTGTTCAAGGTGTTTTTAACTAAATTATTATTTGAGTTATATATCTACTTGTTTTCTTTATTTATTAACACTAGACCATAGTGTGGCCTGGTTTATAGGTACTTAATGTTACTGCCTCACAGCTTCATATTGAATTAGCTCGTTCTACTAGTGTGTTAATTGCTTTTCCTCTAGTCAATCAATTTTCCTCCCATTTTTGAGATTAGCATTTAAAATGTGACTGTGTATATTTTATCCCTAATGTTTTCTTAAATTATTTTTGCTTTTCTTACTCCAAATAGGGTGTTTTGGATCACAAAACCAACTTCTGGTATTATTTCTTTCAATTTTATTTGTTTTGGAGTGCTACAATACTTTCATTTCAAGTTCATAAACATCACTATTTTGTGCCATATTGCTTAGCAGTTTCTATGGTGTCATTATGGAGTGACCTCTGAGGTTATGTTACATGTGATATCACAAGTCATCAGGTATTAAGGTCACAACATGGGACTTCAGAACGTCCAAGTTTCTGGATATGATCTACAAAACAAATTGAGTTTGGGTAACCTGTTGTTTGTGTACAACTAGGTTCAGTTATTTTGTCTTTAGGATTTCATTTTGACATTACTACTAGGCTTCTTTGACTTTTAGGCAGATACCTTTGGCTGTACGTTTCAACTCCCACTTATCTCTTGGTTTCTTATTTTCTACCTGTGTGGGATATTTTTCCTCACAAGTGGCACAACACACATAGCCCAAAGATATATCTGTTAGTTTGGACTGATAGCTCTTAATTGACCCTGCAGAGAAAAGTATTTGTGTGTTTGTGAAAGTGACCTGTCATGAACTGGCAGCCCTTCCAGGCCTGACTTCTTGAAATTTCTGCAGCCAGGAAAGTCTCCAGCTCCTCCTGGTTCTGACGTAGCTAATGAAAGGTCAGGAAATGGACAGATGAGCAGATGATTTCAATGTGACCTCCCAACACTTGCATATTCTGTGACCAGTTTAAACTTAATTTATACCTAACCGCCATGTCTCTTCAGATTTGGGATGAAAAAAGTCTATGAATAAAGCCAATGCAGAAGAAGAAAACATGCAAACTCCACACAGAAGTGAATCTGGTGATGAAACTGGAGGACCAGTGTGATGGTGCGGGTCCTGCTCGATGCCCCCGCTTCCAGATTTGGGAGCCTTCAAACCCAACATCGTTGATAATGTAACCGGATGAAATGGCAGATGGGGACAAATCAAACTGTGCAAGGGGAGGTGGAAAAGGTGCAAGTGCTTTTATTCAATAAAAATCAATAAAAAACAGTGTCCCACTAAAGTGCAGTGCTCAAAAACGTCTACTCACTTCCCAAATGCTGCACTCTCACTCTCTAAGCCTCTCGTTCCTTTTTCTTCCTTTTGTTTTCTCTCTGTGCTGGCCTGTACTTATACAGCTCCGTGGGCTCAGCGGTTCAATCATGCACCACAGGAAGCAATTGAGAACGATCGTCCCCTCGTCCCTCATGTGCAGGTGTGTCTCTCCCCAATTACCTCATCAACTCCCCACGGCTGCATGAGCATGCCCACAGAGACTGACACGGCCAAATGGATTATTTAAACAACTGGTCATTCGTTCAGAGCTGCGGACCCGCTATACCACATTCCTCCCCCCTTTAGAAAACCAGTTGCATGGGAAGGCTCCATGCCTTAACCAACCCAGTGCAACTGGCAGCCCAGGTCTGCAGCCTGGCCCTGACACTGCACTAAAACCAACAACCACATTAAAACCAACCCATGCCCCCCTTGTTAAAACAGGACATTAAAAGAATAAGAACTTTTAAAATGGCAATAAAACCAATCAATAAATAAATGTCCACTAAAAAGCTCAGTTCTTTAAAATGTCCTCCTCCAGCTAGATTCCATGGGTTCTTTTCTACAAAGTCCGGCACCAGTGCAACTTGCTGATCCATCTCCCCAGCTCATCCCACTGCTGCCACCATTTGTGACGATGCCGTTCCTGCTCCATGGTCCCCCTTCCAGATTCAGGAGCCCTCAAACCCAACACTGTCAGTAACGTAACCGGATGAACTGGTAATTGGGGACAAATCAAACTAAGCAAGGGGATGGTGGAAAAGGTGCAAGTGCCTTTATTCAATAAAAATCAAACAAAACAGTGTCCAACTAAAATGCAGTGCTCAAAGCCCACTCTCTTTCCTAATGCTGCAGTCTCGCTTTCCAACCCTTTCTATCCTTTCTCTTCCTTTCATTTTTTCTCTGTGCTGGCCCATACTTATACAGCTCCATGGGCACAGCAGCAAGCCAATGAAACAATTGAGAATGATCACCCCAATTACCTCATCAACTCCCCACGGAGACTGACAAGGCCAGATAGATTATTTAAAAAACCTGGCATTCGTTCAGAACCGCGGACTTGCTATACCACAACCAGAAGCTATTAAACAGTTGTGCTAACCAAAACCAGCCAAAACCCAAATCTGCTTAATGTAAAGTGCCAAGGTGAGTTTCTGGTAATGAAAACTTACTTTTTTTTACATATGAATAGATAAGAATAGACACAAGCTTAATCTAAGTATTAAAAAGTTGTCAAAACAGACTGACAAAGTGAATAGGCAATAAATGAAAAGCTTTCAAATAAAACTCCCACACAGACAAGATTTGAGCAGCCAAGAATAATTATTTTTTTCAGTATTTTTTCAGATTCTTCTGGTATTATCCTGATTTAACCTAGAGATCTCTTTATCTTTCAAATGACTGCCATTGTAATAGAAACAGATGTTATGATGGCATTTAAAATTTTCCATATTTTAAAATAACATAAACAATAAATCCGTTCACTAACAATTACGGTATTTTCTTTTGACTGCTGCTGAGGACAATATGACAGGGTCTAAGAGGATTCAGCATCGTGACTTGCTTACCTTAACAGCCACCAGCATCTTTTCTTGCTTTGGAGAGAGGTTAAAACATTCTGCCAGGTACACTTTTCCAAATGCTCCTTCTCCTAGCTCCCATTTCAAGACTATGTCCCGCCATTTGATGTGTTGTACACCTACAAGAAGACAGGTGGCTTTGAAGTTGAGATAAAAGTGTCAATAATAATAATAATAACAATAATATTGTTCCTATTTGTAATTAATAAAAAAGTTACTTTAGTTCCATGCAGGAAACTAGTAACTCATCAATGGTTTGTTTCTGTCTTGCATTCAGTGTTGTTGGGACTGGCACCAGCTACATGCCTGAATTGCATAAATTGGTTAGAAAATGGATGGAAAGATGGGTAAACTTAATCAGATAATAGAATGCTGAAAAACTCCTCAATGTAATTACACTACAGTTTAGTGCATTCGCATACTGTGTACCAGTCACATTACGGACATTAGCTTCTGGGCCCATATACACAATATTGCATAAGGAAACACAATTTAATTTTGTATGAAAGCTTTTATGAGAATAGCCAGATACTGCCATCCTTATTCTAACCCTCCTGACCCAAAAGTCTCAAAAAAACTTATAACACAAGGATCTTAACAGGATACCAGTCCATTGCATGGCACACCAGTGTCAAGTCAGTCTAGTTCACACATCTCTGGCATTTTGGAAACAAACCAGATTAACCAGAGATTGAGCCACAGAGACACACATTATGTCAGGATTTGGCCCGTGTTGTTTGGAGCTGTGAGAGGAGAGTGACAGAGGTTAGGAGCATGTGCTGATACAGCACATTGCTGCACCCACCACATGACAAATCAACTCAAGATCCCAGGTTACGACCCGAGTGCAGCCATGTGGCGGGTGACACCTCAGCACCACACCAGTTCAGATGGAATGAAACCAGTGTGAGGTTTTTTATGGTGTCTGGAATGCTAATTCTGGTTTTTCCCTGCAGGTTGGAGAGCCTACATGCAGAGCTGGATGTAGATTAACGTCATACCCAGGACAGAGCAATTGAAGTTTAAGGGCCTTGCTCAAGAACCCAACAAAGCAGAGTCACTTTTGGCATTTACAGAATTGCCAGTGCTAATTTCTAGCCTCAGAACCACCACCCCGCCCTGGAACTGTGAGGCAGTAGGTTTAACCAAATGTCCACCATGGATTGTTAATTATACAGAATATGTGCATATTACATAATTTGAATGATTTTGTTAAAAATCTGGTGTTGCAATATGTGCTTGGAGACTAATGCAATTGGTGTGGAACAAATGTGATTTTTCTTTTATTGCTTACATTCTACAAACTAGTGAATAGAAGGTACAGGCTTTGAAATGTATACTATTCATATTTTTTTTCTTTTTGATCTAGTTAATTCCACTCAAGGGCGGCGTGGTGGCACAGTGGGCACCACTGGTGCCTCGCAGTTAGGAGACCCGGGTTCACTTCCCTGGGTTCTCCCTGCGTGGAGTTTGCATGTTCTCCTTGTGTCTGCGTGAGTTTCCTCCGGGTACTCTGGTCTCCTCCCACAGTCCATAGACATGCAGGTTAGGTGCATTGGTGATTCTAAATTGTGCTTGGTGTGTGTGTGTGTGTGTGTGTGTGGGCACCCTGCAGTGGGCTGGCTTCCTGCCTGGGGTGTGTTTACTGCCTTGCACCTGGTGTTGGCTGGGATTGGCTCCAGCAGACCCCCATGACCCTGTCGTTAGGATATAGCGGGTTGGATAATGGATGGATGGATAATTCCACTCAAGCTTTTTTTTTTACTTTATGGTCAAGCAGTTATTATATTTTTACTACAAAATGCTGTGCTACCTGTTTAAGACGGGTTGAAATTTAATGTAGACCTCAGCTTTAACATTTGCAATGCACTATGCAATGCATATGTCTCCATTTTATGTCATTTGGTGTGGGATTCATAAACACAATGTTAATGTCCGTAAGGTGCCATTTATTGCAATGCATTTTATTACAAAAAATGCTTGTCAGCCACATTTTGGAGTGACTGAGACATAGCAGCTGGACAGACACACAGACACTTATCCTTTTATTAAGGTGGATTTGTGTCACCTTTCCTTTGGATCACAAAAGGCAAAGTTTTGGCTGGCTCACTGCATGATGTTTTTAAAACATACTGTAAGTCACATAAATCTTACAATTCTTTTTTGGGGAGACAGTAATTTTTAAACTGTAATTCCATATACTACGACCTAGCTTACTCTTTATGAATACGTTCATGACACAGTTGTCCAAATTCCTGACTGAAATACAAGACCATTTCTAAGGTGCAGTGGTATTGTTTGTTGCCATTGTAGTCTTTATTATCATTTATTAGAGGAATAACGGCACGAGGAGCACCAAATTCCCCTGACATGGCACCATGTTTGTGAAAGCAATGTCAAATATGATTATACCAGTCAAGCTCCATTAAACGTGGATTTTTAAGTCTCAAAAGTAAAATGTGGTACTGCTAATAAAACATGGTCATACACATGTCCTTGTCCTTGAAGATGCCACTAAAGTACTGGGGGTTCTCAATGAAACTAGAGAGTCCTCCTTCTAGTACACCCTCTTCTGACGTTGGATTGCTGGCTCCAAATTTCATGAAATTGAGGGAAACAGAGAAATCCTCTTCAGTGCCAAGAACAGCGGCTCCTGCAAAGGCATAAAAGAAGAGTTGTAAGTAGCTGAGCAACACTTAGCAAATAATTTAAAAGGAATTAAATCAAGATGGTCACACTTCTTGACATACAGTATGGGACAAGCTCCTCCTGGTCATGACTAGCGACGGTGTTAGGTTTAAGAGGCTCCTAAAACAAGAGTGGGAGCATGGAGCTGAGCCACACCATCACAGGACTCATCATAACACTGGTGCAAGGCACCCGAACATTTTTATACCTTTTATTTGTATAAAAATATACACTTTTTGCAACTTAGTTTCTCACAGTTTCCAGCTAGAACTCCTATATACTCTTTGTTACTTACACAAACATATACTGTATAGGCTACGTCCATGTCCCGTAGCTTCATATCTTTAAAGTGGGTGACTGCATAGCTTTCTCTCAAACATTATCCATTACTTTAAAATGAATTCATACATCTGTTAGAACATATGAGAATATAAATGCACAGTTTTAAAATGGGCTGGGAGTTCCAGCAGTCAGAATTTTATTATCTGACTAGAACACCAAAAGTGTAAAATATTTTACTTTCTTCTGTTAGAATGAAAGAAACAGGGCTAAGAGAATAGACCATACCTAGGCTGCCAAGAAGTTAAAATTAAATAAAATATTTTAGAAGTATGATTTAAGTAGCTGTGTTATCTGGCTTCACCTGTAAAATTTACTAAGACAATGGTGACATATAAACTTTTAATAGGCCCTAGTAACTTTTTAAAAGGCAGTAATTTGATGTTCAATATAGACATTTAACATTCATGGATGGGACGCTATAAGAATTATATTAGAGTCATAACCAATTGTGGAGGACAGCCGAAGCCTTTGCCCGGCCGGGACGCCTCCACACTAGGACTGGGGGAGCAGGTGTGGCCAGAACGTTACCTCCCTGGGAATGATAGATGGCAGCCCCCCTGGATTGCAGCGGTGCCTTGGACTCCTGCAGGGCTTCATGGGAGTGCCCTGTTGGAATCCGTGGGTGCTGCCAGGAAGTGCTGCCGGTGAGATAGGAGGTGCTGAGCCTTGGAGAGCAGCTCTACCACCACACCCAGAAGTGCTGACAGAAGTAGGTCAACGAGCACTTCTGGGTGACCTATATAAGGGGCAGTATTCCAGGAGCCAGAGTCAGGTGGAGGAGGATGACGCTTGTGGAGGAGGAGGAGGAGGAGGAGGAGAAGAAAAGAAAAGGACGAGAGATAAAGAGAAAATAAGAAAGCAAAAATAAAGAATAAAGAAGGTGTGTGTTTGGGCTGTTGGGGACACTGTAAATAAAATTCAGGTGCGCTTTTTAGACTTGTGCCTCTAGCATCTATTTGAGTCGGGTTAGCACGTTATAGCGCCATGTATCTTATACACAATGTATGATCTATAATTAAACCTATAATTGTACAGTACTTTTTGAACCAAGGCTCATATCTGTACTGATATATGCTTTGAGGTTTATTTAGTAACAACAGCCTTGTGAGTTTCAAGATGTTTATGTATATTTAGCAACTGCAACTCTGTGTATATGCAGCAATCTCAACTCTGTTACTCTTAGGATTTGTTTTTGTACATATTTAGTCACAGATATTTTAAATTGATTTCATCTGATATTGTCTGTATATCTAGTATGAGCCTTCCTGTTTTATTAGAATAGTTTTGGGATAATTTGGACAAATCAGATAAGCAATAAAATGTACTTGAGGGCAATGTTTGTTGTAACTGATTTTGAGTTTGAACAAGATCAATAGGTTTGTAAACTTCAAAATGACCACCACATAAAGCTCCTGGGAAGGTCAATCTTTTAACTGGCTTACTATTTGCTCCACATTTTACAAAAATATACGCATTTTTGTAAAGTTTAAATATACTTGGTAGCAATTCACAAGCAATAGCCAGGTTGAGCAATGCTACATATCATTCATATACATTACAATATATCATCGGAAATGGTTGCCATTTGTGTTATATCATAAAACTTAAAACCACTCCCTTTGACTCACTACAAATTAGCTAATTTGAAGTCATATTCCAAATCTAATACATCTGCCCTGTCTAACATACTTTTATCTGCCCTCATGTTTATTATATGGTGTGGAACTGATATAATATTAATCAAAATGAATTCCATTTTAATTGATCAAAACCAATATACAATTTGAAACAGGCATGTTGTATGGAAACAACTGATTTTTAGCAGAACTTTCTTCCCTCAATCTAGTTCACAGCTCTGTCTGCATGGCTTGTCTTTTTCCTGTCTAAGACCTCCAGTTCTTTACTCATCAGTCAATCCTACTTCTTAGTGATGGTCTTCATTTACACCATTCATCGGTTCTGCTTAAGACCTTCATTTGCATTTCAAGTGAGACACAAAAATAACCGGATTGGTAAAAAAAAAAAAACAATTATTGATGAATTAGAGCATTCTAAACATTGTCACCTTCTCTATACTCCCCCTCCTGATCTCTACAGTGCTCCATACGTATCTTCCATTGATTGTAGACAGTGCTTGCTGTTTTTGTCATCACTTCATCCATTGAAGAAAAATGTGTTCCCTTTAGGTCACTTTTGATTTTCAGGAACAAGTAGAAATCACAGGGAACTAAATCAGGCGAATAGGGAGGATGATTGAGCTCAGGAATGTTTTTGTCAGTCAAAAACTGCTTTACAGAAAAAGAGAAAATTCGCGAGAAATTTGACGATGATTCGCTGTTTGATTTTTTTTCTACCCGTCATTATAGCGGCAACTCGTGTAGCGATTGTTGTGCAAATACTGACTGGGCTATTCACAGGATATACCTAGCCGGTCAGTGGTTTGAGAGGGCGTGTAGGAGGGGATATAGTTCTATGATTCATGTCCTCCAGACAGTTTTCCAGGAAAGTCCCAAACCCAGTCCAGTTATTTTTGTGTCTCACCTCGTACACCGGCACACTGCAAACAGGCTGCTGAGTGCCTGCTACTCTTTGTCTTGGGCTTCTGTCAGTGCTGCGCGGCACATTACAACAGTGTATTCCGTACAATATTATTATCGGCAAATAAAAAATATAGATTGGCTAATTTTCTTTTTTCTTTAACATAAACCAAATTCCAATTAAATCAGTCAAAGCATTTTTGGGATATTTAGTTTTCTTGCTACAGAAGTACTCCCAGAAATTGATGTATTGAAATGAGTATGTCTACTGCCCTAAGTGTACCATCTTGTCCAATTTCAGCTTTTTAACTAAATGGGAATATGTGTTATTGTTGAGTGAGTGAGTCAGTTAACTTTGCATTTACTTATATACTAGTGGTTCTCAAACTGTGGGGCAGGCCCCCCTAGGGGGGCACGAAGATATGAAAAAAAGAAAACAAGAATCAAGAATATGAAAAGTACATCTATTGAAACAAATTAAGGTAAACTACATTCTGATACTAGAAAAATAAATATAAAGTTAGATAAATGTCGAGAAAAGTTAAGTAGGTATAATAAAATATGCATCTATGATATATCATTAATTAAAAAAGAACAAATTGGCATTAGTGGGCTACTTTCAAACAAACGTTAGGGGGGCGCGATTAAAACTGTTATGAAAACTCAGGTCGCAAATGCTTAAAGGTTGAGAAACGCTGATATATACAGTCATACATGAGTACCTGGTGGACAGTTAAGCACTCAGATAATAGGAATTCTCCACCAATCCAGGGGGTAATGCTGTATGATAACGTTCTCTCTTTTACTCCCACTCCAGACTGGAAGACTGACAGGGCTCCACTAATGATGTCACTTCCATTGTCCGTCCACATCGACCTTCCTCTTCCTGCCTGGCAGCCATATGACCAAAAGAATCACTATCTTTAGCAGTCTGACTAAAGAAAACTGGAAGACTCTTCACATGCATTTTCTTTCACTCCTTTTGCGTACATTTAACAGACGGAGTTGGCCTACAAGGTGCCCTAAATCATTTTCTTTGTCCTGTGTCTTTATTGATAAATATATTTATATAATATGTAATGGTCATCGTTTGAAAATTATAATTTTTGAGAAATGTCAATAGATGTGTGATGCTGCACACAATACAGAAATGGGGCTGCAGCCTGTATAAAACAGGATCCAGTGCCGTTTCAAAGTAGACACATTTCGAGACTGTAGGGCCTTTCTCATAAGCTATTGACTCTCCCATTCTTACTGTACAATTGTGATTTCTCTTTACAAGCCCAAAAATCTTCTTCCAATAAGATATTTAGTAGAGTAAATTTTACAACAGTCTTAATTTTCTACAATTTGTGTACCCCATTGGCATAATCAAATTACTTTCCCATAATATTATTCATCTCTTTCCTCCAGTTGACTGAAGTATAATATCTACATTCAAGGCAATCTACATGTTATGCTGCTGCATTATGGGAATGTTACACATAAAGCAAGTATAAGTCAATGTGCTTATAGTAATTGCAGTTCTCTTTTACCAGGGAAATAATGTTAGTTGCTGGGATCTAGCATTTTATATAAGAAATCCAAGTTGCATTTAATATTTGAAAAAATGTTTTAAGACATACAACTGCCGTGCTATTTAGAATTGTTTCCTGCATTGCACTTGATGCTGTTGGGATTGCCACTGGCTTTCTGCAACATAGAACTGAATTTTGATTTGAAATTTTTAGTATGTGTTTTAAATGGATTGATGAATGAATAAATGAACACCACATTTCAGTTAACTGAGCCACAGGTCCATTCCGGAGTGTGGTTATTTACAGTTAATTCAGAAAATATTTACACATCTTCACTATCTGCACACTTTATTGTGTAGTACATTTTGCTGTACGTGTTATTGTGCTGCAGATTTAATATTAAATGGAATAGATATGCCATTTTGCCCATCAATCTACACTCAAAAACTCATAATCACAAAGTAAAAACATGTTTTCAGAACGGTTTACAAATTTCTTAAAATCAAATAATGAAGTCTTTCAATTTTATTTTCCTGAGAAATGCTGTTTTGTGGAATTTTAGATAAATTATTTTGTGTCCCTTGGTATGTACAGTATTTTGGGAGATGCTGCAAGAATAAGGGATTACAGGGCCAGTCTTATGTGCAATTTGTTTCCCAATATAAATGTAGTTAGAACTGTGGCTGGATACTGGGAATTGACTTTAACCAGTAAGCTTTAAGTTATCCTCTAAAATAGGAACCACAAGAAGAGTCACTCAAAATCCCCACGTGGAAGAAACCTTCCTTCATCATTAATGAAAATGCATCCAAATATCTTCAAGGGTGGATGAAGAAAAATCTGCCATTCTTAAAATTTCTAAAGTAAGCAGATTTTTTTTGACGTCATTAAAGGGTGTGCCGTTTTATGCCTTTGCTAGCCCACTTTACAATATAATCTTTAAGATGATTGGTTGAATATAAATGATTTTCCTAGAAAGACAATTTTGATGCATTTTATAGTATTAACAGAAGCCCAATAAAATCAGATTGAGTTATGAATTGAGGAATACAGTGGAATAATCAGAAAGAAAAAAATCAGCATTCTGTGGGTCTTCACACATAACTATGATCCAAAGTATTCCAGCAAATTTACAAAAGAATTGATTTAGAGTAAAAATACAGTGCTTAGAGTCTCATCTGTTACACGAGATTGACACCTAAGACAGTGTTCCATTGGCAGCGGTATTTATCTCCTTCAATATTTGAGATAATTGTAAGTGGAACTGTCCCCAGAGAAAGTAAAAAAAAAAATACTTAAAGATCCATCAAGGTTCACGGTCAAGCTCACAGTACAGACTGCTATAGACTGAGGTTGAGGAGACAAATGAAGAAGTGCCCGGTGTGGCCCCCAGTGATTGTCAGAATGAGGTTGACAGTGAAAATATGCAGCTTCAGAGAGGCAAGCCAAACTAGAAGGAGCCTAGGAATCATCACATATCTCCGCTGTACTTCATCAACCTTGACACCATCTGGTTACGTAACACCATCAGGGCACAGTTGAGAAGATGGCTTAGGCAAAGGTTACCAAGCTGAAGTCACTGATGATCAAATTCAGGGTGGATATAAAAAATAGAATAGACAAACTGAGCCAGGACAGGAGGGATCTGGAGGTACACCCAAGGAATAATTTTAATGTTAACTTGAAAGAAAAGTAGCAAAATAGATGGAAGCATAGAGAGGAAAAAAAAAGAGAAAACCTGAAAATAAAATAAAAATATTTGGGGCTCACTTTGAAGAAGTTAAGCACGTACTCACAAAAAACATCGAGGATGCATGATGTCTGCAGCCAATAAAAGAAAATACAGCATTTTGCCCACAGCAAAGTTACAAATTTCAACCCAACAGGAATATATGAAGACCAGTAGCAGACAACACCTACAAGACAGCCAGTTACACATACTGAATATGGTTAGTGCTTTGAAATTATTTTTCCTTTATAGAATAATTAAAGTTTTTACACAAATGCATGTGATTAAAAACTCACAATCTAAATTCATATTAAGTAGACATTGAAAACCTATCCAATTAGAATAAAAAACTTACCGCTAATATCGAAATTAAGATATCGCAAAGTTCATAAAGGTAAAAATGCTGTATTAAAATATAATCTTTTTGTACTTGTTTCTACAAATACTGAATAACAGGTATATGTAAGTTTAATTCATGTTTCAGGTTACAAATGAATGTAATAAATAAAAATAAAATCATGCTAGTCTAATTTTTTCCATGTAAACTCAAAAATCAATATCCAGAGTGTATGTAGTTTTCAGGAAGGCTGCTGACATCACCATTAATGACCACAGCAGAGGAAAATTACTAGGGTAATGCAAAACAAAGTACAGAGGCAAATTTGCAATCAGGCCCACTTAGTGTTTTTGAGTCAAAGCCAATGGAAAAAAGAAACACACAACACAGCCACAACAGCTGCTTTAAATGCTTCTGCCTGAGCTGCACTAGGGAATCAGCTTCTCTGACACCATTCTTGATGCTTTTAAATGTTTAATTAAAGCTGCTAAACAATTCTAGCATGGTTTCCCACAGAAAACATATTTACAGGTCACATCAACCGCATTCATTATGCTCTCTTGCACAAGCAGTAACTTCATTCATTAGAACAGCTAGTTCATCCACTTTATCTATCTATCTATCTATCTATCTATCTATCTATCTATCTATCTATCTATCTATCTATCTATCTATCTATCTATCTATCTATCTATCTATCTATCTATCTATCTATCTAAAATGTCATTTACAAATACTTGCACCCATCTGATTAACTACATTATTGTATATTTTCGAAGTGGGCATTATAAGTTGTTCATCTAAAATAAAAAGGTCATGTATCATCTAATCTCCTGTGTGGAAAAAGTAATTGTCCCCCTTAGACTCCATAACTGGTTTCACCACCTCCTGAAGCAGTAAACATACTTCCTATAGTTATCGAATTGTGTTCTTGAAGCCCGTTGGAGAAATTATGGTCCACTCCTTCTTCAGGAGTTGCTTCAGTTCAATGATCTTTAGGATTTTGGGTAGGAACTGTGTGCTTCAAGTGCTGTCATATGATATTAAATTGTTTTAAATTTGACTAGGTCATTTCAAAACATGGTTCTTTTTTCATCCATTCTGATGACTTAGCCACATTTCAATTTTTGGTTTGTGGTTGCATAAACTGACATCTACCTGAACAACTCACTAATATACAATAAAATTCATGCTTTGTTAAATGGTGGCAAGTCCTGAGGCAACACTTTTTCTCAAATCTTGTCACTTTCTTTTTTGACTTTTGGTATGAGGCTCCTACTACAAATACTGTACTACTGCAACAAAGTCACCTAAAGAAGTTCCACTTTGGACACATTTGGAAACATCCATCCATTATCCAACTCGCTATATCCTAACTATAGGGTCATGGGTGACTGCTGGAGCAATCCCAGCCAACACAGGGCACAAGGCAGGAAACAAACCCCGGGCAGGCCGCCAGCCCAACGCAGTATTTGGAAACATTGTTCCAGAATTCTTCACAATCAAGTGCATTTTGGTAAACTTCACATGATCACTAATGTTAAATACTATTAAACTGTGGTTTCTGCTTTATTACTCTGCTTTGGATCCCTAAGAGTGAAGTGTTTTTCTCATGAAGGAGACACAAAGACTAACCCATGGCAGGAGAAACCTGGGATTTTTAAGCCTTTACGCCTTGATCTTTCAGAAATTTTGATGAGCACTCTTTGAAGGTTTGACTTGTTTCCCTGATCAACGTTTTGACAGTGCAGATGCGACCATATTAGTATTCACACAGTTGACTCCTATCATCCTTTTAATTTGAGTGAGTTTACTCATTTTTGTTCAATTACTTCTTTCACACTGACTTGTTCCATACAGTAATTCATAAACAGATATACAACACTATTTTGATCCCCTAGACAAAATTCGAGCTCTCCCATGGCAACAGAGAACACAAACTCATAGTGCAAAACCATAAAACCAAGTGCCAATACAAGTGTAAAACCCAGAACTGTACACAAAATATACAAATGTACACTAAATTACCTTTCTTTATTACAGTTTATTACCATGCACTCCAAACAGATGAAAGAATTGCCAAAATTTTCTTCATTTAATTCTACAGACTCTTTACTACATACCACAACATATAGCCCACTTTAAAATCTAGCCAAATTTGGAATGAGAAATATACACTAAAAACCTGGACATTGACACAAATAAATGAACATACACTAGCTTGGTCTGCAATATAAATGATATCCTGCAGTACTTCTTTATATTACCTGCTTTGTACACCAGTAAATACGCTTTTTTGGCACTTTCAGCTCAGGGTGCCATGTGCTAAGAATGTAGTAACTATTCTTCTAGGACTACTTCTTCCTTGTAACATTTTTCTTTGGTTTAAAGTTTACCGGTTTCACAATCAGCCCCCCACAACATCAACAAAGAAAACTTTTTGTACTTTATAATAACATTAGACTTAGTGTTTTTTCCGTTATGTCTTCCATTGATTTTCTATCAACAAACTGTATTTTTTTTACTTGTTCAACTTTAATTTTGTCAATTCCAAAATAATCTGGTATATTAGATTTGCTCATGGTAAAACTGGCATTAGTGTGAATAGAGCAGCAGTTTACACTAAAGGTTAATTAAATCTTTATATGTTATATTTTAAAATTGCAATTAGTTCATATGAGAATTTTCTCAGGTCACCTTCGCACTTTCCAGACTTACTCTATCTCCTATTTTTCACATGGAGTTCATTGATTAGTTTACTGCATAATTTATCTTGTAAGAATTGGGTTTGTGGAAATACAAAACACTTAATCAGCATCAAGTGCAGGGCAGAAGCCTGAATTGAATACAAGTCCCTTTCACACTCACTCTTACCCATGAAGGACCGATTTAGATTAGCTGAGGAAGGAAAAATCGGTGACATTGGGAGAATACCAGTGTATATGGAAGTCAGGGAATGAACCCAGATTGATGTATTTGTGAAGCCACAGACATAACTGCGGCATCAACACATAAATATGCTATATTTTTAGTTTATTCACGTAAATGATAGTCAGGGATCAGGCCCACACTTGTACAATGCTGTAACTTACGGTGAATTCCCAGTTTTGACTGCTGTCGGCACTTGTTGATTACAAATAGCATCACTATGAGAAAGATGCATGCAAACACAGCCAGCCCAGCAGCAACGGATACCTGCAAAAAGAGAAAAGAGTCATAAGAAAAAAATCTCATAAAAAATCAGAAAGACACAAGCAAAACATGAGTCTGAGAAGGACAAATACAGCAAAACCATCTAAATAAATGTCATTAGGTCACCCATTACCATACAAATCTTTACGAATTTCAGGAGATATTTATGGTATTAGGCTGAACCTTACTTGATAACAGTGCCATTGTTTCAAAAAATGTGTTTGCCGTTTTAATAAAATTAATAAGGAGCAAGCTAAGAGCACGGGAGGGTGTGATTTATATTAATGCTACTAACCTTTTACATCTTTGAAATTCCCCGGCAAGCAATATCGTCTATTGTTTGCAAAGTAATTACAAGTACTCTGTGAAAGAGACTCTCCTAATGGTCTCTGGAGGAGCAGCAGGGAAAGAACTTTCATTAGTTACCGGATACAACCTAGCTACACAGAAGAAAGTTGTAGGATTCAGAGTATTTGTGTTATTTTCCTAGTTGTATAGCAAAATAGGATAAAAGTTAATCCTTGGAAACAAATGCCAGTTTCACAAAAAAAATAGACCTACTTGTAAGTTCAAGTGTTTAACATATATCTTATTCAAACATACACTGGGCATTTATTATCATTTCTGTAGTCTGCAGATCTAAACCTAACAAGCATTTGTGAGAGTTCTTGGAGCTTTCAAATCTGAGGGTGAGGCTAATTTAGCGATTATTGATGTAGGAGGTGAAATTTGTGCATTTCTGTAAGAATCGTATAAATGAAGCACCTACTGTACATTATCGTATTATTATTCGACTGATTGAATGTGAATGTTTCCTCAATGTTCCTTCAGAACTACAAATTGTGATTGATTCATTGTCATGTCCGATGCAAGTAACCCTAGTGGCACAGTAGTTTTATTAAGTGATTCAATAGTGGCATTTCCTAATTTTTGGCCATTATATAAACTGTATTACATCCTAACTACTTTTGTTTGGGGGATTTGAAATATTTTCAGGTAAATAAGATGGACATACAGTATTGCAATGCCTTAAAGTTAATTTCTTGCCATTATATGAAACCTTCAAAGACGACGTTGGTTATTTTTATTCATCATAAAGTGTCAATAGTAGTTTCTTGAGTATTAGATACATTCTTTAACAAGACGAAAACATTTGTTTTATGTTTGTTTCACACTGTTATACATATATTATTTTTTAATTTTTCAATAATTTCTTTATGTGGTCATAGGCAATACAGCATGATTTTACCTTCAGCTGGTTACCTTCCTTTGTGCACACAAGCTATTGCAAGAAACAAGATTAACGATCTTATGATTTCCAGGAACTTGCAATTATCCAACAAATCAAATTCTTCCCATAGTTTCAGTGACACAAATAAAAAATTACATGAAAAGTAATCTGTGTTTTTCCATAATGCTTTTCTAATGTTAACTCATACACTATGAATGTATGTTATGTCAAAATACTATCTAGACTGAAGTCTGTAAGGTTGTAACTTAACTAATATAACAGACTAACACAAGCTGAGACTTGCTTCATTCAAACTGAAATCAGATTTTATAGAACTATCTTAAAATGAAAGTGGCTAAAAAGCATTAAATTTATAGTGTACACTTACTGCAAAATTTCTGTTATCTGGGTTTTCTTTCACATTCTCTGAAGGCTTTCTAGTGGATTCTGTAAAATGAAAAAAACAAAACAGAAAAATGTAAACATTAATAATCATTGGAAACAATTCTGCTCAAAATTAATACAATAAATTAAAGAAATTTTTAAACATTTAATTTTTTAAATTTGGCTGGAGCAAATATAACCCTAAAAACTGATGATGAATGATTGAATATTATGTTTTAATTTCTCTTCTTTAAATTTTACATGGCTAATTATATCTTATGTTTATTTTGGTCATCTTAGTTCTGTACGAGGTGCGATCCAAAAGTTCCCGGAATGCATTTATTTAAAAGCATACACACCAAATAACAATTAATGGTGAACGGTTCCTTCAAAATAGTCACCCACTGAGTTGATACACTAATCCCAGCGAGATTTCAACCTTTCCAAGCACCTCTGGAAGTCATTTTTTATCAGTGTGTTCAAGAAGCTTGTTATCGCTTGGATCTCCTCCACTGTCTCAAGTCTGCGTCCCTTGAGCCTCATCTTCATCTTAGGAAATAAAAAAAAATCAGACGGCGCTAAATCAGGGGAGTACGGAGGGTGGGTAATGGCAGTAAACTTTGTAGAAGCCAAAAATCAGAGATGTGTGAGCTGGTGCATTGTCGTGATGCAAAATATGACTTGTCAGCCCACATCTGAGGACGTGTTCGGCGAATTCGATTTCGCAAACGCCTTAGAACATCCCTGTAGAATGGTTCATTCACCGTCTGTCCTTGTGGATGACACCCTTCACATCAAAGAAGCTAATGAGCATTGACTTGGTGTTGCTGTGAAGTTCTCGAGTTTTTTTGGGTCTTTCAAATCACTCATTTTCACGAACATCCCTTCACAGACACAACCAAAGTTTAAACGAGAACTGCGAGTTGAAAAACAACTGCGCTGACGTTATAACGCGTGATAACAGCTCATAAGGACAACTTTTGATTGATATTACCAAACCCTTCTGGCTGCAGAATAAATGCATTCCGGGAACTTTTGGATCGCACCTTGTATGTCAGGTATCTCCAAATATATCTGACACGTCTATGACTAGCTACAGAGATAGATGGATATAACGCTGATAGATGCCCATCAGAAGTTATCCTTACTCATCCATACTCATCTATGCCCATACTACCTAAAACAACCAGCACCATAAAAATATTACACCATGTCAACAGATCGTACAGCATATGGCTGTACATGTTCAGGTTTTAAGTTGCAAATCCTACATTCAATTCAGTTTTTAAAGTGGAATTACGGAAATTCAATTTCAGCTTCTTTTTTTTTTCTCAAATGTCTTGAAGTCAAAAGTGGAATTTTACAAAATGCAGGTTTGCAGTGTGAGAAACTTCATTTCCACTTACTTTCGTCAGGCAAAGTGTTCACTGAAAAGCAAAGAAAGACATGCAAAGAAATTAGATTTCAGTGACATTTCATTCCAAGAACAAGAAAAAGGAACATTAAGAGGGATAGAGAGAGAAAACAATTTGAAATACAGTATACAGAAGGCAGTAAATTGTGAAGGCTCTCAAAAATCCATCACACAAGGAATCTTTAAATCTTGTGTGATGTAGTTTAAACAATACGTATAATGTTGAAAGATTGAATAGCTGGCCTGCCTGTTAAAAGCCTGTGTGGTAAAATGCCAGCAGTTGCATTCCAATTACATGAAAAGCTTGGGAGTGCTGCAAATTATTTCATGGCAAATACATTTTTCTAAGGTTAAATTCTAATTATTGACTGCAGGTGTTTAATTTTTGAATAATAGATAATAAAAGCAGGATTATGTGTATAAAATGTGCTTTCTGCTATGTATAAAATTTAGCAAGCACTTAACAGCTGTTTAAGTAACATACATTTTAGTAATCTTGAAATTTAAAATAGTGGCTGCAGACTGTAGGTGGTACTCGCTCTTTGTCCCCAAAACTTAATGACGACCAAAAAGAGCAAAAGTAAGAAAGGTTTTATTACCAATGCAGACCAAACAGTCAAAACAATTAGCCCATAAAACATAGGCACGTAAAAATAACAAAGCCTAAGCTTGCTGGCCTTCCTATTTATGCCACACTCACTATTTCACCTTGAGCCTCCTTTACTTGTCTTACAAATTATCAAATCTTCCTCCCCACTCCAAGGCCCCCTTTATACTGACTGCAAAGGACTTTCAAGCCCAGATCAGAAACCCTTCTGGGTAAGCCTTCAAAAATGTTGCTAAAACGCCTGCAGATACCTTTGAGGAACACCCCACTAGCGGCACAAGCTTTCCCTGCAGATTTCTACCAGAAAGTACGAATGGGGAGGTCCCGCCTGTCTGTCCTCTCCAATACTACTGCAAATGTAACCTCCAGTGTGCTCTAGTGGCCTGGTGGACATTAACAAGGGTAACAAATTGGTTGCTACCTGTCCCAGTTTTATAAGTCCTAAATACCAGGTGGCACATGAAAAGGTGACTTGCAAATCATAGAGTACTTGATGATATGACCATCATGACACACACCCATCTGTTGTGCGATCGACTTATGATGGCTTTTTTCCAAATGACCTGTATTGTTGTTAACAGCCTCCCTGTGTACGGACAGGAGTTCTTGGTTTTAATGCATCACATATTTTGTAGTATGCCACTTTTTCACTGAGGGAGGAATCGTATTTCATGGTAGCGTTTGCATTGTTCCACATGTAACTTACATGTTCTGCTGAAGGAGACTGTGCAAGAGCAGAGCTCCACAGTCAAAATTTGCTGTTCCTATGAATATGGCATGGCACCATGCACACAAATAGGGTAAATAACAAAACAACACAAACAGTGCGTGGGGACTTCTGTTAGCTTCACTGAACTATCCTTGATACTGCTAAAACCAGGCCAGGATTCTTTAGAATGCATGGGGCTACCACCCTGTAGTAATCATGTAAGCACGTGCTACGAAAGCATCATCTCCCTAAGGATAAGAGCATGTAAATACAGACACTTTAGCCTCATGGGTATGATGCTTAATGTGTTGAGGGACAGTGTATTGTTGATCAAAATGTGTACTTATTTTTGTAAAAGAAAAGAGTAATACTCCATAAACTTTATGTATGGTTACCAAGAAATTATATAAATAGAAAATAGAAAAAATAAAAAACCCTACACCATAATATTTCAGATATATCTGTGTTTTACTATTACAGTTTCTGGGGCAGCACCTTTGTGCAGTTGGTAGCACTGCTGCCTCACAGGTCCAGAAATCTGACCTGAGTTTGATCAATTAGTCATTGCCAGTGTGGAGTCTGCAGAAACACCTTGTGTCCGCAAGGGCTTTGTTTTGTTTTTTTTAATATTATACCATCCATCCATCCATCCATCCATTATCCATCCATCCATCCATTGTCTAACCCGCTGAATCCTAACTACAGGGTCACGGAGATCTGCTGGAGCCAATCCCAGCCAACACAGGGCACAAGGCAGGAAACAAAACCCAGGCAGGCGCACACACACACCCCCACACACCAAGCACACACTAGAGACAATTTAGAATCGCCAATACACCTAACCTGCATGTCTTTGGACTGTGGGAGGAAACCCACACAGACACAGGGAGAACATGCAAACTCCACGTAGGGAGGACTCCTAACTGCGAGGCAGCAGCACTACCCACTGCGCCACCATGCTGCCCTAATATAATCCCACTTTATCAAATAAATATAAATGTCCTTAGTTCTGGAATAAAGTGTGGAAGAAAATACAACCTTTCTGGCCTATCATCTCTCATAGCAAAATAATTTTAGTGATGACTAGATTACCTGGGATGATTCCGAATGGGTCACCTGGTGGGCTATCCATGAAGATGCCCTCAGCTGTGGCTGTGGCATTACCGAGACCATTGTTAACAATCAGAGTGTAGTTGCCATTATTCAGGTGTGTGGGCTTGTTAAGAACCAAGCAGCCATGAAGCTTCGATCCATCATCTACTTCACTGGTGATCTGTGTGAAAATATACGGTGATGTGGGAAGCTCCGTGCCATTTAGCAGCCAGCGAAAAGTGGGGGTTGGATTTCCATCAACAATAAATGGAAAGCACCAGTGATGTTGAGACACAGCATTTTCAAGAGAGCAGATTTTTGCAGGAACTAAAAGAACAAATGCAAATATTGAATTAAAGGCAAAGATTATTGACATGTAATACATACTTTAAGATCAGACTATTAAAAAGTGTGCACTAGAAATTGTCTATTTTAATGTTTTCAGAATATATGCTTAAAACAGTTGAGTCAACTAGCTGACATTATGATCTATGATACTTCAATTTAACCTGTTCCTGCACAAATTCTTTGTTAAGGACTTTTTCAATAAACAAAAATACTCATCAATACACAAAGATAAAAATTGTACCATGTGCTTCAAAAGAACAAACTGTCTTTCATCTCTATGGTATTACATTTCAGAGCATAACTAAACAATCATGATGTCTTTAAAAGGTAAAATTAAGTCAGTATAACCTCAAATGTTGAATAACATGTAACAAATTGTAATTAGTTATTTCACAACGATTAAGCAAGTTTTAGAATTTCTTTAAAAGGAATATCTTTTTTGCATGACTTTACAATTCTTTTACTTCCCAGTAAAGGAATATCAACTCTGTTTACCCCACTGCTTCAGTTCTTTGATGTTTGAGGGTCTTGTATACATGTATACATCTATTAAGGTCCCTTAGGTAGCTGACATTTGAACTTTAACTTGGCCATTACAAACTCTTGATTCTTTCCTTTTTTTGCCACATATTAAACAATGGAGATAAAGTTTTGTGCCTTTTTAGAAGAGATTCTTGGTGTTTATTTATTGATGGTTGAATCATTAAAACAATATTTACCATGATGTCAGGGTCTGTAGACCCCTCAGCATAGCTTTGGGATTCTTTGCAATTTCTTTGAGCATATGGTCTGATCTTTCTCACTGTAAAAGGACGAAATTCAGATTGTTTGGAAATGGCTGCTGTAATATTCTTTCCATGCGGAAGACAGATAGCACTTGTTTCTCAGTGTTCATTGCATTTGTCTTTTAACCTTAGCATTGTTTTATGTTCAGTGGAAAGTAATAAACGTTTTAATTACTTTATGCAGTTAAATCTACTTCTCTGTAAATGCGTAATCTCGATGAAAACATTTTTGCCATTAATGTACAACTCTGTGGATTTCTCTGTAGTAAAACATAATGTCCTACTCAGCCTCCAGTGCCATTTCTCTGATTGTCACATGTCAGTTAAGTCTGATAAGCTCATCAGTCTTTGCCTTTTTTTTGTTCTCATTAGATTTCACTTCTCATTTTGTTCTCGTTGACTTTACATACAGACACTACAGGGCTGATCATGTAACTGAGTTCTACTGTATGTTTACGCACTACTAACATCCATTAAGGAATCTCCATTTGCAAGATAAAGCTGTAAATACTTGCAATAGGAATTTCCTCTTCCATAATTTATCAGCGCACATTTCTTAAATGACTTAACAATGTCAACTCTATTGTAATACGAACATGTAAATGAGGTGGGTGACATCATTTTTCATCCAAGTGTAAGATGACAGTGGCTGCAATTAGTTACAATACAGTGGTTAGGTACTTTTTGTTGATTCCAATATGCCCATTATATTAGAATTTACTTTAAAGAAAGGCTGGCACGGTGGTAAACAATGCTATGTTTTTAACTTCAGAATTTTGACGTTCAGGTCCAGGGTTTGGCATGGAATTTGCTTGTCCACTCTGTGTTCATGTAGGTTTTCTCTTAGTACTTTGCTTTCATCCAACCTCCGAAAACATTACATTCAGTTCATTAGTGACCCTTAATAAATAAATGTGGGGTTTTGTTGTGAGGGCTGTGAGTTACTGTTATTTCACTCAAGTTTGGTCGCCGCAATGAGCAGCCTGAACAAGGCCCAGCACCCTGTGACTATGTATTTCAATATGTGGATTTGAATAATAGATGGGCTTTGTAAATGATTCAACAGAAATACTATTATGTAAATAAAATAATGTTGTATCTGAAACGAACTTTATCAGACATGTAAAAATTCTAGTTGGTCATTTGACATTCATTAAAAACTTGGTCAGTATTCAGTACCAGTAAGTGAACCTTTGGTTGTAAAAGTCAGTCAAATGGCTACTTAGAATTACTTGAAAAAGTATGAAAACTGTTCGTTCTTCAAAACTACATGCCAAGTTTCATTAAATCCCTAACTTATGCTTATGTTAACATGTTGTGCTCAAATTACACAAAAGGTAAGGTGCTTTATAGAAAAACAAAATCTGTTGCTTTTTAGTGTGGGGGTAGGATACATGCATTACAGCCATTTCTAAGCATTATAAAGTACTTCATTTACAGTAAAATAGATGGAGAATATACAGTGGCCATCCTATCATATTCTCTCTTTGATCTTACTGTATAAGGTTCAAAGATGTCTTACAAAATCCAATAATTTTATGCTTTCCGGTTCTAAAGGATTATGTCCAAGTTAATGAGTCGCCATTTAAAAACTTGTCATGACGAAATCTTAGAATCTTGGGACAGACAATGGTGCATGGCTATGAAAATCAAAATTTGAATTAAACTTAAGAATTCAAAACAAAACAGTAAGATTCAAATTGTTCTCTTCAGAGACGAGAACACTACTGTGGTATGGTAATGTTTGAAAAGAACCAAAATTTGTCTTTAAAGGATAATAATATTCTGTCTAACTAAATGAATCAATTCTTTAACCAGTCAAAGTCACTTCAGGGTCTCAGAGCCAGTAGTTAATGCTCATCTGAATGTGTATCGTAAAATGGGCAGCGATTTAAAAACACAAGCACATACTATATGGTACGCAAAACAATTGTTGAAAAGTAACAGCGGGTCTTAAATAGTGCTCTGTATACAAGAAAAATGACACAATTGCCGTTCATTATTTGTGCCCCGTTGTTTCAGTACATCAAGTGCTTAATCCTGCAACAATTATAACACAGCAGATTTGGTCTTTATAGACAGCAAATTGATGGCCATGTTTACATTGAATCAAAATCCTTTACATAAATTCTAAAGGGCAGCAGCTCCAGCCCCTGTGGTTTGACATTTCTGCCTCTAAGATTAAACCCCACACAATGTTCATCTCCTTCAGTATGTCTGAAGTTGTACACCTCTGTGAAGTGCCCTTCTATTTAGGCCAAGAAGATGCAAAACCCATAAGCCTCCATTCATTCATTTTCTTAACCTGCCTATGCTCTTATAAGGTTACAATGTCTTATCTCGGCAGCATCATTTGCAAGGCAGGAACATTCCTTGGATATGATGTCAATCTATGGCAGGTTATAGACATTCTGTCTCTTAAATTCTGCTTGTTCTACTAGTTACCCAAATATAATACCCCTTGACTGTTTCACAATTTGCCCAAACCAACAGTATGAGTTGCCTTTATGTCTGCTTTTTTACTACTTTATTTACTTTTCTCTGTCAATTAAGAGGCAACACATTCTGTATAAAAATACTGTTTTACATCTAATCTTCAATTAACTGGAGCAGGTATTTGAAGAATATGTCCTATTCTGAAAAGAAAAGCAATGGTTCATCTTGCATTTCATTTCATTTAAAAACCAAAGATATTTTTATTTCCTTTCATCTCATTCGGCACAGGCAGATGGTGGCATGGTAGTACAGTGGTCAGCACAACTTTCTAGAGCTGAACTCAAATGCCATATTGCTCCTTGAAGAGCAAATTTTGTTCTTCATTCGAGAGAGGTGCACATTAATTTAGTACATTTTATTTCTTAATGTCACTAAATAACTACCAGTGTAACATTATTAAGGAATTTCACACAAAGAAAGAATACATTAATAAAATCAGAACATTTCTTAACAGAACAGTAGTTATTAGTTAAATGTCCCAGACTAAAACCAAGTAAAATGACGTATTGTTTAACCCTTATCATTTGCCAAGAAAACATTCAGTTGTCACATGGTTTAAAAGCCTCAGTAGCACATTAAGGGTTTAATGATTCAGCGTATAGAGATAAGCGGAATCTGACCTCTTAGTGATAATGGACCTCACACTTACATTTCAGAAAAATAATTGGCAAAATGGTCTTCTCTGACTAATAGATGCAAATCATATACATCCATCATCTAGAGCATAGACAGGCCATCCTTTATTGTGACTTGATGATGTGGTAAATTACAGTAAATTGAGAAGCTTCACTAAGACTCTTCTAGTGGGATAGTAGCATGAAAGCTATTTTTGCATTGATTGCAAAAAAATTGAGTCCAGGTTACAAAAAAGAATTAAGCACTTGTGAAGGACAGCTGGGTCCCATGCCCGGCAAGGACGCCCCTGCTGCTTATGTTCCGGGGGAGCCACCATGGGCACTCCAGTACCTCCCCCGAGAAGCTTGGTGGCAGCCTCCATGGCTGACGGTGATTCCCCAACCATGGGAGATGGAGTCCTCCACTAGATGGAGTCCTCCACGTGGCCACTAGGGGGGGGCTGCATGGACTCAGCAGCCTGGCTGGACGAATCTTCAGCCCCACCCGGAGGTGCAATTAGGACCAGGTGATCAAGCACCTGGAACACTTCCGGGTGGGTTATAAAAAGGGCCAGCCACCACCACTCGAGGAGCCAGGGTCGGGAGGAGGAGGACTACGCTTGTGGAGGAGTGGTGGTAAAGGAAGAGAAGTGTGTTGTGCTTTGGAACTGTGTTTGGGCTGTGTGGCACGGGGAAGACGTGTCCCACAGTTGAAGAGAAAAATAAAATCTTTGTGTTTTTATACGTGCCTCCGTGTCTTTCTGTGTCGGGTCAGGCGCCTATATAGGGCCTTTCACACACTATAAATAAAAACAAAAAGTTGCTGGCCAAGAGCTTCCCAGAATTAAAATTACATATGCAACCATTACTACAAATGACTTTATCATTACAATAACTATCTGTAAATTTTCACCATCACACTAATCTTTTGTACCCTGCTTCATACTAGCATGTGACCTCTTTTAAGTACCCACATTGGCTGTGTCACAGTTCGCCTATGTTTGCTGGCCTCCTTACTTGTTTTGCTGTGAGTGATCCACATAATGTACCTGCTTGAGTTTTAAATTTTTCTTTTCTTTTCTTTTCCTATATCATATCTGTATGTGGCTTCTATTTTGTGTTTTTAACTTCAGTTTTTCATTTATACAAATTTGTATTCCTCTCTCTCCCCTGTCATTTATGTGTGGCCTTATGGTATACTCCTAGGCTAGTAAGCCTATCATAATAATGGATAATAATAGCTTGGACAACATGGTAGTATAACAGGCAGAGATCATAAAATTTATTTCCCCTTTAGCATTTTTTTAAGATACATTACAAGATGTTTGGTACATCAGAATTAAGCAAACAATAAGTAATCACAAGGATCACAAGTAACTGTGGTTCTGAAATTGTCAAAAAAAGTAGTCAAAACTTTTTCCCAGTATGGATTGAATATTGGAAAGCTTAAGAACATGTTGTCTTGGAAGGTAGGTGCTAATGTAGCAAGTACATTTTGGCAAAATATCTGATTTATTGTAGCAGAAATGGGCTGCTGGAAGATTATATTAGAGACACAGGTGCTCAAAGCATGTGGTTGCATTATAGATATGAATGCAATATTGCCAATTAACAAAATGTCTAAGTTAAATATGGTTGGAAAATTATTAGTGATGGGAAAATGATACCAAAGCGTCAAAGTAAGTGGCTTTTGCACTACTGATTATTGCACATTGTACTTAGGTTTGCTTTACAAGTTCTAATTTTATTTATCTTATATGTTATACTTATGTACTTTTTTATATAATTTATATTTTATTGTACTATGAAGATGTGAGAGAAATAGTATTTTGATTGTTCTGTATGTTCTGTACATATAGTGAATTGACAATAAAAGGCTATTTGATTTGATTTGAAGCTTGTGTCAGTCAATCTGAAGCGTAGTGAGTCAAATCACTGTGTCAGAGTTTGTGTCAAAACACCGCTGTCACATGACCCATGAAGTTTGAAGCTTCGAATATCATCAGTGCTTCACAGTGCACTTTATTGGCTTGACAGCGTTTCCTCGGTTTGACAGCTTTAGCGCTAAATTAACTGGTAGCCTATATAAAATGCAACATTCTCATTCAACAGTGTTGGGTTGTGAGGATAGAGAAATTTGGTGAGCTTTGGTAAGTTAAATAGTATAAATGGACAAGGATCTTAGCAGAAAAAAAAGGAACACAGAATTTTCTTACCTTTTACTAGTGATATGAGACTGAAACAGTGAGTGCTGCTTCATTTGTGCTCTTGAGAGCTTGTCTTGATCTCAGTTAACCACCAGATTTCGCTGTTCATACTGGGGCTGAGGCTTCAAAGCTTCAAATCATTTTCGGGACAAATACAGTAGAAAGGAAGCCTCAAAGCTTCATGAGGCTTCATTTTCCTATCACTAAAAATTATCATTATGTAGAGTTGTAACTGATATTAACATCTAAATCGTAAATGTCTTATTCACTGAAATTGACAGTTGTTAGTGGTAAATGCATAGAGAAACCCATTCAAAGATGTGATGGAGTGGGATTTCCATGCCAAAGCTAACCAAGGAGGTACATTAGAACATTACAACAATCTACATGCAAACAGACCATTCAGCCCAACAAAGCTTACAAGTCCTTTCCACTTCATTCTTCCAAAATAACATCAAGTCTAATTGTGAAAGTCCCTAAAGTTCTACTGTCTACCACACTTCATGGTAGTGTACTCCAAGTGTCCATGGTTTTCTGCGTAATGAAAATTTCCTAATGTTTGTGCAAAATTTACCCTAACAAGTTTCCAACTATGCCCCGTGTTCTTGATGAACTCGTGTTAAAATAACAGTCTCGACCCATTGTACTAATTCTCTTCATAATTTTAAACATTTCAATCAAGTCTCCTCTTGTTCTTCTTTTTCTTAAACTGAAAAGACTCAGATCTTTTGATCTATTCTCATATTTCATCCCCTGTAGCCCAGGAATCAGCCCAGTTGCTCTTCTCTGGATGTTTTCTAATGCTGCTGCGTCTTTTTATAGCCTGAGTTTACTGTGTTTGCCTCTTTCCCTCTGACGTCTTAAACTGTACATTCTCTATTCAGTAATAAACATTTTTTAAGTCTCCTTGCAATCTAAATAGACATGATTACAATTGTGTCTAATTTTTAAAGACGTATGTGTAAATATGCATGTATATAGGCCTACTCTGAAAAGGATATAAAAGCTTTATGATTTTCATTTTAATATTTTTTCTAGTTAATGCAAGGAGAAATGAGTAAATATTAATATCTAATTCAGCACTTTTCAATAGATAAAACATTTATTTAAGTACACGTAGATCTATAATTTACTTTGTAATTATGATTTCAAGGTACTTTAACTATTGTGACAACACAAACTGAAGTGCAAGTTCATGGACTGAGTATAATATGTATAAATTAATCCTAAATGCAATCCTACACCTAAAACATTTAGTAATGATGACTGTGGGTCAACAGCAATGGTATGGGACAAGACACAGGGCAGCCCTGTCTGGTTCCATGCTCTAAAACAAAATAGTTTAGATTTAGCTTATATAGTTTTTAGCTTTTTATGTATTTAGTTTATATTATTCAACCTTACAGATGCTTGTTTTCTAGTACATAATAGTTTAGTCCATGCATATAAATTTAGGTAGTACATTAAACGGATATACTCATTTGTCTATGTCAAAAGGTGTTTCCATAAACCAGGAGATAGCATAACCTTAGGAAACTCAGTGACTGCATAAGAACCTCACTCAAAATGTATTGAAGGTTTGATAGTGTTGGCATTCCTTTAAAAATTCCCATTTCATCTTGTAAAATTAAAAAGGACTTTTCCATTCTTTTTATATTTCCTTTTTCAAAACTTTATTTTGTTGTTCAGTAATGTTGTTCAATAGTAGTGAGTTGCATTTTAGATGTTATTTTAGATTTTGATTAATGCTTCTTATAATATTTTAGATAGAAGACTCTCTTCTTTTTCTTTCTCAAACATAGCTAGCATTTGTAGCTTTAACTGATTAGGCAGTTTATTACAAAATGCTGCTGGGTGTCTGTCTATGGCTTTCCCACTATGTAAAATGTGATAGTGTCTGGAATTTCAGAAAAGCTTAGTGGTGTATCCAGCTCCTCTATCCAGGGTGTGATAAGTTAATAAAAAAGTCTTTGATAAGAGCATGATTGTCAATATGTTTGTATATATATGAGATCTTATACTATTCCTTTAATATACTAGCTATTTTGTTTATGTCAATCTACATTATTGATTTGTAGTCTACATGTCCTTCTTATATAGCTGGACTAGTATATTTCTGGCCTTTTGCCTATGCTTTTCTATAACAGGAGTGTTGTCACTTAACATTAGAACATTAGAGCCCAATATCTTCAAGTTTAGATTTGAAGGACCCTAAAGACCTACTCTTCACCACACTACTACTTCACCACATTACTTGTCTATGGTTCTTTATTTAAGGAAAAACCTTCTAACGTTTTTCTAAAATTTACACTAAACAAGTTTCCAAATGTAGCCTTTGTATTTTTGTTGAAGGCATTTTAAAAGTAGCAGCCTGGATCCACTGTACTAATTACATTTAATTTTTAAACACTTTGATCATATAACATCTTAATCTCTGTTTGCTTAAAGCTTTAGCAAGTTTAGTTTAGTTTAAGTATTATTTGGTCTCCTTCTTGTGTAGTCATTAAGTTTAATTATGTTTTAAATGCTAAGTCACTTGTGGTGGCGCACACAGACGCAGTGGCTTCATGCTTTCCAAATTTTTTTTTGTTTTGCTAATAATGTGTTTAAATATTGACTATCAAGTTCTTCCAAATTAGTGCAAACATTTACTATAGTTGCCAGAAGCTTTTACAGATCGGTTCAAACCACACAGATCATTATTATAACTTGGAAGCAATACCGCAGGAGCTTTTCAGATTACCAAGATTAGCGTTGACTCCTATCTCTGGAGGGAGACGTTGCAGATGGCACAGGGAAAGGAAGCAGAAAAGGGGTAAACGAGCAGACATGTTAGCTAGGCTAAAAGCTGCTTTGTATAAAACCCCTTTCCCTAGTGCACTTCTTGCAAATGCTAGATCACTCACTAACAAAATGGATAAGCTCACAAATAGAACTACAAAGGACTCTGATATTTTCATAGACGTGGCTGAATCCCAGCATACCGGACGTTGCAGTTGAACTAGCAGGCCGCACGCTCTACCACTCTGACAGAATGTCCGACTCTAGTAAGAAGACAGGAGGGGGACTCTGTGTTTATATTAATGATGTTTGGAACACTAATACACTTATAATCAACATGTTATGCCCTTTGGATTTGGAATATTTAATGCTAAGATGACCATTTTACTTATACAGTTGTTATTACACTAGCAGGATACATACCGCCACAGGCTAATGTTAAGTCAGCACTTGAGTGATGATATGATGTCATCAGTAAATAACAGAATGCAAACCCTGACAGAATTTTTATTATCGCCATCAATCTTAAGAATGTACTTCCCAGATTTTATCAACATGTAAATTGTAAAACTATAGGGAAAACATCTTCAATCATGTTTATACAAACATAAAAAATGGCTACAAGGTTATACTACACCCCCACTTTGGACAGTCTGACTATATCTCTTTGTTTCTTGTCCCTGCGCACAAAGCCCTTTTTAACAGTGATAAACCAATGAGCATGACTGTGAAATTATGGTCTGAGGGTGCCATCTCCCAACTCAAGGGTGGTTTGAACACACAGATTGCAATATATTTTCCCATCAGACAGACTTAGATACATATACTTCACTTGTGCTACAATATATTAATTACCATTTAGACAACGTCACTTAACAAAAGGATCACAGTGTACCCAAATGAGAAACTATGAAGTAAAAATTAAGTCAAACAGCTGCTCAAAGTGAGGGACACAGCCATCAAATCAGGAGACACCTCAGTCTATAGAGCCACTAGAGCTAACCCTAACCTTAGCCCTAATCTCAAAAGAGATACAAGGTATGCAAAACTTAAGTACAAACAGTGAATTGAGAAGGACTTTGACAATATCTCCAGCCTACAGTGGATGTGGCAAGGCATTTGATCAATCACGGATGATAAAATGAGGGATGGCACACACACGCCAGCCACCATCAATGCAAACCTAGTAGAGGAACTTAACGGTTTCTTGCTCAGTTTGATAAAGACAATTACCAGCCTCCAGTCAGCTTCACACTGACAGAAGACTCACAGCTTCTTGTTCTACATACACAAGCAAGGTGCAACAGGCATTCAATAACATCAACAAAAGGAAAGCAGCAGGTCCTGACGGCGTTAAAGGATGTGTTCTCCAAGCGTGAGCTGACCAACTCATATTAAACCTCTCTACAGTATCTATTTATGTATAGTCCCCTCATGCTTGAAATCTGTGACCATCATGCGTGTTCCAAAAAAAACAATAACCACCCATCTTCCATCCACACACTAAGCACTGGTGTGCCACAGGGCTGTGTGCTAAGCCCCCTCCTCTACACACTTTTTACCCATTACTATCAATCCATCCACAAATCAAACATATTGTTAAATTTGCGGACAATACAACTGTTATTGGGCTCATTTCAAACAATGAAGCAGCAAATAAGGAGGACGTTCAGAACCTAAAAGAGTGACGAGACACCAGCAACTTCGTCTTAAGCACAAAAAAGTCCAAAGAAGTCATTGTACACTTTAGAACCACAAAAAGACAATTTACAGCCCAGTAACTATTAAAGCAGAGTCTATGGAGAGAGTCTCCAGCTCTAAGTTTCTAGGAGTCACCATCACAGAGGATTTCTCCTGAGCTGACAATACTTCAGTGGTAGTAGGCAAATCTCAACAACACCTCTACTTTCTGAGAAGGCCAAGGAGAGCTAACCTCCCCCAGAATCTGTTGGTCAACTTTTACAGATGCACCATAGAGAGCATTTTTGACTAACTGCATGACAGCTTGGTACAACAGCTGCACCAAAGCTGCCAAAGCAATGTGCTGCAGTAGGTCGTGAAAACAGCAACTTGAACATCTACACAAGACTCGCTGTCTGAGAAGGGTTACAAATATCATCAATGACATCAGTCTCTCCCATTAGGCAGGTGCTTCAGATACATGTAAAAAATTGACTAAAACATAGCTTCCTCCCAGCTGCTATAAACTTGTTGAACTCCAATATCTCCTTGTCTGAGGTCATTTTTCATTGAACATACACAATAAGTTAAGTATTTAATGTGTAATATACTGTTTACTAACATGTGCAATAATAATCTACGCTGCTGTACCTTTATGCAATAATAATCCATACTGGTTACTTGAATAGTTAACATTTTAAATGGCATCTTGCTAATATTTTCAACATCATTTGTATGATTGCTCTGTTTTTGGTTCTTATTGCGTTTATTTATTGTATTGTTATCTATCTGAACTATTTGCCTTTAGGATTTTAAATGCACTTTGGGGTTGTCAGAAAAGTAATTATGTTGTGTTATGCAATGACAATAAAATGTTTGAACTTACATCTTGTTTCATAAAGGTAAGGGGTGGCATAGCAATAATTAATTCAAATGCTTTTCTGACTTGAAATTTATTTTTGCATTAAGTGTAGGACATTATTTGTCCCTTTAAGCATGTTTTAAGTGTTTCTGGATGTGACCCCAGAAAAGTTTGTTTCATTAAAAAAAATCAATGTGGAAGTAAATTTAATAAACTCCTCAACTGCTTTTAATATAGGACCAAGTTACCTTTTGCCAGTCAGAACAATTCAAATTTCACAGAGAACAGAAGTGTGGTAAGAAGTAATGATGGCATTATAATAGTAAGAATTTTGACTTATTATAATTTGCCATCCAAATTTAGGGTGTATATATCAGCTAGATTAATTTAGTTTTGTTCATTCTCCCAACTATGTTGATGTAGTACACCTCCTAGTCAGAGATTACCTCAGTGCCTACAGTTGTTTAATAAATATTCCAACTTCTCAAATCTTTTTGTCATAGTTGGAGTGAAGTACTTGGCCAATCCAGTCAGCCTAGACTAATCTTTAATATTTAAAAAGGTCTCTTCCAGGAAAGCTATTTTTGACATTATTGGGCTAAAATTTTTTCTTTTTAATTCATAATTGAGATCTCTAACATTCCAATTTAAACAATTTGATTGTTTATCCAAATTACAGAGTGTTTGTATTTTAGAATACATATTCTTTAAAAATACAGAAAAATAGAGACTTTTTTAAATTATTTTGGCTTAATGAGATGTTTCAAATGCTGGTTTAATATCTCAGCCATGTTTCTTTCCCTGGCTGGGATATAAATACTTTTATTGCTTATTCTTACAGATCTAGATACAATATTCTGTTATGTATTTATGCTTCCACATATACTGTTCTTTTTAGCTTTAATTCACAAAGTTGCCCAAGTGCTCTTCTCTCCACTGATATGTAATACATTATTTCCAATATTCTTTCTAAATGTTCTGTAAAGCACTTTGTGACCAAGCTCACTATTAAATGGAAAATATATTTCATATAATCTTAATTATTAGGTGTAATTAAATGAAGAGTAAAATTCAAATTTCAAAGAACTCACAAAGGATGTTGAGTGGAACTGACACTTCACTGGGTCCAGCTTGATTGTGTGCCTTGCAGGTAAGGTTTAGTTGGTTATCTATGTATGAAACATTGAACAGCTTCAGGACCACTTCCAGGTCTGGAGTGCCAACGAGATTCTGCAGCAGAAAGAAATTATCACGTAAGAACAGTTCTTCAGAAGCTATCCTTCTCCCTGTCCTCACTGAGCAGTCCAAACCATACTCATGCACTTTATGAAAGGCGCAAAACTTCAACACTCCACACCTTTATCAGGGTTCCAATAAATTTTGTTTCAGTTATGCTCATTTCCATTTTCTAACATGGTTTCTGCTACTGTTATACCTTCATATTTGTATGCTGCTAAATATAAATCACATTTATTTGTAATACCTCCAAAATTAAGGTTGTCAATTGTTACTGTATTGAATTTATTTTGTTTTATTTCCTGTACTAAAAAATCATGAACTTCATTTTTTATGGTTGGTCTTTGTCAGTTTATTCATCATTTGCAATAAATAATGTATTGGCACAGAATAGTTGTAAGCAATGCAGCTTATTATTTTTAAGTCAATTTTATTATACATTTATAAGAAAGTGACCATCTTATAAAAACTATTCTTTATTAATGTGCTTTAGTGATTGTTTGCACTCCATGAAAATCACAATCCATCCATCCATTTTCTAACCCGCTGAATCCGAATACAGGGTCACGGGGGTCTGCCGGAGCCAATCCCAGCCAACACAGGGCACAAGGCAGGAACCAATCCTGGGCAGGGTGCCAACCCACCGCAGGACACACACCAAGCACACACTAGGGCCAATTTAGAATCGCCAATCCACCTAACTTGCATGTCTTTGGATTGTGGGAGGAAACCGGAGCGCCCGGAGGAAACCCACGCAGACACGGGGAGAACATGCAAACTCCACGCAAGGAGGACCCGGGAAGCGAACCCGGGTCTCCTAACTGCGAGGCAGCAGCGCTACCACTGCGCCACCGTGCCACCCTGCAAAGTTACATACTGTATGTAAATGCTTGTTATGTTCTAATAAAAATTTTGCCAAAACATTTGTAATTTCTACATTGACGTCAAAACATAGAACCTGGGAAATAACAGCAGCTGGCTGGAGCAAAAACCTGTAACCATATTGGGACCTCAGGACTGAGTTTGAGAACTACTGCTGTAATTTACATATAGTATATATTATTAGTGGATGTCAACCTTTTAGAATATTATGTGCTAGTTTTGCTAATAAAAGTACAATATCAAATTAAAAATGTCACATTTGAAGAACTACGGTCATGGCCAAAAGTTTTGAGAATGACATAAGCATTGGTTTTCACAAAGTTTGCTGCTTCAGTGTTTTTAGATTATTTTGTCAGATGTTTCTATGGTATACTGAAGTATTACAAGTATTTCATAAGTTTCAAAGGCTTTTATTAACAATTACATTATGCAAATATTGCAAAAATGTCTATTTGTAGTGTTGGCCCTTCTTTTTCAAGACCTCAGCAATTTGACCTGGCATGCTGTTCGTCAAATCCTGACTGATGGCAGCCCATTTAATCAATGCTTGGAGTTTGTCAGAAGTTGTGGGTTTTTGTTTGTCCACCCACCTCTTGAGGATTGACCACAAGTTCTCAATGAGATTAAGGTCTGGGGAGTTTCCTGGCCATGGATCTAAAATTTCAATGTTTTGTTCCCCGAGCCACTTAGTTATCACTTTTGCCTTATGGCACGGTGCTCCATCATGCTGAAAAAGGTATTGTTCATCACCAAAGAAGTTGCTCTCAGAGAATATTTTCCTACCATTCTTTATTCATGGCTATGTTCTTAGGCAAAATTGTGAGTGAGCCCACTCCCTTGGCTGAGAAGCAACCCCACACATAAATGGTCTCAGCTTTACTGTTGGCATGACACAGGACTGATGGTAGCGCTCACCTTTTCTTCTCTGGACAACTTTTTTTTTTCCAGATTCCCAATACAATATGGCAAGGGGATTCATCAGAGAAAATGACTTTACCCAAGTCCTCAGCAGTTCAATCCCTGTACCTTTTGCACAATATCAGTCTGTCCCTGATGTTTTTCTTGGAGAGAAGTGGCTTCTTTGCTGCCCTTCTTGACACCAGGCCATCCTCCAAAAGTCTTCGCCTCACTGTGTGTACAGATTCACTCACACCTGCCTGCTGCCATTCCTGAGTAAGCTCTGCACTGGTGGTGCCCCGATCCCACAGCTGAACCAAATTTAGGAGATGGTCTTGGCACTTGGTGGACTTTCTTGAGTGCCCTGAAGCCTTCTTCACAACAATTGAACCTTTCTATTCTAACTCATGGCAGAGTGATCTCCAGCCGTGTCCTCGTCAACACTATCAGCTGTGTTAACAAGAGGATCACTGAAATTATGTCAGCAGGGCTGAAATGCAGTGGAAATGTTTTTTTTGGGATTAAGTTGATTTTCATGGCAAAGAGGGACTTTGCAATTAAGTGCAATTCATCTGATCACTCTTCACAACATTCTGGAGTATATACAAATTAACATCATAAAAACTGAGGCAGCAAACTTTGTGGAAATGAATATTTGTGTCATTCTCAAAACTTTTGGCCACAACTGTACAGCCATGTTTTATAAACATTTTGTCGGCATCATAGTACAACATTGCTTGAGCAAACAAGTCGAGTCAGGTCAGGTTGGGAAGCATGCACTAGTACTGTGTGTTGCCACACTCACTACACAAAGAAACAGCTCAGGATTCCAATTGACAACCCCCCAGGTAGACAGGCGGTCCAGTCCCACACTCCAGAAATGACCATCCATCTGCTGAAGCCAGGTGTTACGCTGGTGTCCCCTTGGCCTGGTCCAGTCATTCAGGTCCTCAGCCAATAGGGTCCTGTGGGCCGAATCACCGTCGGGGAATCACACCACATGGCAGTAGTGCTATAACTGACGCTCCCTCGTAATGCAGGTAATGTGCCTCATTCCGGGCTCTGTGAGCAGAGTCAAACCAGCAGTACCAAAGGATTCTCTGAAGAGACACAGTACCAAAAGAGTCCAGTCTTTATTTCAGGTTACTGTCTCACAAACATGTAGCAAAACAGGAAGCACCAGGAGTCTAAAGACTTGGAATTTCGTCCTCTTGGAAAGATATTGACAGTGCCACACACCCCTTCCCAGTGACCTTATGACCCCCTATGCTCTCCCAATCCATCTACTGACTTTATAGGAAGAATCACCACAGACATTAATGTCATTATCGAGGTAAGTAAACCTCTTAATGAGGTTGACATTCTCTCCACAGACAGACACACTGCTGATGGCTGTGCCCAAGAGGTTATTAAAGGCCTGGATCTTGGTTTTTATCCTGGACACTCGGAAACACAGACACTCAGCTTCCTCATTCACTCTCTTGAAAGCCCCGGTCAGAGAATTCATTGACTCCGTAAAGATCACAGTATCATCGACAAAGTCAAATTCAGTGAATCTCTCCTCACCAAGAGATGCCCCACAGCCACTGGACCCCACGACCCAGCCCAACACCCAGTCAATGAAAGAACTGAACAGAGTATGAGCAAGAACACACCCCTGACGAACCCCAGCATCAACTGGGAGAAACGCAGAGGTTCTGCCTCCACTCTGTACAGCACTCACAGTACCAGTGTACAAGCCAGCCATGATATCCAGCAACTTTGAGGGGATCCCGCTAAGTATCACAATGTTCAAAAGGGCAACTTGATCAACTGAGTCATAAATATTTTGAAAATGTAAATGCTTTTTAAAATGCTGTATTTAAAAAAAAAATAGATCTTCGCTTTTTTAGGATCTCTTACCTCCATAATGAAATCAGAGTGCAGGTATTCTGTTTGCCATTTTGCAGTGGGTACAGGAGTTCCAGAAACTTGACAAGTAAAGGTGAGATTGGAGCCCTCCCTTACAGTTATCATATCTGGTGTGATAGAAACCTTAGGTAAACCTGCAATAAACAACAAACAAAAAGTACTCACACATTTAAATTATCATTGACCATACCTTCTGGGAGAAATGGAATAGTTTTAGTTATCAAGAAAATGATGGAGGTTTTAGATGATTTTCTTTTCTTTTCTTTTCTTTTTTTTTTACAAGACTGTGATATCCCAAACACAAACCAAATACTTGGCATCTAGTTGTTCATAGCTGAGAAAAAATAGAGTGTACTGTAAGTAGAGACTCAAACAACAAAAATGGGTGGTAAAACAGTCAGCTGCCCTTTTGTTTTTTACTGTGACAAAAATCAAGGTTTAAGAAAAAGGTGCAAACCTATGTCATGCAAAATAATCAACACACAGTTTTAATGCAAATGGCACATGACAAAAAACTATACAAAATATACAAAACAATAAAAAAATGAAAAATAAAAGACACTTTCTTCTTCTTCCCTCCAAGGTGAAAGGTTCAAGGAAAAAGGAAAAGCAAAAATAATATATACCGAAAAATAATCACAAGGCTAGCTCATTACTATTGCTCCTTACCAAACCTTCACTCCTATAAATATATCTGAGGCTTCTTAATCACCAAAAAGCACTGCATACTCCATCTAAGTAGATCCTCCTGATAGTAGTTAGTCAAAAGACAGCCTCTGATGCTTGGCAGGCTGTTTTATTTAGGAATCAGTCCCCACTGATTCCCTTCCATGTGCATGTCCCAGCAACATTATGGTGTAACATGTTTATGGAAGAAGCCTTCTACATTTCTCATTGAGTGCCTGCGCGTATGTGTGCATGCTTCCGTGCTTGAATGTGCTCTCTGTGCTCTCACCTCTTGTAAGTTTTCCAGACATTTGATGGAATCCTTTGCTCCAAAGGCTCCTTCTAAGAATGACATCTGAACTTGCCTTCTACCCTTCTTTGCCCAGTGCAATGCCTGGATGCTGCACATTCACCAAGGACATTTTCACGATACCACTGCATTCCTCACCGGAGCACTTCGCACAGCCGTTTCTCACTCCTGGATAAGTGCACCATTTACCTATTGTCATAAAACCAGACAACCCTGGCCCACTAGTGAAAGCTCGGCCTAAATATTGGAGCAGACCAAAGATGGGCTGAAGAGACTCAGATACTAAAATTGGCTTGTGATGATATGGCTCTTGATTTAGGGAATTTGGGAATTGAGTGATTCATCTGAACATGAGGGTGGTAATTTCAGTTAAAGGCCACACTACCTTGTGCATTACGGCACAGGGAACTGACCTGCTGATCTATCATTTTCCATCCAATAAATTCAGATCAGGCATCTCTCAGTCTTTTGAACTGTTACATTATGAAATAATTAACTTGAATATTTCCTTACAATAATGTGTTTAAATAATACTTAACATGAAACACAGGGAGAATAGAAATAAGGAAACATTACTTATGTAAAGAAATATATATTTTAATTATGCGGTGGTGATATAAAAAGAAGCTGTTTAGTTTAAAAAGGGAACGTATTACACCATCTCAGAAGGGAAAATCCAGGTTGAGACAAAAATGAATCAAGAAATAGAAAACCTGGGCATTTACATTTATAATACACATATAATATATTTCTCTTATATATAGAATGAGATTTTTGAAACATACTGTAGATCATATTGAAGATAGAGAGGAAGGACTGAATCTGTATTACCACTGCTAAATTCCTGTAAGAATATCATTTTTATATGATCTCTCATATTTAATCTTTTAACTTTTTATGAATTTAGTTTTGCTTTAAAAAATATGCTAAATGCTTTTTAGCATTATTTTTTGATCTAAATTCTTATGCCTTTTGTTTCTTATAGGTTCAGAAATCTGGAAAACCATAAAGGTGACTATTGCATCCACAGCTCTCAACCCTTAACCTGGGAGAGACAGACGAATTACCTGGCCCAGCAGTTGTCTACTAGTGTTGTATCCCCTTATCTCCTACTGTTTCTATTTTAATTAATTGATACAGTTAAACCTTGATGACACATAAATATTTTTTGTTTATTTATTTATATATACATTAATCATGACAGGTCATGCTCACATACAGTGTGATAATTTAGAGTCAGCAATTACCCTGAAATCAATATCTTTAGAATGTGGGATTAAACTAGAAGGCATTATGTACAGTGCATCCAGAAAGTATTCAAAGTGCATCACTTTTTCCACATTTTGTTATGTTACAGCCTTATTCCAAAATGGATTAAATTCATTTTTTTCCTCAGAATTCTACACACAACATTCCATAATGACAACATGAAAAAAGTTTACTTGAGGTTTTTGCAAATTTATTAAAAAAAAACCTGAAAAATCATATGTACATAAATATTCACAGCCTTTGCTCAATACTTTGTTGACGCACCTTTGGCAGCAATTACAGCCTCAAGTCTTTTTGAATATGATGCCACAAGCTTGGCACACCTATCCTTGGCCAGTTTCGCCCATTCCTCTTTGCAGCACCTCTCAAGCTCCATCAGGTTGGATGGGAAGTGTCTCTGCACAGCCATTTTAAAATCTCTCCGGAGATGTTCAATCGGATTCAAGTCTGGACTCTGGCTGGGCCACTCAAGGACATTCACAGAGTTGTCCTGAAGCCACTCCTTTGATATCTTGGCTGTGTGCTTAGGGTCGTTGTCCTGCTTAAAGATGAACCTTCACCCCACTCTGAGGTCAAGAGCATTCTGGAGCAGGTTTTCATCCAAGATGTCTCTGTACGTTGCTGCAGTCATCTTTCCCTTTATCCTGACTAGTCTCCCAGTTCCTGCCACTGAAAAACATCCCCACAGCGTGATGCTGCCACCACCATGCTTCACTGTAGGGATGGTATTGGCCTGGTGATGAGCGGTGCCTGGTTTCCTCCAAACGTGATGCCTGGTATTCACACCAAAGAGTTCAATCTTTGTCTCATCAGACCAGAGAATTTTGTTTCTCATGGCCTGGGAGTCCTTCAGGTGCCTTTTGGCAAACTCCAGGCGGGCTGCCATGTGCCTTTTACTAAGGAGTGGCTTCTGTCTGGCCACTCTACCATACAGGCCTGATTGGTGGATTGCTGCAGAGATGGTTGTCCTTCTGGAAGGTTCTCCTCTCTCCACAGAGGACCTCTGGAGCTCTGACAGAGTGACCATCGGGTTCTTGATCACCTCCTTGACTAAGGCCCTTCTCCTAAGATTGTTCAGTTTAGATGGCCGGCCAGCTCTAGGAAGAGTCCTGGTGGTTTCAAACTTCTTCCACTTACAGATGATGGAGGCCACTGTGCTCATTGGGACCTTCAAAGCAGCAGAATTTTTTCTTTAACCTTCCCCAGATTTGTGCCAGGAGACAATCCTGTCTCGGAGGTCTACAGACAATTCCTTTGACTTCATGCTTGGTTTGTGCTCTGACATGAACTGTCAACTGTGGGACCTTACATAGACATTCAACTGAATTTACCACATGTGGACTCCAATTAAGCTTTAGAAACCTCTCAAGGATGGTCAGGGGAAACAGGATGCACCTGAGATCAATTTTGAGCTTCATGGCAAAGGCTGTGAATGCTTATGTACATGTGATTTCTCAGTTTTTTTATTTTTAATAAATTTGCAAAAATCTTAAATAAACATTTTTCACGTTGTCATTATTGGGTGTTGTGTGTAGAATTCTGAGGAAAAAAATGAATTTAATCCATTTTGGAATAAGGCTGTAACATAACAAAATGTGGAAAAAGTGATGCGCTGTGAATACTTTCTGGATACACTGCATACTGCACACTGAAGGCCCAGAAGTCAAATTTGGTTCTTAGGAGCTGTAAAGGAACATTTTTCACTAATATTGATGCTGCAATTTGTTTAATATATGATTTTGCAACTTTGAAATGTGAAACTCATTAAAAAAGTTTTTTGGGATTTTAAAAAATTTTTGAGGGTGGCAAGGAAGGATTATTGCTCCCTAAGGCCTCATTCACTCATTTGTTTTTACCTTCATTTTCTTCAATACTAGTAATTCAAAGAACACCAGTAAAGACAAATATTTTACGTGGCTCTCCTTCACATTACTGCAGAACAGTGCAATAAACTTTTTTAAAAATATGACATGCTGCATGTTTTCTGCATGAAGACACACCAAAAATCCCCATGTGAGCCAATGTCACTGAGGACCTTCATACTCCTATTGCAATGGACAATTAAACTAAGCATTGTTTCTGTCACAGATGCATCTTTATAATTGGGATTAAGAAAATTATCATCATAATTGGCATAGTGGGTATCATACTACCAGAACAACCACAACACTTTTCTCAAAGCTGAGCGAACATTCTGCATTTAAGAAGAAATGACTCAGGTCATTTTTTTGGTGTTCATTATTGGACTTTAAATACTAAATGATGGATGCATTACGATGAAAATTTTCCCAACAAGGAACTAAATAATTTTCTTCCTGTGACAATTATAATCAATTTAGGTTGAATATGATTCACAATCACTTATGCTTTCTAATTGGACAGATTAATATATCTGAAGCTTAATTGACCTTATGTTAGACTGTGATGATTAAGTGTTCCCTTAATTTTTGTTATTTAAATATTAGGGTTTAGAAAAGCATTTGTTTGAAAGATAAATTAATATAATCAAGTTTTAATTGTCATGAAAAATGTTTAAGCCAGTTTCGGGAATTTATTTCAGCAATAATCACCACCAATCTAACTAACTATTTTTGAATCCGTTAATTTAGAGCTGTGAGGCAGCAGTACTTCCTTACCTCTACAAGGAAGTACATAATACTATCATGCATAGAGAGTACTGCCTTTAGGGTTTACATGCAAAAATATGCACAATAATTGTTGCTCTTATTATATATGCTGTAAAAAGCCCAGACTCCTAGAAACACAGATTCTGGCACTTCAATCAGTCAATCACATCAGTTGTGCATTAGCGGCTAAGCGAGGTTCTTTTTCCTCGGCGGTTTAGTTTTGTCGACGTGTTCGCCTCTGTTGTCTATTAGCGGCTAAGCAAGTTTCTCTTTACTCGGCAGTTTCACTTTGGTGACAGAGTTTCTTTCTTTGAGCTTCATGTTGTAGCCTTGCACTTCCGGGCTGGACAGACAGACGCACACACTTCCATGCGTAGACGTTTTATTACATACAAGTTGTGTAAGCCCATGCCGTATAAGGCCTGGGCTCCTAGAAAACATTGATTCTGGCACTTCAATCAATCAGTTGCATTGGTTGTGCATTAACAGTTTAAGTAAGGTTCTCTTACTTCTGCAATTTTGTTTTGCCAATGTGCTCGCCTTTGTTGTGTATCAGAGGCTAAGCAAGTTTCTCTCTCCTCTGAGGTTTCGTTTTGCCAATATGCTTGTCTCGCTTGTGTGTTAGCGGCTAAGTGAATTTCTCTTTTCTGTGAGGTTTCACTTTGGTGAGAGAGTCAATTTCTTTGAGCTTCATGCTGTAGCCTCGCACTTCCAGGCCTCCTCGCACTTCCGGGTCCGACAGACACACACACTTCCATGCGTAGACGTGTTTATATAAGATATTTTTTTGATTTTCTTTTTTATTACTCTTCTACCACCCTCGCCATTATAAAATTAAATGGACTGATAGGCTCTCAAGATGCATTAAAGTGTGAGACTGGCATAAAATGTACAATCAACATCTGTGTAAAGGTACAGTCAGAGAAAAGTTCACCTACTGCAGTTTGCTAACGTTATGGTCTCCAATGGATAAGGATGTTCCTGGTCCCGGCAGTGAAGTGATTGATTAAAAAGGTCTGCTCTCCCGCTCAGCTGCCATTGTTGTAACCAGTATATGTCACAAGAACAGACAAATGGGTTGTCCTTCAAAATTCTAAGAAAGTATATAAGAATGGTGTTAGTGCCACAGGTTACTGCACAAAATTGATATATTTATTTTCTGATTCTTCATTATTTTCATTCACTCTTGTCAATTGTTTGTCTTTAATCCGTCCACCCTTACACTGTAAACACCTCAAGCTATGAGAGGGCTTTATACCCTATACCAAGACCATCTCTATCCCCAATTCACTTTTGGTATTAAGTATAGCCCTCTGTTTGCAATAGGGATCCCAGGATACTATTCTACCTAGCAGTCCATGGTTTTTCCTGAGCCTTCCATGTGAGATAAAAGACTTGTTCTCAAGAGCAGCAAACCAGCTGCCTTGTTTTGGTCCCAGCATGGGGTCTTGTACTTTCCTCTCCCAGTCAGGTAGTCTTTTGGCTTCAACTCTTTTCTGTAGCTGCCGATGTCTATTGCTGATTCTGTTTATCCAGGTTTCAGGCTATACTGCTCCCTGGTGGTGTCCTATCTTCATGCCTGCTTCTCTCTTTTTTGCTTTCTCTCTTTTTAATAGGGTCTTGTTTAACCTCATTTTTGCCTCTGCCAGGCTGGGTACTGGCACACCCATTTTAACTGAGCCACCCATCAAACTGGAAATTAGACAAATACACATCACAGGGTGGATGACTTAAATATCAATCATAATTCCTATAATTACTGTATAGTTAAACTTTTGACAAAAATCAATTATTCTTCCCACAATTAGGAAGCCAATTAATAAGTTCATGTAATGTCTCTATTTCACATATCCATAATTAGTTGCTAGTTATGTTTTATATTTTGTTATGTTTATACTCAAGGGCAACAATTCTGTTGTATGATTTTTCTGCCTTCATTTTTATTTTGCTTTTCCTGCTGAGCAATGTGGTGAAAGATTAGACTTCTCTTTTCCTTGTAACATATCTATATTTTTCATTTTAAATTATAGTATGAATGTCAAGTATTATTCAAGGCTAAAAATCTATGCAAAAAGTAAAGTACATACAAAACAAATAAACCCCTTCAAGGACAAGAGAATGCAGAGTAAAATCACAAATGAAAGAATTCCTTAACCTAATTTGTGACAAAAGAAGGAGACTTTCAACATATACATTTTTTAAGTTGTCTCAGCCCAGAATAAGGGTGTATGAAGTTCAGTTATTATTCTAGTATGTGATGAAAATCAAAACACTACGATAAAGTTGTAATGCCCCGAATACTGAATGGTCAGTTGTGGTAATCACATCTCAAAGACACATGATATCCGATATGGTGTTCCACAAGGCTCTATCCTGGGTCCGCTGCTCTTCTCAATCTACATGCTTCCGCTAGGTCAGATTATCTCAGGGCACAACGTGAGCTACCACAGCTATGCTGATGACACACAGCTGTACTTATCTATAGCACCTGATGACTCAGACTCTTTCGATACACTAACACAATGTCTTACTGGTATTTCTGAATGGATGAATAGTAATTTTCTCAAACTAAATAAAGAGAAAACTGAAATTTTAGTAATTGGCAATAATGGATTCAATGAGGTTATCAGAAATAAACTTGATGCACTAGGGTTAAAAGTTAAGACGGAAGTAAAAAATTTAGGGTTAACCGTTGACTGTAATCTGAATTTTAAATCACATATTCATCAGACCACTAGGACAGCATTTTTTCACTTAAGAAACATAGCTAAAGTTAGACCTCTTATATCATTGAAAGATGCGGAGAAATTAATTCACGCTTTTGTTTTCAGTAGACTAGATTACTGACTCAGGACTACCCAAAAAAGACATAAATCATTTGCAATGAGTGCAGAATGCAGCTGCTAGAATCCTAACTGGGAAAAGAAAATCCGAACACATTTCTCCAGTTTTGATGTCACTACACTGGTTGCCTGTGTCATTCAGGATTGACTTTAAAATACTGCTTATGGTTTATAAAGCCTTAAATAATCTCGCTCCATCGTATATATCGGAATGTCTGACACGTTATATTCCAAATCGTAACCTTAGATCTTCAAATGAGTGTCTCCTTAGAATTCCAAAAGCTAAACTTAAAAGAAGTGGTGAGGCGGCCTTCTGCTGTTATGCACCCAAAATCTGGAATAGCTTGCCAATAGGAATTCGCCAGGCAAATACAGTAGAGCACTTTAAAACACTGCTGAAAACACATTACTTTAACATGGCCTTTTTATAACTTCACTTTAACTTAATACTGATACTCTGTATGTTCAATTCTTCATAATAATTATTCACAGTGGCTCCAAAATCCATACTGACCCCTACTCTCTCTTCTGTTTCTTTTTCCGGTTTCCTTGTGGTGGCGGCCTGCGCCACCACCACCTACTCAAAGCATCATGATGCACCAACATTGATGGACTGAAAGCCAGAAGTCTACGTGACCATCATCATCAGGTCCTTCCATGAAAACCCTAAATACAAAGAGGACTGTTTGACTTATGTTAGGTAGAATGCCCAGAGGGGACTGGGCGGTCTCTTGATCTGGATCCCCTACAGATTTTATTTTTTTCTCCAGCCTTTGGAGTTTTTTTTGTTTTTTCTGTCCACCCTGGCCATCGGACCTTACTCTTATTCTATGTTAATTAATGTTGACTTATGTTTATCTTTTATTGTGTCTTCTATTTCTCTATTTATTTTGTAAAGCACTTTGAGCTACATTTTTTTGTATGAATATGTGCTATATAAATAAATGTTGATTGATTGATTGATTGATACTGTACTTTCTGGCCATTTATTTATACTTAACTCTAAATCAAAGCTGCTTTATCAGCTCTGGCCAGCCGGAGGCAGCACTTCTAGGTAGTCATTAGTCTTTTGAATTAGTCTCTTTCAGGGTTAAAACAGCCTTAAGTTAATTGGAAAAAGAGCACTGTAATTTGTGAAGAAGATGTTTACAGCTCAAGACCTTCCCTGCATTAAATGTGATTCAGCAGTACAGTATTGCAAATAAATGTAAGAAAAAACGTAACATTATTATAGGCACCCGGAATTTTTCAATGCTACTAAATTTTTATAGTTTCATTGAGATTAAGTGGTTTATTTCTGAGTTAATGTGTCCAGGTTAAATAATGCCATATCTATCTATCTATCTATCTATCTATCTATCTATCTATCTATCTATCTATCTATCTATCTATCTATCTATCTATTTTTCATAAAGACAAACATTGCTATAAAAGTGGACAAATCATTTTTCAAGGATGCATAAAATATGTAAATCCCTTTTAATTTAAAGCTGAAATGTTGACTTTGTTACCATTTTATCTACCGTATATGTCGATGGCTTTAGTATGATGAGCACAGTTTAGTCCCACCACTCATACTTGCTGTGCCCAACACAATGCTATACATATTTAATTCATATACTTATCTATATGTACACATACTTTAATCTCTCTGGTACAAACCAAAACATACAATGAGTTTTGACTCCTAGTTATAACGTCAGAAAGCTTATTAGAGACAGATAAACTGATCACACATGAATGAGCTCTAATTAACTATAGTAGATGCATTGAAACTAGGAAGAGAAAACGAGACAGTTCTGAATATTCTTCAGTACCAATAAGCAGCCAAATATTCATGACTATAATCAAATTATACAGTAAGTTTATCAGGCCATTTTCATGATGTGTTACTCTTGATCAGTATCTGAGTATTAGAAATGTGTCTCATTTGGCTTAAAATGAAAGGAATAAGTAACACAGAAAAAGATTTTTTATAATTTGCTTCAGAATGATTTTAGGAAACAAATGTCAAGAAAAAGAGATATCTGGAATGGAAAGCAATCAGCAATGTGCATGCAATTAATTTAAAATTTAAAACAAACTGAAAATCTACTTACAGACCAAGCAGAGGAAGAGAATGGAATACTTTCCAGGAAATGTACTCTAAGGAATTGGAAGCCAAATTGCTGTAAATTAAAGAGAAACAGAAGGAGTAGGTTTAGTCAGTCTTAACAGAAATGGTTTTCCTACCTCAGAGAGGCAATTGCTTCTCAGAAAAGGAAATGCACATAACTGTTACAAATAACATCCTGCACTTTTACAATTAACAGGATATATGATTGTGATTTTGATTTGCAGATGGGGGAAATGTAGAATGAAATAGTAAGTAGCCTCAACACCTTTTCTGAATGCACTTTGTTCTTCAGTGTGGGTGGTTTCATCATCTCTTATTCGAGCCAATTACTTTTCTGATATCCTCATATTAACAGGAGCCTAATTTCAAAGTTTCCCTTCTTTGGATATTTGTGCTTAAGGACATGCCATGATGGATTAATGACATGTCCAGCTTTGGCTCCTGCCATGCACCCAATGCTTAGATCTGCACTTAATGTAATCCTGTATTGGAAAAAAGCAACTTGAGAAAATGGATTGAGGGATGAATCAAAATTTCTAAACTGCTCTTGTATCTTTGAATAGTGAGTAGTTTTAGTTTCTATGTTCCTCTCTATGGCAACAAAGTAAATGAAGGAAAAATATGCCAGATTAAGCCAAGGGCTAATATTAGGGCAGCGTTTCTCAACCTTTAAGTATTTGCGACCCGAGTTTTCATAACAGTTTTAATCGTGCCCCCCTCCCCAACATTTTTTTGAAATGTAGATGCATATTTTATTATACCTACTTAACTTTTATCGACATTTATCTAACTCTATATTTATTGTTCTAGTATCAGAATGTAGTTTAAGGTAATTTGTTTTGATTTCAACAGATGTTTTTTTCATATTTTTGACTGTTGTTTTCTTTTTTTTACATCTTCGTGCCCCCCTTTTTGTTACTTTGCGCCACCCTAGGGGGGCCCACCCCACAGGTTGAGAACCAATGTGTTAAAGTATTAATTTAATGGACTTGATGAGCTGCCTGATTTCTTTAAGTCTATTTTGCACTTTGGACAAAGTGTAAATACTGCTATCAAATAGCTATTCTTTTTTCAGATTTAGCCCCCTCAGACTTTACCAATTTTGTCTAATTAACACCCCATGCACTCATACTCCATTTCTCCTTCAGATCTGTATGTATTGTATGAATCTGGAATACGGGGAGAAAATTGGGGTAGTCAGGAGAAAAACCACACTGATGTAAGGACATGTGCAGGCAGTAATGACCAAGGACCATGGAGCAGTTAGGCAGTAGTGCTAAACCCTGTGAGACCATGCCATCGGGTGACGTCATGGTTAAGTTAAACATTATATTAAAATGATTCTTAATAAACTGTTTTCACCCCCTTGTATGCCTATTGTCTTTCTGTACTGACAAATTGAGAACAAATTTCACACAATACCTATGATTAGAATTCTCCTGAACCTTCAGGAAAGTTTCTTCTTATTTTAAAGAGTATGCTTTGTTTCGTAATGGAGAGAAAATGATAATAAATCTCCTTATTATACTTATGGTATTCATTGCATTCGTAGTCTGAGTCCCGACCTGAATTGTGTGGGTGGTTACCTACCAGGTAACGCTTGTGGTTGGTCTGCCATTTGGCAAACATCCGCCACGGTGCTCACAACTGAAGAGAGAACCGTGGCGGATGTTTGCCAAATGGCAGACCAGCCACAAGCGTTACCTGGTAGGTAACCACCCACACAATTCAGGTCGGGACTCAGGCTACGAATGCAATGAATGTAATTACTCCAGACCTATAGGCTGTCAAATAAACGAACCACACGCCGTAGCGCAGCCTAAAGGGGCTTCGTCTCTGACACTGATGTCTGAGGTTCGATCTCTGAGAGGGGAGCAGTAGAGTGTGTATGCCTGATGAGCCCAAATAAGGGTGAACCACGTGTCACGTACTCTTTACATTATTTGACAGTAAACTATGCAACTTATGGTATTATCATGCAGTGAATTCATGCTGAATGTTTTTACATATGATACTGAGAGTTGTTGCATGTCACCCAGCTCTTGCACAGTATTCCTACAAAAGTGATTTTACAGACACCACTGTCTTATTATTTTAGAAAAAAAATGAAACAATGATTAGAACCTGTTTTTATAGAAGAAACACAGAACAAGAGAAATAGACAGTTGTATTATGAGCCTGACAGCCTTGAAAATCAGTGGGTTCACAAAATGCTTATTTTTGTGCACAAATTCAAGGCCTATTGACTGCTCATTCTCTTCTCCAGACACCCAGGGAGAAACATCCAAGAGCATGGATGGGGAGTTTATTGGCTATTAAGATGTTGAATTAATCCTTCTACCACAATTCTCTACTTAAACCTTCAGACAGAAGCAGTGGTCTTTTTGCAATGGGGTAAGAGAGACACCCTCCCACTTCATCTCTCTGGTCTGTGTGTCTCCAGAGGGGATAAGTTTTCAGGTCTGAGCACATCTGTTGCGATACAGTCCTGGCCCTTGTGCACTATTGATTGAACTATAATGGACCCGAAGTGAAGTACATTTATTATGCGTCTATTGCTGATAATCTGACAGAGAGAACGAGTAAAAGGTGCTGGTTTGATGTCTTCTCCAATTACTAAGGCTTTAAGAGTGTTCTGACAACACAGGCCTTCTGTGTACAAAGTAGAAGCCAAGCTATTCATCGTATATCTCATAGTTAGAGTTGAGGGACTGACAGGAGCTTCCGAACATGACTTACTGGATAGAGGTTTTAAGATGATGGAAGGATGTTTTAGCCCTGCCAGGCACATCAGTCTGACCTGCATCTTTTAATGGCATGATTCCTGTTTTGTGGCATTAGTGGCTAACTGGAGAAGGTTTTGTCTTGTGGTTGTAGGTGAAGTGAGTTTACTTAAGATCTTCAAAGGGGTTATTATATAAATGTAAATGATTGATTGTTTGCAACCAGATGTTACAACATTATGAATTGGCTGCTGTCAGTTGCTTTTTGGTTCACCTAATCTGCATGTCTTTGGACTGTGGGAGAAAACCCGGATCACCCAGAGCAACCCCACGCAGGCACGAAGAGAACATGCAGACGGAGGGAGGGAGGACCCGGGACACAAACCCCCTCTCCTTACTGCGAGGCAGCAGTGTCACCCATATAATGAATACCATACAGAAATATCAGCAAATTAAAGTTTTTTTGTTTCTACAGAACCTTATTTGTATACAGTTATGTCTTTAGATGCAGTATGCCTACTGGAAGCCACATTTGTTCTAGTTGCTTTCACAGATATTTAAAGCGCTTTTATTATTTTATGTTATTAAACTGATTAACTGATGACAAATGAACCAACAGACTAGTGTGCAGTCCTTCAGAAATGTAGAGATTAAAGTAATAACATCCATCAAGTTAATGTCCCCAAAGTTTTTGAAAGTAATGCAAATCCTGATTATGTATTTGTTCACTCTGTGCTTACATAATTGCTTTTCTTTTAGATTCACTTGTAAACAAATTTTTTTTTTTTCTTTAACTTTTATGTGTTAACATACCTCATGCAGCAAAAACAGTGAGCTAATGTACCAGCGGTGTGACTTCTGTGTACACGTACCACTCCTGCCATTTCACTAATGTGCTGGGGATCGGTATTGCCGCCAGGAGTGGCTATCGGATAAGTAAAAGAGGAAAGTATATACATCGACATACATAAGTCGAAATAACCACCCTCACAGTAAATTTATACAAGTTGGCAAAATCACCAAAAACATTTTAGTGGAAGACTTTTTACAATGAGCTCTATTCAAGATATCACATCAAAAACTGAACTTTCCTGATAAATTTCCTTTTAGAATAAGTGTGGAATATTTCTATGAAATTGGTCGTCTCGAAGCTGAATTGTTTAATACAAACAGACGTACAGAAAGACATCTCGATTGCAATAGGAGCTTATTGCAATGATGTGTGAACACACTTAAAGATGCACTGCCAGGCTATCTAACAAAAGAAGGCATCATAGCATTTTTGTTTGTTTAGATAAATTCTGTGAAATGTTTATGTTTTAATTACCTACGCGCCATGACACGATGCATATGCAAATCTTCTTTATAGACCTTTATAATTATAATTTTTGGTTGCTATTAAATGAGTTAACACTAGAATCCCTTAAACCTATGAAAAAAGTCATAATCCCGGGCCACCTTAAATCCCTTTGCACCTCTCCATCAGTATCTTTTGTTTTGCAAAGGAAGCAGAGGGTGATGGTGTGAGGAACCTCATCAGAATTGACCGATGTTAAGAGTGGTGTTCCACAGGTGTCAGTGCTAGGGCCGCTGCTATTTTTAATATATATATAAATGATTTAGATAGGAATATAAGTAACAAGCTGGTTATGTTTGCAGATTCCAAGATAGGTGTTTTAGCAGATAATTTGGAATCTGTTATATCATTACAGAAGGACTTGGATAGCATACAGGCTTGGGCAGTAAATGTAAAGTATTGCACACGGGAAGTAAAAAATGTTATGTTTAAATACACAATTGGCAGTCAGAAAATGAAGAATACACCTTATGAGAAGGATTTAGGAGTCATAGTGGAGTCTAAGCTATCAACTTCCTGACAGTGTTTAGAAGCCATTAAGAAGGCTAATAGAATGTTAGGTTATATAGCACGATGTGTGGAGTACAAGTCCAAGGAGGTTATGCTCAAGCTTTATAAACACACTGTTGAGGCCTCATCTTGAGTACTGTGTGCAGTTTTGGTCTCCAGGCTACAAAAAGGACATAGCAGCACTAGAAAATTTCCAGAGAAGAGCAACTAGGCCGATTCTAGGGCTACAGAGATTGAATTATGAGGAAAGATTAAAAGAGCTGAGCCTATACAGTTTAAGCAAAAGAAGATTAAGAGGTGACATGATTGAAGTGTTTAAAATAATGAAGGGAATTTAGCACAGTGGATCGAACCTGTTATTTTAAAAAAAGTTAATCAAGAACAAGGGGACACATTTGGAAACTTATTAAGGGTAAATTTCACACAAACATTAGGATGTTTTTCTTTACACAAAGAATGATAGACACTTGGAATAAGCTACCAAGTAGTGTTGTAGACAGTAAGACTTTAGGGACTTTCAGAACTCGACTTGATGTATTTTTGGAAAAAATAAGTGGAGAGGACTTGCAAGCTTTGTTAGGCTGAATGGCCTGTTCTCGACTAGATTGTTCTAATGTTCTAAATGTGTCAATCATCACAAGCTGCTATAAAACCCCACACTCACACTTACACCCCCACCACCATCAAGATTTCTTTTTTCTTATTGAAAACCCAGGCCAGTTTTTAAAATGTGAAGAATCTTAATTGACCCTAGAAAAATAAAATTAGCTCATTCACTTTTGTAATTTGACAGTGCATAGTGATATGCCGACCCACACAGAGTAAATTTATACCTTCTAATCAAACGAATATTTTACCAGAGTGATTCAGGCAAAAAAGAAGAACATGGAAACTCCAACCCTTAACCAAGAATCTATGGGTAAAACACATTTTGTGGTCCACTGTGTTGCTAAGGTAAAAAAGATTAACCACCTAATTGAACGATTGTTCCCCATCAGAAAGGATACTTAACTTTTTTAATATTTTCACAAACCTGCTTAATCTTTTTTGGGGTTGTGGGCGGTTAGAGTTTATTCGAGCAGCACTTAATGCAATGAGGGAAACAGTCTAGAAGGGGTTTCAGTTAATACCAGGGCCCACATCCCCACAATCACAATTGCAGAGCAGAAGATTCAAACCCAGGACGCTGGATCTGTGAGGCAGCAGAGCAAACTACTGTGCTGCCTTCTTAACTGTTCTTAACTAAAAAATTCAACTGCAGCCGGTTCTTATTATTTGAAGCAAAGCACATCTCTTCAATTTTAATTTAGTTGGCCTTTTTCTGCTGTTTATAATGTTCAGCAAAAATACTTACACATATTGAAGCTTCAGATTGTTTTGGAAGGTAATGGCTGAGATGTAAGATAATCCACAGAGGGTAATAGTCCTGAAATTACACAAGGCAATATTTACACCATTACATAAAGTAATCAATACTTGGATCTGATACACACACACATACACAATCAACAAAGCTACTGGTACAGTCTACATGCAAGTGTAAGTGCAATGGATATTCATAGTAGTTGACCTTACAGAGCCCTGGCTTGTGCCTACAAAATCCTGACAACAACAACAGACTGTGCATCCAATAGTGTGGATAAATAAAGTAATTACAAGGGAAACTTGTTTTGAGATGAATAACCTGAATGCATGATAGGGATAAATTGACCACCATGTAAGTGGGCTTAGGAAATGCTATGATATGTTATTGACAATCTGGAACAGTTTGGGGTCTTTTCAGCCATAATAAGAATATGGCATTTGATGTTATTTAGACAAAAATAGGTTTGAAGGGTATGGCACAGAAACACACAGAGGATTCATTTAGTGACATCAGCTGCCATGACTCTATGCCTTTGGACATTGGGAGGATCTGAAGGTAACTCACACAAGCTGGGAGAACATAGAAATTCCAAAATAAATGATAGCTGGAAACCAAAGGCCTTTTGTGTGTTTCAGTATCACAAAGTATATTTCACACTTGTTGAATGCAAAATACCACCATGCAGAAGGTAGGAAAAACATCCAGGAAAATTAAGTAATACCAACTTTAATGATGTCCAAAATAAATTTAGCATATAAAGTAAAAAAAAAAAAATTACAGAGCAGGGATTGCAGTCGTATGACAACAACATTGAAGAACATGACAAAACTTATAAAGGAAATGAGAATAATGCATTTCACATATCTAGTAAAGCTGCAAAAAGCGACTTACAGATTTTTCAGCTCTCTGTAGTTTGCAAATTCAATTTCTGTTAAGTTAATCAGCATAGTCTGGCTTTCAATGTAACTGTTGAGAAATTAATAGAATAAAATTAATGGCATGTTAGTAATCAGTCAGTTCATTGTAATAGGATGGAACATCCCTATGGCAACTCTGCACACCTAGAATAACGCCAAGGGTACTGAACATATCAAAGAAAATGGTGCATATACACTGTGAGCTAAATACATGAGATCAAGATAAAATAAGAAGAATACAAAGCCTAAATGTAAACAGAAAAGAATACATTTGTCCTGCCACTCCTGTCCTGCCTATATATGGGTGCTGAGCCCTTGTAGATCGGGAGGGGACAGCTAATTTATATTACTCTGTTTCGCATACACAAAAGCACAAATGTACCACTGCTCTCTCACTCTTTCTCTCTTTCTCGCTCTTAAATGCAGCTGTGACTTCTTATTCTCATCAGCAACCGCTTACTTCCAACTTATCTCCTCACTTTTTATCTAACCTCAAAGTACCAGTTTGATTGCAGTACATGTATGTATTTATTTATTTTATTTTATTTTAAAACATTTTGTACACTCAAGTTGAACTTGAACAACAAACAACTTCATAGTAAATACAGGAAAACAAAAATGAAAATGAAAAAATCAGAAAGTTAAAAAAGGAATACAACAAAACAGAATTCAGAATTGAGGCAAATGTAAACCCCATGCCAGAATGATTTTGTCCGAGCTCCTGTATCGTGCTCCTTGGCAACTTAAGTGACGACTTCACTCTAGAGCATTCCGTAACCATTAGGGGTCAAAGTATGACAGGTGGGTTCTGGACAGCATGATCCCACCCATTGCAATCTGTTTTAATAACGAATAGGCTGGAGGGTGAAAAAAAGGTATTAGGCCTCCTGTCAGTTATTGCCTTTCAAAGAACAACATGGTCCTCCTTCTTTGCTGCCCTTCATGGTCTTTTTGTTAGGTAGCTAATCAGACATCCCCATCACCTGCTGAGTCCCCCGTCAGGGCCCTTATTCCCACAAGCGTTTGCAGATTTATCTCCCTGCTGCTCTTTCTCTTATGACCCTGTACCATGCCAACCTTTCTTTCATACCAGTGGAAGTCACTTCCCACGCTGATATTTAGAGGCACTCTGTTATTGTTTTTGTTAGACTGGGTTCCATTCTCTGTGTATTGAGCATCATGGGTACTGTTCCTGTGCTATGCCACTTTTACCTGACTTTCCTTCGGTAACACTTGGTAAGCTGGAAAACCTCATACACAATTAGATGGGAAAATATTTTGTAAAATTAAAAATAGTCAAATGAGGTAATTGTGTCCAGCTTACATTTTATTTCTTTCAGATTCTGGATATTGAAGTACCCCCAGCTAATAAAGCCAGCAGGAAGGAAAGATAAAAAAGATACTATAATTAAATTGAAATTGCCCTCACCTCTAACAAATTGGTTAGACTTGTTTGTAGGCAGCCACGTCTGCTTTTTCTGAATGATTTCACTTTTTTGTTGTAGCCTTTGGGAAAAAAGGTCATGGGGATCTTTAAATATTTTGTTTTCCTCTTTGATTCTTCTTAAACTAGACCAAAGTAAATGGATAACAATTTCTCCATGCTGTTTTTTTATCTACTATCCAGCACCTTCAGAGCCATACAAAATTAAGGAACATTATTTGAGAGTACGCAGAGTAACTTGACTGCTTACATGTTCTCTTCTTCCTTCTGTAGAGCAGAACACAAAGCGTGGGAGAAGCAGTGACATCAATTTCAGGATGAGCCAAGGAGTCCTGTCTCTTCTGCACCATCAGTATAGTCAAACCCAAAAGTCAGCAGATCTTGTCCCAGAAGCACACCATATCAAGCCTAGATGGCAATATACCGGATGATGGAGCCATCTTTCTGTTTGTGGTTTCATTGCAGGCAACCACTTTTCATTCCAATATGTAAACGGTGTACCCGGAGGTCCGTAACTGTTATTTTGTTTTACATTTTCCTTTTCACAATACAAAAGGAGGATACCAGAGGCAGCAGGGAAGTGGTTAAATATGACTTCAAAATAATAACATCTCTGTGTTGGTAATCTGAATCAATGTTTGGCAAGAGTGCTGGAATAAGCAGCTGGGTGATTTTTTCTTTACTGCTCTTATTGATCAGATTAGTGTAAAGAAATGGCCCTTGAGAAATATATGATCCGCTTTCAAAATCAGAGCAGACTGGAGTCATTTCTCATTGTATTGCTGCTTTTGTTTTCCGCTCCTAGATTTATTTTATGATGCTAAAATCATTCTGCTAATTAGCTGTTGTTAATCATTCATAATGGAAAAAAGTAATCAAAGGAAAAGAAAGTTCTGTACAGTTGTCTCCCATTCAAATTTTGAAATACTTTCCAAGTTGATGAATAAAATATAATTATTTAACCATTTAAAGCCCTTGGAAATAAAGCCTGCCTTACAGGTATGAAAGCTAGCATTACTTTTATATAATAATGCTTACTATAAGAAACAAGGAGTATAAGAAACATCCTCTAGTCTGGCTAATAAATTGTACGCGAGTACACTGACACTGAGGCAAAAAAGAGTGGTATGTTTGACAGATTGTAAAGTACAGGTAAATAAGACCAAAGGTAATATGAATCAATCTCTTGTTTTTGTTAAATTTTATTGAGAAAAAGCTAGCACAAGTCCAAATAAATTTAAATATAGCAACATGTTGGTAGTGTTTTGGTCCTCTTAATATACCCTGTATCCACACAGAAGGGTTGGAAATAAAAAGAAGGCCAGACAGCTGACTATTGATTGTGACAACACTGTGTTAGCTAAGATGATGTTGAGTGTCTGTCTTACATAAAAAAAAAAAAACTTTCAGCAGTTTCCCACTTTGCAAGTGTTTTTCTTATTTAGAAAATAAATTACAGCTTTCTCCAATTATACAGTACAGGATACCTCTTATTAGTCAAGATTAGACAGTGAGTTTATAGTTTGTCAAACGTTATTATGGTAATTGTTCACATCAAAATGATGTCTTAACAATTTCTTTCTTTCTTTTTCCAAATGTTTGCAATGTGCCCGTTGTTTGTTAATAATCAGGATCATTTTGGGTGAAGCAGATCTGTAGAGGGTCTCCTTGTTGGATTAAAGCATATGAAAGATTCATTTGTGAATATGACTGAGTGATCATCACAGCCATAAAGTTACAACAGCAAAGACCAGGAGTCCTCAATCACAGTCCTGGAGGGCCGCAGTGGCTGCAGGTTTTTGTTCTAACCCGGTTGCTTAATTAGAAAGCAATTCTTGCCAATAATTTAATTTCATGGCTTGTTAGTGCTTTACCTTTGCCATGTCAGATAATTCTCATATCCTAGATTAGTTTTTTTCCTTTCTAGGAATATCATCCAAAAGTCTAAAATGGATGAGTTATTCTCAGTCCTTTACTTTTTTCTCTTCACTTTCTTTCCAAGTATTTAATTAAACCCAATAGTGCATGATAAATACACACAGGTGTAAATGGTAACAAGTTAAATGAAGAAATGCTGGTCTCTTTTGTCATTTGCATGTTATTGCTAATTAGGAGCAATTAAAAACCTAGAATGCTGCTGTTTAAGACTAAAATAAGCAATAAGGGTTCAAAATCTTAACGAGTGAGATAACTAAAGTGAAGGAGAAGTGTTATTTGAGCAATAAGTGCTTCTTATTAAGCAATTGGGTTGGAACAAAATCCTGTAGCCACTGTGGCCCTCAAGGACCGTGATTGAGGACCCCTGGTGAAGACTGTTAGGGATTGAAGATCTGTGATGGCTCAACAGGTATCTGATAAACAAGCAAAGACAGTACACTTATTGGAGATAAATCGATAAAAAAACGACTAAGGGATATGGATTCATGTTAGGCCAAATCCTGGATGGATTTTTGCTAGACTGTGTTACATATGTTTTAAAGATAATAAACTGGCGACAAATTAAAAATCAGGACAGCGTTAGACATACAAAGGATACTGAGGTAATAAAGTACCGTGTTGTGGGTTTCTTTTTAAATAATCATTTTGTAATGTTTCATCTAAGTTTTATTATAGCAGATCTCCCAGAGGAAAGAAAGTGAACCGGTCAATTCAGCTTAAGCTGTTCTGACTAGACAAAGAAATGGCTGTGCTTATAAAGACATAGATAAGAAATGTATGTTATGACAGCCAGAATTCAGTTAATCTATCTTATAAAGAGTGGAATGTTACTGGTTATTACAAAGTCATAAAAGAAAAGAACATTTAACCAGAGCCACCTTTCAGCAATCTTTCATTCACCAAGTAATTAGTGGAGTATTACTATGGTTATATTTAAATATATGGTTATATTTCATTTTTTAATTTAGTTTGCTAACACTTCAACAAGCACACAGTTTATAATACATGAAACAGATTAGACTCATTAGCATCACTTAAATGACTAATCATAAAGTAAAAAGTCAAATCTAATTCATTCAGCAGACCTTCATTGCAGACTTGGAGATTGTTGTCAATCAAGGTCCAAGAGTAGAGCAGGGACTCATATATGACAACTTTGTACTGAAACAAAGGGTTCGACACCCTGTAGGTCAGGGGTCTCCAACTGCAGTCCTGGAGCACTACTGTGTATACAAATTTTCATTCTAACCATTTTCTTAATTAGTGGCCAGTTTTTTGCTGCTACTGAACTCTTTTGCCTTAATTTGAATAGACATGCCCTTTAGGATTCAGATTATTTCCTTTTTTAATTATCAGCCAAAAAATGAGATACAAAATGAGGCAAAAGAAAATCAGTAACTTGTGTCCATCAGAAAATATCTGAAAATAAAGAAGGTCTCAGTAATGTTGATCTACTCAGGTCCACAAAACATTTTGATGGTGTTCTTGGAAAAAAGGAAAGTCAACAGTTTGTTAAAAAATCTGCTGTGGAATTTAATAACGGGTTTAACAAAAAGAATTGGCTTCTAATTAAAAATCTGGTTTTAGTGAAATGGGCTGAGGTTAGAAGCTCCAACTTAGCTGGTCATCTGTTGGCTCATTTCACATCTCATTTCCTGTTTGTATGCCGTTTAAGGAAAAAAAAAAAAAATGACTCAGAGGCAATTGAAATGAAGGGAAAAAAAATTAATTAGCAGCAAAAACTGGTCACTAATTTAAAAAAGAAGGGCCAGACAGAAAACCTGTAGCCATAGTGGCGCTCCAGAACCGGAATTGGAGACCCTTGCTCTAGATGTTTCAGCAGATGCACAAGGGTCGTGGAAAAATGGAGGACAAGTTTTGAATACACGTGCCAAAACAAGTGACTGATAGAGCCACTGCAAGTCATGGGAAATATGTCACTGCATTTTACTCAAAAAGGGTGCTTCTTCTAAGGTTGAAGGGGATAGCAGTGACAACATTGGACTCAATGTAGGGACACAACTGTTAAAAATCTGAAAAAAACTGGTGTCTTCACTGAGTTCTGATCTCGCTTTGTGTCTATGTCTTTTTCTCTAATGTTTGCAATGTGTCCATTGTTTGTTAATAATCAGGATCATGTTGGATGAAGCAGATCTGTAGAGGGTCCCCTTGTTGGGTTAAAGCATATGAAAGCTTCATTTGTGAATATGACTGAGTGATCATCACAGCCATTGCCTCAATGACTGCCGAGCTGCACATATATTTTAGACATTAAAAACTGGACCTATCCTACAAAGCATAAACACATACGACTGAGGAGACAACTTCTGTACCTTTACTGTCACCATACACCATCTTTATTTTTGAAAAGACTGAACATATTTTCAGATTTGAGCACTTAATACCAAGTCATAAGTTTAAGAAATCACCCTTCGTGGTTCTTTCTTTTCAGCCACCACCGCAATAAATGTACATACAGAGCAGATGCTGCCCCTTGTCAGAAATCAGGTTTAGCGTCATTTTGAGGATCTGAGATTTAATGTTTATGTGCAGCTCTTGTTTACCTGCACTTTCTGTTTTATCCAGTGGCCCTAATTAGGGACTTAAAGATATTCAACTATTTGGGATTGTAGCAAATGTACGACCATAGGGGGACTAAAAAAGTTTTTAAAATGCTGAGAGTTCTGAAAATGTGCTGAATCAGGACAAACAGCATAACTTCAATCATTCTTGGACCCGAAACTTAAATAATGTTTGTCATGGCTTATTTAAAAAAGAAGGAAGAGTCCGGGAGGACAGCTAGCTTTCAGGCATCACATTTATTGAAACATCATGCATCCTCTGACCAGTGTTTTTCATTTCAGTCGGAATTTATCCACACTTTTATTACTCTGTTGATGCCAAACCTTTGACATGAGCTGTAATTTTGGTTTTTCTAATTTTCTGTTTTATTTAGTTTCAATATTGGTTATTTATTTAGTCATTTCTGCATTTTATGGTCTGTTTAGTACTCCAGTCCAGATTTATGTCAACAGGCAAAAATAAAAATAAAATTGTTATTGGAAACGAAAACTCATATTTGAGAGAATATCACAAAGATAACCAGCAGTAATGGATTTAATGCCAAAGTTAGCTTTTAACAGCACACCAGTTCATAATTTCACTGAAATTAATGTAAAATACAATACAGTATGCGACTTCTTGGTCTAATGGAATGCTTTAATAATGCCAACAAATATATATTTAATTACTGCTTTTATTTTTTAGTTGTCTCTTCTCTAAGGGTCAAAGGTATGTTCACCTGATAATTACAAAATGTAAATTGATTTATTTATTACATTTCCTAGATTACTTACAAATGAATATACACATGGTACCATTAACTGATTAATAAGGAAGTTCAAGTTTAACAAGCAATTGAAGACATTTTTAAAAACTGTGTATGTCTCTATCTATATGGCATTTTTACTGAAATAAATACGAGATTTCAAATGTATGCTGTAAGTTCAATTTCAAATTTCTCAATAGTTTCCATCTGTATTTGACTTAGATCTACAAATATATAACAAAATATAAAAAAGACTGATATTGATAATACATTTTCCTCATTGTCCCTACATTTCATTTGCATTTTAATGTTTTTTGTTATTTTATGAGGGAAATATTCAACCCCTGACCCTAACTGATAGGAATAATCCACATTGACATTCTCAAGTTTACTCATTCACTCACTTAATAACTCATCAAAAAACACAATTTCCCTGTTTAGTTAAAAAGCTGAAATTGGGCAGTATGGTACATGTCAGCCAGTAGGTATCCACTAAGAACACCAAAGTTTAGGGGTAGAAACACAACTACAATAGAACAACTAAATAATCCAAAATCTCAAAAATGCCTTGATTAATTTGATTGAAATTTGTTGACATTATAGAAAAAATAATAATGCTGTAGCGAGCGGGTTGCTTGAATGCACCTCTTCCGTTTTTTATCTCCTCACTGACAATTGGGGTTGGCAGTTTATACAAATGAACACCAGCTGCAGAACAGTGTTACTGACCAATGGGTTGGATGGACGAGTTAAGAAGGGCCAGTGTCTGCACAACTAAAAGAGACTAGGTGGCATGGTCTGTAGAAAAATCTCAAAAATGCTTTGACTAATTTGATGGAAATTTGGTGATGTTATAAAAAAGAAAATGTATTTTATTTAATAATACTGTAACATGTAGGTTATGCTAGTATGCCACATTCATTTTTGGCTCAGCACTGAAAACTAAGTGCAGACTTAAACAGGGCTGATGTAAAGATGAACAGAAGGGAACGTGTCCTACACAGGGACAAGAAACTGGGTGAACTGCTGCAAAGTAAATGTAATTAGCAAACGTGGTATAACTCAATTGCAGGCAAAGTGTTGTGGCTGTGAGTGACTGTAAGTATTGCTTCATCAGAAGCAAAAGTTAAAACATTAGTAAAGCTCAGTTAATAGGCCCCCATGACTTCAAGAGAGAGGGGACGAGCGCTATATATAGTGCATGCTACACTATATGCATGCTTTTCACCTGTTCTCTTATGTACAGTCCTTACTTCTCTCCTGTTTTGTACAGTTGTCTACTTTTGATGCTGTTGTGTTTTCTCTCCTGTGCCCATGAAAATGCCAGCACAAAACATTGACAGGAAGTAAACAAAGCACAGCACCAACATTTTCTCCTTTTGGCTTTCAGAGTACTGGCAATTCTCATAAAGCTTGCTCCCCGAAACTCTGATTCTGATATTCATTAAAATCAATTAGCCAACCCATGGCGTACTATACGCTGCATAATCAGGCCAGTTTTTTAATGTTTTTTAAGCACAGGGAGAAAACTAACATTTGAAAAATCGGTAATGTAATAAATCAGAAAGAAAAGCAACATTGTAACAATGTACAGAATGAACCAACACACAATCGTCCGTGTCCCGCTCAGGCACGGAGGGTGGAATGGGAGGAGAGGAAAAAGACGTTCACTCGCTCCCTCCGTCATGCTAGTCTGCTGATTTCTCGTCCAGTATGCACTGCCTGCTCATCTGCCCACCTGCAACTCGTCACTCGAGTCGTTGTCGTCTTTGCACAGTCCAGATGCACATGTGACTCACGTAGACTTTTCATTGCTCTGTGTGGTTTTGGCTGCCTTTCTATATATAATCAACCAAGACACCCGACCACGGTAGTAGCGAGGTGGGAGGGCGGTGTGTACAAAGTGCAGGAGCATCTAAGAAGACGCATGTTTGTCGTCGATGTGAATTTCTGTATGTAGCGTGTAAAACAGTTTTCTATGGTGCACGTGGTCGTGCGTCATAACCGAAAACTCGGTTTTTAAAGACTGGTTACTTCGTTGTGTATACGACTGTAGATGAATGAAAAGATATAACTCTGGAGAGGGCAACATACAATACAGCGTTTTACATGCTGCATACAGCGATTCACATCCACGACAAATATGAATCTTCTTAGATGGTGCTGTCGCGTCTACCCATGCTCTCGAAGCACACTCACTGCGTGGTCATGTGCCCGCTTGCAAGAGTAACTGTAAGACCATGGGATATTCCTCGCAAACTGCTCTACACGTCGCATACAGCGATTCACATCTGCGACAAACAAACTGTTTAACGCACTGCATACAGCGATTCACAACTGCGACATGATTTTTCTTAGATGGTCCTGTCGCGTCCAACCTCGCACTCGAAGCATACACACTGCCTGGTCATGTGCCCGGTCGCAACAGCAACTGACAGAGACCCGGCCACCAAGTCTAAGACCATGGGAAACCCCTTGGAAACTGTTTTACATGCTGCATACAACGATTCACATCCATGACAAACAAACTGTTTTACACGCTGCATACAGCGATTTACATCCGTGACAAACATGCCTCTTCTTGATAGTCCTGCCACGTCGTGTGGTGCCTCTGTGTGAACCGGTCAGGCACAGAGAAGGTCAGCTGCTGAGAGAGCGTCTCGACTGTTGCAGGGCCTGCATTGGTAAAGCAGGTAAGACGGTAATGAAACAGAAGCACAGGGCTTATTGGTTTTTAAAGACTGCTTCCTTCATTGTGTTTTAACCACAGTTTTAAAGGATTGTTTTAAGGATCCCATGGGATACCCCTCGCAAACTGTTTTACACGCTGCATACATAGCGATTCACTTCCGCGAGAAACATGCCTCTATGAACAGTCAACGTGGCTCAGAGCTGCATGTGGACTCTACAACAGACGAACATAAATGACGCCGTTTTTCCTGTGTCGTTGCATCCGAGATGGTGGGCGTGGTTCTGCAAGTTGTCGTCGTATCCAATGGTCTTAGAGTTGGTGGCCGTGGCTCCTCCCTGCATGCGCCATGGGCGTCTCACTTGTCGGTGACTTAGTGAATCCACGCCCCTTCCGCCGTGCTTTCCATGGGTGTCTTGCCTTAGTGAATTATATATATAGATAGACTTTGAAGTAGGACCCCACTTATGCAGTTGAGAAAAAAAACGAAAAATTAGAAATGCTTAATTCATTACATGGGCCTCCTAAATGTGCAGCTTGAAAATTACATTGCTGTTTATTACAGGTTAAAATAAAATGATTCAGTGTTAAAACTTTAAAATGTTATTGTCTGTTAATGGGTGTTTGTCTTGGTAGAGAAATATATATTTTGCTCTACTTTCCCCTATTGTATTATTAATATGCAGCCTTAGAATGCCTAATCTCACAGACTTACCACTGTTTATAAGATATTATTTTATTTAACTTATCCCACCCTTCCCTTCTATATCTATAACCTCAGGCAATTAGATGTAGTAAAAAGACAAGCAGGAGTTAAGTTACACATAAAATAATGTATTATTGATACTATTCATAAATAATAACAAAATGCAAAGTACATTTGAATATTGGCAACCATACAACCTGATAAAATGGTGATGTGTAACTCAGGTGGCACACAGACTTGTAGTTACTTAATGTCTCTAGTTAAGGCATCATTGGTGCTCAGCTTTTAGCCACATGTCTGTTAAAAATGGCTGAAGCTGTGCTCTTCATTGTGTTGTCTTCAGTTCATGGTGTGATGGTCTTCATCAGAGGTTAGCAAGAGAGATGCTTCTTTATCATATGTTGGTTAGAGAGAGAATGCGGTTGAGCAGGCAAATTTATAGGTTTTCTGTCCAACCCCTACAGCCAATCCAGACAGCCATATCTCAGACCAATGGGGGAAATAGTACATCTTAACACCTGCCATCCCCCCAAAACCATATGTTAAGCTAACCTAGCTTTGTTTGGGGGATGAGAGAAAGACTTTAGCAAAGAAATACTCATCAAACTGGTTTAAGACACATCCCTCAAATCCTGTCGTAAAATTACAAAGAAAAGTCCTAAACGGGGGTGGGCAAACACGAATGCCTCTCACCAAAGTAACACTAAATTACATTACTTTGCCTAAATTACAAATAAAGACATACAAAACATGTATCAAGTTATATGCAAAATCTTAAATCACAACAATGGGTATGGCAAAAAAAACAGAAGCTTGAACATTTTTTTTTGTATTTAACCTTATACAATGTCTTGTATTAGGAAATTGTTCACATACCCCTTGGGGTCAGAGTGCAGGGTCAGCCATTGTACAGCAGCTCTGGAGCAAGTACAGGTTAAGGGTGTAGTTCAAGGACCCAGCAGAGTAGGATCCCCTTTGGTAGTAACTAGGATTCAAACCGGCATACCAGCGCAGATCCTTAGCCTCAGAGACACCAACATACAGCCAAGAAAAAAGCAGTAAAAGAAATGCTAGACTAAACAACATAAAAAATAAAAATCAGAAATATCTAATAATAGCAGGAATATACTATATACTCCAGAACCCACTATTCCTAGTAGTTGGCTGTTTGAAGTCAAAGGAATTCAATTTCCTGTAAAATTACATTTTGCAATGTCTATCAACAACAGCCAAAGTCACACTCAGTTGGAAAAGCAGGATTTGATCTACGGAAGAAATGTTTTAGTATGTGTGACTATATATAGAATGATCAAGATTAAGGAGCTCTAGTCAACTGAAAATATTAGTCCCGGTTTAAAAAAAGCATGCAAAATATTATATATAGAAAAGTACTCAATTAGTTACATAGTGCTTCTGATAAATCTGATTAGTTAATGACACTATAATCTAGAACTCTTTGTCTTGGAAAATGTAGTTAGTATATATCTGATTTAGTATATAGCTTAGGCTTAGAAAATGGTATATATAAAAACACATATATATGGTAATGGATGGTAGGAATAGGCTGGATGGTTCCAGATTCCTTACCTGGACAGGAGGCCGGCCCACCAATTAGGCCAGGTGGTCCTTATTGCAGCCAGGAGATGGACAGGAATGGATATTCTGGACTTGATAAAGGATCCTTAACTGACTGGGATGCTAATATAATGGATGGACAAGGAGCAGCAATTTACTTGGGTTATTTAGTCCCCTGAAGGTTACAGTACCTCTATGGATACTCACTGCTGGTCAAATATTTTAGAATATCTCAGTTTTCCAGTTTTTCTTCCTATTCAATTAACAACTTTCTAGGGTGCAGAGGTGTAGTTACACAGTCTGTTACAACTCTGCATTAAGACAGAAGGTTTATAAGTAACCAACAGAAGTTGGGACATCTGTGCAAATTGTTTGCTTCAACATGCAAGGCTTAATTTATTTGAATTTCTGCAGAACATCTGTAGGTTGTAACCTGTTATTTTTTCCTTGAAGAAGGTCCATTTGTAATATGAAATTGCCTTTTTATCATAGGAATATGTATGTACAGTGCATCCGGAAAGTATTCACAGTGCATCACTTTTTCCACATTTTGTTATGTTACAGCCTTATTCCAAAATGGATTAAATTCATTTTTTCCTCAGAATTCTACACACACCACCCCATAATGACAACATGAAAAAAGTTTACTTGAGGTTTTTGCAAATTTATTAAAAATTTAAAAACTGAGAAATCACATGTACATAAGTATTCACAGCCTTTGCTCAATACTTTGTCGATGCACCTTTGGCAGCAATTACAGCCTCAAGTCTTTTTGAATATGATGCCACAAGCTTGGCACACCTATCCTTGGCCAGTTTCGCCCATTCCTCTTTGCAGCACCTCTCAAGCTCCATCAGGTTGGATGGGAAGCGTTGGTGCACAGCCATTTTAAGATCTCTCCAGGAGAGAATAGGATTCAAGTCTGGGCTCTGGCTGGGCCACTCAAGGACATTCACAGAGTTGTCCTGAAGCCACTCCTTTGACATCTTGGCTGTGTGCTTAGGGTCGTTGTCCTGCTGAAAGATGAACCGTCGCCCCAGTCTGAGGTCAAGAGCGCTCTGGAGCAGGTTTTCATCCAGGATGTCTCTGTACATTGCTGCAGTCATCTTTCCCTTTATCCTGACTAGCCGCTGAAAAACATCCCCACAGCATGATGCTGCCACCACCATGCTTCACTGTAGGGATGGTATTGGCCTGGTGATGAGCGGTGCCTGGTTTCCTCCAAACGTGACGTCTGGTATTCACACCAAAGAGTTCAATCTTTGTCTCATCAGACCAGAGAATTTTGTTTCTCATGGTCTGAGAGTCCTTCAGGTGCCTTTTGGCAAACTCCAGGCGGGCTGCCATGTGCCTTTTACTAAGGAGTGGCTTCCCTCTGGCCACTCTACCATACAGGCCTGATTGGTGGATTGCTGCAGAGATGGTTGTCCTTCGGCAAGTTTCTCCTCTCTCCACAGAGGACCTTTGGAGCTCTGACAGAGCGACCATTGGGCGTTCAGTTTAGATGGCCGGCCAGCTCTAGGAAGAGTCCTGGTGGTTTCAAACTTCTTCCACTTACAGATGATGGAGGACACTGTGCTCATTGGGACCTTTGAAGCAGCAGAAATTTTTCTGTAACCTTCCCCAGATCTGTGCCTCGAGACAATCCTGTCTCGGAGGTCTACAGACAATTCCTTTGACTTCATGCTTGGTTTGTGCTCTGACATGAACTGTCAACTGTGGGACCTTATATAGAGAGGTGTGTGCCTTTCCAAATCATCTCTAATCAACTGAATTTACCACAGGTGGAGTCCAATTAAGCTGCAGAAACATCTCAAGGATGATCAGGAGAAACAGGATGTACCTGAGCTCAGTTTTGAGCTTCATGGTAAAAGCTGTGAATACTTATGTGCATGTGCTTTCTCAGTTTTTTTATTTTTAATAAATTTGCAAAAACCTCAAGTAAACTTTTTTCACATTGTCATTATGGGGTGTTGTGTGTAGAATTGTGAGGATAAAAATGAATTTAATCCATTTTGGAATAAGGCTGTAACATAACAAAATGTGGAAAAAGTGATGCGCTGTGAATACTTTCCGGATGCACTGTATATATATATATTTATATATATGCGCACACATGTGTAAAGCGTTATTTATTATGTTGCAATATTTGTTATTATGATTCCTTGTTTAGTAACATTAAGGCCTGAGAATCGAAACTGTCCCAGAATCTACTGTGTGAGTGCCATTGGTCCTTTACCTTTTGCCAAAAGACAGGAGTGAGCAATTGACTGTGGAGGGTAATTGCGATCTTTCTAATCTCATTTGCCTTTTTAAATTAGCATGTGTTATATAACTCCTGAACAGAAGGCAGCCTTATTTGCAGCTAACTGAATGAAGACTGTCTGCCTATAACTCTGATTGATCTCCACCTTCCACCTTCTACACATAATATCTGAAAAGATAAAGTAGCATTGTCCAGTATTTAAAGAGATCTAACATTTCAAAACCTTTTTATTGGTTATATCTGAGATGAGAACTGTCACTGTAGAAATTTAATTATAGTGATATATTTTCAAAAAGTGTGGATGCAGTAATTATTGCATTAAGACAACTTTGTTTATATGATTCCTCTCTTTATTTTGTATTTCTCTTTAGCTTATATTATTGTAAAAAGCAGTACAATACAATACATTGTTTGTCCTTATAACTTTTCTTTTTAAAAGCTTAAACCTTTGTGGACAAGAGATGCACTTGATATTTTACAGAACAACCATGCATTTAGACTTCCACAAATCCATGCTTTTCTTTTCTAGATCTTCATTATGTTTTGCTAATGACTTTTGTTTCCAAAGTATTTTGAACATACTTTTTCAGATACCTTTATTTCTAATACGTTTGCTTGACTAGCAAAGGCCAAGGTCTGCATAGAAGTCTCATTATGATAGTGTAGGAGCTGTAAGACTGGCAATTCTGTCAGTAAGTGAGTAATTCTCTAACCCGCTTAGTCTTGAACAAGCACGTAGGGGGAGCCAGCGTAGCATAGGGTACAAGGCAGAAACAAACCTGGACAGGGAGCCATTCCATCGCAGACAAAAAACATACTCAAAAACACACTATGATAAATATATTTTTGTCTGTCCACCTAACCTGCATGTCTTTGGACTGTGGGAGGAAACCCATACAGACACAGGGAGAACATGCAAACTCCATGCAGGGGGGACCTGGGATACAAACCCTGTTTTCCTTACTGTGAGGCAGCAACACCTCCACTATGCCACCGTGCCTCCCCTGGAACTGAGTTGTATTGTGCAGAAAATCAAGATAATATTTGTTTCAAATATTTGAAGTGCATCAGCTTTGTTTTCATTTTGGCTGTCTCGTTCCAACACACTCAAGTTAACTGCAACTCAGAAGATTTCGAATTTGACTAAAACATAAGCAACAGTTTCAGGATATTATACTCTGCACACATGACAACACTAATACTACTACATTCTGTTTATTCTTAGAAATCATTTTTGTATAGTGCCTTTCAAAGTAAGCACTAAAAGATTATTTTATGGAACAATACTAAACCCTCAGGACTGTATGTTATCTGCTTGAGACCACAGGGCAGTTGTACTTTATTGATTATGCATCTGACGTTCCCAAGGGGTCCATTCTAATCACTTGATTTTTTCCATCTCTGTGCTTCCCTCAGGTCTTGTTATTTTGCTTCATGGTTGGTGTTGTGGGGAGAATTGAGTAGTCAGATGATATGCAGCTTTATCAGTAAACTATAGTACGTTATATTGTGCCCTTTCAAATGCATTATATGTCACTGTGGTTTTCTGTGAAAATCATAATGGAAAAGACACAAATAAGAGAATACTACAAATAACAGAGTGTTTAACACAGTATGTTGGAATAACATTTAAAATTCTGGATGATTGCTAGGGATGTTTCATGGCAGTAGAACTGTTACAGGCTTTTTTTTTTTTAAATTTGAGTGCTATTTATACAGACGTCTTTGCATTTATGTAGAGCATACTTGTCAGACTGAGATCCTTAAGGGCTGCACAGGCTGCAGGTTTTCTTTTCTGCCATTTTCCTGATTCTTCGATTTCTGATTCTAATCTTATCATAAAGAGTGAGGTACCAACTTCCAACACTGCACTCTAAGTGACACATAGATTTGTACAGCACATAAAGTACAGTTTAAAAGAGGCAAAGTGAAGATATATATATATATATATGAAGATAAATATATATATATATATATACTGTATATATAAACATTTAGCAAAAATTAAGAAAATTAAGGACCATTAACATTAAAACTGAGCTAATGCTTCAACCAAAATATTCATTACTAAGGTTCTTGGGAGATGTGAGGCAATAAATAATATTTAGCTAAAGGGAAGACTACTTGTATGAGATATGGAGCCCTAATAGAGAATCTAGATTGGAATATGATGGTACCTCAACCTGATATTATGTGAAATACATTATAATGCAGAAAAAAATATTGGATTTTGAAGTAAGATTACTTTTGATGTTGCTCTTAGAGAGGCATTTTACAAATTTTGAGCTGCTTATAATTTGTACAGAAGGAGTTTAATGAAATCATTTCCATGCCTTTACTATACAGACTCCTTTAAGCAAAGCCAGTCCTAGTTATCTGCTATGTCTGCTGCATTTCATTGCTGTTAAATGTCTAATGACTGTAATCCTGGATAACCCAAATGCCTTATTGTTTAGTAAAGACAAGACTCTTGGGCAGGTGGCAATGTATCATATTTGCATGAGTCACTCAGCATGAACTAAGCATATGTGTCTTAAGAAGAAAAGGTGATTTTGTCCCGAATTCATGCTCAGCTGTTCCAGCAATACACCCCCAATCACTATTTTCCCAGAAAACACCTTCATAAAATGCGATATAAAGCACTCAGGAACACGTTTCAAACCAACAAGACAAGAGTAACGCTGGATACTGTAATTGTTCATGCTCTTTTGTAAGACTATTTTACACATAGACCTGTCATTTGGCTGACGTTCCAGTGACTTCATGATGTCTTTAAACAATGTGCTTCAGCTCAGCCCTCTGTGCCTTAGATGTTGTGTTGTGGAGCTTCAGGCTCCTTTCATTTCTGCTTTATTGGCCACACAAAGCAGCCTTCAACAGTCAGCACTCTGCTGTACATACTCACCATGCTTTTTGTTCTGCTCCTAAATGAGGTTGGTGTTATTTGGGAGTTTATACGTGAAGATGATTGAAACCATTTTTAAAGTTCTACTTGGACATATTGCTATATTATATATATATATATATTTCCATTGTGACATTTGGCTAGGGCCATCAAACGGCCAGGACACCTGCTGGGTGGAAGGACTGCAGGAAAGACCTTGTGGATGTCACTATTGTCCCCAAGTGCAGCCCCCCTGGTTTGCTACAGCACCGTGAATCCCCGCAGGGCATGTTGGGAGTTGTAGTTTGGAGCAGCCCAGTTGGGCTCTGTGGGTTCCGCCAGAGGGTGCTACAGGTGAAGTTGAGTAGTTGGAGGAACCACTTCCACCACACCCAGGAAGAGCAGCCAGAAGAAGGGCAAGAAACACCTGTAGCACTTCCAGGGACATTATAGAAGGAGCCGCCTTACCACGAGTCGAGGAGTCAGAGTCGGGAGGTGGAGGACAAAGGTTAGAGCAGGAGTGGAAGCAACAGAGAAAGAGAGAGAAAGAAAGAAGGACTGTATTGTGTGGTGTTTGGTGCTTTGTGTACTGTGCGGTGAAGTGGGGAGCAAGAGAAAACCACTTAAATAAAATGTGTGCAATTGGAAAAGACTTGTGTCTCATCCTGCACGTATTGGGGTTTGCGGAGCTGTACGCCCCTGGTGGTCAACACTATTTAAATAAAGAAATATTTAGTAATGAATGACTCAGTTACAAAGAAAACAGCAGATTAGTTTGGCCTTTCACACTGTATTTGCAGAGTCCCCCTTAGGCATTGCCATTGTTCTGATCCAATGCTCTCAAATTCCCTGCTCTGTTTCTCTATGGCTATAGCTGCAGACTACAATCCCAACATGGAAAGAGTTAGGACAGTATATAGAATGCAGTGATTTCAAAATTCACTTTCACTTGTAATCCATCACAAAGGCATTTAATGTTTAGCCTGGTCAACTTCCTTTTTTTGGGATGGGACAAGTTAGGGTCAATAATGAGTTGAAACAAACAGTGAAAAGAATGATATAAGTAGAACTAGATGATGTTGAACAGGTGATCATACTTTGGTATAAAATCCGCATCCAGTAAGGTCTAGTCCTTTAGGAGCAAAGATGAGCTGAGGATAGCCAATTGTGCCTCAAAAGTATAAGAAAAGTTTAAAAACAATGGTTCTCAAACACACATTGTGGGGATTCTGGTAGTGCAAGTGTATAATATAATTAAAAGATTCACAAAATCTGGACACATTCTAGTGCATAAAGGGTAAGGGTGCAAGCCAAAGCCAAGTGCTTGTGATTTCCAATCCCTCCCACGTTTATCAAGTAACTGAATATGTAGTTACATCCACAAATGCCAGGTACAACTGTACTATGCAAAAAGGAAGCCATATGTTAGCAGTGCCCAGAAGCACCATCAATATGTCTGGGCTCGGAAGAATCTTGGATGGACCATCAAAACAGTGGAACAGTGTATTGTGGTCAAACAAATCAATATAATTTAGGTCTTATTTGGAAGAAATGCATATTGTGTCTTGCAGACCAAAGAAGAAAAGGACCATCCAGACTGTTACTAGCTACAAGTCCAGAAGCTAGCGCCTGTGATGGTATGGGGTTCTGTCAGGCCCTTGGGCAATAGTATTTTGCATTTCTGTGAAGGCACCATTAATATTGCAAAGTACATACAGATTTCTGAGTAACATATACTGCCTTTATGATGACATCTCTTCCATGGACACACATGCATATTTTAGCAAAACAATACAAAACCACCTTCTGCTCACATTACAAAGATCTGGCAGCATAGGAAGATGGTGTGGGTGCTTGACTAGTCTGCCTACAGTCCTGACCTGCCCCCAGTTGAGGATGTGTGGTGCATTTTGAAAAAGAAATCTGGCAACAAAGATCACATTCTGTTGCACACCTTAAGACTTGTTTGCAAGAAGAATGGATAATATTACACCTGAATACTCAATAAATTGATGTTTTCAGTATGGAAATGTGTATTAACTGTTATGAGAAGGACAGGCAAAAGTGGTAAATTCTATACTGTCCAAATTTTCTTTTGGGATATGTTACAAATATCAAAATCAACATTTTTGTAAAAACAATAACATTCATTAGTTGTAACATCAAATAATGGGCTGTTATAATGTTTTCAGTTCAAAGACCATTTGCAACCATTTACTGATTTACTGCTTTCTGTTTTTATTTGCATTTTCCATAGTTGGGGTTGTGTGTCAAAAACAGTTAACAGATACGAGCATAACAAAAAAGTAAAAAGAATGTAGTTCAGATTAAAGCCCCAAAGAAACCAACGCACTATGTAGTGGTAGTAGTAAACTTCAAAACTCTGTCAGTGATTGATACTATTGTAAAAAAAGAAATTTCAGAACAGGAAGGGATCTCTTGCAGTCCCATAGGAAAGAAAAAATCAAAAAAAAGAGATATCCTTAATATCTTTTTGGTTTCTCCTAGACAACAAGATCAGAAAGAAATACAACAGAGACATATTCTTTGTCTTATGCTACTCAGATTTTTCTCCTGACAAAAAAATAAAACAGTAGTCTCACAAGTATCTCCTCTTGAGTTTCAGCAGAGATCTCAGCAAAGTTACACAACGGGATCAGCTTTTCAAAGTAGTGTCTTGACATTTTTTTTTGCAGGTTGAAAGTATTTGCATTGTGTGTTCAGTAATACGAGGGATGTTCAAAAGGTGTCTGCACTGTTTTTTAACTCTATGTATTCAGATTTTCAAAAACGAATTACATCATTTTTCTATAGTACTAGGGTGTTGTACCATGTTAGCCATTATGAATGTAGTGAAAAGTCAAGCAAAATGACATCTGTTATTTTCATCTCTTTTCTACATAGTCATCTTCGTTTGCAATGCACTTTTCCCAACTTTTTAATGCCCAATTACTACTCCTCCCACCTTCACCGTTTCCAACAAAAATATAAAAGTACGGAAAGTTTTTGAATGTCCCGCATATGTGGTGAAATGTAAGGACAGCCACTTGTGGTAATAAAACACTTTACTACAATAAAATAAATGTAGGCCTTGCTTCTGAATAATACTATTAGTTGCTCTAATTTATATTGCTATGCTACAATTAGATTACAGTTATTCTGGAAGATAAGGCAGGCAATATGACATAGTGGTTAAGATCTTGGACTTCAAACCCTTAGGTTAGGTGTTTTAATCTCACTACTGCCACCATATAACTATGAACAAGCCACTTAATCTGCCTGTGCCCCAACTGGAAAACAAAAGAAATATAACCAATCATATTTCCTATGTTGTAATTCTTGGATAAAGGAATCAATCCAACAATAAGTAAACAGTGTGAAGTCTTGAAAAAGATTATAACACATTGGAAAGAGACTTCACAAAATGTTACATGCTTTTCAAGCTAAATTCTCAATTTTGACTCCTTTTGCCTAAGTTGTGTTTCATGTCTCCTTTTTATCTAAAGTTTTTTCTTTCTTCTTGAAAGATGCTGAGAAATTAGTTCACGCTTTTGTTTTCAGTCGACTAGATTACTGTAACGCACTCCTCTCAGGACTACCCAAAAAAGACATAAATCGTTTGCAACGAGTGCAGAATGCAGCTGCTAGAATCCTAACTAGGAAAAGAAAATCCGAACACATTTCTCCAGTTTTAATATCACTACACTGGTTGCCTGTGTCATTCAGGATTGACTTTAAAATTCTGCTTATGGTTTATAAAGCCTTAAATAATCTCGCCCCATCTTATATATCGAAATGTCTGACACCCTATATTCCAAATCGTAACCTTAGATCCTCAAATGAGTGTCTCCTTAGAATTCCAAAAGCAAAACTTAAAAGAAGTGGTGAGGCGGCCTTCTGCTTTTATGCACCTAAAATATGGAATAGCCTGCCAATAGGAATTTGCCAGGCTAATACAGTGGAGCACTTTAAAAAACTGCTGAAAACACATTACTTTAACATGACTTTCTCATAACTTCACCTTCATTTAATCCTGATAATCTGTATGTTCAATTCATCATAATAACTATTCATGGTGGCTCTAAAATCCATACTGACCCCAACTCTCTTTTCTGTTTCTTTTTCCGGTTTCTTTGTGGTGGCGGCCGGCACCACCTCCACCTACTCAAAGCATCATGATGCTCCAGCATTGATGGACTAACAGCCAGAAGTCTGCATGACCATCATCATCAAGTCCTTCCATGAGAACCCTAAATCCAAAGAAGACTGTTTCATTTATGTTAGGTAGAATGCCCAGAGGAGACTGGGCGGTCTAATGGTCTGGAATCCCTACAAATTTTATTTTTTTCTCCAGCCGTCTGGAGTTTTTTTGGGTTTTTTTTTCTTTCCACCCTGGCCATCGGACCTAACTCTTATTCTATGTTACTTAATGTTGATTTATTTTACTTTCTTACTCTGTCTTTTATTTTTCTATTCTTCATGATGTAAAGCACTTTGAGCTACATTTTTTGTATGAAAATGTGTTATATAAATAAATGTTGTTGTTCTAAGAAATCTTAGGAGAAACATCTGTGACAAAGTTGATTCTTGAATGAAACATAAATGAGAAGCTTTTTTAAGTCTCTCGAGCCATCAATGAGCAAACTTTGAACAGTTACATTTTCCCCATGGGATGTTATTTTGACATGGATCTTTGGTTGTGTCAACACTTTAGCAGCAATTTATTGAGCCAACTGTAATTATCTGACAATTTATCAAGAAGCCCAATATTGTACTAATCAAAAGACAGTTAACTGTATGAAAATAAATATTGTATGACTGGAGAGTCAACAGGTGAACCAAAGACAAAGTAGTCTACTGTATAAAATTTATAGGCCCTTGTAAAATTTTATAAAAACTGCCATCCTCTATTAGATGTCTTCTCATTAATTTAAAGCTCTGTTGCATTTTTGATAATGAATGTTTATTTATCTTTCAGAGTGAGCCCCCATTGGTATTATCTTAGGTTGTCTGCCGGTAATGGCATGATAAAGTGACCAGGAAATGAAAAACTTGTATGGGAGAAGTCAGGGAGATAGGCTTGGTTCTGAATACTAGGAGAAATCAAAATATTGCTCGTCAAGTACAAAATACAAGACAAGTATCTTAGACAAAAAGGCAAGAAAAAGGTCCTGAAACTAACTTGTTTTAACCCAGACTGAGTAAGAACAAATGGGTCCGTATTTTGTAGCAAATCCAATACTCAGATAGCAGAAGCTATGCCTCATCATCTTCTACAGGTGGGATGAAATTAAATGACATGTCATGTGACCAGCTCTGGGAATAGAAACTGTAAACAATATGGCCACTGCCATGCAACGATCAATACAAAATGGTGGTGAACATGAAAACAAAATGGCATGGCCAAAATAATGATAAAGTATTTTCAAACAAAATGCACAAACACAAAACGCACATCATTGTATTCTAGGAGTTCATATAACTAGAAAATAATACCGACCATTTAACTGAGGCTGCTAGAGTCTCAAAAAAACACTGGAACAGCACAGTTACTGTAACATCAGCTCCATTTATGATAGAGCTCATATTGAAAGGTGTTATAGGAAAAACAAACAGACCTCATCTGACTGAGACAAAACAGCAGTTTGTAAGCAGCAAGTCAGTGCAGTTCTGTCATCTCATAGGTTCATCAGCTCTTAGAATTAAATTCACCTGGCCTCATTCAAAGTAATTTACATACAATTATCATTTTAAAATAATTTAAAAAATATAGTAAATTTATAAATAATATTTATAATTTTAGTGATCAATGGCTGACTGCCATTAGGTTCCATCAGGCCCTTCTGGCTCCTCTGCAACTGTCACTGCCCTTCCTCTCCTCTCCAACTGTCACTGCCACGTCTAGGTGTTGAGAACACAAATAACAACCATAAATCGGCTGAGTCTTATCTTACCGTGATGAACCACATTAAGTTTTATAATGGAACTCCACTCTCACTTCAGCCAATGTCTTCAGCCTTATTTATAATAGAATACAATTATACAATATAATTTATTTTTGTATAGTCCAAAATCATACAAGAAGTACCGCAATGGGATTTAATGGGGCCTGCCTTTTGACAGCCCCCCAAGCCTTGACTCTCTAAGAAGACAATGAAAAACTCCCAAAAAACCCTTGAAGGGAAAAAAAAATAGAAGAAACCTTGGGAAAGGCAGTTCAAAGATAAACCCCTTTCCAGTTACGTTGGGTTTGCAGTGCGTATAAAAATAAGGGGGTAAATACAATACAATACACAGAACAGAACACAAGTAATCCTCAATACAATATAACAGTGCAATGGAAATATTAGAGCGCAGAATTCAACAGTAGATGATATCACATAATACGATTTGCTGCCAATTGCTTTATCATTTAACATTATGAAGCATGCCATTGATATCAAGATTTTAAGACACTTTACATTTTAACAAGAAAATGCCAAAAGGAACCATTTGGTATGTTAAGCTTCGGGAAGAGAGTATAAAAACTATAACACTATTATTATTACAAAATTATGGACAGTTTCAAAATGATCTAGTTTAGCAAACTACAGATACTGAACCTGAAGGGATATCACTTACCTTAGTGCTTTTCACAGAAAAATTGCAAATGTATTTTTAAAATTAAATAATGCTACAAGGTATAAATAGATATATCACCATACTCGGTGTTGAAACAAAAACAAAAGGGCATGTGTTTTCAAATACAAATTACTTTACTAATATTGATTTAGATGCACTTCATTCTTTTAAAATCAAATAAACAGTGAAGAGTTTAGAGATATATCCTTACTAATTTAAAAACGATCTGATTGAATTTAAAACGTCCATCTGCCCATTTACTAAACGCACTTAATCCTGAGTCAGTATTTCAGCACAATCCAGATAAAGTACAATGTAGAATACAGCCAAAAACCTGAAAAGCTCTCTGCTAAACTCTGGAATATTCTCAACACATGATGTTTTTCACAAAGTTTTGAAAATCTTGTTTTCTCTGAGATATGAGCTTTGAATATTGAATAATTTAAGCAGTGTTCTCTCTTTCCAATTTTCTGTTTTGACACACATTAAATGACAAATCTAGACAGCAGCATGTGACTGACTCCATGCATCTCCATGTTCATATATACAGAACCTACTGAAGGTTTAAAAGTGAAAAGATTGGGATTGTCACTGTTTAGTTTGTTCAGAGTTTGAATAACCTTTCACAATGTATAAATGCATCACATTTAGGAAAAAGTGTATAATAACTTTGGCAAATGGAGCCTATACCAGTAGTATAAGGGGAAAACAAAAAACAGCCTGGGACTGGGTATCAGTACATTGCAGAAAATAAAATAATACAAGATAAAACTGTTGTGCTCCATTTACAGTAGACAGACACAATATTAAGCATTCGTCAGTGTAAAAAAGCTTAATGGAAACCAACATGAACTGTAACAAACTAAATAATGAGTGAAATACAGTATTTCAAGTTTACTTTTAGTATAATAATAATTTATAGATGACATTTTGGCTTTATTTCCAGTTCCACTTCCTTTCTTAACCACTTATCCCAGGGCACAGTCATGGGGCAGCTAGAGCACATACCACCAATTATCATGCCAACTTAGACAATGCCAATCCACCTAACTGCCTGTGACGATGTGGGTTCTGGCTCCACACTCCCATTGCTGTTCAGGAGCCCTTCAACCCAACACCGTCGGTAATGTTACCGATTGAGCTAGTCAGTGGAGGCAATAAATTGAGCATCTGAGCAAGGGGATGGTTGAAAAAGTGCAGCAGTGCTTTTATTTAAAGAAACAATCAACAAAACAAAATGTTCATAATCAAGTGCAGTTCCAAAGTGCTCCAATAAATAATCCATAAAATAAAAACGTGGAGGTTAAAATCAATAAGAAAAACAATCCTTTAAAACGAGAGGTAAAATGATCAGGAAGCAGTCTTAAAACAACAACAACTCTGGTGCTTCTTTTCTGTATGCGTCTCACCTGCTTATCCCGTTCGGGCTTAGCAACAGGTAAGACGCTCTCTGCAACTGCTTTCCTCTACACACACACCCACGAGACTGGAGACCTCCCGATCCCTGGCTTCGGTTTGGCTCTCATTCCAATCCCCGAGACTTAGTTTCCATCCAATGGCCAGGACGCACACATTGGGGACTCCACCACCAAGTCTCCCGACTTCCGCTGCCTTTCCACGGTCTTCTGCGGCTCGTCGCTTTCCTCTGGTCACTCCCGCTACGTGGTCGCTCAGCTGGAGCAACATCAACTCAAACACCTGGGTGTCGGCCTAACACCCAGTTAACATGCAGCTACCCAGGAGCGCTCATTCGCTCACCACACGCTCCGAGTGTCTGTCTCTCCTGCACCGCGTGCTTCCTCACTCGCTCCCTACAACCTCGTCCTCTTCCTTTCTCTCCTCTCATTCCTCTCTCTTCTATTCCTCTCTCTTCTTCTCCTCATTACTTCTCCCTTTTTCTCCTTCCTTCCTCTCCCGACTGACTCGCGCTTCTTTTAAATGGAGAAGGACCATGACAGCTGTAACCTATTAGCCACGGGAGCAATCACAGATGTGGGCAGTTCCTCACCTGTGCACTCGCCCACTCGCCATGGCCCAATGCCCTCTCGCTATGCCGCCGCGAGAGCGGGGATTATTTATTTAAAAATTAATGGCTTTTGCTCAGTAAGCTGTGGACCCACTATACCACACTGCCATGTTCTTGCAATGTGGCAGGTAACTGGAGCAACTTGAGGAAGCCCACATGGACCCAGGGAGAACATCCACACACTGAGCACCAGGGACATGAACCCCAGTCTCTTTGCTGCTTGGCATCATGCTACCACTGCACCACCATGCTGCCAATGATGGATTATGAACTTTTTAATGCACTCAATATTATAAATCATGCTAAGTGTAAGCAATTTAGTACTCATGAGGGAAATACTTCATCTCACTAAAATATGCAAACTGCTACTGTGTTTTTGATGACTGAAACTGAATTATCTTAGTCTGTAAAAAGAGACTCATTATATAATCCTCTTCTAAAACTCAAAATTCACTCACTTAATGCATATAACTACCAGCAAAAATATAAAGGGGAATGTTATTTTATGTGTCTTTATCATTGTTAATCAGAATTACATGCATTGTGAAAAATGCCAAACGTGGCAAGTTGAAACAGCATACAGTAACTAAGTCACATAACGTACAGAACAGTTAGTATGGTTACTTCAAAACAGAAATGAAAGAACTGTATGCATAGTACTTGAATGCTTGTCCCAAGTGTAGTGTTCATTCATTACGAAAAAGAAGAGAGCAATTACAGACTACAGGGCCTTTGAAATATGAGCATTATAGGCTCACATCCCCTTGTATATTAGTAACTCTTCCATTTTTTATACCTGCTTATTACATATCATGGTTACAGAATAGTTTCCAGTTTGTCACAATGTATGCTCACATACACCAGATCAGTTTAGAAATGTGCTTGATGACAGGAACGAAGTACGTGAAGGAAAACTTGGAAGAGCATGAGGTAAGCAAATAAACTCCTTAGAGAAGAATCAAGCGCTAAAGATGATCATGAAATAGTCTGCTTTAATTCCAATGTCACACAACAGAAAACCATTTAACAATAGATTATTTGTTTAACTATAATTATGAATAATTATTATGTTTAATGTCTTTGCTCTAAATTGATAAATAGATGCCTTAAATAATAGATAGTTTATTATTATATTATGCTACAAACCATATGTCTACTCTGAAAAAAAATAAAAATTAGTTTTGGGAATTTGACACTGCAATAGTTCCAAAAATACAATTAACATAAATCCTCACTTGAACAAATTTTGAAAATATAACTTTAACACAAATACTCTTTTACTGTAATATTTTTATGTTTTTCTTTTCATACATAATAAAAGCAATAACCTTGCTTTGCATAGAAATAATATACTTATTAAATAAGACATCAGAAGATGAGATGCTTCTGGCCTCAAACCGACCAAAACCGTCTTATCTTTTATGTTAGTAAAAATCTTCCTAAGGACATCTCCATTTGTGAGCATGTGAATATGAGTTTGGGCTTTGTAATTATGTTGATATCATTTATAGTGTAATTACTGCTGAAGCACTGAATAGTCAATTCAACTTTTTAACATGTCTTTTGTTTAGTTGCATTGGCAGTCCTCGTCTAAAGGATATGCGTCAACCCCTGGAAGTGGAATACAAGACTTCAGGTTGATGGGAGCCTTTTAGCAACTACAAATCTTAGCACTTTCTGTTACTTTGAGTGTTCTAAAATGCAATCTCAATTAATGCTATTAATGTAAGTGGTTGTATTAAAAATTGCATTTGTGCTCTCAGACTACTATAACATTTATTCAGTTCTGCACAAAGCCTTAATGTATTGTACTTGTATTAATGTGACTGGCAGATGTTTTGTGTTTGTGAACGTTTTTTTTTTTTTTTAGCTGTGAATAAACTATTTATTTAAAGAAAATAGTTACACATATAGTTTTTTTAAAACTTATTAACCTGTCACTAGTCTTTAATCTATCTATCTGTTTTTTAACAATTATCAAAGAATCAACAACCATTTAATGAAAAGGCAACTCTCTAGCAATGAAAGTCCTGGGTTGGGCAAAAGATAACGGTTAAAGAATTTTTTTTAGTGATGCTAATTTTTTCCAAGCCATGTTTAATAGATTCACAAAGGCAACTGTGTAGAAGAGCTCAATACACATCTGTGTTTAGGGGTTCACACAGCAACACGTGGGGACACCGCAGCAATCTGAATTGCTTGAAAGATCTAACCCTAACTCTAACCCTACAGAACTAGCCCTCCAAAGAACATAGAATTTGGAATAAGAGCTTTAATGATGGAGGAAGGAAGTTCAGAGATGTAAGGAGAAGAAGAAGAAGAAGAGATTGTCCTGCTATGGCCAAGTGGACCAGCCACCCCACAGAGTCCACAGGAATGTTTGTGTTTAGTTAGGCACTGAAGGCTTAGGTTTTGTTTTTTTGTTTTTTTTTACCCTATTGCCTTCTGTAACCTTCATCCTGCTGTAAATGTTGCTTCATGTGTTGATAAATGTGCTTGTTTTGGTGATCAACTCTAGACTACCTCACGCTGTCTATTAGAAAAATTTTAAACAAATAAATATAAATAACTAACATGCAGAAGTTCAACCATACTCATTATACAATTTGAAGTAGTAAATTTAAATATTTTAAAAGCATTCAAAATTAAAACAAAACAGACCATATTCTGCATATGATGTAATAGACAAAAATGTTTTGTTTTTTTTGAAGTTATAATACTTTATGGAGCTGGCCTGTGAACTCAATATATTTATTGTGTGATCCAGTATCACTAAAAGTTTTAAAGGATTGTGCCTTAATTATGAACTATTCTGTGTGTTCACAACACATCATTAACTCACATATAATGCAAGATTTACAACTTATTTTTTTGTAAAGCGCTCTTCACTGAGTGCAGGCACAGAGCGGTGTGAACAATTCTCAGTTAAAATATAGTTAAATATAGTATAGATTATGCTAATTATCAAGTTCAGAACTGATACACATAGAAACACACAAAGAACAAGGAAGAAACTGATTAAACATAAATGGAACCCAACAATATCTGTCCATTGATTAATTAATGAAGATAATTTGTGATTGTTCTCCTGCAAGTACAATGAAACTTCTTCATATAGGCTTATAGATTCATTGTAATTTAAAAGTGTAATTTAAGTGTTTGAAGTATCTTTATTATACCATTTAAAATATTCAAGTATATTATCAAGGCTTACATATTTACTCTGATATCCCTTCGTTGTGTTTTTCCTGTGAATCTTTTGATAACTACTGACAGTTATTTACAGTGTACCATACAACTCTGGGTTTATCTCTTTTAGAATTTTAAATGTTTTTCTGTAAGTTATATAACTATTAAAGTATTCAATATCTGGTAAGAACACTTTTTTCATGGGGTAGGCTTAAAATGCAAATATATTTTCATTACTAATCAAATGCTTATCATTGTTAAAATGTTAAAAAAATATAAGGACAATTTCCTTGAAGCCACTGCCAACAATAATTGCCAATCTTACTAATTTTTTCAGTAAGTGCTGTGCCAGAATGTCTTGATTGTGGAAAGGAAAACATTCTTTGATTCTTATCCAAAAACATTTTTTCTCCACTTTTCTTGTAAATATTGTAAAGTGCAATTTGTGAAGAAACTCTGTGCTTAATAAAGCATGTAATGATTTACTGAACGGCAGATACGACATGATGAATTTGGAGTCAAGCTTGGAAAATAAAGTAGCAGCACAATATCTCTGTGTTGTATTTTTGTAAAAATTGCTTACACTAAAAGCTGACAAGTATAAAGCATAGAGCAGAAGAAAATCACCTTTCTATTGATATTGATGTTTAAACTATAGTAATTACACAACAGCAGAAAAGAAAGCAATAAGCTTCTTGTACAAGCCCACCTCCTATTCATCTCTGAAGTTAGGAGAAAAAGATTTGTCACATTCTCACAGAACTATGTGACACCTCTTGGCACTTCATTATATGCTTTTTTTTTTGTTGTTTTATATTGACTAGGAAATCCCACACTGCAATTTAAAGTTATAAAGAGGAATAGATTGCTCTTCATTAGATTACTCTCTAAACAGACTTAATCATACTACGAGATAAAAACAAAGTATAAAGCCTGTCTTAAAATACTTTAGGCATAATAATGTTAAGCAACTTGTGCAGGGCAAACCAATAAAATTCAGGGTAACTTAATCCAAAAAAGATAACAAATTTAATTCTTGGTTTACATACATAAGGTGCAGGCAAAGAAGTAATTGAATAAAGTCATCCTTACATCTCTGTGATGTTCTCGCTGTCCTGGGAGGGTAGTGTTGGGACCATACTGATAGTGTCCGGTTCAAAACAATGCACAGAACTAATGGAACAACGGCATGTTTCTGGACACGCAAAGCTAAACGGGAGTATCAAAGCAAAAAAGGCCAAGATTAGGAATCTGTGCTCCTCAACTCCAGAAGCCATGTCTATGCCAGTCGGTCTTTAAAAGTCAGCCAGTTTGTCTATGCTTGAGTTGAAAATCTGTAATGTCCACTGTTGCCTGTGCTTTCTTCCATCTGTCACTAGTTGCTGCTCCGATAGTTCTGGGCAACTGCCGTGCTTTGAATAAATAGCTTGTTTAAAGAACACAGAGGCAGACGTCAGGCATTACCCTGGGGAGATGTGTGCAGCATCCCCTCTCTGCTAAAGGGAGGGGCCCTCTTTGAAGTGTCTTTATATCACTAAGGCTGTAATAGCTAGCTGATACTAGGAAAGTATTGGATGGAGAGCAATGGAAGCAGTAAACAGCATGGTTTAGAAGAATGTTAGCTTTATTTATTAAAAATTTAGAATGGGATTAGAGTCAGGCCAACCAAAGAGAAGTGTTATGCAGAAAATTGATTTACAGGTAGATGTATGTTCAGTGATGTCTGCCTATAATACAATTCTAATTTTTCCCTCATTTTGACCTATTTAAATTTTAACCACAGTTATTCATTCTTTTCTACCTAATATATAAAAACTTTAATATCAAGTGAAATTCTAATTGCTAGCTAAGAAATCTGTTTATTTATTGTAAGTGCCACATGGGATGGACGGGCATCCCGACAAGGAGAGAGAATGGTTCATTACCTGGATAGGAGGCTCTAAGAAGACAGATAGGTATTCCGACCAAGGATGAGGATGGTGCCATACCTGAACAGGACTCCCCAGGTGGATGGACAGGTGTCCTCACCGGAAATATTTGTAGTACCTTCCCTGGCAAAGATAAAAGGGAAGGACTGGCTGTAAGGGATGTTTGTTCCCAGAGGATGCCAGATGGCAACAGCCCTGAATATCAGTGCCTATACGCACTTCAGCAGGAAGTTCTGGGAATTGTAGTCCGGTAACGCAGCCTAGCTGGAATCCATGGGTGCTGCAAGAGGGTACTGCAGTGAAATACCCTCCCTGTTATTCGGGACTTCTGTTTGATGTGGAAGTGCTGCCAATGAACAAAAGCTCCCAGGTCCTCAATAAAAATGACCGCACTGCCTTATCCAGGCAAGTTGGAGCTGGGAGGAAGGAAGGCAACGCTTGACTGGAGAAAAGCAGTGCATTAGAGAGAGGAGAGAAAAACAGAGAACAGACAACTTGTTTCTTGGCTTGTTATACAAGGTATTCTTGTAATAAAACTCCCTTTATTTAAACCTGGGAGTGTCTTGAGTGTTCATAATTGGGGTATGGGGCTCATTGGCTCCCCCTAGCCTTCACATTATTTATTGCTTTTTTACATTGGAGGTAGGTAAAGCCTGATGAACCAAAAAGTTAGTAAGATCACTGACTCAAATATTGCTCATAAAGGAGAGTGAAGCTTACTCAAATAAATATTTGTTGTTATTTATCTGTAATGAACATTTTTATTTCCAGGCCTTGAAATCAGTACAGACTGTCTCTGAGCATCCAGTGTGAAAAATTGCTTTTTGTGTTCTCCTTGGCCACTGGACCCTGTCACAAATCTAAAACAGTCTTTTCACTGCACACTAAGAGTTCAAAAATCCAGTTGACTATCCCTGACTGCTTTCATTGCTTGAGGGTCAGCAGTGAACTTGACACAATTTTGGGTGATCTAGAATAACTCAAATTTGATTTTTGAATGGGTTTACATTATCAGTATAAGAGGTACCCTTGACTTCAACAGATTCGTTGATCTAAAGCAGTGTTTATTAAAAATAATAATAATGCTTTACATTTATACTGTATAGCACTTTTCTCACTACTCAACCTTTCCAGTCTTGCGACTCAGTTTTTAAGTTTATTGATGACCCACTAGAGTTTCTCCTTGGTGAAATGATCACAAATGTAAAAGTGGGTTGGTGAAATGAGCAAAACACGAATGTAAGGATAGGCAAGGGTTCTAATGCATGAAATACTGACAGTTACACATGGGGATAAACATCAGGGATAAACATCATTCATTAACGTAGATCGCTTAGACAACCCATTACAATCCACTGACGGCAGCCCGTAACCCAAAAGTGGGCTGTGAACCATAAGTTGAGAAACACTCATCTATAGGATGATTCCATGACTGATAGAAAATGTTAATGTTGAATTTCACGTGGGCATTCAAGCAAATTCTAAACTAGAAATTGCTTTCATAGACAGGAGTAAAGGCTAGCTCTAACAAAAATAAATAGCAGGTCAGGATTGTGAATTCAATGGGCCCATTGATATGGTGAGTAAAGTTGACCATCAATTAGGACTGACTTATCCATGTTTAACCGCTGTTCTCGTGGAAACCTTCTACACAAAATTCTTATTTGAAAATTTGTTATAAATTTGTCACCAAAATCTGAACTTTTTGTGACTCCACCCGGTTCTTCACCCTCACCCTAGGCGTCAGCACCCATCATGACAGCCTCATCATGGTTTATTCTCATATTCACCAATGCTGATGGCAGCGGTGTATGGATCTGAAGCTACAACGACTTCCATCTTTAGGACTTTTTGATTTGGTAATGTGCTAACCAAACACACAATTCAGAAATAGAAAAGTACAAGTCTTAATTGAAATTCAAACTCAGAAGAAATCTAATAAGAAGTTTTTAAGCATTCATCCACAAACTTGGACAAAAGCAAACTACACTGTTAAGATGAGAACAACAAAGCATGACTTCTGGGAAACTCACCTAATGACTTGACATCCGGTCATGGCCTCCAGATTCTAAAACAGTGACACCATGCATGGATGGAGTTTCACCTTTACACTGAGGTGGCCCCAGATGAACCATAAAAATAACTGCAATTTTTACAGTCACACCCATACTGCTACTTATCCCATGTCAAATATAATAAATTGTAATATAAAGTTACAATATAAACTAGATCTTACATTAACAACTTCAAAATTATGAGAAAGTGCACAAGTACCATTAATGATATTTAAATGACAGAAAATGTACTCTTTTTAATTAGAAAATGGACAAGTGCCATGTCATTTGGGTGTGTTTGGGGATTAGGTTGACTATTTTGAAAGTTTTTAATTTTTTATGTACTTCACTAACGAGACAAATAACTTATTTATTTTCTTAAATATTTTGTAATGAGGTATTTGTGACGTGTAATTGAGATTTTCTCAGACCGCTGATTGTACAGATGACACATCCGGGCTATTTCAATAGCTTTTACTGGGTACTGGAGGATCTGTTTGCTGACAACAATGGCTATCAGATATGTAAAAGATGAAAATACTGAATACAAAATATATATTATACTGTATACAAAACGACAAAATATACAGTTTACTGTATTCAAAATATACAGTAAACTAATTCGTCATACAAAATGTTTCTCTGGCTTAGAAGAATAGTGGGTACTTGTCAATATGAATTTCCAATATAAAATCAAATTATCTCTTAATTAAGTCTAGGTTAGGCAAACTATTTTTATAAAGCATTGATGTCAAAAGAAAAAGAACTAAATGAATAGCAGCAATGCTGACTCTGTAATCAATTAAGAACTAGAAAGATGGTTCAGACAGGAAGTCAGTAGACATTGGAATAGATCTTTTACTCAGAAGCCATACTAGAGTTAAATAAACACCACCACAAAAATAGAGGTTTTACACATAAAAGCAGATGAGTTGGGCATAATTATACAGGGGTGGGCAATATCAGTTTTGGGGGCCGCAGTGGCTACAGGTTTTGGCTCCCAATTGCTTAATTAGAAACCAATCCTTGCCAATCTCAGGGCTTATATAATTGTATGTCTTGTTATTCTGCAATGTTAGGTTCTTATATTGCTGTTTTTTTCCTTTCAAAGGATATCACCCAAATGATTTGAAACCTAAAATGGATAATTTTTAGTCTGTCACATTTTTCTTTCGTGTTTTCTTAAACCAAATAGTGCATGATGAGCACACACAGATGGAAATGGAAACAAGCTAGAAAGAGAACTGCTGGTTCCTTTGTCATTTGCATCTTATTGCTAATAAGGAGCAATTAAAACAGTGAATGCAGCTGTTTAAGAAGAAAATAAGCAATTAAGGGTGGGGAACACAAAATGAAGCATCAGAATGTCACTTGAGCAATAAGTTCTTCATCAGCAATTGACTTCTCATTAAAAAAAGGGGTTGGAAACAAAAACCTGCAGTCACTGTGGCCCTCCAGGACCGACATTGCCCAACTCTGGCAAAATATAATACATTTATTAATCCATTATTCTATTAATTTAAATGATGTTCTCTCAGTAAATTAATTACGTACTTAACACCAGAACAGAGAATCGCTAAGGCAGACATAACCTGCAGGTACAGTATAATCAATACAAACACCACAGCGGGTGTACATAGCAAATCAGTGAGAAATGAAAATAATAACTCATGATGTGTAGCTCTCTCAGTATGTGTTCAGTACAATCTGTTTAGGATTGTCTGCGTCCAGATCATCCATAGCAAAGAAATGTAGCACTTGTGATTTAGTTTGACTCTGCCTGATGCTTCATTTGTGGCAATGAATAGTAGCTCAAGCCTTGCTCCTGCCACTTGCTACATGCATTATGTCACCAATCACCATCATTGTGGAGATCCTCTGTTGTAATAACCAAGTGGGAGGCAGAGCCTTTTCCAATCTGGTTTGATAATAAAAGTCCTGAGAGTGATTTTATACAGTTTCCAATATTCATATTATTATTTTTGAAAAATGATGCTCTCTAAGCTCTGTTTATGTAATTATCAATTATGTACATTAACAGCTTTGCATGTACACGCAAGCTAACATTACACTGAGTTATCATCTGTGTGGAATAACCAATCTTGACAAAAAACATAATCATCATTATTTTCAGCAATATAAACATTATTTTTTAAATACAAAAGAACATTTTTTTTTTACTGAAAATCTATTAATGCATGAGTATTGTAGCCTGATAGGGCAGTTATGATCACCTGAGGCTCACCCTGATGTCCACCCAGTGGTCCACCCTGAGGCCCACCCAGAATGACAGAACTGCTCTGTTTTAAGAGAGAAATAAGTGACATATAAGAGAGAGTTAATTAGGGCTGACTGGATTTAATTATATTGACTGATTATTAACATGTGTATATTAGTTGAAGCTTTACAAGAATTATTACGTAAAAAATAATCTTTATTTGACAAAATGAGAAAAAAATGTAACAAAATGCAGCTCCATATACAGTTCATAATCATTCCATTAAAAAAATAAATCTAAAAAATGTTGTTTCACAGATTTTTTTTTCCTTAGGATATCATAGCTCAGTAAGTTTTTTCATAAAACATTACATACCTGCATAGACAATGATCAAAGTTGTAAATGCAAAAAAATTGAATAATTTATATAAATTTGATTTAAAAAAACCACTAAGAATAATGTACTTGAAACAACACAGTAACTTGAAAACAAAAGTCAAGCAGGAAGCACAGGTAGGAACACAAATTTAAGTACAAAACACAAAAGGAAAAAAAAAGGTCCTGTGGAAAGATAAGAAAAACGCTTAGTAGCTGCTATTTAGGACAAAAATCATTAAGAACAGTACATGCAATCTGTACTGAGATGCTCATCGAAAAAAAAAATACTCCACAGCACGCACTCAAAGTTACAACTTCCTTGTTTTTTTATCGTTTTAAATAAATTTAAGTCAAATTCTGCTAGAGTGAATAAAATAAAACTATTAAATCTATATCTCTACATAGCTTTTGTTTCAGTATAGTGTGTATGAATACCGTCAAGACCAAATCAAGTACTAAACTGTGCCATCCCATCAAAATGAACAACTTACAAGCTTTATGTTCACACACTGCTGATTAAGGCGTTCATAAATTAAGAATGAATATATTAATGAAGTCTGCTGGAAAATAAAATATGTCCTGTTTTTTTTTTAACTTTAAGTATTTAGACTCTATCAATAATATTTAAACAAGAATACATAGTATGTATCACCCTGTGCAATAAAATTGTTCAAATATTGGGTAATTGTTTTGCAATAAATGTATTTTCCATTGGACCTTTAAAATATGTTCTAAGCAACCACTCTTTTTCTTCTTGATACCTTTAGTAGTACAGTGTTGTACCGTGTGAGCCATTATGGATGCAATGAGAAGTCAAGCAAAATGACACGTTTTATTGGCTAACTGAACAGATTACAATACACAAGCTTTCGAGGCAACTGACGTTCCTTCTTCAGGCAGTTGTAGTACAGAAACTGGCGTTCCCTGTGTTTATATAAACACTAGGAATAAAACCTTTAAGTGGGTCATCTTCAATGTCAAAAATTAACTCTCTAGCCTAAGATACTTTAGCAGGAGAGAAGAACAAAGTATACAGTTAAGATCTTTATTTCTTTACAATGTGGATTTGTAATCAAATCATCTGGGTCAGTCAGAGAGATGTAAATAGTCCTCATATCTGGCCATAAAACTCTTGTCTTTATTTAAACCATGTTGTAATGTGTTACATTTTAGCATGGGTTTGACTTACCATTCTATTCTCCCTTGCTGTGTCTTGAAGTTGCCCATAAGCATTGTGACTTTAAAGTCTTTTTCACAGTGTCCATTACTGCTTAAGTGAACTCCTGCAGGAATATCTGTGTTGCCATGCTTGATGTGGAACCTGTGTAAATTCATTCTTTGGCAGAGTGTTTGTACAGTTTCTCACACATAGAGTGCAGTGCTGATATATTTCATAAAGAGAATTAGGTAGACCACATTAGATGATCTCCAGGTAAATGATGCCTTTATGCGATGTTCCAATCGGCAGTGTGGTATAATTACACGGTCTGTATTATAAATATGAGCACATATTTTACATCTTTTCTGTAGGCAGGGAGATGTACCATTTTTGTTGGTTCACTCAGGGAGCTTCAGACAGTTGGTTGCTGCAGGTTTGGTGGTTGTCTGTGTGCCAGGAGGGAAGGTTCTGGGAATACATCTTTCAGTGTGTTATCATTATTCAGTATTGGCTGAAGTTCTTTTATAATTTTGCAAAGTGCTTCAAGGAATGTGGTTCTTGTTATCTTTGTTTTTATATGCCAGAAGATTGTCTTTGGGTATGACAGTAGCGTCCCTTATTTGAGTGTCTGTTGTTTTGGGAGTCTATCCTTGTCTAAAGAAATGCTGTTTAAGCTCCTGCAATTGTTTTTCTCAGTCTGTCGGGTCTGAGCAAATACGATTGCAACATATTGCTTGGCTGAAAATTATGACACACCTTATATGTTTCGGATGGAAGCTACCACTTCTCAGGTAGGTCTGTCTGTCTGGTGGTTTATGAAAAACAGAGGTCACAAGGGTGTTATCTTTCAGATGAGTGGTGGTGTCAAAGAAGCTGACCTCTGTTTTTGAGAAATTATGCTTCAATTTTATGTTAGGGTGGAAAGAAATGTATTTGTTATGAAAATGGAGGAGGTCCTCTTTTTTGATGTCTTAAAACCTGTTTTGATACCTTAAAACTTGTAATAACAGCCATGGACAAACCATAAAGGTTTGGGGAATTTGTACCCCATATAATTGAAAAAATGCAAACATAATAAAGTAACATCTTCACAGACAACGAGTTCAAAAGAGTACTGACATAGATAGGTAAGATGGTGGATAAATATGTTGGAGATAGGAAGAGGGAGGGGAGCCGGTGGAACCTGAACCAGAAATGATCTCATCAGGAGGAGGGATCTTGGTTGGTGGAAGTGATGTCATTAGGAGGCGGGTTCTGTTGAGGGTCTGCAGAGGGAAAAGAGCAGAGAGTATTACTGGACAGCACCACCCCTTGGCTTGGCTGATAATCATTTAATTTCGATGTGTACGGGTGTGACAAATTTTATTTAGCTCCTTAATTTTGCTTTAGGGGTCTTACCCCCTTTTACAATTTTTTATCTGTTGTTCGTTGTATTAAGAAGTGCCTCTAGGGTTCTGTTGTGCTGGTTGCTATCAGGCAATTCAATCCTTCTTTCTGATGTCCCAGACTAAATGCTTATACTGGTTATACTGATGACACACAGCTGTACTTATCAATAGCACCTGATGACCCTGATTCTATTGATTCACTAACACAATGTCTGACTTGTATCTCAGAATGGATGAATAGTAACTTTCTCAAGTTAAATAAAGAGAAAACTGAAATCTTAGTGATTAGCAATAATGGATACAATGAGGCTATTAGAAATAAACTGGATACATTAGGATTAAAAGTCAAGACGGAGGTAAAAAGCTTAGGGGTGATTGTTGACTGTAATCTGAATTTTAAATCGCATATTAATCAGATCATTAGGACAGCATTTTTTCACTTAAGAAACATAAGTAAAGTTAGACCTCTTATATCACTGAAAGATGCTGAGAAATTAGTTCACGAGTTTGTTTTCAGTCGACTAGATTACTGTAATGCACTCCTCTCAGGACTACCCAAAAAAGATATAAATCGTTTGCAACGAGTGCAGAATGCAGCTGCTAGAATCCTAACTAGGAAAAGAAAATCCAAACACATTTCTCCAGTTTTGATGTCACTACACTGGTTACCTGTGTCATTCAGGATTGACTTTAAAATTCTGCTTATGGTTTATAAAGCCTTAAATAATCTCACTCCATCTTATATATCGGAATGTCTGACACCTTATATTCCAAATCGTAACCTCAGATCCTCAAATGAGTGTCTCCTTAGAATTCCAAGAACAAAACTTAAAAGAAGTGGTGAGGCGGCCTTCTGCTGTTATGCACCTAAAATCTGGAATAGCCTGCCAATAGGAATTCACCAGGCAAATACAGTGGAGCACTTTAAAACACTGCTGAAAACATATCACTTTAACATGGCCTTTCTATAACTTCAATTTAACTTAATTTTGATACTTATATGTTCAATTTCCTCCTAATAACTATTCATGGTGGCTCTAAACTCCGTACTGACCCCTACTCTCTTTTCTGTTTCTTTTTCTGGTTTCTTTGTGGTGGTGGCCTGCGCCACCACCTCCACCTATTCAAAGCTTCATGATGCTCCAACAATGATGGATGGATTAAAAGGCAGAAGTCTACGTGACCATCATCATCAAGTCCTTCCGTGAGAACCCTAAATCCAAAGAGGACTGTTCCAGTTATGTTAGGTAGAATGCCCAGAAGGGACTGGGCGGTCTCATGGTCTGGAATCCCTACAGATTTTATTTTTTCTCCAGCCGTCTGGAGATTTTTTGTTTTTTCTGTCCCCCCTGGCCATTGGACCTTACTCTTATTCGATGTTAATTAATGTTGATTTATTTTGTTTTCTTATTGTATCTTTTATTTTTCTATTCTTTATTATGTAAAGCACTTTGAGCTACTGTTTGTATGAAAATGTGCTATATAAATAAATGTTGTTGTTGTTGTTGTTAAGATAACTTTGCCATTTCTGTACAATACCTATTTTTTTTATTTAATTATTTTTCTGTCTATCGATTGATTGTATTATTTGTTCTGGAAGTCTGTATCTTTGCTTTTCATGTTTCTGTTACTGTATGCGTCTAAATTTCTCCCGGGATTGTAATCTATATATGCCAGATAAGGCCAACAGGCAAAGAGTCAAGTGAGCTAAAATGAAGCAAGCTCTCAAAAATCACTTTCCTCTTAAGTTTTTGGTGTATTGACCAATAATACCCTGGTAATTTGTTTTTGACTTGAGCTCTGTACACACTAGAATTACAAGCAATTAGGTATAGATTATTAGAAGGCAGTGCAGCTCTGTGCTCTATTTAAGGGTAACCCGGATGATGTTCAGAGCACATGACAGACCTAATTTTGATTAAATTACTGACTCTTTATGATGCATTGACGAGTAAGATTTATGTGACTGTAACCAGTAGGCCAATGACATTTAATAAAAGCAGTTACAGTTCAAGGTTAGTGGTATCTGTGCCTTCAGTTAATTCTGTTCCACTGATTAAGTTTGATGAAATTCTCATGTTCACGCTGGGCGATGAGTTTTTAATCATTTTAATTAGGGAACCAGACACTACTTTATTGGATGTTCAAAACTGTGTTATACAAGATTGCTCTGCTCCCAAAACTTTCACATTATGTTCTACAAAAAGTCTCATTTTAGTGCAGGCTTTGCAAAGTCTTTAGCATTCTTTTCATACTAAATGTTTTTCATTTGTTACATTTCCAAGGCATTTTGTGTTTTTTTAGCCATTCATCCCAAAGCCGCAAAAGTTTGAGGTAAATGTCTTGGTACTGCTTCTGACATTGTTTTTAATTAACTCTCTGCTGAGATTATTATCACCGACAGAGATACTGATTGTAGTTATTTGGGGCGTGAGCCAGTTATTGAGGCAGCTCCTACTAAGGCCAGTTACGTTAATAAATGACTTCCTCCTCAGAATGTTAACTATGGAGAGATTTAATCAAGCTTTTAGTCAGCCCCCTGCTTCTCATGGCTTTCTTATAATCATACTCTCTCAGAATAGTGTAATTCAGATTGTGATACATATGGAGATTTGGTGTATTCTTTATGATGGAATTGAAATTATTGTCCAAGCTGATGTTTTTCAATTTTTGTTCAAGGAGATCATTGTGCAGATATTTGTATATTTGGCATTTTTAAAGGATCAAGTTCAGTCTTGTGTGCAAGGTGTACTGTTTCTTTAGATATGGCTTTTCTAGCAGCATAGAATTATTTATTTGTTAGTAGTTTTGTGTATATTGTGTATTGCTGGATTATGTGAATTTCCCCTTGGGATTAATAAAGTATCTATCTATCTATCTATCTATCTATCTATCTATCTATCTATCTATCTATCTATCTATCTATCTATCTATCTATCTATCTATCTATCTATCTATCTATTTCATGTTCTTCGTTCTAGTTTGGAAAGTATTTGTATATATCATAGAAGGCTGTGACTGGTTCTTTAACACCATGTCTCCAGACTATCACTTGACGGTGTGTACTGTCATGCCTCACGCTTGTTCAAACTCTCCATCTTGCTGGTATTTGCCTGGCGTGTCTCTGTTCACTCAAAGTAATTGTGATGCTTAGCCATTTTTTTTTTTGTAATGATTGTGCTCAAAAATCTTCTCTGTTCTCTAGATCTATGGTTTCCCTACTTTCCTATGCACTGCTCACTTTGTTATTTTAGATATAAATTTGCTTATCATGGAATTTAGATTTATCCCCAAGCTCATGTTCGGTTTTGTTAGCGTTATTCTCCATTGCTCATTTGTACCCTAATGACTGTTACAGGGTTTCCAGTCTTATGTCTTTGAATCTGCATTTGATTGTTCTACTAGAACTATCAACAGTAAAGAGACTCAAGTGAGATTAAACCACAAGACGTTTTAATAAAGAATCCTGATATTGTATTATATTAAGTTTGTTTTTGAATTAATATTAAAGCAGAAGTGACAAAAACATGCCCTGTTGAATACTAAGGTGTTTCTAGGATTGATACACAAAGAAATGTGAATTGCCAAATGCAAACAAATGTTTAAATGATGTAAAACAGCTCATCTAGTAATTTTTGTTTACTTGATGTCTATCCTTTATAATTTATAATTTGATCTTATATATTGTACACAGCATGTGCCTCGTGTGGCTGGGGCTCACACACACAAAATGGCCTTGCCACTGCAAGAAAATACATAAAAATGGCAACATTTATGGAAAAACACACACATACAATGGCAACAAAAAATAATGTGAAAATAAATCAAATTGAAAAATATTTTTTCTTATACAATTATGACACATGAAACAAACATGTTGCTAAAGGATATCTTCTGCAAAAATCGTTTTAAGGAATTTACCTTGGTAAGTTCAGTGATGTTTTGATTTCTTTTATTGCATGAATTTGTTTGTCAGTTTCAGATATTTAATGTTCTGACAGCTGAAATACCAGATAATTCACTTGGTTTGCCCTTTAATTCTTTGTGGCTTAGTTTGTCTTCTCCATATTGTTTTGTAGCAGTGGTGGTAATGTTGTCACATATACAGAGTGTGAACCGAAGGAGGGGAGGGCAGAGATGTAAGAATTGATGGGGCGCTTACAAAATTGCTCTCTGTACAGTAAAGTTAGCTCCGTCTCTCTCTCCTTCTGGGATCCAAATGACAACCAATGTCTGTACCTGCCTACTAGTGGAAGGGGCGGTGCTTCCAAAGTTTGGGAGAGGCGGGGTCAGGCATTTTCTCCTGGCAATAGCTCCATGCTGCAGAGGAAACCAGAGCCATTGTTTGCAGCAGTGACCCCTTGTGCCTGGCAGTGGGGATTGCCTGAGCCCCTTTGGGAGACAAAAGTTTAAATAAGATTAGCCCACTGTAGGGCCCACTCATAAACACAAATCCTGGGCCAATTTGAAATGAACATAACATAACTTGTGTGTTTGTGTACTTGGGAGGAGAATTACTGCTTCCCGTAGTCAATCCAGGCAGTTCCTACGCTTTCATTATTAGATTTTCCTCTTCTAAATTCAATTTATTGTTTTTTAGATATATAACTTCTCATTCTTCATTCTCTTTGTTCTAGTGGTAACAAATGGTCACATCAAATAACATGATTTCTTTCTTTAGGACCAGAGGTGGAGTCTTGTAGTTACTTGGTAGACACGTGATTGTTTTGTAATTTTTTGGATTCCACGTCTCATTGTTTGTCAACAGTAGCCATGTAATAACAGAAATGGGAAAGGATGATGAGGAAGAAGTAGAAGAAGAAGAAATGTAATAACTTATATCTGCCAATTAGGACACTTACCTAGATTTTCAATAATGCTATTAGGTGCCCATATAAGACTCTAATCTTTGCTGGGTAACTTTCCAGTCCAAAAGTGGGCTACTCTTTCTATCCCTGGAACCGTCCAATTACTTCACTTATGGATGACAGACATGGTCACAGCATTGGTAGTGTCTGACCTGTGCAGCTCTTCTTGTTTATGGATCCAACTAGCTTATTTTGTGTCTTTTTTTCCTCTGAAACATCTGTGTTTTGTTTTTTTTTTACTGTGTATGTTTTTTTTCACTTCCTTCTTCTTCTTCACCAATCCGTGATATAATCCAGTGGTTTCCAAACTCAGTCCTGGGGACCCCCTGTGGCTGCAAGTTTTTATTCCATCCAACTTCCTTTTCATTGGACTAATGGCCTAATTAAGTGAGTCATTATTTCCTTGTTTCTGTGTTTTGAGGTCAATGTAGAAATTATAAAACAAAGTTTGGCAATTTTTTATTAAAATGTACTGAGCAGTTATAATGGGAATATGTAGTTTTTTAAAACTTGTTAACAGTATTTTCATCCTGATTTGCATTCTGCCTTTTTAGGTGTTCTTGATATTTAATTCATTATGACTCTGACTCTGAAGTAGTTACAGCTTTCATCAGTCTGGGTGTCTGCTCTGCTTGATGCTAATTTTCATTATTAGAGTTAAATGAAGGAAACAAACTACGCAGAAAAAAGGGGAAAATAAGAGAGAGAGAGAGAGAGATGTCACCTAGCTTGTAAAGGAATTATGCCACAACGGGGCTAAACCAAAAAGGTTAAACAATAACTAGTTGGCAAATAATGGTATAATGAACTTTACCACATTTGTCTTTTACCATTATGGCAAAAATTGAAGCTGACACTAGAAAAAAAAGGAGATTCTATCTGTGACAATAGAAGCAGACTTAAGGATCAGTGTAAACAAATGACAACATAGACGTCTGCTGTTTGTGCACAATATTTATGTATTTATTTGTTTATTTTTCTAACCAAGACTTTTCCTAGTTATGGTTTAAATAAATATGTTGCTCTGATTTAACTGTGTATTTGAAGAGATGACTATGAAATACAAAAGGCATATTCTGAAAATAATTAATTTGAAGAATGAGCAAATTCATAAGAATCAAGCCTTGGTCATGCATGCAGGAGTCAAATGTTCTCCCTGGGCTTCTTCAGAGGACTGTGGCTTCTTTCTGACAGCTAAACAAATTTTGTTGGGCTGTCAACTGTTTCTAATTTGTCCATGTTAGCAGCAAGCATCCGCTTTAGAGCTGCATCCTGCTTTATGGTCACTGCCACAAGGTTAGACTTAATCTCTTTTTGAGCCTCCAAAAACTTTAGAAAATGCAGTTCACTGTCCTTAAAGGAGTCAAGGACATTCAAAGTTGCAGAACTTTGTCACTGGGGAAATGGAGATTAATTGGGCAATAGGGAATCCAAAGGGAAGCTTTTAAACATACCAATAATATAAACAAAGCTCTTACTGTATGATGAGCTTTCATCCATGAAGGTCGATAATATTTTTTCATTTTATTATATTTAGAATATTGGCACTTTGGTGGATTAGATTAGGAAGACAATAAAAATAAATTGTTTCTTTTGTTGGTCACTTCCCACCCAAATATACTTAGTCCTTTCAGCATTGAATCCATTACTTCTGTTACTATGAGTTGAAGCCTGCACTGGTGCACTAGACAAGGTGACAGCATATCTGAGGACATTCACAAACAGTCAAGCACTCTGAGGCCACTTAATAGTCATTAGTCACCAGCCAACTTAAATATAGAGAACCAAACACTCAGTTTTAAACTGAAATTTAAATACAAAGAAGGAGTTTGTGCCAAAAAAACTCAATGCACCAGAAACAAAAATGAATAAATAAGTAGTAACTGACACTTCAAAGACTAATGTCTGGAATGTATATTTTATACCATATAACTCCTTATAAAGAATGCAAATGGATGGAATGTAGCATTAATATTTAAAGACAAACAGACACTAATATTAAAAAAAGTATTTGGTCCTTGCAGTGCTAAATGTATGGCCATATTACCTGAGGAGCTCTTATTAAACTGCAAAACTTGACCTTGTTACTTCCTGATGTCACAAATTGAGTTCTTCAAAAAACATAGAAAAAGATTTGCAAGCAATGCAGTATGTTGTGTTTTTTTTGAGAATTAGTATTTCTAGAAAACGTTACATACTCTAAATTAATATGCAGTCTATACTTGCTAAATTGAAAATCATGAATAACTTGCTTCCCTTGCTCCACATTAGTTTACCTAATAAAGCATTGATTCAAAATCTCTGACTTTTTTAAACTGCTTAGTTTATGAATTATTTATCCATCCATTATGCAACCCGTTTAATCCACTTCAGGGTCACAGGGGGTTGAGTAGACTGCAGCTTCTTCAGCATTCACTGACAGGCCTGGTTTAACAAATCACCCAATTCATGTTGTGAATTGGGGACTGCAGATATTGAAGGGAAGGAAGGAAGGAAGGAATGTGCAAAATGTGTGGATTAAAATTGACATTAGAGACTGAAGAAAAAAAGGAGCAACGACAACTTGGGTCGCTACAGAACTGGCAATGTTGCCTCCTGTTGCTTGCTTTTCACTATGCAACCCTTTATAATAGAAAACCGCTTTCCTTTCCTATTAAACTCCCCGAACCTTCTTTCTGTTGTCTATTACACTGCTTTCCTCCAGTCTCAGCTCACTTTCAGCTCTGTCTAAGTGAGAAGTCAAGCAAAATGACAATATTACCTGAAGAAGGGGCCTGAGTTGCCTCAAAAGCTTGCATATTGTAATCTTTTTAGTTAGCCAATAAAAGGTGTCATTTTGCTTGACTTCTCACTACATCCATAATGGCTAACAAGGCTAACCCCTAGTTACTACAGGTCTCTAAGCAAACTAATCTCCTCCTTGATATATGAATCCCTGTAACAGCAGCCTGCTAACCGTTTTAAGGACTTCCAAACAAAGTACCAAAAATGCAACCAAACATCTCAAAAGTGCATAATCCAGTTCAGGGCTCCAGGAGGCCAGAGAATATCTTGGTAGCACAGGACGCAAGGTTGGAAACAGCCATGGACAGAATGCCAGTCTATTGCAGGGTCTGTTCACATTCTTGCTCATAATCACTCAGGGATAATTTGGAATTACCAATTAACATAACCAGATAAAAGCTGTCAGCTTTTGGCTGCAGGTCCACCCTTTGCCATTCCTTTCATGTAAACTGTCTGCTAGTTCTGCCCATCATGATGCTCAAGTTATTTGGACTGCTGTCATATTTGGGAATAGGAACAAGCTAAATAAAAGGGCAATCTGAGCTTTGATTCTTGCTCTATTATTGCATCTCTAACCATTGTCACACATGTGCGCGATTTGGAGGCAGCTAAAAGACTCAATTGATGGTAATTCCTTGACAAACCAGGGGATGGCAGAGTGCACTAATCCTTGCGCTTTTCCATTGATGGGAAATTCTGCTTGGGTCTGATGGCGTCACTTCTGGCCCTGGCCTGAAGACGTTACTTCCAGTTCTGGCCACATCACTTTCACTCCCAGCCCCAAGGACATCACTTCCGGTTCCTGTCTGATGATATAATTTCCCGTTTCCCACCATATAATCACCATGTTTGCCTGTGTGCTTTGTTCGTGTTCTGGACTGAAATCTGTAACACTGGACCACAACCTTTGCTAATTTTGGCAGCCAAATTCAAGTATATGGGCGGCTGCCCCCAATCCTCTTTCTGTGTGGTGTGGAATCTATTACACCATGCAAAAAGGCTTTATCAGATTTCCACTAATGGTTGGAGTTAACTGTTTTTAGACTTTTCAGACCACTTTTGCATTCTGCTTCTTCTCTTTGTGTTTTTGGATACCTTGATTGCTCACTTTTGGATTTAAAACCTTGCCTATTTTAGCTACGTTGGATATTTAATAAACTGCTTTCTTGTGTTTAACTGCTTACCTGATTTGTCAAGATCCCTGCTCTACTTCCTTTACATTATCGTCTTCACCCTCAATTTGGCTTACATGGCCCGCTGAACTGGAAAGGGCATCACTCAGTTATCTGTTCTCACTGAGTGCCTTGCTATCTAGGAAGTCACTGCAACAATGTCATGTTGAAAGAATCCATTTTCCTGATTAAAAATATTTGCGATATTGTAAAATAAACTGTCAAGAGAAAAAAGGCTAATTGAATTTACCAAATGAAATAAATAATAATAGACGAATGGTGTGTAAGCACAGTGTCAGCAGCCTTACAAAGCAAATACCCTGTTACTTCCTCCTATTGATTCGAGAAACGATTCATGCAAACCTGAATTTCCTGTAAGTCAGTGTTTTGCTTTGTAAAAAAAATGTGTAAAATTAGATTTTTCTTTCAGCCAAATTTGTGTCATTTACACAAGATGATAGGTGTTTAGTTTCTGTCCTGGTGTTTTCATGTGCATCTTCATGTCACTTAGTACATAAAGATCTCTAGAAAGAAATAAAGGTAGTGGGCATAGTGTCAACTAGAAAATGGTGGTTGTTAGGTTCTTAGGGTGGAGGTTGGCAGCAGTGACTTTCTCCCTACAGACTTTTCCTGTGGAGAATACAAATTAATGTGCATGACAGTGCATTTTAGTGTCTTCTTGTGGAGAATATGCAAAATGTCACATTTTTAAAAGTCATACTGCACTCCTCCAGTGTAATGTGTATAAACTGAGTTCATTTTACCACTGTACTTTGAATTACACGCTGCATGCAGCTGAAGAAAACATGACATTGAGAATATGGCTTTAGAATGTGTGGTCCCCGGCCGGGACACCCAGGAGGACGAGAGGAGGGCTTGTGCCTCCTCCAGACCGAGAGGGGGCGTCCGTCCTGGTTATGTTGGGGGCCTCGGGTAGAGGGCTTGGAAGCCCAGCCCTGTAGGGACCCGTGGCCACCGCCAGGCGGTGCCCCAGTGCCTGATCATCCCGGGAGCCCGGCACTTCCTCCACACCAGGAAGTGCCGGGGGGAAGACTTTGGAGGACACCGGAGAGAGCTGCCGGGAGGACAGTCGGCACTTCCGCCATGCTGGGGCGTGGCCAAGGGAAGAATGCCGGGAACACCTGGTGCTCGTCCGGGAAGCATATATAAGGGGCTGCCTCCCTTCAGTGAGCAGTGGATGTCGGGTGGAAGTGGACAGAGCTGGAGAGAGGACTGGTGGCGGCCAGGAAAGAAAGGCACAAGGACTGTGAGGCCTGGACATTTGGAGGAACGGTGCAGAAGGCACTGGGAAGTGCACTGAGTTTATTATCTGTAAATAGTAGTGTAAATAAATGGTGTGTTGGGTGAAAACAAAAATGTCCGTCTGTCTGTGTCCGGGTCAGAGTTCACAAAAGTAATATTACTTGTTTTTCACCCCAAAAAAACTCCTTTGGTATCTTTCACATTTCACAATTGCGAAGTTGCCTGTAATTCATGTTAGTGTCAGTTTCATAAAACTGCATGTGAATCAAAACTTCCCTGTTTAGCTGATAGTACTGCCATTTTTTATGATTGTTACCATGGGAAGTGCTTTTATGGAGGAACTGGTGCCAAAAACCAGACAATACGCTGTGATTCTTACTCTGAATCAACAGCCGTGGATCTGTGGAGGAAGCCACAAAATTACCCGCCTTAACAGAAAGACCCAAATGTGTTTCCTGTTTTCATTTCCAGCAAAGGTAGCAGTACGGTCACATTTTTGACAAGAGTTTTAAAGTGTGCATGCATATGCATGTTTTATTTTGTCTAATGTGATGGATAGAGGGAGCTACTGAGCCCAAAACCCTGGACACAAAAATTTAGTCACGGGTTCAAAACCAGTGTTTCTATTATACAAATACTTCACAAACGTTTCCTCAAAGATTGCACAAGCACAATTCCAATCAAATTATACTTCCTTCTCTTCTCTTCAGTTGTCTTTTCTTGTCTCCGTCCTCTCCCACCTAGTAAGGGTTGCATTCCTTCCTCCCAACTCTGACTCAGCTGGAGGAGGGTGAAAAGGTTAATTTTATGTCAGACCCAGCAGTACCTCTGGTGCCAGGGTATAGCCAGATGGAAGCATTTCCAGGTTAAGCGGAAGTCCTGAAAAACAAGAAGTGTGAATCCCTGTGTCACTCCCAGACGACATCCATGGGATCCACCTGGGCAGACTCACAGCACTACAACTCCCATCATGCCCTGGAGGTGTCCACATGGCTACAGAGGTCCTGGGATGCTACATTCTAATGGATGGAGGATACAAATATTCTAAAATAAGAGCCTTCCCGCACTGCTCCTGTCACTTACACTAAGGGCTTATAAAAGTCCCAGTGTTACCTCAACTCAAACATATAGCGGGCACACTGTTAAAAATAACTGTTTAGAATTTTAAAAGATGACACAACATCTTTAAGGGAGGTGTGTTATACTGGTCAGGGATTTCACAAGGGCTGATTGAAAAGTAATGAGACTGTCCCTGTTTCTCTTTCAGGAAGGTAGACAATGGAATGCTGTGCAGGTGTGCGTGAACAACATACCTTGAGGTGTGTGAACCTACAGTTGGACTGCCATTTTCTTCGACGTTCTGTCACTGTGAGTAGAAGCACCTCGTACGTGTCATCATAGAGGATGAAGAAGACATTCCTGTGAGAGTACAGCAGAGGTGTACGATTAAATTTTGAGTGAAATTCTCGAAATGTTATGGCAAAAATACAGCTATGAATAGCTGTGCTGCTGTATTTCGGTGGTAGAAGCAGTTTAAGGTCAGCAACATGCAAGTGAATGATGAAGTGTGTTTGGGAGGCCATCCACCAAAGTTATGAATGTCAATACTGCCAAGACTAAGAAATTGTGGCAAAAACATGGTTCAAATGTTGAAGAGGATATCTGGTTCTTTAGTCGCGATTGTCTCCTTGCAACAGTTTGTTAAAGCATGTTAAAACCACTGTAAAAACAAGCACTGTGTGTGAAATTCAAAATGTTTTATTGCATGATGGCTGGAACTGGTAAGATTTTTGTTTGCAAATAGGGTTACGTTATGCTATAATGCTATATTCCCATAAAACACCCCTCTACCCTAGATGGTGACTGATATAGGTACTGGAACAACTGGTTTTCCATAAATGTCTAAGGTGTATGCATTTCCCTGTTACAGTTTTCAAGCATTGTTGCCGGTTCACAGCTCTGTAAGAGGAGATCATAATGGAATATTGCTTGTTGACAGTGAGTGTGCTCAGAAAATATTTTGTTCACACCATACTTTCACCCAACAACATCTAAGTAATAGCGCTACAACCAGGCTCATATGCGCACTAGGGGTCTAGTAGAGTGTATGTTTAGTTTTTGGTGCCTTTGGAAAACATCTTTGGTTCAAACCAAGAAGATGCTGCATTGTCATCATTGCAACAGCTGTTCTTCACTACTATCTGAAACAGCATGGATCCCCAGATCCTCCAACAGAAGAGGATGTGCCACAATTTACAACAGACCAGAGAGAAGGACTTGCATACAGAGGTGCTTTTTGAGCCGTGCCACTTCAAGTAGATATTTTTGACATTATTTTCATCCTTCCGCATCCTTCACATGTAAAGAGCAAATAAAATATTTAAAAAAATAAAAGTGTAGATTTTTTCTGGTATGTTACAGACACAACATAACATCCAATAACAATATTTCATTTATGAAACATATTTGTGCACTGACGTGATATTTGAGACAGTTGAATCTCTTTTTTTTTTTTTAATTTATTTATTAATTTTATTACAATCAATACATAGCAATCAAGTTTTTACAAAAAAAAAGAATTATGCTAAGAACAGATCGATCCCCACCCTTGAGAGAGAGAGCAAGCCAAACGGTGTAAAATTTAAGGCTTTTAAAAATACCTAAATCAACAAATTCTCTGTGCTTTATAAAATCATTTCAAAATATTACTGATTAGATCCTGCCATGTTTTGAAAAAAGTCTGCACAGATCCTCTAACTGAGTATTTGATTTTTTCCAATTTTAAATAATATAACACATCAGTTTCCCACTGATTTAAAAGAGGAGAGTTTGGGTTCTTCCAGTTTATCAGAATAAGTCTGCGTGCCAACAGTGTAGTGAATGCAATCACAATTTGTTTGTCTTTCTCCACTTTAAGACCCTCTGGAAGAACCCCAAACACAGCTGTTAATGGGTTAGGAGGGATTGTGAGTCCAAGACTGTCTGAGAGGTAATTAAAAATTTTTGTCCAGAATAATGTTAATTTGGAGCAGGCCCAGAACATGTGACCTAGTGAGGCTGGGGCTTGGTTGCAACGTTCGCAGGTTGGATCATGCCCTGGAAACATTTTGGAGAGTTTTAGTCGAGACAGATGTGCTCGATATATAATTTTGAGTTGTATAATTGTATGCTTTGCGCATATGGAGCATGAGTGAATTCTCTGCATTGCTACTTTCCACTCCTTTTCTGATATATTAATTGAGAGGTCATTTTCCCAGTGTCCTTTTGGATCATTGAAAGGAAGGGATTGTAAAAGGATTTTATATATTGTAGAGATGGAGTCTAACTCCTTGAAATTGAGCAATAATTTTTCCAGCGTGGATGAGGGTGCAAGATGAGGAAAATCTGGAATCTTGAGACAGTTGAATCTCTATCTCCTTCATCTTCATTTTCAGTTCTGCTTGCAGTATCTTCATTTTCATTCCATGCTTCTCCATACGATACTTTAGCATATGTTCATGATAATAACTAGGCAGACTTTCACAGATAATGAGTCTTTTTTCTGGTGGCCAATATTAGAAGACACTGCCACCCTTGCTTCTGAGGATGTGGAGGTTAAACTCTTGCAAATCTTCAATTCTGTCCAAATGATTTTTTTTCCTTGAACCAAGAAAAGTTCATATGTGTAGTCATATAAATGCATATTACGTTAGATGTTTAACATCAGATGGCACAGAAGCAAATGAAAGTTTGAATGGAGAGGAAGAATAGACAAAGGGAAATCTCGTCACATATTTAATGTAGGTGTGTGTGATTCCTCATCTGAACTGTCTAGATGGTCATCATCTGGTATGTTCTCTAAAAGTTGCTGGCCCTCCATTATTCCTGTCAGTAACTTATCCAACTGGTCAGTTTCTTTATTTGTAGGTCCTCCACCAGTCTTAAACCTCCCTTTTTGGGCTTCTGCAGCAGTTTTTTTGAGGTTAATTTTTATATTCTTCCACAACACCTAAATTGAATAAGTATATCAACCCAGTGATTTCACAAAACATTAAGGTAATTAAGCTGACAATTCATACCTGAAATAGTGTTGTTCTTGTAGATGTGTATTCATTTGCATTGAATTCATTACAAATAGATTTCCAGGCATTCATCTTCTTTGATTCCAAAGCAGATGTGAGCTGTTATTCTTCAATAATGGAGTGCCTTGAAACTATTTGCTTTAAAAGTTTTTCTTATGCTCAGTAAAGGTTTTTGATCACGCTCACTTTTCTGCTTCCATTCATTTTCTTGAATATTTTTCTTCTCTAGATCCATACTTTCTAGGCTTGGTTTTTCTGGATCCATTCCATGTTTTACAGACAACCTTGGTCCAGCTAATTCAGACTAGCATAGGTGGTTTTAAAATAATCTTGTTTAGTTTGGTTTGGGATTCCATAGTTCAGGAGCTGGTAATCAAGAATTAATCTGTGTTTCAGAAGGCTATTTAAATATTCTAGATTAAGGCTTTCTCTTGGCTTAATTTAAACCCTGCCCCTTAGTGTTTAAATCACTTCAGTTTTTTCCAGTCATGTATACACATTTTGTTGACATACGAGATGTGTATTGTGGTTGTTCTGATAGTTTGATGTCCACTTTGCCATTTATGATGACAATTATGATCCCATTCCTAAAGGTGTTGAGAATTTCTGTGCTTTGCAGCTGTGGAAACAATCCATTTAAATGCAGTCAAAACTTAAAAACACCGAAGGTGAGTTTCATATTTTGTGATTGCAAAATCATATGCAAAATGAATTTTCTGTTAATTTTGCAAAACAGTATGCAAAATGTAACTTAGCTGTTTTACACATAACTATTTTCCAGGCTGAAGGCTGAAGTGAGACATTTGTCTCCAGGTATTATCATGAGAAGAGAATAGGTGGAGATGCAAATGTGTTGTGGCTAAATGTAGCAAGAAACAGAAAATGGTCAAAGCCAGAATAATTAGAGAGACTGCGCGAACAAGACACAAGGGCAAATCGGAGAGTTGAAAATCACGGACACAAAGAAACTTCAAAAACTAAAATGATATCTAGCACTTGTTCTACTTGCCTAGATTTTAACTACACTAAACTGTTTGTTTATCCAAAGAGCTGAAACAAAATTAAACTTTACCAAAATAATTTAAAACAATTTTAAATCTCTGTGACTAAACATTAACAAAACAACACAAAATACACATACAACCATGTGCCATTACAACAATGGTTAAAATCCAATTCATAGTTCAGCTTCTGATTAAGTCAGCTTTTGATTTTATCTACTTTTATATTATTTGGGGTCCGTTTCCTTTACTCATTTTACAATATCATACTAAGAAGCATTTAGAAACACACAGCCAGTAGCCACAGTACCAGACCAGTGAAACCATCAAATAATTGTCTCGTTGCATACACACCAAGATGGAGAGGTGGCTCTGAGTCTAAGGATATACGCTGGTATCCCGAAGGTTGCCATTTCCGAATCCCTGTTACTGCCAAAAGGGATCCTGCTCTGCTGGGCCCTTCAGCAAGCAGCCCTTGACCTGCTGTACAACGTCTGACCCTGCACTCTGACTCCAAAGGGTATGCGAAAACTAACACATTCCTAATACAAGTAATTGTATAAGACAAAATAAAGAAAAAAAAATAGATAACTTTCTCTGACTCACTTAATCACATTACCTGGGGATGTGGAATGAAAACCCATGCATACACAAGAAGAATGTGCTTACTTCACATGAATAACATCTGAGATAGAGTTGAACCCAGAACAATGAATTCATGACATAGCAGAGATCAACACTGCACCACCATGCCTCCTTTATGGTGTAAAGTATTCAAATAACTTTATATGATTATATCTTAATGAATTTTGTACAGTTCCAGTGTTAATTCAATAAGTTAGAAATGTGTTGTCATTACTTTGACTACACTTGCTCTTCTTTCGGCTACTCCCATTAGGGGTTGCCATAGCGGATCATCTTTTCCATATCTTTCTGTCCTCTGCATCTTGCTGTGTCACACCCATCACATGCATGTCCTCTCTCACCACATCCATAAACCTTCTCTTAGGCCTTCCTCTTTTCCACTTGTCTGGCAGCTCTATCCTTAGCATCTTTTTCCCAATATACCCAGCTTTTATTGACAATTACATTAAGTTTATGCAAAGAGTCAATATTTGCAGTGTTGGCCCTTCTTTTTCAGAACTTCTGCAATTTGCCCTGGCATGCTGTCAGTCAACTTCTGGGCCAAATCCTGACTGATGGCAGCCCATTCTTGCATAATCAATGATTGGAGTTTGTCAAAATTTGTGGGTTTTTGTTTGTCCACCCACCTGTTGAGGATTCACCACAAGTTCTCAGTGAGATTAAGGTTTGGGGAGTTTCCCAGCTATGGTCTCAAAATGTTGATGTTTTGTTCCCCGAGCCACTTGCTTCCAGATCCATCATGCTGGAAAAGGAATTGTTTGCCACCAAGGTGTTCTTGGATGATTGGGAGAAGTTGCTCTCACAGGATGTTTTGGTACCATTCTTTTGGAGGATGGCCTGGTGTCACGACGGGCAACAAAGAAGAAACTTCCCTCCAAGAAAAACATCAGGGACAGACTGATATTCTGCAAAAGGTGCAGGGATTGGACTGCTGAGGACTGGGGTAAAGTCATTTTCTCTGATGAATCCCCTTTCCAATTGTTTGGGGCATCCAGAAAAAAGATTGGCCGGAGAAGAAAAGGTGAGCACTACTATCAGTCCTGTGTCATGCCAACAGTAAAACATCCTGAGACCATTCATGTGTGGGGTTGCTTCTCAGCCAAGGTAGTGGGCTCACTCACAATTTTGCCTAAGAATACAGCCATGAATAAAGAATGGTACCTAAACATCTTCTGAGAGCAACTTCTCCCAACCATCCAAGAGCAGTTTGGTAACAAATAATGCCTTTTCCAGCATGATGGAGCATTGTGCCAAAAAGTCAAAACTGATAACTAAGTGGCTTAGGGAACAAAACATCAAAATATTGGGTCAATGGCCAGGAAACACCCCAGACCTTAATCCTATTGAGAACTTGTGGTCAATCCTCAAGAGGCAGGTGAACAAACAAAAACCCACAAATTCTGACAAACTCTAAGCATTGATTATACAAGAATGGGCTGCCATCAGTCAGGATTTGGTGCAGTAGTTGATTGACAACATGCCAGGGTGAATTGCAGAGGTCTTGAAAAAGAAGGGCCAACACTGCAAATATTGTCTCTTTGCATAAACTTAATATAATTGTCAATAAAAGCCTTTGAAACTTATGAAATGCTTGCGAAAATACTTCAGTATACCACAGAAACATCTAACAAAATTATCTAAAAACACTGAAGCAGCAAACTTTGTGAAAACCAATACTTGTGTCTTACTGAAAACTTTCACCCATGCAGTAAAAGGAAATGTTTAAAATTTATCTATGCAAATTAAAGGCAAGATCTAAAAAGAATTCACATGAAAATCTGGTGAAAGTGAGACCAAAATCAATTGGACAGGGGAAAGGCCATCCTTAAGCCTGGAAAAGTGGTATATTTATCTATCTATCTTGGAAATCACTTGCCCAGAAAAAGAAAAGTGATACATGACGCAGCCCAGCCACAGGTTTCACTTGAAAAGGACTAGTTCAATGTCCTCAAAGGAATAAAGAAGAGGCTGCTCTAAACATTCACCAAGAGATCAGAATGTATTGTTGAAGCATTTTTTCTGTTACTTCTGCCAGTTAAATAAGGTTTGATGAATGGTACCCTAACTCTTTATTTTGTCCTTTTTCATATTATTAAAACACACAATTTAAAAGTCTAACTGGGCTTTTGCTTTTGAGGCTACAGCTTCTCTGTGAACAAAATGAAGTGAGGTTAACTGTGAAGCCATCTGTCTCTGATAACTAGGAAAAGGAAGCCAGGAACCATATTGAGAAGCAGGACTGAATACCCCTGGGTTAAGCAAATGTGATAATTGCATAAATAATTAAATGTTTAAAATGTATACAGGAAAGTAGGTGTAGCATGCTGGCCCAGTGCTACTTCACAGCTACAGGAGACTAGGTTTGAATCCTGACCCGGTAACTTCATAAAGTTAACATGTCTGCATGGGAATTTCCTCCTGATACTCTACTGTATCTTATTCATCCCAGAGACATGTGTGTCAGGTAGATTGCATATGACAATTACAGTGTAACGTTTTTATAAAACTGTTCAAAAAAATGAACAGAACACTTTGAAAACACATCAGATCTGAATGGAAAAAACAATCCTGATGGACACCTATACTGATAATGTGTTAGGAATGAAAGGATGCCACATTGTTTGATGAAAATGAAAATTATCAACCTACAGAGGGCTGAATTCAAAGACATCCAGAAAATCAAAGTAAAGAAATGATTCGGCAGGCTAGTCCATTCTGCTGAAATTTCATTGCAGTGACTCAGTATCGTACTCAGTAGTTTGTATGCCCCCAAGTGCTTGTATGCATGCTTGACAACATCAGGGTATGCTCCTAATGAGACGACGGATGGTGTCCTGGGGGATCTCCTCCCAGATCTGGACCAGGGCATCACTGAGCTCCTAGACATTCTAAGGTGCAACCTGGTGGTGTTGGATGGACTGAAACATAATGTGCCAGAGGTGTTCTATTGGATTTATGTCAGGCAAGTTTGAGGGTCAGTCAATGGTATCAATTCCTTCATCCTCCAGGAACTTCCTGCATACTCTCGCCACATGAGGCGAGCATTGTCATGCACCAGGAGCAACCCAGAACCCACTACACCAGCAAGGTCTGACAATGAGTCCAAGAATTTCATCCCGATGCCAAATGGCAGTCAAGGTGCAGTTGTCTAGCCTGTAGAGGTCTGTGTGTTCCTCCATGGATATGCCTCCCCAGACCATCACTGACCCACCACCAAACCGGTCATGCAGAACGATGCCACAGGCAGCATAATGCTCTCCATGGCTTCTCCAGACCCTATCACGTCTGTCACATGTGCTCTGGGTGATCCTGCTCTCATCTTTTAAAAGCACAGGGCGCCAGTGGTGGACCTGCCAATTCTGGTATTCTATGGCAAATGCCAATCAAGCTCCATGGTAGCAGGCAGTGAGCACAGGGCCCACTACAGGATCCTGGAAACCTCAGGCTGCCCTCATGAAGTCTGTTTCTGATTGTTTGGTCAGAGACATTCACACCAGTGGTCTGCTGGAGGTCATTTTGTAGAGCTCTGGCAGTGCTCATCCTGCTCCTCCTCTCCCAAAGGAGCAGATACTGGTCCTGCTGATGCATTAAGGACCTTCTATGACCATGTGCAGCTCTTCTAGAATAACTGCCTGTCTCCTAAATCTCTACCATGCTCTTGAGACTGTGCTGGGAGACACAGCAAACCTTCTGGCAATGGCACGTATTGATGTGCCATCCTGGAGAAGTTGGACTACCTGTGCAACCTCTGTAGGGTCCAGGTATCGCCTCATGCTACCAGTAGTGACACTGACTGGAGCCAAATGCAAAACTAGTGAAAAAACAGTCAGAAAAGATGAGGAGGGAAAAATGTCAGTTGCCTCCACCTGTTAAACCATTCCTGTTTTGGGGGGTCATCTTATTGTTGCCCCTGTAGTGCACCTGAAACTGATTAACAGCCCCCTCTGCTACTTAACTGACCAGAAGTTTCATTGAGTTGATGCTATACTCTGATTAAAAAGTGTTTCTTTAATTTTTTTGATCATGGACTGCTTGTATAGTGTAATATATGATACCAGCATAAAGCATCTTGAGAATTAGGTCCTCATTTTAATGGTATTATATCACAGCAGTAAAATTCTTCCATCGTGAGTTCTGTATAAACAATGATTTTTAAAGTAATGCAAGATACACCTTTCTTATATAGCTGCACATAAGCATTAATGGGCATACATTTTTATTATTTCTTGATAGGCGAAGCTAAGATGCTATAACCAGCATGTTCCATGTTAAAAAATAACGAGATAGCAGTCTAATATTCCCCCACCACTAATTAATTAATGTTCATCTTTGTTTATAAGTCTTTGTTAATGTCTTCTCTACCATGCAAAATTATGGAAACTACTGAGAGATTTCTGAGACCCTTTGAGATCCTCCTGAACCATGCTGCATGCCGAAAGACCGTTGACACGTCAGTCACGGATTACTTGTTCGTTGCCAAGGCAGCTCACGGGTTGGTTCACAGCACCACCGAGGCAACTACAAGTTTGCAGCCTAGCCGCGTAACGTTCCTGTCGCCCAGTGGCTGATGTGGGGAACATTCTAAAGCGACCACTGACCTGGCCCCATCACTGCTTGCTTGTTGTGTCTGTGTGTAGTAAAATGGTAGCACCAGTTTGAATAAATACCCTCACTGTTCCTGTTTTTATTAGAATAAAGTTGGCTTTCTTGAAGCCTTTGGGCTTAGCAGTTTCCCTCGGGTATAGGACAGTGACTTATGCATCACACGATGAAAAGAAATAATTTAGAAAAGTGCTTATATGAAAATAATACACTTGCCAAACTAATTATTTTAGACTTTTTGAACATGCACCAGCAAAAGTTGACAAAAGCACAGAACATAATTTATTTAGACTTTTCAAAAGCCTTTGATGTGGTCCTACGTTGATCAGCTGATTAGAGCATGTTGCTGCACCCACAACACGACAAACCATCCGGATTGGGATCCTAATGCAGCTGTGCAACGGGTGACGCCTCATGGTCCTACATTGAAGATTAATTCTGAAACGAGAAGCTGAAGATATCAGAGGTAACCTTCAAAACTAGACTGCCTGATTTTGTTTGAACAATTATTGCACACTTTCTGCAAATCCAATAAACTTTATTTCACTTCTCAAATATCACTGTGTGTGTCTCCTATATGATATTTCACTGACATTTTTTATCGTAACAACCAACGATTTATACAGAAAAAAAATGACTATTAACAAGGTTGCCCAAACTTTTGCATCCCACTGTATTGGGACAGCTTGGTTATTAGCTAAACAAATGAGTATGATGGTCTGAATGGTCTCCTCTTGTTATCTTCAACCTGGAGATTATAGGAAAGTGACAGAACTCAGACTCATAAGAAATGATCAAAAAAAGAAACACACACAGTTAAACTGGAAAATATTTATGAGTGGCACTAATGCTACAACATGCCTAGCAAATAAATGCATATGGTTAAATCAATAGGTTTCAGTGAAACTACAGACCATCCTTTCATGTGTCCAATACCAACCATATGGCGAAACGATTTTCACAATTTTAAGAGCCTACTAGTGAGTCAAATTAACTCAAAACTTTACTGTGTGTCCCCTCCTATGGATATAACAATTAAGGAGGATGTAAGATAAGAAAGAAACAGTAAAAAACATTGGACCACCATTTTTTTCAGAGAACATACTTGTTATCACCACTTACTATAATTATGGATATGCATAAAAAATACCTGATCGATGTTAACTAATGATAGGTCAAAGTTAGTCACTAATTCTGAACCTGGCTAGGAAACGTTTGTTTTATAATGTAAACCCATCCATTTATCCGTCTTGTAGGGGTCAAAGTTCACAGAGCTATTCCAGTAGAAAACAGATACTTTCTAGGACACGTTTGTGCATATGCTCACATTCACTCATATGGGATCAGTTTAGACGTGTTAATTAATGTAAATTCTTGAAATTAACTTAATATCCTAAAATAAGACCTCCTTAAGAAATGCAGCATTTATGGATAGGGAAAAATGGGTGTGTGATCTGAATAATAACCTTAATGATCGGTAAGGCATACAATTTGATGAAACCTTGAACTCAATATAATAATTAAAAACTGAAGGAGACGAAGCAGCTCTTTTCTCGCCCTTCTCTTTTGCTATTAAAAATGTGTGTGAATTGTTCTCCTCCATAGCTATGGTTATGCTGCCCAGGACACTAATTTGTGGATGTAGTACATTAGCACTGATGGGTTTTTGTACATCTTGTTTCTGCAATCAATACTGTGCATGGTTTGATTTTGCAACTCTGTTTTCGCTAAGCCGGTGAAAACCATTAGTCATTAGCAGTGTAAAATTGCCTTGAATTATGTACTAGTCACAATTTACTTAATATGCATAACTTGAGGTCCTTTAATGACGCTTATCCTGCAAATGAAAACAATTTGATGATCTTTAGCACTAAAAATGCAAAAATAACTTTTTATTTCAGAAACCTTCAACCTATTGCACCAAGCACTGTTGATTTACGCACAATTCTGTTTTATGTCTGAGTCATTCCTGGACTGGAGGAGACTGGCGGAAAGCAAACTGCTGATGGATGCAGTATGTGACCAAATGTAGGAAAATCTTCTTGGCAACTCCAGTCTGCCTTATTCTAAATAGAATTAATCACTTCAAATACGGTACAAGGGCTGAGATGTTGCTGATAACAGGGCCCTTAAAAAGGCACTCGCACGCACCTGTTGTTCCTAAAAACAAGGTATTTAATATATGACGTTCACTTGATGAGAATTTAGAGCATTCTTCATTAACTGACATTTTACTTGCAGTGGTTCTTTACTGGGTTGTATGGTTCATTGCAGAACTATTGTTTTTCATTCTGGGAAGGATTCTTTGCATATGAACTTGGTTCCTTGTGCTTTGAAAAGCCTCCTAATATGATGGAAAAAAAAAATGTATGGCAGGTTGCAGGGCACTAACAGATTAAGAAAACCTGGACTTAGCCCATGTTGCTGGTCATATGCAGCAAGAGTCCTTATAAAATCATGACCCATTCTTATTTCACAAATCTGTTACCATCTATTCATAGTCATTGTGTGGAGCTTGTTATGGATCTAAATAGATAAACGTTCTTCCCAGGACCTTCAAATGGATGGCTCTTTTGGGAAATGGTTCCTCTATGGCATCGTTCTGAAGAATCACATTTATTTTCAGGAGGGTACGATCAGCTCTCTCAGCTCTTTCTCATCAAAACATTAATTTTACTACATGAAGGTTGGAAGACTTCGATAAATAAAACCTGGCCAGTTTTCCAACCTTTCTTTCAGTGTCTCCTGTAGAAACTATATTTGTAAGCTGGATAACGATAAATGCTGTACCACTGTTTTCAAGACAAAGCACAACTGGGCACTTTGCGGGACAAAACCTACTAATTAGATTTTCACATAATAAATGGAAGCCAGCTGTAGATAAAAGGACACTTCCTTAAAATGTGGTGTAAATCCTGTAGAAGTTGTTCATCAAATTTTTCTCGACTGTGACTATCTAAAATGGAAAATCTCTAAATTTGTATTTTTTGCAGTCATTTTCTGCCCCACAAGTGTCGAAGGTGTGGCAAATTGACAAGACTATTGTCTGTATTACAAAGAACTTTGGATGAATGTCCTGGGTGGGCACTGTTCAGGAGTGCCAGTTCTTATGTTTTACTTTGTCATTTCTGCCAGTTGTGTGCTGTCCTTTGCTGACCATATGAATTAAAAAATTCATAAAAAATCAAACCATTCTTTTTGGTCAATAGTAATAACAAGACTAATGAACTCAGTTCATCATATCTAGCACTAATTTCTAATAGCTTTTCTTCATGTTCTGAAAATTCTGATTATTACTACTTTTTCTTGTCATTTCCTGCTGGCTAAATGAGATCATCTCACCACATATCAAGAGAAGGATGTCAAATATGGGCTCTGTGGACTAATGCTGCTTGGATAGGAAATGACCTCTTGGGCAAGGGGCACACCAATGGGGTAAGAGGACCTTTTCATTGAAACCTTTAAACCGCATCTCAGAAGTGGGCATGATAAATAGATGCAGAGAAAATCTGACATAAACCGAAAAGAAGAAGATGGATGATGAGAAAACCTACTTAACACTACGGAGATCAGAATGCACTTAACCTCTGCAGCCCCAAATACATCTTATCAGACACAAATACAGCTGTCCCCTTGCAGCAGGGGATGCTGGCAATGTAGTAAATAATAAAGACAAATTTTAGAACATATATAATATGTGCTGCCGAAGATTGTGAAAAATAGAGCAAAAAATATACTACATTATAGTAATGCAATTAAGAAAGTTAAAGTATAGTAGATAAAATGTGTAATTTAAAAATAGAAATTACCAGCCATAATTTAAAAAAAAACACAGTTCTAAATTGAAATGAAAGTTACATAAGTCATCGGAATGATCATAAAAAAAAATATTTTTTCAGTTTGATAATTTCATTTTGGATTTAATCAGCATTATTGTAGCTATCTGTTTTTCACTCTTTTTCAGTCCATTTGAAGGCTTGTGCGGGGCTGGCAGTTAAACGCAGTGCCAACCCTGGAAAAGGTGCCAGTCCATGCATACCAATTTATGCAGGCTGAATTAGAGATTTTAAATAAAATGCAAATCTTTAGGAGAAGGGAGAATATGAGCAGGCAAGAAGAGAATGTGAAAACACCATAAATAACATAAGAGAAAAAACAAGAGCTAAGCAGGAGCTAAGTAGGAGTGGAAGGATTTGAATGAATGATTTTTGAATCTGACAGGCTCATTTATACATATCGACAAGAACACAGATAAGGGCACAGCATTTGCCCTCTGGTGGTTGCTGTTTTCAGACACTTCCACGTTCAAAATCTCTTCAACTGCCATTGTGGGTTTTCTCTTCTGTGGAGGCCTTTACACTCCATGGTTAACTTGTCTCCAGTAATCTATTGCCAGCTGGGCACAGCCCATGTGCCTGTAGCACAAAAGAAGCATCTAGTGAGACCTGTTACCATGGAGAATATTGAAGGATGCCATCCTCATAACTGCCACAGGACCTACACAAGTTACATGTGGTGTATTATGTGACTCAGCCCCCCACAGAAATCAAACTCTGGTTATGCTGATGACCCTCAATCACATACGTAAGTGAACAGAGAGCCATTTTAGAGATGAAATAAATCAAGGTCCTGGTGTGGTGTTGAAAAACAAAGTAGATTACAATTTAAATAGCAACATGGGTACTGTAGATGGCATCTGGATTGTTGTTATAGTTATTGTGCCAGCACGCCATTAGACTTAGTTAATGGCAGAACACATCTTTCACTAACCTATGTCTACTGGTGTTTTCCTTTGATTAATTTGACAACTCTATCAATACAGTCATTTATTTCTTGTTACAAATCAACAATCCATTGAAAAAAAATAAGCACATCTCTGTTAAGTTATTGGTAAAAATATAATTACTTTATTGATTGTTCATTTCACCTGACTTGAGGGCGAGGCTCATTTCACAATATAATAAGTCCATGTCTGCTGTGCTTTGATGTATGATGTTTCTCCAATCTTCTCTTCTTCATCTCCCGAGGGAATGGGATTATCAAAACAATTGGCAACTAACTCTCCATGACCTCTGATAAGAGTTTGGGGCTGTTTGGAAGTAGCAGGACATGATGAGTCATTACTGTGACTTGATTGAAGCAGCATACAATAATGCAGTTCTGTCAGCATTTGTGGTTTCTAGAAATTGCCCCAACTGTATACTCACAGTGAATCTAATGGCTGCTGGTTGTATGCTATATTTATCCCTGGAGGGTGGAAGACTCCACTCACAGTTTCCAGCATGTATCTCTTTAGAAATCTGTCACATATAATGAAAACTGATGGAGAGAAATTCTACAGGGCATCATGCACATATGTGTGCATGCGTCTGAAATATTGTGCTTATGCAAAAACTGTTTTAAGTGACATATTCTTAGTGTAATGTAGTGATCATTTATGACTCTTTTTATATGAAATCAGAGCAACAATAACATGAAAATATTTCTACACAGTCTCCATTTGATTTGTGTTTTGTGAAACGTTGTACATATAGAACTTTATTGTATAGGGTTAATTAAATCAAATGTATATGCAGTAATTTACCTTTACAAGTCAGTGTATCTATCTATCTATCTATCTATCTATCTATCTATCTATCTATCTATCTATCTATCTATCTATCTATCTATCTAGCATTGTTTTCTTCATATTTATCTATCTACAGTGTCTATAAAACGTATACATCCCCAGAGAAGTTTTCACATTTTACTGTTATAAAACATTGACACACTGGATTTAATTCAGATTTTTGACACTGATCAACAGAAAAAGAGACTTTACTCGCAATGTGAAAACAGATACCTGCAATGTAATTTTCATTAATTACAAATATAAAACATATAATAATTAATCACCTTGATATTCACCCTGATAAATCAGTATTTAGTAGCTGCACCTTTGGCATCAATTCCAACCTTGATCGATTGCCTACTTTAATGATACAGAGGATCCAGGATAATAATTTTGGCTTGAATGTCATGTAAAAGTGTGCTTTTACATTGCATGAAAATAAATGAATATTATTATGTATTATATTATTTTATCATTTATAAAATGCCTATAAAAGTATTCACTCCCGTTGAAGTTTTCACATTATATCATTATGCTAGCTGTGCTATGCGCCTAAGACAGGTTGACATCGAAGTAATGAACATACACGTCAGTGTTAACGTTTTCAGTACACAATCTATTGGAATATATTTTGTAAAGCGTGTAGTAATAAAATGCATTGTATTTGTCATTCCAACAGATGGCAAATCATAAATATTTGAAGTAATAAAAGTCATTACTACAAATGTTTGTGATGCGCCATCTGTTGGCATGAGAAATGCAATGCATATGTATCTGTTATATGCGATTTGGCATGAGATTAATAAACAGAGTGTGAATATTTGTGATGTGCCATCTGTTGGAATGACAAAGACATAGCAACTGGACAGAGACAGACATCTACTTATTACGATGAAGAACACTGAATCACTGTGAGTTTATTTTGGCTTTATTTGTCATTGATCATCAGAAAAAAGACTCTTTAATGTCAAAGTGAAAACAGCTCTCTGCAAAGAGTTCTAAAGTAGTTACAAATATATAACATACAAATATTGATCACAGAAGTACAGCATTCACATATTCAAGTCAGTATTTAGTAGATGCATCCCTGGAAGCCTCGAGTCTGGGTGGACAGGTCTTTCTTTCTTTCTCTCTCTCTGTCTATCAGCTGTGCTCCTCTGGGCACTGCCATTTGACTCCATCCTTCTTTGGAAAACTGCTCAAGCTCTGTCAGGCTGCATGGGGATTGTTGAGTGAACAGCCTTTTTCAAGTCATTTACACATCTATCTACAGTATCTATCTATCGTATTATTTTTGACCTCAGAAAATTAAAGGATTCACTTATAGAGCCCATTGTCTCTGATCTTAAAGTTGCTAGGAGGTGAAATCCATTTTTTATAGTGTACAGCAAATTGAACCAAACCTGACAAGGGGCCAGTCCATTACACAGCACACTCACTCACTCACACCCAGCAAATTTAAAGTCTTCAGTTAACTTAACATGGACATCTTTGCAATGTGACCTCAAGAAGATGTGCAGACTACACAAAGGCCAGTTTGGAATTTGAATCCAGATTGTAGACATTGTGAGGTAGCAGGGATAACCATACCACTATTATGCCACACATGAGCAGAAAATGTAATACTTAAACTAATATCCATTCATCCTTCCATCTATTCATCCACCCATCCATTTTCCTAACATTACTGATGTATTAATTAATTTATTACATGACTAAAACTATTATAAATAAAGGCTTTAGGATAGGTTTGGTATATTTCAAGCTGAAGGTGTTTCTTCACATGCATGGTATATAATAATATGCCACATGAAAATTGTGTTCTAAAGTGAATAAAAAAAAAAAAAAGCCTTCTTTTGCATTTTAAAATGGAAGTAAAGGGTACTAGGGTCTAATCTAAAATATACAGATAGCCAAGACAAATATTCTGCCTGCCATTGCAGTGCAATTCACATAAAGGATATTTATTTAAAGGTCATTCTCTGAGTAAAAATATTCATAATGTTTCCTCCTTCAAGCGACTACTGATGTCCATTTTACTTGCTTATACAATGTACAACAGTAATAGGCCTTAAAGGAAAACATCACCCAGAGATAATATTTTTAATTGTTAATTACCCCATGTGTTTTGTAGTCATGGCCAAGAAAAATATATAATCTTCTGTTTTCTTGGAGAACTGATGCTGCATTCCATTTACCTCAGAAGCTGGAAGTCGGACCTGGGAATGACTTCATCCAACCAATACAGACCAAGCAACCAATTTTCATAATAAATACCACTGGATAACAATGCATTACACGGTATTTTGCCTACCCAAACACTATAGCCACATGGCCATGGATAGAGGTTGGACAATACTCTGTGTGCAGCTCATTTAATGAGACACAAATAGACAGAAATGCTAATAAAGAGTTTCATACTACAACTTTCACTATTGGATTGACGTCATAATCTGAAGTTGGACAATCTCAGACTTGATAGACCAAGTAGGAAATCTGACTTGTGTGGGCATTCCAGTTAAATATTCTAAATAGGAACTTCGCAATTCCAATTTCTCAGTTCAAATGGAACACGGCAAGAGATAACATTTCTAACAAAATGGGAGCCTATGGAAAACAATGCTGGACAACAGCAAACAATATCAAAAACGTCCATAATTTACATGTCAAGTCTTCCAGTCATATGCTCTCAGTATGCAAAATGCATGTATGTTTTTGTTAAAACATTGTTAAATTCGTACCTCTTAATAATAAAAGTAGTCCACAAACAGGAAGTCTTCTCACAATGGATCACACTTTTGAACTGAAGACCTGACTTTTCCATTCATTCATTGCTCTTCAATTCAAAAGTGTGCCTCACAGACCCAGTATCATTGATTTGAGATTTAGCTAAGAATCTGCTTTCCTCTGGTGCCATAGTAAGTATCTACAGTGCACAGTTGCTCTGTGGCTATGTAATAAATACATTCTGCAGGTAAAAAACTATCTTTTGATTAGAAAGATCCACAGTAAATTGAGCACTTATTTAATCCTGTATTTTCTGCTCCATTTTCAAAGTAACTTAATTCACTTCATATTTGTTGAGGTCAGAGAATTAATGATTTACAACATTGCATTCTCAGACCTGCTTCATTCAATTCACGATTGTGGGGTGAGAACACACTGCATTGTGGTAGCACTGGACGCAATGCAGGAAACAGTCCTGAACTGGGTGTCAGTGCATCACAGGACCCACTCATGCACACCCCACACTGAGGCCAATTAAGGGTTATTAGGTCCCCTAACCTGAGGTGCATCTCATAGGGGAGGTGGCAGGAAAACTGGAGAAACTGGACACAGTGAGAATGTGCATGCTCCACATGGACAAGGGCTGGCAATGGAAATTGAATCCCGGGATCCATGAAGATGCAGCACTAAACACAATGTTACACTACCATAGTACGCCTTACTGGAATACATATAAAATCAGAGTAGTTTCACTTTCTGACAGGTCATTAATGAGCCTAAAAGAAATCTCCTTAAAAAAAAACTGGATTGTACAAAATATAATTGGCAGAGCTGCATAGGGACCCTGTGCTTTCAAGAGGTCCCCAATGAGCTGGAAGACTGAAAAGTTTACATTATTGATGTATTGGCAGACAGGAAATCTCTACAAGTTGTTTTTGTTTCAAAGCGTCTATGAATACATCTCTCCTGATGCGCTGGAAGACCACTCAGCTTTCCTACAGTACATCATTTTGATGTTTTTAAATGTTTGTTTATTACATATTCCATCCATCCATTATCCAACCTGCTATATCCTAACTACAGGGTCACGGGGGTCTGCGGGAGCCAATCCCAGCCCACCACAGGGTGCACGCACACAAACACTAGGGACAATTTAGAATCGCCAATGCGCCTAACCTGTATGTCTTTGGACTGTGGGAGGAAACCCACGCAGACACGGGGAGAACATGCAAACTCCATGCAGGGAGGACCCGGGAAGCAAACCCGGGTCTCCTAACTGCGAAGCAGCAGCGCTTCCCACTGCGCCACTGTGCCGCCCATTTATTACATATATTTTTACATATTATTATATACATACTGCATTTTTGTGTATATGAAAAAGGCTCAAACAGGCTGCTATGGCTCTAGGTTTTCATTTGATGCACCCTCCTAATCAGTTCTTTAAAATAAAACCTGTTGTTTAATTCAGTGGGTTCTTAATGATTTCATTCTGCCACATCCAACATTTATAATATTGTTGATTTTCATTTTCTGCTAAATGCAAATGTTTTTTGGATTGGACCAGAACAGTTCTTCTAGGTTTTTAACATTTTCTTATACAAATACAGTATATAATGAAGATCCGCAGGTACATGTGTGACCAAGTTAGCTAGGCTGCTGTTGGTACCTTTCACATCTTACATTTAACTGATATTCATTTAAGGAATGAAAATGTAATCATTGTTATTTAAAATCTAGAAAATGTCCTATTAGATTCAAAATTTAGCAATTAATTAAGAAAATGGCAATCACTGCTGCCCTCTTTGTCAGAGTTTGAGACGTTGTTATATGCCATAGGTAATATAACCCCAGCCCTAATATGCTATAATAAACCATGAAGTGGGATGAACAGCACCATTTTATTGTCGATCTTAAGCAAGTCACTTATTTTTTATAGTGCTGTAAAAAGGTATTTGCCCCCTTCCTGATTTGCGCTTTAATCACAACATTGATTTTTCAAATCACTTTTGAGGATTTTTTTAGCTCACTCTTCCAACTATAACAGCTTTTATTCTAGAACTAGGCTGACCCGCCTTTTAAGGCGACCGACTTTTAAGTTGACCACTTCTAAAGGCAATTCAATATGTAGATCAATTTGATATTTTATACAAACTCATTAATTTGGTTATATTGCATTTGAGCGGTATTACTTTAATACTCGTAGTTTCTGTTATTTTTGTGATGAAATGTAAACTTTTTTTCTATATTGAGGTCGCCCTTTTGAACCCCCCTGATATTTACTACGCGGTGAGGCATTTGTACTCCATCAACATTAATTATTTCCAGAGACATAATTTTGTCTATTTTTCCAGCGCATCGTGCACAAAAGCAAGGGAACAATGGGAGCACCAGAACTCTGCTCACATCATGTCGCTTCGTACCGCAAGCTGCAAGTAGTAAGTCTGTGATAAGCGGAATACCGCTACGCTTTCCACTCACGGGACGGAAGGACAATCCCAACTGCTTTTATATAGTAAGAAAGAAAAAGAAGATATTGCACAGTCTGGAGTACAAAATCATCTTTTACCTGGAAAAATGAAACTACAAATCCCATCATGCATTGCAAAATGGACGGGGCGTGTGTGAAACTCCGCACCTGCGTAGCACTCACGGGACGGAAGGACAATCCCGACCGCTTTTATATAGAAGGATCGTTGTTAGTTTTTAAGCATGAACAGATCATTCATTTCAACTGATCATTTCAGGTTAGGCTAAAGCATCTCTATTGGATTTAGGTCCAGACATTGACTAGGCCAGTACAAAACTTTAATTCTGAAGCAAATTTACATTTACATTTTGAATCATTGTCATGCTGCATGAAGAAACTACAGGTATGCTTCAGTTTCAGCTCATTAGATAGATGGTTAGACATCCTCCTTAAGAATTTTTTAATGTAGAGCAAAATTCATGGTTCCTTCAATTATGTTAAGCCATACAGATCTTCTGAAGGCAAGGCATGTCCACACCATCACACTAGCACCACTGTTTGTATGATGTTCTTATTGTGGAATGCTTTATATCGGACATGATGGGCCCCATGTTATCGAAAAAGTTTCACTCTTTTTCACTTGTCCACATGACTTTCTCTCAAAAGACTTGTGCAGAATCCATATGCTTCATGGCAAAGGAAGAGATGAGCATTTATATTCTCAGATAGCAGTGCTTTCAGTCCTGCTCCTCCTCAATGAAGTCCATTTTTGCCTTTCTCATTGGGGATTCATGAGCACAGATCTCTGTTGAGGGAAGAAAAGCCTTCAGTTCTTTGCCTTTGTTTAGGATTCATTGTGACTTCCTAGGTGAAGTTATGATGTGTCCTTGGCCATTTAGCCACTCCTAGGGATATTTATTACTGTCCCAAGTGTGTTCTATTTGCATATCATCGCTCTTACCATAGTTCATTAAAGTCCCAAAGCCTTAGAAATTACTTTGTAGCCTTTTTCAGAGTGATAGATGTCAACATTTTTTCCTATCTCTTCAAAAATGTATTTTGATCATGGCATTCATTATATGCTTGTTGAATATTTTGTGTTGGCACCTTGACTTGATAGTGAGGGTCAAAATAAGTGAGGTTTATACTGAGCAGGATTGGAGGGGTATGGTCAGCTAAATCTGATTATCCATTTATCCAGGTTGGTTTAATGGCTGCGGTGGGTTGGCGCCCTGCCCGGGATTGGTTTCTGCCTTGCGCCCTGTGTTGGCTGGGACTGGCTCCAGCAGACCCCCGTGACCCTGTGTTCGGATTCAAAGGGTTGGAAAATGGATGGATGGATGGATGGATGGGTTTAACTAGGGGGCAAGTCCTCATTCATACAGTACAAGTTAGTGTTGAATAACTTTGTTAGACATATGAAATAAGATAAAAAATGTGTTATTTGTTTGTTCAGGCACCCTTTATTTAATACTAGCAAAATACCGCGCTTCGCAGCGGAGAAGTAGTGTGTTACAGAAGCAATGAAAAAGAAAAGGAAACATTTTGAAAATAACGTAACATGATTGTCAATGTAATTGTTTTGTCACTGTTGTGAGTGATGAGTGTTGCTGTCATATATATATATATATATATATATTTATATATATATTTACACACACACATAAACATATATATATACATATCTATACATATACACATATATACACACACACACATATATACATACATATATATATCTACATATATACACATACATATACATACACATATACATACATACACACACATATATACACACAAATACATATATATACATACACACACACATATATAAACATATATATACATATACATACATATCTACATATATACACACACAGCTATTTCGTATCAGTGCAATACGCTGCTTGTTAAAACGGATAACTCTCTCCGCTCTTACATGCAAGTCTGCGTGGATATTATGAACTATCGTATTTGTTCACGTTCTATTTAAATTTTAAATAGAAGGAATTTTTATTTAGTCGACAGAAATATCTTTGGTAGGAATGGTAAAACAGACAGGAATATTATTCGTGAATAAATCAACTCAAACCTTAAACAACTTATAATATTTTGCTCTCCATAAAAATATATCCTGTCTAAATTATACAAGTTAGAAATAAAGTAAACGTTAAAAGAACAAACATTCAAATTTCTTTACTCTTATATAATTTTACATAAAAAATAAACTTAGATTTTAAATATCCCAAAAGATTTTCTCTCCATAAAAATATATCCTGTCAAAATTATACAAATTCAAATATGAACATGCTGCATAACAAAACCTGGAAATATAAATGAAATGTGTTCCTTTCAGCAATAACAAATCAAATCATTCAGTTGTCTTTGCTCATATGTCATTTTAGAGCTGGACGCCTGGCATCTTTTTTTGGCCACAGGTTCGTTTCTGTTTGGTGTGAGGTTCTGTGTTGTGGAGATTCTCAGGATGGATTGCAGGTGCTCATCAGTGAGGCGACTCCTGTGTGCTGTTTTGTTAGTCTTTATCACTGAGAAGAGCTTCTCACACAGATATGTGCTACCAAACATGCACAAGGTTCGAGCCGCATGTAGACAGACTTTTTTTGTTCTTCAAAGTCACCATAGCGCCGTGCAAACTCAGTGTGCTCAGTTTATCAGCAAAGTGCGTATTTGGGAACATCGTAGTGACGACTTGGTTCAACATTACTTGACAACAGGGAAAGTGGGGCATTTGTGTCTCCCATAAAAGCAGCTTCACTTGAAATCACTTTGTGATTGTGCACGGGTAAAAACGTCCACTGAAGTGTCAGATTCTTATTTAATTCTTTTGCTTTCTGTATCTTCTGCATTGCATTCAGGTTACCCTGATGTTTTGTCTCATAGTGCCGTCTTAGATTAAATTCTGTAATTACAGCCACATTAGCTCCACAAATGAGACACACGGGTTCAGTAAACATATACTCAGCCTCCCATCGGTTTTAAAGGCTCTATTTTCAGAATCAACTTTTCTCTCCAGCATCGTGTGAGCTAGCTTCGCAATAACGTGCAGCATCATAAGCTAGACTTGATTAACGCGGTAAGTGTTGCAAGGCAGCTGAAGCGCTGCATTATGGGATCTGTAGTTTATTGTGTTACCAGCGCTTCATATACCCGGGCCATTAATAACAATAATACAGTATATAAAATGATCTTGCGGGCCAGGGTTATCTTGTGGACACTGACTCCTGCGCCCAGTCAGTGTTGGTTTGTGAAGCTTGAACATTCTCTCTGTGTCTGGTTGTGTTTTTCTCCATGTGTTCCTCATTGTTTCCTCCTAGATCCCAAATACATGAGTGTTATGTTAAGTGATGATATTAAATTGGAGTGCAAGTGTGCTGGGCTCTGCCACAGAGTGACCCCTGTCTAGGATTGGTTCCTGTCTTGCACCCATTGCCAAAGGGACAGCTTCAGCTCACCTGACCCTGAATTGAATCTACCAGGTTTGAGAATATTATGCCTCATTGTTGAATGATATTGCACAAATGATGCACACTGCCTGGTTTCTTATAGATGAGATGCTTAGAACTGAGGTCAAACAGTTCAATCTTGATTTTATCAGACCAGAGAATTTAGTTTCTCATAGTCTGAGATCCTTTAATGTGCCTTTTTGCAAACTTCAAGTGGACTTTCATGCGTCATCTGGCCAATCTGCCATAAAGTCTAGATTAGTGGAGTGTTGCAATGATGCTTGCCCTTCTGGAAGTGACTTCCATCTCTACATAGGTTCTCTGGAGCTCAACCAGAGTGACCAGCAGGTTCTTGGTCACTTCTCTTATCGAGGCATTTCTCCACTGATTGCTCAGTTTGGCCGAGTGGCCAGCTCTATGAAAAGTCATCGTTGTCCCAAATCTTTTCCATTTAAGAACTATGGAGGCCACTGTGCACTTGAGAACTTTCAATACTGCAGACATTTTTTCATATCCTTTTTCTGGATCTGTGGTTTGACACAATCCTGTCCCTGTACACAATTCCTTCAGCTGAATGTCCTGGTTTTTGCATTGATATACATTGTCAGCAATGGCATTTTATATAGACAGGTGTGTGCCTTTACCAATCATGTGCAAACAGATTTCAAAGAGTCTGAATACTTGCAAAAATGTGACTTTCAGTTTTTTATTTGTAATAAACAGTAATAAATTTGCAAAAAATCATAAAATCCTGTTTTGCTTTGGGATTCTGGAGTATTGAATGTTGTTTGATGAGAGAAAATGAATTTAAATGATTATAGCATAAAGGCTGTAACAAAATGTGAGAAAATGTTTGTGCATGGGGATAAATTGGCACGCAATTCAGGGCTGGATTGAGCCTTGCCAGGATAAGCTCTAGAACCAGGTCAGGTCAGGTTGAGGTGCATGCACTGGTACAGCATGCTCTCCCAATCTGTCAACTGACTTCACAAGAAGAGTCACCAGAGACATGAATGTAACTGCCGAGGTAAGTAAATGTCTTGATAAGGTCGACAGTCCTCTGCAAACAGACACACTGCCGAAGGCTGTGCCCAACAGGTCATTAAAGGCCTGGATCTTGGTTTTTATCCAGGACACTCACACTCAGACGCCTCACTCAGTCCCTCGAGTCTTTATGAACTCCGCAAAGATCACAGCACAAAGTCAAGATCAGTGAATAATTTTTCACCAACAGATGTCCCACAGCCACTGGACCCCACGGCCCTGCCCAACACCCAGTCCATGAAATACTGAGCAGAGTTGGAGCAAGAAGACACCCCAGAATCAATTGGGAAAAATGTAGAGGTTCTGCCTCCACTCTGCATGGCACTCACAATACCAGTGTACAGGCCAGCCATGACATCCATCAATTTTGGGGGTATCCTGTAAAGTCTCAGGATGTCCCACAGGGCAGCTCCATTAATTGAGTTGAAAGCTTTACTAAAATTGACAAAAGCTGCAAAGAAACTCTGCCGATATTCACATTTGTGCTCCATGAGAACCCTCAGTGTTAGGATGAAATTGATGGTAGACTTCTTTTTTTTTTTTTTTTATTTATTTATTAATTTTATTACAATCAATACATAGCAATCAAGTTTTACAAAAAAAAAGAATTATGCTAAGAACAGATCGATCCCCACCCTTGAGAGAGAGAGCAAGCCAAACGGTGTAAAATTTAAGGCTTTTAAAAATACCTAAATCAACAAATTCTCTGTGCTTTATAAAATCATTTCAAAATATTACTGATTAGATCCTGCCATGTTTTGAAAAAGTCTGCACAGATCCTCTAACTGAGTATTTGATTTTTCCAATTTTAAATAATATAACACATCAGTTTCCCACTGACTTAAAGAGGAGAGTTTGGGTTCTTCCAGTTTATCAGAATAAGTCTGCGTGCCAACAGTGTAGTGAATGCAATCACAGTTTGTTTGTCTTTCTCCACTTTAAGACCCTCTGGAAGAACCCCAAACACAGCTGTTAATGGGTTAGGAGGGATTGTGAGTCCAAGACTGTCTGAGAGGTAATTAAAAATTTTTGTCCAGAATAATGTTAATTTGGAGCAGGCCCAGAACATGTGACCTAGTGAGGCTGGGGCTTGGTTGCAACGTTCGCAGGTTGGATCATGCCCTGGAAACATTTTGAGAGTTTTAGTCGAGACAGATGTGCTCGATATATAATTTTGAGTTGTATAATTGTATGCTTTGCATATGGAGCTTGAGTGAATTCTCTGCATTGCTACTTTCCACTCCTTTTCTGATATATTAATTGAGAGGTCATTTTCCCAGTGTCCTCTTGGATCTTTGAAAGGAAGGGATTGTAAAAGGATTTTATATATTGTAGAGATGGAGTCTAACTCCTTGAAATTGAGCAATAATTTTTCCAGCGTGGATGAGGGTGCAAGATGAGGAAAATCTGGAAGGTTCTGTTTAACAAAGTTCCTGATTTGAAGATAGTGAAAGAAATTTGTAGCTGGAATGTTAAATTTGGAACGTAATTGTTCATAGGATGCAAAGACGTTGTCTATATAAAGATCTCTAAGCAAGTTAATTCCAAATTTTTCCAGATATTAAAACTGCATATGTTTGTGAGGGTTGAAAGAGGTGGTTCTTTTGCAGGGTGCCACAGAAAGAAGCTTCTCCGTCTTAAAATGCTTTCTACATTGGTTCCAGATTCTAAGTGAGTGGAGCACAATTGGGTTATTAGTGTATTGCCGATAACGTGTGTTTATTGGAGCACAAAGCAAGGAATACAAAGAAGTACTGCAGGATTTTACTTCTATTGCGGTCCATGCCTGTGTATGTTCTTCTATTTGTGTCCAGGTTCTTATCGACTGTATATTTGCCGCCCAGTAATAAAACTGGAAGTTAGGTAGAGCCATGCCGCCTTCTGCCTTTTGTCTTTGTAGGGTCGCTCTTTTGATGCGTGGATGTTTAGAATTCCAAATAAATGAGGTTATTGTTGAATCTAATTGCTTAAAGAACGATTTATTAATGTATATTGGTATGTTTTGAAATAAAAAGGAGCTTAGGAAGAATATTCATCTTAACAGTGTTAATTCTTCCAGCTAGTGTGAGATGAAGGGTTGACCATCTATGCAAGTCTTGTTTAATTTTTTCCATACAGACGTGTTTACTTGTGATGTTTACCCCGAGGTATTTAAACTGTTCTGCAATGATAAAAGGAAGGGTGTCTAATCTAATATTATATGCTTGCGAATTCACGGAAAGAGTACACTTTTATTCAGATTAATTCTGAGACCAGAGAGCTTTTGAAATTCTGTGAGTGCTGCTAAGACTGCAGGCACAGAATTTTCTGGGTCCGATATATACAGTACCATGTCATCTGCATATAATGAGATTTTCTGTTCCAGTCCTTCTCTGCTAATCCCCTTTATCTGATCAGTATTTCGACAATGTATTGCCAGTGGTTCAATGGCAATTGCAAACAGCAGTGGTGACAAAGGGCATCCTTGTCTTGTGCCACGTTCTAGTTTAAAGTAGTCTGAGCAAATGTTATTGATGCAAACTGAAGCTTCTGGGTTAGTATACAGTAATTTAATCCATGCACAAATGTTCGGGCCAAACCCAAACTTCTCCAAAATAGTAAAAGGTATTTCCATTCAATCATGTCGAATGCTTTTTCTGCATCCAATGATAATAATATTTCTGGGGTGTTTGATTTAGTTGGTGAGTATATTACATTAAACAGGCGTCGAAGATTTGAAGATAAGTGTCGGCCCCTAATAAATCCAGTTTGGTCTTGTGATATTATTGAGGGAGCACTTTCTCCATCCTTCTAGCTATGATTTTAGAGAGTATTTTAACGTCGTTATTCAGAAGTGAAATTGGTCTGTATGATGCACATTGTAATAAGTCCTTATTTTGTTTTGGAAAGACAGTGATTAGTGCTTGGCGAAAGGTTTGTGGAAGAGATTGGTTATCTCTGGCTTCTGTAAATGTTGCTAATAGGAGGGAGCTAGCTGAGCGGAGAATTTCTTGTAAAACTCTGCAGGGTAGCCATCAGGGCCTGCTGCTTTTCCACCTTGGAGTGACTTTATAGCATCCAGTAATTCTGATAATGACAGAGGTTTATCGAGCTCCTCCACACTAATAGCGCCAATTTGTGGTATCTGTAATTTATCCAGAAATGCATTAGATTGTATATTGTCTTCTTTAAACTCAGTAGTATATAGGGATTTATAGTAGTCTCTAAAAGTGCACATTATATTTTTGTGTTCGATGATTTTATCTCCATTCGTGTTAGTAATTACGAGATTGCGTTGCGCACTTCTTGCTTGTGAATTTGTTGCGCTAAAAGCTTATTAGCTTTCTCTCCATGTTCATAATAATGATGTCTGGATTTGTAAATTAGTTGTTCGGTTTCTTTAGTTGTCAAGAGGTTTAATTCTGAATGTAGAGCCTGCCTCCTCTTATGTAGAGTCTCGCTTGGTAGTCTGGCATGTTCTTCATCTATTTTAGTAATTTCGCTTTTTATCTCTGCTACTTTCTTCGCGGGATTTATTTCTGTGGGAAAGATATGAGATAATCTGTCCTCTTAAGAAGGCCTTAAGAGTTTCCCAGAGTGTTCCTGCAGAGATCTCAGGGGATGTATTTGTCTCTAGAAAGAATTCAATTTGTTTGGATATAAATTCAGTACAATTCTCGTCAGCTAATAGAAGCGGATTGAGGCGCCATCTGCGGGTGAGTGTATGGGGCTTAGTAATTTCAGCTCCAAGATCATCGGAGCATGGTCTGAAATAACAATAGCATCGTATTTACAAGATTTAATCTTAGGCAAGAAGTTATTATCTATAAAGAAGTAATCAATCCTTGAGTAGCAATGATGTACTGGTGAGTAGAAAGAATATGTTCTTGAATTTGGGTTTAAAACCTCCAGGGATCTGATAAGTTGTGATCAGTTATAAACTTTGTAATTATCTTTGCGGTGTTAGTTGCGTTCCCCTGTGGAGGAAGTCTTATCTAAAAGTGGATTTAGAACACAATTAAAGTCCCCAGCCATTATAAGTTTATGAGTGTTCAGATTGGGAATGGATGCAAATAAATTTTGTATAAATTCCTTATCATCAACATTAGGTGCATAAACATTTATCAAAATCATTTTACAGTTAGATAAGTCTCCCATGACCATCACATATCTCCCTTCAGGATCCAATACTACATCTGATGCTACAAATGGTACTGTTCTATGTATGAGAATTCCCACCCCTCTAGTTTTCTTTGTAAAACTAGAATGGAACATTTGGCCAGTCCAGTCCTTTTGCAGCCGGAACTGATCCTTACTTAGTAAGTGGGTTTCCTGTAAAAATACTATTTTAGCATTTAGACCTGTTAGGTGAGAAAGTACTTTCTTTCTCTTTAATTCGTGATTCAGGCCTTTAACATTCCAGCTTACGGTTAACTGTCCCATCATGGAGACACTGATTCTGAGTTTTTGGTGTCATATTATAGTCTTAACTGGAAGTGAAATAGTTTAGGTCTTAATTTCCTATTCCCCAAGAGTTGTTGCCATGCAGCTTATTATTACGTTGATAGTTATAATTATAAAGATTGAGATGATAGATTAGATATAGATCAAGCCTGCTCTGCTATTGGATTGCCGCTGACGGACTGGCCTTATATGGGCAGGCACTAAATTACAAGCGCCAGCGTAGCCTGTCTATGAACTTAATTTAAAGTGTAGGTTTACATCGTGCTTTGTTTCAGTAGCAGAACTCATGAATATGGTTGTATATGTCACTCGCTCGCTTCTTATTGTTTCGCTGCCTTCTCAATTATATAATGCATGTTTTCTTCAGCGCTTTTTGGAGGTCTTTCTGGTTTTCTATGTACTGCGTGATTACGTGGGAGGCGTGATGATGTCACACGAAACTCCGCCCCACGGATTTCAAGCTCATCTCCATTACAGTAAATGGAGAAAAACAGCTTCCAGTTATGACCATTACGCGTAGAATTTCGAAATGAAACCTGCCCAACTTTTTTAAGGAAGCTGTAAGGAATGAACCTGCCAAATTTCAGCCTTCCACCCACACGGGAAGTTGGAGAATTAGTGATGAGTCAGTGAGTGAGTGAGTGAGTGAGTCAGTGAGTGAGTGAGGGCTTTGCCTTTTATTAGTATAGATTAGTTTTAGGTTGAAAACCTGAAAACATTTAGTGTAAAAATTTGTAATAGGTAGGAACTCACGAATGAGCAAATACATTTTCACAACATTGTAGGCACTTAATATTTGCAAATCATTTCAGACATAAGAATCAGATTACTATTTAAAAACACACATCCATAATTATTTTGAGCCTACTAGAATGCTGCTGAGGTTGGTCTCTTCTACACAACAACTGAAAAACTTATGACATGAAATTAAGCTGAAGACGCTAAGGCTGAAAAAGTACTTTCTGGCTTAAGATAAACCCATTTTTTGATATTTGTGTACTAAGTGGACAAAAAAAGTGAAAGCATGCATAAAAAGTATCAGAAGTGCTAGGAGTAGAGTTACTCATTAATTGTTAATTCATTTTTGTAGGGTAATCAAACTGAGAAGATCATAAACAGAGCTACATTTCCATTCACTAATGACAGAGTCTTTCACTAATAAATGTGGTCTAAATCTATTAATCCTCCGCAGCTACATATTGTTAATATAGGCCTTACTTTTGGTGGTTTGCAAGGTGGCACATTGGTTATCAGGGTTATCTTGTGGACACTGACTCCTGCGCCCAGTCAGTGTTGGTTTGTGAAGCTTGAACATTCTCTCTGTGTCTGGTTGTGTTTTTCTCCATGTGTTCCTCATTGTTTCCTCCTAGATCCCAAATACATGAGTGTTATGTTAAGTGATGATATTAAATTGGAGTGCAAGTGTGCTGGGCTCTGCCACAGAGTGACCCCTGTCTAGGATTGGTTCCTGTCTTGCACCCATTGCCAAAGGGACAGCTTCAGCTCACCTGACCCTGAATTGAATCTACCAGGTTTGAGAATATTATGCCTCATTGTTGAATGATATTGCACAAATGATGCACACTGCCTGGTTTCTTATAGATGAGATGCTTAGAACTGAGGTCAAACAGTTCAATCTTGATTTTATCAGACCAGAGAATTTAGTTTCTCATAGTCTGAGATCCTTTAATGTGCCTTTTTGCAAACTTCAAGTGGACTTTCATGCGTCATCTGGCCAATCTGCCATAAAGTCTAGATTAGTGGAGTGTTGCAATGATGCTTGCCCTTCTGGAAGTGACTTCCATCTCTACATAGGTTCTCTGGAGCTCAACCAGAGTGACCAGCAGGTTCTTGGTCACTTCTCTTATCGAGGCATTTCTCCACTGATTGCTCAGTTTGGCCGAGTGGCCAGCTCTATGAAAAGTCATCGTTGTCCCAAATCTTTTCCATTTAAGAACTATGGAGGCCACTGTGCACTTGAGAACTTTCAATACTGCAGACATTTTTTCATATCCTTTTTCTGGATCTGTGGTTTGACACAATCCTGTCCCTGTACACAATTCCTTCAGCTGAATGTCCTGGTTTTTGCATTGATATACATTGTCAGCAATGGCATTTTATATAGACAGGTGTGTGCCTTTACCAATCATGTGCAAACAGATTTCAAAGAGTCTGAATACTTGCAAAAATGTGACTTTCAGTTTTTTATTTGTAATAAACAGTAATAAATTTGCAAGAAAATCATAAAATCCTGTTTTTGCTTTGGGATTCTGGAGTATTGAATGTTGTTTGATGAGAGAAAAATGAATTTAAATGATTATAGCATAAAGGCTGTAACAAAATGTGAGAAAATGTTTGTGCATGGGGATAAATTGGCACGCAATTCAGGGCTGGATTGAGCCTTGCCAGGATAAGCTCTAGAACCAGGTCAGGTCAGGTTGAGGTGCATGCACTGGTACAGCATGCTCTCCCAATCTGTCAACTGACTTCACAAGAAGAGTCACCAGAGACATGAATGTAACTGCCGAGGTAAGTAAATGTCTTGATAAGGTCGACAGTCCTCTGCAAACAGACACACTGCCGAAGGCTGTGCCCAACAGGTCATTAAAGGCCTGGATCTTGGTTTTTATCCAGGACACTCACACTCAGACGCCTCACTCAGTCCCTCGAGAGTCTTTATGAACTCCGCAAAGATCACAGCACAAAGTCAAGATCAGTGAATAATTTTTCACCAACAGATGTCCCACAGCCACTGGACCCCACGGCCCTGCCCAACACCCAGTCCATGAAATACTGAGCAGAGTTGGAGCAAGAAGACACCCCAGAATCAATTGGGAAAAATGTAGAGGTTCTGCCTCCACTCTGCATGGCACTCACAATACCAGTGTACAGGCCAGCCATGACATCCATCAATTTTGGGGGTATCCTGTAAAGTCTCAGGATGTCCCACAGGGCAGCTCCATTAATTGAGTTGAAAGCTTTACTAAAATTGACAAAAGCTGCAAAGAAACTCTGCCGATATTCACATTTGTGCTCCATGAGAACCCTCAGTGTTAGGATGAAATTGATGGTAGACTTCTTATGCCTAAAACCAGAATTCTCAAGTCACTGGTAAGTGAGCAAGTCTTAAGGGATCCTATTGAGGATGACCCTAGCAAGGACTTTACCTGGCACCGAGATCAGTGTTACGCCCCTGTAGTTACCCTACCCTTACCCCCAACTCTTTCCAGAAAGGGACGACAAATCCTGTTTTCCAGTCAGTTGGGATGATACCTGTCTCCAAAATGGAAGCTCACAAAGATTGCTTGCAACATAAAAGAGGACAGCCTTACCACCAGCCTGGAGGTTCACCCTGGATACTACATGTCCATGCAGCCTTCTCTACCCTCAGATGATTCACCACACCAGTTCCGATCCCATACAGGCCTGACCACATTGGCTTTCCAAAGGTTTTGACTCTTCCAGGAATGAGGCTCTTGAGAACTTTCCTTCATCCCCTTCATAATGTGAGCAGCCTTCCAATGTGCGCCTGCAGCAGAGCTACTTCTGCGGAGGGCAGAATGAAATCCTGTCTGCCGTTTCAGAGATGCGTGAAGGTTTTACAGTAGGTGGAGTGCCAATCCTACCACCAACCCCCGAAATTTCCCTGCAAGTTGCCAGATGTAGTTTAACATCATACCAAGGACAAGGATCTAGGACCCCATGGACTTAAACTGGATGAAGTGTATTAGAATATATTATGTTATATTAAAACACATTACAATCAGATTTTCCTCTACATTACAGTGTACAAGCCATGTGTAACCATTCATAATGTTCTTCAGGTGGGTCCCTGTGTATATTATTCTGCAATACTAACCCATTTATTTCTCATACAATATAAAACATTTATCAAAATATTGTAAATGTTTCTTCCTGACTTCAGGATAAAATCACTCAAATGTATCCCTTTCAAGTAACAAGACCATTAATCCCTCTATTCTCAAGCTTTTAATTGTGTATGCTGAACTTGTGCCAAACACGAATCCATCCTAAACACTAAAAGCAAAATGCCAGTTTGACATAATACTTGTCTGGGATGGAAATTGGGTGCAGACAAGTCACTCAGTTATTAGATGAAGTGTAACATACATGGTAAAATGTAACAACCTGCAAAAATCATCTCTTTCATGTAAGTTCCGGTGAGATGCTCTTGTGCAATGGACAAGCTTCCCATTTGCATCAATGAATTAAACAGTAGGATTTTCAAAAACATTCTACAGTATATTAAAGCTGAAGCTGTAAGAGATTTTTATTTTTGATTATGAAGTATTTTAATAAAAATAATAGTAACACATTTTATTTATTTGTGACCTTACTGCTTCATGCTAGTATATTAAACTCCCAATTATTCAAAAAGTCCACGTCTAATACTTATAATTCCTACTCCTATGATCACATTGGTTATTTCCTTCCCGGCACTGTTATTTCCCATGAAGGTTTGGTCTTTTCTTCTTTTCCGAAAGGAATTTGGCCATCTCCTTACCACCTTATGTTGATTTTCCAAGGCCGAAGTGCAGTTTAATTACCCTGAAGCTAATTTCATAACAAAAGTCAAGTGGCATGACCAAGCCAGAAGCCTTCAAAGAGATATGGATTAATAGACACTGTTAATTTTTTTTTACTAAAGGCATTTCAATGCAAACGTAAACACAGCAGAAGTCATCACTAGGGAGAACAGCAAAAAAGCACATACCACTTAAGTAATAAAATGTTGAATCTAAAATGGTGCTAAATATCATTTGTAGTAGAAGGGCACACTTAATCTCTCACATTGACAATACAGCTTATATACAATCGTTGGCTGCTTTATTAGGCATGGTTGCTTGTTGATGCAAATAGCACATTCCTTGAAACAGCCATTCATGTGGTTCTGGTTAAATATATATAGCAAACAGATATGATCAAGATGTTTAGCTATTTTTTGATTGAGCATTAAAACTTAGAAACTCTGACTATCGTATGATTGGCAGTAGTCCCAGCAGTTTAAAGCTGAAGGATAAAAGCAGCAGAAACATTCCACTTCTGTCAGTTGAGAGGCTACACTGTGTCAAGACTTGGCTGGGAATCCACCCCGCAATAATCTCTTCTCTCAGTGTCTTTTTCTATGCTACATTAATCAGATGACAGTCAAGGAATAGTAAAATCTAGGAAAGCAAGGTTACTTTTTTCTTCTTTTCAAGATGGAGGCTCTTCATGCAAGTATTGTGCATCCTGTCTTAGTAAAACCTGCCTATTGCTTTGACCTTTCTCCTGCCTTTTAGGATTCAGCTTCTGTCTAGTGTTTTGGATACTTTTGTGCTATGCTTTTTCCTCTAATTGAATTTTGGGCATTAATAAATATTATATGATTTTCATGTAGATCACTGTTTTATCTTGCTTTTTTTGAACTGTATACCAACCCAGATTCCTGTTTCCAACAGCACACCACATTGCCATCCCATGACTCAGCTTTTCCTATGGAGAAGCCAGCTTTTCAGAGAATACACTGTTTAATTGTTCATATTTGTGGGCCTCTCAGGCTGACATGGGTCTGACAGAACGCTATCGATAACAACAAGAGTACACCATTTACAAGTGTTTAGTCCATCCCTGACATTGTATTTAGAATGCATCCAAAGCACCCAAGTGTTTTGGATACATTTGCATTTGCTATGTTTTACTGTTTTGTGTCTTCTGACCTCTACCTGTTTTTGACTTTTTTGGATTTTGTACTATAATAAATATAAATCTATGAACAGGAGAGAAAACCAGGAGTGGAGGAACAATGTGATTGTATCCATTTATAAGGAGAAGGGAGATATTCAGGATTGTGGAAACTATAGAGGGATAAAGCTGATATCACACACAATGAAAATTTGGGAAAGGGTTATAGAGAGAATGCAAAGGGAAGAGACCCCCATAGGGGAGGTACAGTTTGGTTTTATGCCAGGGTGAGGAACAACTGATGTAGACTTTGCACAGAGACAGATGATAGAGAAGCATTGAGAAAAACACGAAAGTTTTCATATGGTGTTTATTGATTTGGAAGCTTATAATAGAGAATGACGTGAAGAGGCCTGGAGGTGCATGAGAGGGAAAGAAGTATGTGAGGCTTGTCCGGGATATGTATGAAGGAGTGACAACTCAGGGTAAAAGCAGTGTTGCGATAAAAGACAAGATTCCAGTTAGAGTAGGTCTGCACCAGGGATCTTCTTAACGTCCTTACCTCTTTGATCGGGTTATGGATGTGTTGTACCATGGGATAAAAAAACAATCCCCCAGGTGCATGCTTATTGCTGATGACATTGTGTTGTAAAACAGCAGAAAAGAAGAGGAGATGGGCTTTGGAAGATAGGGGGATGAAGATAAATATGAAGAAGACAAAATTATATGAGGTTTAACTCAGGGTGGATGCTGACTTTTGGCAAAAGGAGGGATTAATGGCGGTAATAAACTGTAAACAGTGACAAACACTGCCATTATGTTTTAGTTAGACTCTCTTTGCTAGAAGGAAAGTTAGCTTCATTGGTTTGACCAGAACTAACTGGGCTCCCGTGAGTAGTGAGGAGCAAACAACAGAAAAAATGGCATTGACATCTGGCAAGAGATCGCAATGAAATACTCTGTGGATGACGGTTGTGGATTATCGCTGAATTGGACTCTGACTTGTCAGACTCCAATTTTGATACAGTTGGTCGAAAACAAATGTGAGGTACCAGCATCAGCTGATGGGTCCCCAGCTAATTGTGGTGCGAATAGGCTTGTGTATCTGACGCACCTAAGGCAATGTTCACCTGGAAGGACCGCGACTTACAATGACAAGAGGTACAAACCAGATTGAATCGAACTGCGACTGCCCTACGCCACACAAAGGCAGCCTGGCAGCCAGCCTGCCACGCATTCCTGACGAACTGGCATCCACAGCACATGGCAATAGACGTTTGTTGCTGTTTTCTGTATGAAGTCATTATTTTGTGTGTTTTTCAAAAAACAGTGCTTTTTGAAAAAAATATTCAGCCCTCAAAGAGTTAATGATGATCAGGATTCAGAAGTTAATCTTCAGGGAGAGTTATTAAAAGGAGTGAATAAATTTAAATATCTAGTATCAGAAGTAGCCCAAGATGAAACACTAAATGTAGAGATAGCCCATAGTGTGTAGAACAATGTATGCAGAGTATTGTGTGACTGAAGAATTAAGACAAAAGTTAAAGGTAAGGTTTTCTAAAGCAGTGGAAAGACCAGCAGTGATGTATGGAGCCGAGATAAGAAGCACAGGAGAAGAAATTAGATATGGCAGAAATGAGAATGTTGAGATGGATGTGTGTACAAAAATGGACAGAATAAGAAATGAGACAATCAGAGGCACAACAAACATGGGAGAGATATTTAAGCACAAGACAGTAGGTTGACATGGTATGGATGTGATGAGAAGAGACAACGAATATGTGGGCAAAAAAGAGTAATAGGAATGGAAGTACAGGGGAAGAGAAAGCGAGGGAGACCAAAGCAGAGGTGAAAGGATAAGGTAAAAGGGCTTAAATGGGGAGGATGAGCAGGACTGAGCTGTTACGAGAAGGCTGATCAAGTACATCGACCCCACATAGAAGTGGGGAAAAGGTGAAGATGAAGAGGAAGAAGAAGAAGGAGGTGGACCAAAATAATTATATATTTTTGTCTAGGTTGCCCTGGCATTGCGACACCTGATCTTCACACTAACCACTATTACTCTACCAGACACATATCCCTTGACTCTTCTGGTATTGTGGTGAAAGCAGTATCTTAAGAGGTATGCAGTTTTTTGCATATGTGTGTAACAGTCCATACCAGCGCATAACATAGTGGACATTCAAACAGGAAATGCCTAATGACTAAAGAAAGGAAACATGTCAACTGCCATGACTATGAAATGGAATAAGCTGGTTAAGGAAATAGGACATTGAAAATTAATGAGAGCTTAAAAAATATAAATTTATATACTTAAGCAAGCCTATGCATTCACATTAATGGTAAAATTGGGATATATAACACAAGTATGAACATATATAAGATTTTTAAATCACCTTGAAACTGACACATGTGAGAGCTGGGGGCTAAACAGTCCTAACACCAACAACCGGAATTTCTTTTTTTCTTTTTTATTATAAAGTTGTCCTACATAATAAAAATTTGCAATCATTAAAAATCTGAGGGAACAGTAGAAAATGTACATGAAAAATATTTTTTGTTACTCTGGAGCTTCATGAAGTAAAACACGTCACCCGTTAATGAGGTGAAAAACTGCCTGAAGAGCAGAAAACAAAACAGCCCGGTCTGTTTTACTGTAACAGCGTCTAGACCAAGAATCACTCTGGAGAGCTATAATTGAGGAAATGTCTATTTCCTTTATTTTTATTATGTTATTTATAAAGATAATGTAGGTTTTAGTGAGGACCACCCACCGGCAGAGGTAAAATTATGAAAATGCCACTCAAAAAACCCTTATATCATCTTCCTAAAGACACCTGAAAAAAGCTATCAAATAATTATCTATTTACATAACATGAAAACATAGAATACTAGAGATAACTTGAAAAAGCAGAAAAGGAAATGCAGACAAAATTAACTAAACACAATAAACTTATAGAAAATAAGAAAATACACAAAAGTAAAAATCTGAAACAAACAACACTGGTAAAGAAGTAAAAGTGCAGTGAATTCAAATTAAACAAACTAAAGCCAAAAACTACAAGCAGCAGAAAAACTGGAACAAAAATCCTAAAACTGATAGCCAAAGTCAGAAAGAAACAAACAAACACAAAGAAAGACAAAAGAAAAAAAAAACATAAAACCTGAATTATTAGGACAAGAAGCTCATAATCCAAAACTCTAAACCTATTTTACAAAATAAAATCTAAGACCAAGAAAGCAGAACAAAATTTGTAAGAAGTGTGATGTTTAAAAGGGGCACAAGGCAATATTTTGGTGAAGAACTGCAAGAATAATCCTGTCTTTTATGTGCCCTCAGGTGACTGCACTGTGGATTATGGCAGCACCTGGGAATGAGCTAGAATTAGATGTCCCTCTTTGGTGCTAATCTTAATCGGAAGGGACGGCAATGATTAACAGCTAAAGCAGCCATAAGTATAATATTAAAGAGCAGAAGAACAAAAAAAAAAAAGAAAAACAGAACTAGGGACAAAGCTCCATCAAAAGTATAACAGATAAAGGAAGCCTTTATTACCTTCAATACTTGTTGCCCACAGCAGCTACAGTATATTTTATTTCTGTATTGTACTGAAGTTGACTTTATCTTTATTAGGAAAAGAAGATTCTGAGCTTTACTTTGAAAGATTTCAGTTTAAAGATGCATTAAAACAATATGATTAACTGTAAGAATTCCAGTTAAAAGAAGACAAAGCAAAGTGAGCTATTGTTGTGTGTCAGAGAACTTTATAATTAAATGTATGATGGCTAGGTGACTTTATTTGTTTGTTGTCATCTACAAGGAGCTCCTAGCAAATTAGATTTACAGAGGCAAAACGTCTTTAAAATCCACTCAAATAAAAAATCACTACAAGTATTGCGAATGTAGCACAATATCCCAACATCCATTTAGATTTTTTTGTCTCATCACTTTAATGGTCCCACAAAAATGGAGAAATCTGTGTACAAGTAAGTTAAACTGAAACTTAACCTAATTTTCAGTGAACGTTTGATAGTAAATTACAAAATGTAAATGTTTTCTTTTGATCACCACATTGTTGGGAGAGAGACAGCAATAGTGTGTTACAAAAACAGTGCAGGTAGCTGCTTTTGTTTGAAGGCTGATACATTAGCTAAACTTTTTCTGATTAGTAAATTTCCAGAGTTTCAAGTGTTCAAATGGTTTAGCCCAAGATTAATTATCAAAATGTTTTTTGTTAATTTTTTTGGTAAACTAATGAAATAGTTGCGTAGTTTACTTGTTTAACTGTTGATTCCAATATCACTGTTATTGATTATTTGCTCCTTATTAAATTACTTAAAAGAATATTTGGGTTTCATCCTTGTACTTTCATATTGATACATACGTGGAAAGATTTAGAGAGTAATGTAAAAATAAAGGAATTAGTAATATGATTACTTTTTCCATGCTCTGGTTTCCTCCCACAGTCCAGAGTCAAACAGGTTAGGTGCATTGGCATCTTTAAGTTGACCCTGATGTGTATGTGTGTTTTCACCCTGTGATGTACTGGTGCCCTGTGCAGGAATTGATCCGGTCTTGTGCCTACTGCTTGTTGCGATAGGCTCCAGCCCCCCAGGACTCTGTTCAGGATTAAGTGGGCTTAGAAAAAGCTATGGTAATACTTTTTTCTAGAAAGCAAGGGATAAAGTGACTCCACTACAGTTTGAGAGGGGTACTTAGTAATTTGTAATTGGTTATTATCCTTGATAAACTACCCCAAATCCAGACACGGGAAACACCACTTTTTTCTACGCTGTTGCTGAACAATAACTACCACTAATCCTAATGCATCAAAAATATGGTTTGTTTAAACCAAGCCAATCAAACAGAGAAGGTAAAGTCCCAAAACAATTGTGAGCAGTTACATCATGGGCCTGTATTAATATACATCTTTAAAATACTGAACGGATCCAAGGAGGAGTAGGGAAATAGCAAATAACAATAACATGGGGGGGGGGAAATGCAGACTTCACGTGTTTTTTTAAATACAAAGTGAACTACTCCTGACAGGTGGTTCAAAAAAATCCTGTCCTGCTTTAAACAAGCCATGTAGTAACTACCTTGTGACAGATTGGGGGCGCTGTCGCTCCCTTGAACCCCTGTCCAAGACTCCAGACCCCAGATAAAGTCCAAAAGTAGACTTTATTAATACTGCACAGTGCACAAAGCACCCTCCTCTCCACAATACTCATTAAATCACTCACAAATACTATAATAAACAATCCTCCACTCCCAGACGCATTGCCCTCCTACCACCCAGCTCAGCTCGCCATCTGGGAGCACAAACAGTCCTTTTATATTCCCTGACCCAGAAGTGTTCCCAATCCCCAGTCCATTCTTTATCACTTCCGGGTCAGAAACAAAGTCCTTCTCTTCACCCCGAAGGCACGTCATTCCCCTTGTTCATGTGATTGAGACGTACTTCCGGGGCGTAAGGCAAATAACCATCGTTCCTCCCTGCAGCATCTCCTAGTGGCCCCCATGGTATCCAGCAGGGCTGTGTATAAAAACTCCAATGTCCATGATGCCCTGCTGGTCTTTGGGGGACCTCCATACTGCAGGGAGGGCTCCACCTGGTGGCTTGGGGGTATTGGCCAGGATGAACAGCCGGCCATACTCCACAACCCACATAGCTTCTTATTAGGCAGGCCTATCACATCACTAATATATCTAACCTACAATTCTTACTTACCTCTCTGGTGTATCTGATAATAATGCCATTGTTTTGGCTGAGAATCTGTGACAAAAAGTAGATCACAGAGGTCAACAGGTGGGCCCTTCACTCCTAATTGGTATTTCATTGCGTTTAAGGCTGACGACATCGAGAAGGCTTCAATAGATCATCTGACATTGTACACACAACCTCCTTATTTCCTGACAACAGAGACTCAGCGAAATATAGATATAATATATTCCACTTTCATATTAATTTACCAATAAATGGATGTATAATTCAAGCAAAATAACATATACAAATTAAATTCACACATACACATTCATAAAAATACAGTTAAAACACCAAAAATGCATATGCAGAGACTGGAAGAGGAAAATGGGTCCAACAGCCTGGACTTGTATGGTAGTACTGTGCCATCCGCAGAAATTAAATGATATTAAATGTTTTCTAAAAGATGTAGAATAAAATATTAAAAGAGTTTAGAGAGAACTTAATGGATCCAATTATTTTAAAAGAGTTTCTTGAATGTTTAGTTATAATCTCACATCGGGAATGCAACTGTATTCTAAGAGAAGTTGAAATATCACCCCATTGAACTCCAGTGGTGCGACTGGAAATAAACTGAAGAGCTCACAAATTGTTCCAAATTACCAATCAAACACTGTTATGACTCACAGGGAATCATTTCTTGGAATGATTAAGAGAGTCACAATTAAAGTGACCACATTTTATTCATATTCTGCCTCTTAGCTTTCAAGACAATTCTTAAAGTGTCTTAAGTTAATCTGCATCATGGACTCATCAGTGGGTGGCAGAGCTGACGTGGACTTTAAAAGTGACAGAAGAAAAATTGATGCAGACACATGGGTTTGGCACATTACTGACACAAACCTCTTGCTGTGTTGTAAATAATATCTGTTGATCCCCAAAAATAAGCAACAACGGTACTGAATGAAACTTTGAAATAAAATATCTTCAGGTACACATCACGTAATTCATCTTCAGCAATAAAACAGTAATTAAACTGATTGTAATCTAGCTAAATAACCTTGGGGGGCTGGGGGGTTGGCACAATCTCTACATAACACTGTTGAAAACAAAAAAACAGCAAATCTTGTATCTCCCACTTTACCAGCTCTTAATGTATCACAACCCACACCCCTACTGTATCTACTTTTTCTTTTTTGTGGTGTAGTGGGCAAGATATTGGACTTCAGACTTCAAGGATGTTGGTTACCTCCATGCCTCTGACAGGCTTGTGACCCTGGACAAGTAGCTTAACCCACCTGTTCTCCATATGTTGAAGATCACCATAAAGAAGTAGAATTGCAAGGATATTGGGATGATGTTTATGCTTGTTTATGTTAATCATTAGACTTTGACCAGTGAGACTTTTGCTCAGCCTTCCTCCTGACTCTAGAATTAGATCAGATCAGATCACATGGTGACCTTAAACTCCTCTCCATGGGGCCACTTCTGGGTAATTCCTATTAAGAACAACCTTTTTGGCAGTCGGCTGGCAGCTCCAAGTGGTCCAGATGTCTAAAGCTACTATCCAAGTAAGGGAAGTTTTGGGCTCCTTCCAGCCCACTCTGCTTACCCTCGATCGGCAAACTGACCCAAGTTTTATCTCACCTTCCACAGCTATGCAGAAGTGTTTCTATGTGAGTATTGCTACCATAATAATTAATTTTTTTATTGTTTTCTTCACTTTCATCAATCATTTTACCATTTGATGTTTGAGATGTGATGAATGCTGAAACATTAGTACATTAGAATGCTGAAAAATGCTCCTAGTCTCGTCCATGGTGAAGATCAAGCCAGGTTGTGTACTTGGCAGAAAACCCTTATTCTCCCTGCCTAACTAATGTTGCACTGAGTGACCTCTTACTCCTAGTCATAGGCAGAAATAAAAATATGCAGTATTTATTCAGAAATAAGTAAATAATAACTCTGGAGTCCGAAAATATTTCATTACTATTGTAATGAAAACTAAGATGGAAAAACTGAGGCACACACAGAATAACAGTTAAGTCCAACAACTGGTGCTGTAATTTAACAGTGAGAAACGGTCCCTATCTGCCTTGTGAAGCTAAACGTCCCTCATTGCTCTTTCCCAAAGCCCTCATAAAATAACAAATGTGCACCTGACACCACCATTCTCACATTGTGCCCTGTTGCTAGTACAGCCAGGATGTTCAATCATCTTTTATTGTAGCACTCTCCTGTAATCCATTCAAGAACAGCTACTGTAGTTGGCGCGGGGATCCTATTTATTCTCTCCTCTGAAAGTTAGTGTTTGTCTTCATTCTTGATATTCCCAGGCTTGTAGAATGTAGCATGGACCTTCCTAAAACTCATGGAGTGATGCTCTCCCCAAAACTGTGGGACTTCTCACTGTCATCAGGCATCCAGCCTCACCCATCTTCACCGCACTCTGTTGGCCAGTACTGTCAAGCAGTTTTTCCATAAATGGTGACAAACAGCACAGGTTTCATTTATTTTGGTCTCTGAAAAAACATTTATCTAAATACTTTCTGATGTTAGTGGAGTAGCAGGCAGCAGTACATTTTTGGAGGGGATGTGTACCCAATATTTGCTGTTGCAATGGCTTGGAAGTCATGAGGTTTGTGCTCTGCCAGCTTGGGTGTGTGTGCATGACACTACAACAGATGGCTGCCCCAATCAGACTCCCTGTAACACTAAACTGGATTAAGTGAGTTTGACTGAGTTATGCTCCAATGGTGTCTGCGCATTTTTTTCTGTATATCCAGTTTATACATATATTTTAAAAACAAGGTAATTATATTTATTGAGAACTGTAAACTGGCCTGTATGGGTCTGTATATGTGTCTGTGTGCATGTATGTGTGTGTGTTTTATGTTGTGCAACATGAAGACATCTTATCCTGGGTTTGCTCCTGCCTGTTCCAATGCACCCTGAAATTCTGTGAGTTCTGAAAATAATTGATATTTTTAGAAATCAATATAATAACGCATAATAATATACAAATTAATATTAGAATGCCAAGACAGAAATGTCATGAATGGAGTGATTCACATTTCCATATACAGGAAAGAGATAATACATGTTAGCATTTGATTATGCTGATTTATAGTGCACTCAATAAAGTGGCACATTACGTATTTTACCCCCCGTTCGTCATTTTTACTAAACACTACTTGTGCTTGTTGTCTTTTTGTGTGAAATGGTATGTACGTGTCACATATCTCTTATTTATTTGCAAATCTTTATGTCTCATAAGAAATAAGTGATAAGCATCTTATATTACAGAGCATCTGTTTTTTTATGACTCACCCAAATGAACTGTCAAGTCCCAACTAATCAGCTTCAGGCGTCCTGCTGGACATATGGGCAGGTCTCATTCATTTCTGTCAGATGGCAGATTTATGAGTCCCACATGGGCAGTATGGATGTGGCTCTGGATACACATATATTCATCTTAAGAATGGCAGGCTACAACAAAAGAAACATTTACATTTTTTTTTTAATTTATATTTAATTACATAAGTTAGTCTTCACGTTGATCTCTTGCTACGTTTAATGTCTATACAGCCTCTACTGATTTTGGATGACTTATTTTGAAGTATTATCTGCAAAAGTATTGCATTTGAAGTAACCACATAAAAGTTCACTATTGTGTTGATAAAATCACACAAGTTATTTGAAACATAGCAAATTACAAATCCATCCACTTAGCCCACATCCTGTATTACTGTTTTTTCTTATTCAAAGTCTCATTAGCATTAGATGATAATAATAAAAACCGACACCAAGTAAGATGGCAGTCCATCTCAGAGTAGACTGACACTAAAAACTCACATGGGAACAGCGACAGTGTGAAGACTCATAGTTAGTCCTATGCGTGAAAATTCAAACAGGTTTTAAAAAATCCAGCAACTAACTGCAGGTCTCCCTAATACTGATTTGCTTTTCATTAACCTTCTTTAATTCTTAAGTCCATTAAGGGGTTTGAAGGTACAGACTAAAGGGGCAGATTAAAGGCTTGGACATTGGTCATTTCCATTAAAACACAAGAGGGCGCTGTTGATTAACACCTTATCTTTTCCTCCCTCTGCAGGCCGGAAAATTGATAGCATTATCACCAGTGACATTACTTCTGGTGTCCATCTGCCTGGACCCTCCTCTTTGTACCAGAAGTCCTTATCTTGAACTAGTCAATTTGAAGTTTCACATCTGCAATGATGTTTTCGTTTTTTTTTTTTAACTCATGCATAACCTGTGCTTTGTTTAAATTACACAGTGTTTGCCTATGGGAGACCCAACACTTCACAGTTGTCTGTGTTCTTTCTTACACTTTTCAGTGTCTAGGCGTCTCCCAGGGCTCCTATCTGACACATAGGGTTGAGAGATTCAGAGGGAATGGTGATCATAGGGCACTTTGGGTTCTTCAAGTTCCCCCTCTACAGTCCAAGCATCTGGACCTAGCACCTGGTGACGAGACTTTAACAGTTTAGGCCTGAAAGCCTGTTGTAGGCCTGAAGCCCCTTTCATTATGTAGTTCATATACCTTTCAATGAGGCCCCTTGGCTAGTGCAAGACCCCTTCACCTTCCCAAACCTCTGAGGCAAGAAAAAGAGTCTATAATGAAATCTTAAATAAAATAAGGTTATTTCTCATTTGGCCTGTATAACATAGCTAGAGTATAAGTAACAAAATATGACTTACAGTCCTGTGGCACTACTATACAGAGTGTGCCCTTCGCTTATGTCTTAAAAGGGAGAATTTCTAACTTATTTAATCCTTGTGTCTTTTTATGATCAAATCTTATGTAATACACCTAAGTCTTAAAAGGAAATCCTGCTTTGCCTAACAAAAATGGAACCATCTTCAGTATTTCCTTTTTTATATTCTTAATTTATTACATTTAGTACATTTTCCTGCCTCTCATTTTTGGTTACAATTAGCAAAATGTCTCAAACTTGCTATTTAAATACATTTAAAAGCATGTCTATTTTTTATTCTAAAATTAATTAATTAAGCATTTCATGACATAATAGATCAGGGAGCTAGATAATGATACATCTGAGATAAAGAGCTTCCTTAAACTATACCCCTGTGGTTTTGCATACTTTGTCAAGGCCAGCTGTTAGTGTTTTGTCACTTGATGGAAAATGGCAGGCAGCACTGTCAAAAGAGAAAAGGACTGAAAGAAAGATGTAAGCTGAGAAAAGATAGCTACATTCGAAACCAGAAAGTCAGTAAACCGAAACTCAAACCTAAAACAAATACAAACTTTGTACTTAACTAGCAGAGTTTGAAATCCTACATAATCAAAGCTGGCTACAATTTGTATTAGAGATTGTATCTGCAATCATGGTGTGATCTGGAAGTATCTGACACTGATCTTTATACAGTGTGAGCACTGACATCATATGTCATGTATCTCCGATTGATCTATGTGACTACACACCGCCTCTCCCCCTTATTCATTGGTCAAGATTGTTTTCTTCAATTGAAAAGCATGGTGCTATGGAAATGCATTTTCCTATTTACAATGCATGCTGCTTTTTCTGGAAGTAACTGTTAATAATATTGTGTTTTGAATGGTTTGAGGATACAGCTGGTTAATGGATATGTGGATTATGCGACAAGAGTAATATGAGAATTTTTTCTTTTTGCTGCCATCATTTACCATTGTAACCCATAGGTCGCCATTGGGTTCTTTCTCATATATAAATGTCTATGTGTGGAAATGTGCCTGTCTGTCTGTCCAGCCCGGAAGGCCCCAAAGAAATTGACTCACCAAAGTAAAACCGGCAAGAAAAGAGAAACTTTCTTAGCTGTTGATAGACAACAGAGACGAGCACATCGGCAAAACGAAACTGTCGAGGAAAGAGAACCTTGCTTAGCCGCTAAAGTACAACCGATGCGATTGATTGAAATGCTAGAATCCATGGTTTCTAGGAGCCTGGGCAGCTAGTTATATTACAGTAGAGTCTCGCTTATCCAACATAAACGAGCCGGCAGAATGTCAGATAAGTGAAAATGTTGGATAATGGGAGGTGTTAAGCAAAAGCCTATTAAACGTCAGACTATGTTATAATTTTACACATTACGAACCTAATAATCATGTTTTACAACAAAATAAATGAACTGAAAAAATGAACTTACAGTTACAGAATTGTCTGAAGTTAAATACAGTATGTACTGTACTTAAAAAGTTCAGTCCTGTGATGATTTAAAGACATTTTTGATCGTAGTCTGCTTTCCTAACGAGTGCTGTTTCTTCACTGCCAAGTCTCGCCATCTTTGCAGCATCATTATGTCAATTCTTGTAGCTTCTTCTTGTTGCTCAGTGTAATTAATTGCAGTTTCTAGAGCCTTAACTCCATCACTCATATAGTGAAGATTTGTACAAGTGTATACTGTTTACTACAGCATTGTGACTGTGTGTGTTTGTGCTGTGACGTACGAGTCCCCGTCTTGCACCTAAAAACACGAAGTACTTTAGCAACAGCTTTATTCAGCTTGAAACAGCAACAGCACAGTTATTTATCGTAGCAGGATCAGCCACTCTCCTATACACAGACACAGCAGTCAAGCAGAGTTGGAGGAAAGTAATACTGTGCCCTGCACATTTATAATGTTCCTTGTTCCTTGTATCACCTATCGACGGCATGCGCTTATAGCATGTCCGCGATCTTTTCGGATTCGCTTTTATGGCGAACTGCTACAGCGCTGGGAGACTGCAATTGCTTTGGGATGCTCTTCCGCGTGTCGTCCCGTTGGGTGGAATCCCACAAGAGTTTAGAAACTCACTCACACCAGCCATGATTCTTTTCAAAGGTAAAGTGCAGTTTAATTTGCTTTTATTTTTACTTTATATTTTGTATTAATCATTTTTATATGAATAGTTTTGGGTTGTGGAACGAATCATCTGAGTTTCCATTATTTCTTATGGGGAAATTCGCATTGATATATTGTATAAGTGCTTTGGACTGCGAGCACGTTTCCGGAATGAATTATGCTCGCAAACCAAGGTTCCACTATAATTAGCTGCGGTAGAGTCGGGAGCAACAAAAAATAGACTATGCTCACGCTCGCAACTTGCAGTTCTTGTTGAGTTTTTTTTTTTTTTTTGCAGTGGGACGTTGGCTAATACGGAATGTTGGATAAGCGAAGGCAGGATAAGCGAGGCTCTACTGTATAATCATTTTTCTCTTATTCAGCAGGAAAATATGAGAATGTTTCACTTTTTTCATGGACCTTTATCACATTGTTTGCTATTGGTCACCAGCGGTTTCTATTGTATAATAAACTTTATTCTCTAACTAGCAAAATACCCGCGCTTCGCAGCGGAGAAGTAGTGTATAAAAGAAGTTATGAAAAAGAAAAGGAAACATTTTAAAAATAATGTAACATGATTGTCAATGTAATTGTTTTGTGACTGTTATGAGTGTTGCTGTCATCAAGGATTTGATTATCATTATTTCTTTCAATCAGGTTCGTATTTGGAGGACGTGTTGTGTTCAAGTTACATTCCATGTTTGTCAACCGTTGTAAAGATAACAGGTTTCATTCATCGAAGTGTTCACTACCCAAATCGCTAAAGGCAAGGAGGCACGTATTTTGAACGAAAAGGGAGAAGACAGCGAAGGAGCGGAAAAGTGAGAAGGAAAACTTTAAATAAAGAGCTGGGAAGGTGAATGGAAAGAAGCAGCCAGCGGTAAAGCAAGGAAGACTCCGTAATAAGGACGGTTGGGTGCATGTAGAAGGTGTAACAATAGGATTGTTAAGCTTTCTGATAATGTTCCCACACGGAGGGTTTAGAGAGACGCACCGGGAGAAGTATAGAATAGGGAACCCCCTGTGACTGTTCTGCTGTTCTCCTTCGACAGTTCTGTGGCTCTGCATATTTGTATGCACCTCTCTAAACTTGCATCACTGGTTCCGTACACAATTCGGTCATGTATAAGGGAACTTTTAATCTCCCCAAAATTGCATGTGCCTGCTAACACTCTCAGATCTGTGACGTAGTTGTCTATATTTTCTCCCCTTGCCTGATTTCTTGAAAAAAATCTGTACCTCTCTACAGTTTCGTTTATTTTCGGGTTGTAATGTTCATCAAATTTACGTATCATCAAGCTCATGGTTAACTCATCAGGTCTTACATCACTGGTCAGCGCCTGACTCAATTCTCTGCCGCTCTCTCCAATAAGATAACGGTATAATCTGACCTTAGTGTTTTCCTCTGCCTCCGGCATTGCAATTTCTGTGAATAATCTGAACTCGTCCTTCCATGTTCTCCATGACTTCGCCAGGTCTTTAGCATCGAGGCTTAATGTCAGCGGTGGTCTCAGACCCTCCTTTTTACTTTCGTGTTAGCGTCTCCGCGTCCTGAACTTTTAACAGCAAACTGGCATGACTTTCGGCGCTGTTCCATCACCTACGCTGCCACCATGTTTCTCTCTCAAGATTACTAAAAGGCACAGACTCATGTCTGTTTATTTCACAGTAGTTAAAGCCAGAACAAAGTCAGTTCACGTAAACTGCTTGGAGTACACGCATTGAAGCTTCTCAGCTATGCTTGTGCTATCTTGCGAATATCGTATTCGTCTTAGGCATGACAAATGCCAGTGGCAGCGTGTCTATGAACCTTATTTAATCAAAAGTCTCGTTTATACCCTGGGCCTTCTCATTAAACTTGTATCTTGCAAATATCATATTCATCGTAGGCATGTCAAACTGAATGAACTTAATTTAAATTTAAGATTTACACCGTGCTTTGTTTCCGCAGTAGCTGCACTTATGAATATGCTTGTATGCGTCACCCACTTCATATTCTTTTGCTGCCTCTTCAATTGTGTAATGTGTTTTCTGAACATGTTTCATTCATCGAAGTGATCACTACCCAAACTGGTACTCGTGAATCTAAGATGTTTAGCAGGCATTCCTGGTATTAAGTTGTTGATTTGCCTGTGAATATTTAGCGGCAGCGTGTCTATGAACGTAATTTAAACTTAAGCTTTACACCTTGCTTTCCTATTGATATGTGTACAAAAGGCTTGTTCCGCATCAGAGGGTTGTTACATCATACACTGCATGCACGGGTTTACCTTTCCCAGTCCTGCAAAGTCAGTTCACGTGAGCCGCTCGGAGTACATGCATCAAAGGTTCTCAGCTGTGTTTGTGCTATGTCGTGCGATCTTGCGATGTCCACGGCTTTATTTAATGTTAGCTAAGACCCGGCACTTAAAAGTTTCTCTCGCACTTTCACTGAGTTTGTGCCTGACCATCTCATCTTCGTTTGCATAAGCAAAGTCCTTCACCCGCGAATATTTCGTGGCAGCATGTATATTGGATAGCTGCTGACGGACGGCCTTATATGGGCAGGCACTCAATTACGTGGGAGGCGTGATGATGCGGGACGCAACTCCGCCTCTCTAATGGCGACTGAGCTGCAGGCTATAGCCATATATATGGACGAAAGTAGGTTCCAGTTATGACCGTTACACGTAGAATTTCGAAATGAAACCTGCCTAACTTTTGTAAGTAAGCTGTAAGGAATGAGCCTGCCAAATTTCAGCCTTCCACATACACGGGAAGTTGGAGAATTAGTGATGAGTCAGTCAGTGAGTCAGTCAGTCAGTCAGTCAGTCAGTCAGTGAGGGCTTTGCCTTTTATTAGTATAGATTCTGCATGAAAACATGTGAAAAAAAAATTTCATGGCCAAGACAACAAACTACATGGGTTAAGTAATATGAAAAATATCATTTTTATGCGAAGCAGTCCTTTAATAAAAATGACTAAAGTCAACTGTACTATTTGATTTTTTGTAAGGCTAGTAATTACATTTTTTTAAAAGGAAAACAATGAAACGTTTCCATTTTTTATTACTTATTCATTAGTATTCTTAAATAATTAAATTTATTTTTTTTTCTTGTAACTATTTCTATGACATCTTGGAAAGCACGTTGATCTTAGTTTTGTGTATAAAAGTGTGCTATATAAATAGATGTTGTTCTTGTTGTTATTTTATTATAGCTGAAAACTATTAACTTTTATATTCTGAGCTTCAGTTTGTTGGGAAATAGTAAAACAAAAAGGCCTCCAAAAGACACAAACCAGACCAGGGGCCTCATGTATAAATGGTGTATACGCACAAAAATGTTGCATACCCCCATTTCCATGCTTACATCTCGATGTATAAAACTAAACTTGGCATAACGCCACGCACATTTTCACGCCAGCTAAATCCTTGGCGTACGCAAGTTCTCCGCTTGGTTTTGCAAACTGTCGGCACCCAGCATCAAAGCAGTGCTTTTGTTTCAGTGTGGTTTCCCTTTCTTTTTTACATCCTCGTGGCTTTATCAAATACACTGAAATTAACCGCATATCATTTATTAGTATAAGGCATCTGATTGTAATTAACCTGTAACAATATAATGGTCCATGGAATGGCCAAACTATTCCAAATACCATAGCTTATTTAGCATTGTTCCTCTCAATGCACCAGTCAGAGTATTTATCCCAAAGTATCTGAGTGTGGAATCACAGCTCTACAGCAGCTAATCAGAAAGAGAATTATTGGTATAATCATCAAGCACATGCTGCCTCAACCATGCATACAGTCTATTGAACTTCTGCCATACAACAAACGCTACAGAACTTTTCCTGTAGGGACATTGTAGTTTAAAAACAGTTTCATCCCAAGAACTATAAAAACGCACTCAATCAGTCCATTAAGTGCTCCTTTTAGAACTGTTTTTACTTATAAGTACAATTACCTCACTGTAGACTTGCGATATAATTATAATATTGCACAACCTGAGCCACTTTATAAAGCACATATTTACATATGATGACAATATCATTTTTAATATGAAATGCAGCAAAATGTTTATTACATTATACAGATAAAATTTTAACATCATTTAAATAATATTGTTAATAATTTAATATGTGAGGATACGGTGGACAGCGGTAACTGTATGCTTGCTGGGGCTGACGCGACACTGGAAGGATAGATGGATAGAATAAACAAACATGTACTACGAAGATATTTCAATGTTCCTTAAAAGTTTTGAAGAACCGGCGTTCTAAGCTTATAGATGGCTTGACATCTATTACAGAGCTGATTGTGTGGCGATTGGGTACTTGGAGAAAGAATAGGAAGGATAGGAATTGGAGGTAAGTATGTTTGAGAGAGACAGAACTGCTGCAATTCGAAGGTCATGCATGACACAGCAAACATCTTGTGGGAGGCAGGAACAATCCCTGGACGGGGCGCCAGCCCGTCACTATCACTGTTTAATAACATGATTTAATTCCTATCATCATGAAAATGATATCAAGTATACATCTCAGTATTTAAATTATTCAGAGAGCTGTAATGTCATGAATGCAATGGATTCTGTGTCCTGTCAGAGAAAGAGAAACCCATTTAAAAAGCACGTAGTGATTCACACACATAGAGCACATAGAAGAACACATACAAAACAAGGCATTTAACGTGCTACTTTAATTACGATGGTATTTGAGAAACTAGTAAACTAAACGATTTTAAGATGAAGTTTATGAGTTCTACTTTAATGACAAAATAAACTACGTGATTAATAGTGGAAATTTCGAGATTAAAGTTGACATTTGGAGCTTTTTTCCCCACTGTGTGCCTATTTTTTTTTCTTTTCTCTGTACCCTAATAAGCTTCCATATGACACTCAGATGGTGTGCTATGACTCGCCTTTTCAGGGTGACTTTGATATCTGACAACTTCTTTTTTATTCCGGGGACTGTGCAACTTTGTGAACTTGAACTTTTGAGTTTCTCCGGCTCTCTGTGTCGCTCAATCAACTTCCTTTTGTTGTTTATATCATTTTTTAAACCATCAAAGAGTATGTTTTTCCTGGCCTCCACTTGGTATTCTCTGAAATTCTTCTATTTTCCCCCATGCTTTTGCCATTGCCTTTCCATAGAACACTGAGCTTAAGGGCTATTTATATCGATTTCCATATTCAAAGAGGCGTAATTCTGGGAGGAGACGGGGCAGGACAGCAGGCACGTGCACATGCGTTACTTTTCACGCTGATCGGGATTTATGTAGCAGAAGAATGTGGAAGTTAGCATACACAGATTTATGCACCTGGATTTTTTTGTGCGTACAAACATTTCCGTTTTTTTTCCCCGTACGCCATGTTTTAGTGTGAATTCTACGTACGGCGTTATGCATGAGGCCCCAGGACCTTCACTAGCCTGCCTAGAGATAGGCCTCACCTCAGGTAGTCTGACCACAAACTCAACAGGTAGGCTTTAGCCTGTACAGGCCCAAAAAGGGGTTCAGATATTTAAAGTTTAAAAACATGTTTTAAATGTTTAAAATATACAAAATGCCCTTCTAAGGAAATGATACATTGGAAAACCTCTGGCTTCTGAGACAAGGCAAATGAAAACATCTTCATAAAATATAGAATTTATATAAATAACCAAAAGAAGCACAGTAAATAAGTCTAAATAGGATAGAGGAAAGGAGCATGCGCTGAAATAGGATAAAGGATAAATAGGATAAAGGGGGGGCAAATATAAAGTATAAAGGGTTTGTCTAAAATAGCAACCCAAGGCTAACAAGTCCATATTGAAATTCATTAAGCAAATCCAAAATAAAAAGCAAAAAATAATCAAAACCAGAAAAAAAATCCAAGACATAGTTACGTAATGAACAACACTCCACAACTTCTCAATAAACCTCTGCTGGGATCAACTCCTTCATGTTAATATAGACACGGAGGACGGTCCCACACAAAACATACAAACAATGTAGCTTAAAGGTACAAATACACAAAACAGAACTGTTAAGTACATTATTAATAAAGCAATATTAACAAAGCATACATTGTATCCAAAAACAACTTAAAGAAAATATAAATTAACAGAAATGACAAAAATGCACATAAGCTAGGCAAAAAATTCTGTTCGGCAAGTAACACAGTCAACAAAAATGGACCTCCTCTAACTCTGAAGTGCTCATTTTGTTGATTGCCGTGGCCTTAAGTCATATTTTTGAAGCTCACCTATAAAAATAAACTGCTAATTTAATAATAAGATGAATGAAAAGGTGAAAAGCAGTGAGATTATAAGTGCAAGTTTATCCCCTCAGTTCAATGGCAGCTGTGATGTCACTTGTGGAATAGACTCAGGCCCTCAGCACCCTTCAGAGTCATGTGCAGATGTAACAATGATGTCATCAAACTAAGAAAATAAGATGCAAAACAAAGAACAATAATAATTCAGACGTATAATGTGTTCTTAAATATATTCTCCAGGATCCTTTCAGATTCCCATGAGAACAGTTCAAAATGCATTAAAAATGTGTTGGATCCTTGGGGAATGAAAGTGATCTGAGTCACTTGATTCTTCCTAACTTTTCAGTAATTTTGTTGTTCACGTGTTCATAAAATAAAAGCCCCTGTAGGCTACAGGTGATGTTTAGAAAAAGATGGTTTATTAGGATGACTTTATTATTTTACTTTACATGGTGCTGGGTTTAACAGATAGTTGGAACCAGAGCTGCATAATGTTTTGTACAATATTGTGGAACCGGTATTAATGAAAAACGTTTTTAGTTTTTAATATCCGTCCAAAACTGAAACAAATATATTGTTTCGAACATGTGTTGTTATTTACAGGCACACACAGATTTTTAGAGTGTTCTGTATTTTTTTGCTTCGGTATGAATTTTACTGCATATGGTAAGCTTTGTTCTATTTTATAATACAGAATAAAACAATATACAATCAAAAAAAGTGTTCTTTAAATGGTTTGTTTTTTTATGAAGAGTTTCTTTAAATGTTGGGGTATTGTGTAATGGGCTCGGACGCTTTGGCATTGGGCTATTTGGGAGGAGGGAAACAGCATTAGTGCAATGATCCTCCAGGGTGGTATGAAAGTGTTTTTGATTGTAAGTACTGTAATGAGATACGGCGGCTCCTTGGCTTGGAGATTTATTTACATTTAGACAGCAAACCGATCTCTAGATCAGGACAGAAATATTTATTGTAAACATTTTTTTCAATTGACTGCAGATTTTCTTATTTTTTTATTTATAAATAAATCATTCACATAATATATCAAAATATAATTAGAGAAAAGTTAGTAATGTTATAGGACAATGCCCTTTTACCAACATATGAATCTAGTTGAAATGTAAAATTTTAGTGCTTCTTAATTTCTGTTTGGATAAATCTTTTTATTTTGACGGCCAAGAGACGCTAATCAGTATCACATATTTTGGGTTTGGGGATTTAGGTCAAATGAAACTCCTTTTTACCGATTGTTCTTTATGTTGGGCATCTCCTAGGGTGAGTTTTGGACTATAATTTACATTTCCCAGGTGGTATAATAGAGGATTTTTAATTTTATGAATATCTTACTTATCATCTGTGCACACCAAAAGAAAGCAAGAAAGTTTTGATTTATTAGGTGGAGATCATTCCTGTCAGAGTTAATTGGGTCTTCTTTTCCAAATGTGGGCACCTCAGACCACTTAGAAACTGGCTGTTCAGTCTGATGATCATTAAATATGAATTAAAAACCACAAAGGCCTTTTTCCTCTAAAATGTCATTATAGATCATTATGGTATGAAGTGCTGAGTAAGGAGAGGGATGATCCCTAGAGCCTCCATCCGCTTTGCCTGTGGAGAGACCCACTATAACATGGGATGTCAGCCAGTGAAATGGAACTTGCATTAAGGCCATAATAAAATGGAACAAAGCCACACTGGGCAACACAGCCTTGATCCAAAGGAAAAGTTGGATTTGTTGATGCAATATTAGAGACTGGAATAGTCGGACATTAACTCCAGTTGGATATCAGCCACTGTTAACTGAACATAAGCATTACCTTGCAGAATTGTGTTTTCCATTCCAAAGGGCATGTACTGGACAACTTTCTGTCAAGGATGACACATTACGGTGCAGACAGTTTAACCTACTGGAAACTATGACTACTTAGCATTAACAACAGGCTTTAGCTGCTTCTGATTCCATTAAAGTAAAAAGCTATACTTAGAAAACAAAGTGAACCTGAAAGCCATGATTCTAATTCTAACAACCCACTCTGCATCTCCCAATAAGCAAATGATTTCCTATATCAATGCTGGTCATTAAATGCACAGCAGCAGATGTATCAAAAGATGATGGAAACCTGGCCAAGTCATTTATAAACCTCAAATCATTTATGTGCATTGAGCTAGCAGAGCAGGCTCTGCCGATGTTCAATAGATTATTTAATTCCTGCACCCTGACAAAACATACTGATGGCATCTGTAGCTGAGCATCAGGTCTTCAGCAAACCAGCAGATGAAATCTTAAAAGCCATGGGAATCAGGGACCGATCTTACAAATGGTGTGATTTATAGGCCTGTGTGTTTGTGTAAGTGAGCCGGGGGCTCATTGTCTCTTTTTAATTTTGGAGACACGGAGAAATTGAAAAGAATAAATAAGGCTTCCTAATAATGAGATAAAGTAGAACAAGCCTGCAAAAAATACATGATTGTGCATAATATATATGAAAAAATGATCAGATACCACACCAGTTTTAAATATTTACATAACATTTATAAATACAAAGCTATCATTAGTTTTGGTTCGGAAATATTGCTTTTTAATTGAACATCATATGTCTATGAGGACTATTTTAAATTCTGAACAAATACACTGCTTCAAATACTGCTGGCAGAGGGGGCTACGGTGATGTGTTAGACATTTAAAGAATACTCCACCCCAAAAGTGATATTTTATTTGTTATATGTTACTTACCCCATGGAAGTTTGTAGTGATGGTTGACAAAAATCTTTAATCTCATGCTTTAATGCAAAATGACAGGAAAAACTTCATTATATAATAGAACCCAAAAGTGACCAACACTTTACAAAAGAAAAGTGAAAATCAAGTATGAAAAAAAAAAAACTTCTCATGTTACTTGTGTCCCATACATCCTAGTATCTGTTATCCAGTCGCATATGCTAAAATATGCAATACATGTTCATCAGAGAACGCTGCTATGTTCTCCGGGAACAAATCTAAATGAGAGTTGTGAAACGCTAGGGATCGCTGTTGCCCCATTAACCCCAAAAGACAGACGCACTGGACAATTAGTAAAAGTCCCAAGAACTATTTTAATATTCTTCCTTCTCAGTGACAGTGCCGACAGTGCCTTAAGCACCCTAGCCACTATAATCAAACAATTCAATTACAAATAACAATAATAATACATTAAATTCTCTCCTCCACACCTCCCATGAGCTTTGCTCACCTCTACCCGACTGGCTTGTCTGCTGGGTTCCCAGCAGTCCTTTAAATAGTCTTTAACCCAGAAGTATTTCTGTCCTTTTGACCACATGACTTGCTAGCACTTTCGGGTCTAATGAAGAACTGGCTTTTTCTTCAGCTCAGAAGTACTTTGGGGCTTCCGTCCTCGTACTTCTGGGCTATAGGGAAAGGATGAGTCTTCAGGTCCTTCAACAGCTCCCCCTGGCGGCACCCATAACACCCAACAGGGCTGAGAAACTGAATTCCAAGTCCCCGGGGCATTGCTACACTCCAGGGGAGCTGCCATCTAGAGTTTTGTGGGAGGCAGTGTCCAAAAGTAGCTCCCTCCTTCCATCTTCAGGGCGTCCCGGCAAGGTTGAGCTGCCAGCCATCTACCGCAGAGTGTAGGAAATTGATTTTTAAAGACATGTTGCACTCAAATGCATTTAAACAACAACCTTCTCTCTTCTACACCTTTCTATAGTATTAGGGTGTTGTACCAGAGTCCAGTTTCAGTATTACATCTTGCCTAAAGAAGGGGCCTGAGTTGCCGTGAAAGGTTGCATATTGTAATCTTTTTAGTTAGCCAATAAAAGGTGTCATTTTTGCTTAACTTCTCACTACACCTTTCTATATAAATCTCTGACTATTTTGAAGGAATAAGAAAAGAGAAATTAAAAAAAAAAACAGATTGAAAGCAAACAATGCCCAGCAAAGGCATGAATTGGGTTGTTTCCACCTTACATTAAAACTGCTATTTTTCAGCTCAACATATAACATTCTGGGCATCAAAAATACTTGCGTCATACAACACGCAGAATCTGTTTTTATAGTGTTTTTCATTGGTTCCGACATGGTTTTTGGTGAGAAATTCCATTTTCAAAAATGGAGTCAGCACATCTAAATGTATAAAGTACACTGTTTTATGTTTTTTTTTTGCATGGGAGGATTTGTTGCAGACTACTGTAATCTAAGGCTAAAGTGTTGTGAACAACAAAAAATAACACTTAAAGGTTATATATGTAAACAGTGTTTCTCTGCATACACTTTTATGGTTCCCTTAAGCTATAAATGAGTCAACATTACTAATTTTGCTGTGCGTCTTCAGTCTTAACTCCTTAATTATTAAGCTACTTTGACTCTGTGCAATATTTACTTTAGCTACTGTGCCAGGGACCATGAGCAAAATAGGAAAAATAATCCATCCATCCATTTTTAATCTAAATGTAGGGCTACAAACATGCAGCAGTCTCTTAAACGCAGAAGTGGGTACGAGGCTGAATTGGCCCTAGAAGGAGCTCAGTGTAAACTTACGGTCACAGTCGTTATCAGGATAATTTTTCACTTTATACCAAAACTGTATATCATTGGTATGTGAGAAGAAAACTGAAATACTCCAAGAAAAACACACTGCAACTATGGGAAGAATATGTAACCTTTACACCAATAATGATTCAAACCTGGCCATTCTGGCCTGTGAGGTATCCACACCAACAACTGCTTGTCCGTGATGCCCAGAAAAATGTAGCAAGTAATCTTCAGCTAGTTATCCACCTTGCCATCTTTAACTCAACTTCTAATGAAGAAATAAAAGTAAATTATAATATAAACTTTACGGTGAAAAGTTACTTCATAAATAACTTCCTATATCCCTGACCTCCCTCTCTGAAGGTATGTATCTGTTTTCTAGTGGTGGACTAAGCAGTTTAAAAACTCTCTTCAGGCTGAGCTTTGAAACAGGAATGCAATATACACTCAAAGACAGTGGGTAGGACCATTATGGAGCCAGCAAAAGTCAGAGGCACACTTGTGGATTATAAAAGAAGCCCGGACACAGACATACACCAAGGACACACAATGTTCAAATGCACACTCTATTTATTATTTTTCTTCTGCAAAGCACACAGTGCACAAATTACCCACAAGGCTCTGTCCTTTTTACTTCTCTTCTTAAGTCTTCTCCCAAGTCTTCAGCTGCCTGTACTCTTCTACTCTCTAGCTCCATTCTCTTCCACCCAACTCTGTCTCCCTGAATGGAGTGAGGCGGCCCCTTTTATAGTTCACCTGGATGTGCTCCAGGTGCTCTCTGATGTCCTGGTGTGGCAGAAGTGCTTCATACCATGGCTTCTGAACCATTCAGACACCCCCTGGCGGTGGCCATGGGTCCGCACAAGGTTGAGCTTCCAAGCTCTGTTCCCCTGGTCCCAACACCGACAAGGGTGGCTGCCTTCTCATATTCCAGGGGAGGTACTGCTCCTCTCCCGGTCCTTCCATGCTCCAGGCGTCCCAAATGGGCATGACCCCTAGCTGTCCACCACATGATCCATCCTGACACGATGCCTGTTTGGAGACATGGTGCATTCTCTGGACAGAGTGTCAGTTTGAAAATGCTCAGCTGTAGCCTTAAAGTAATACACATAGTCAGCAAAAATGCTGAGGTACCCTGTGCCATTCAAATGACACTTAATTGGTATTAAGAGGCCTAACGTGTGCCAAGAAAAGATTCCTCCCCACTATTACATGACCACTATCATGGATTTCTGCTTTTTATGCTACAATGTGATCCTGCCGTCTACATCTCTCAGTGAAAATTGAGATTTGTCAAGGCAAACAAGGCAAAATTGTTCCAGTCTTTATTGTTGGATTTTCTTGATCATGTGCCCACTGCAGTCTCATCTGCCTGTTGGAAGCTAACAGGAAGGTACCCTGGATTTGTTTTATACTTTTACTGCTGTAGCCCACCAGTGTCAAAATCAAACGTGTTGTGCACTCATAGATACCCTTCTGCACAGCCCTGTTGTAAAGAGTTGTTACTTAAGTATTTGGGCCCAGTCTGTCACCTTGAACAAATCTGGCTACCACTCTCATTAACAAGGTTATTTAGTCCCCAGAAATGCTTCTCAATGGCTTTTTTATTTATCACACATATCTCTTGGTAAACCGTGGACTGTTGTGCATGACAATCCCAGGTAGGCAACTGTTGTTCTGGAATAAGCTTCCCTATATTTTTAAAGAAGTCATTCTCGGAGCCCAGATGAAAATGCAGAACGATTCTTTATTTGCACATAAGATTTGCATAAATGTCTCAGTGCATGGAGTGAGCAATCAATAAAAAACTTAATTCCCTTTTATACTTTTCTATTACCATTATCTCATCTAATACACCACACAATTCGACTCTTAGTATGTAGAATTTAGCCTATCAACTGCAGCCACCAGCAATTTCCTATACTTGTCGATTCCTCCATTATTTTAAACACTGCTTTGTGTCGTATGGGTTTTCCCATTGATCTTATCACCGCTTCATAATAGGGGTGTTTCAGCTTTCTCACTAGTTTGTTCTGTCTTTTTAAGGGGGTGTTTATTACTCATTTACTTCATTTTAACCTTATTAATTACCTTGATGGTTCTTCTTAAGATGAGGCAGCCCTCACGTGCTTAAGCGTTAAGATATGTTTAGTTAACCATTTAGTAACCTTTAGTCCTTTTCCTTATGCTTTTAATAATCCATTGATGCAACTTCATTTAAATATATAGTTGTTTTAAATTGTAAAAATTACCATTTATTGGTTAAAAATTGATTAAAATTCTATACTGTTTCTGAGAAGCTGAAGCCACCAACACCAAATATACCATACTCAGCATCTCATTTTGCCCATTTTCACTTAGTGTCAAGCAACATCAAAATCTCTTGACCATGTTTTCATGCTATATATTTAGAGATGAAGCGACATGATTCCCTTTTTAGAGGAAGAGGCTGTTTGTATACAGGCACCATATTTAGGAGTCAGAAAGTAATCTAAGAACATTTTCATGTGTACCTTGGTGCCCTTCATGAATTGGAGGTCTTTCAAGAGCAACATCCGCAAGATTTAGGCAGTCACATCTCATCAAAAAGCAGAATGTGTCCTGCGTCGTACGCACATCATGATAACAGGTTGCACATTTAACAAAATATTAAGGATACAAAGATGCCCAGGTACATAGAGCGCCATTTAAAAGAAAGGCTAAATTAACAGAGCAGTGGAATTAAAGGCATGTAGTAATATTTATTACATAATCAGGTTTCATTGCCATCATTGTAAAACATTTTGCTTCTGTGCCTAAGCAGCAATGTAGACACATAATTATTCATGAGAAGGGACATCAGGCACACACATACAAATGCAAACAGCTTCAACTGTTTTTGGTCATTAAAGGAACCTGAACCTTGTTATGAAAATGAAAAGCACCATAATGACACAAAAATCCCAATATCACAAACAAAAGCAAAAAAAAAAGAAAATTGAATAACCTTAGAGATGAATACTGTGTTGGAATGGCCTTCATCCAGGGCTGTTCAATTATACCCACTACCCTGAACTGGATTAAGCCGGCTCAATAATGGCTAGATAGAATGATAGAGAAGAGCAGTATGTGTATATAGCAGCACATGGCAAGGCACCTCCGGGCTTTGTTGTTGAGCACAGTGCCTGGGCAGTTGCTCTTAAACTCCACTGTTGTGGAGCCATGCAAGGTAGCACAGGCACCTAGACAGTGTTTGCAGGGCTTGGAGTTGGAAGTAACTGGTGTGTAGTGGGTACAGATTATGATAGGATTTGAGATGGGAACGGAAACTATACTGCTAAAAAGCTGATTGCCGTGACAATATTTTAAAGCTTGATCCTCTTGATCCTTGTCCTCCAGGAATTTGTAAATTACTTCTCTTATCATGTTGGTGGCACAGTGGCACTTTGGTTAACACTGCTGTCATACAGCTTTATACAATAAATTTAAATTTCCTGACCCTGCCCATTGTCTACTTGTGGGTTTTTCCAAGTAGTATAATTTTTTCCACTTGCTTTCCTTCCTTCTCCCAGAAATGTGCCTGTTAGTCTGACGAACTGTGAATTCACTCAGTGTCACTACACTGTAACTGGGTAGTCTGAACTCCCCACAATACTAAATGCAAACAGTAGGTTCGGAAACCCAGCAGGGTTTGTGGCATACGGGTTGCCTATTTGTCTTTTTGTACTGACAGATTGCTTACTTGTTGCCAGCAGCACAGCATGGTAGTTGAAGCATCAGATGTAAGATTAGATTTTACCACTGCCTCATGGTAGTCAGTCATAGAAGGTATTAATGACTGTAAATAAATTAAACACAATGTATAGTTTATTTAGGAGTTAATTGGTGGGGTTGTTGATTATGAAAAATGACTGGTTCAAAATAAAGAAATGTGCATTTACTAGTGTGAGTCTGGCAAGAACTTTTTACCGCAATAATCTCCCCATTATCACGATGCCTGAGACCAAGTTTCACTCAAAACATAACACCAGTACTCGTAGTTAGTACTGGTTGTGCAAGTTAGAAGCTCATTCAATACTGAAAATAAAATCACAATTGAACTTGAAACTAATAAAAGCAAAAACAATTTTTGTTGAAATAGATTTGTACATAAGTATATTTTGTTTCAGTTATGCAAATGATATCATTGCCAAAGTCTTCAATTGGATAAAACTGGAGAGAGAACACACATTGTAAGGTTGACTATGTGAAACTTGATTAAAGATGGATGGATGATTAAAGAAAGGCATGCACCAATATACTGAACGTTTTACACTTGACTTATTGAGTGTGACATCACATTAGTGAGAATTTCAGCATGATTTGGACATTAGAGATCACCAGCTACATCTTTTGTAATGACAAGAATAAACAAAGTAAACATAGCACCAGTACAAACACTTAATGAAAAAGCATCACATACTGTACACTATGAAAAGTACAGTTATGAAGAATTGGTTATCATAGCACATCAAACAAACCAGTTTCTGTGTGTTTAGATCTCTGTTCTCTTTCTTCCTATGCTAAATTAAGTTCTTTATCAAATTAAATTTTGCAAAAGAACAAGTCCTTGTCAAGGTACCACAGGTTAGGTTATATGATAACAAACCAACATTTTCAACCTATCAATATCAGGACCAGATAATATTTATCTTAGAATTCTTATACATATATAAACCATTAACACATATTTTAGGAAGTCACTGTATACTGGGGAAATTCCATAGGATTGGAAAATGGTAAATATCCCATTATTAAAGAAGTGATCAGATAGATCCAGCCAACTATAAGCCAGTAAACTTCACGTGCATCTCAGGTAAATTAAATGAAGGAATTTCTATGGAAAAGACTGAGCATCACATCGCAAGATTAGGAGTTTTACTGAACAGTCAGCATGGGTTCAGACGAAGAAGGTCATGTTTTAGCAACATGCTGCAATTCTAAGATTAGATAACAAAACATAATCAAAGTGCTGCATATGCTATTATTTATCTGGACTTTCAGAAAGCATTTGAGAGGTTGGGCATCAAACTAAAAGAAGTGGGAGTTCAGGGTGATTTTTGTAAATGGGTGCAGAATTCCCTCAGACACAGGAAGCAGAGGGTGATGGTGCAAGGAACCTCGTCAGAATTGGCTGAAGTTAAGAGTGGTGTGTCCACAGGGCTCTGTTCTGGGGCTGCTGCTATTTTTACTACATATATTAATTAATTTGATAGGTATACAAGTAACAAGCTGGTGAAGTTTGCAGATGATACCATGATAGGTGGTGTGATAGATGGCTAGGAAACCTGCCCCGCCAGGATGCATGGAGGAAGGAGGAACTGGGAGAGCAACACTTTTCACTGGGCACCTAGACAGTCCTTGGTCCCTGGGGGACAGGGCTTCCGCTACACCTGGGAAGGTGGAGGAAGGATATTCCAGGGATGCCCAGAGTGCTTCCGGGTGCTCATGTGGCACGTCCACCATACCAGGAAGTGCCACAATAAGAACGTCAGCAAGCACCTGGAGTACGTCTGGGTGACTATAAAAGGGGCCGCCTTCCTACAGTCGAGGAGTGAGAGTCGGGTGCTGGAGTAGGAGGAAGTTCCAGCGACGGAGAAAGGAAAGGTGGCCCACGGATATTTAAAGGCCCGTATTGGAGGGTCTTTGGTGCTGGAGCACTGTGTGTGTCTGTGCTCGGGCTGTCTATCATAGTGGATTGGAACATAATCTAGAACCCATTGAATCATTACAGAGGGACTTGGAGAGCATACAGGCTTGGGCAGATTTGTGGCACATGAAATTTAATGTAAGTAAATGTAAAGTATTACATATAGGAAGTAAAAATATTATCTTTGAATACACAATGGGTGGTCTGAAAATTAAAAGTACACCTTATGAGAAGAATTTAGGAGTCATAGTGGAGTTATCACTATTAACTTCTAGACAGTGGTCATAAGCTATTAAGAAGTCTAACAGAATGTTAGCAATGTGTGGAGTACAAGTCAGTGAACACACTTTATACACATTGATTAGACCTCATTTGGAGTACTGTGTATGGTTGTGGTCTCCAGGCTACAAAAAAAGACATAGAAGTGCTAGAAAATGTTCAGTGAAAAGAAGCAAGAATAACTCCAAGAGTGCAGGGAATAAGTTATGAGGAAAGATTAAAAGAGCTGAGCCTTTTCAGTTTCAAGCAAAAGAAGATTAAACTGTGACAAGGCTGAAGTGTTTAAAATTATGAAGTGAATTAGTACAGTGGATTGAGACTGTTATTTTAAAATGAGTTTATCAAGAACACGGGGACACAGTTGGAAACTTGTTAAGAGTAAATTTTGCACAAACATTAGGAAGCTTTGCTTCACACAGAGAAACACAGACATGAAGAATAAATTACCAAAACAAAACCAAAAGCAGAATTTGTAACAAAATATATAGAATTAGGGTGGCACGGTGGCGCAGTGGGTACTGCTGCTGCCTCGCAGTTAGGGACCCGGGTTCGCTTACCGGGTCCTCCCTGCATGGAGTTTGCATGTTCTCCCCGTGTCTGGGTGGGTTTTCTCCTGCAGTCCAAAGACATGCAGGTTAGGTGCATTGGCGATCCTAAATTGTCGCTAGTGTGTGCTTAGTGTGTGTGTGTGTGTGTGTGTACCCTGCAGTGGGCTGGCGCCCTGCCCGGGGTTTGTTACCTGCCTTGTGCCCTGTGTTGGCTGGGATTGGCTCCAGCAGACCCCCGTGACCCTGTAGTTAGAATACAGCGGGTTGGATAATGGATGGATGGATGAATATATAGAATTATATTTGAAAAACAACAAATAAACAAATAATACACTTAATCCAGGCAGAATAACCCTGGCTGAAACATAGAGAAGTCTTGATATTGTTATGGTTTAACTAAGGTTTTGTCTCTGGCTCAAGTAATGTTTTCTTTAAATTTTTGTTGTCTTTTGAATATTTCTTGATTAGTTTTATCCTTGTGTCATATTATGTTATCTTTTAACATTATATGTATTACTTTGCTATTCTGTATTATGTAAATCATGGATGTTTTAATGTTAATTGTCCACTGTGCTTTTTTAAAGTGTAGGCCAAAGAGGCAGGGCCTCCTGGTGATGAAGCCGGAGTGGAGGCTCATCTGAATAACAGGAGAAGCTTCAGTTTATGCTAAAGATTTGTCATTGTGAAACATTCCGGTTGAGTAATTTTTTGCTGTTCTTGTTGCTGTCCTGGATTTTGACTGTTGCTTTCTACATTTTTTAATTCTTTCAATGATTTCTTTAATTATAAAGCAACTTTAGTTATTGTGAGCCTGAGGTTTGACGGTGATCCACCTGCCTTTCTTAATATAGTTTAAGTGTCCTTAAACATTAAAAGTCAGTTTCCCCATTTTGGGACCTCCTCTCAGCCAAATCTTCAGTTGGCAGTTGGGGACCAGCTGGGTAGAGGGGAGGCTTTTCCGGGGTTGGCCAGAGAAGATTCTGGCCTACTTTTACGGCAGTTTTTGAAGGCTACATCCATTTTTATACTTTGTTGTGGCAGAAAGTCATAACAGATATTGAGTGAATAGTAATGATGAGTTAATTGCAAATAACAATTGGTGGAAGAATATTTTCTACACAATCTTGCTAAAAATTGGTTTTGTAAGAAACTACTTCCTTGTTAACTGCCCTGTCAATTTTAGGATAGTAATTTTGCTATGAGGGATAGCTCACAATGATTTGAGATTAAGAAAAAACCCTCACATACATTCTCAGATAGCCTCCCATTAGTGCTGAGAGGCCCCGTCCCCTTAGGCTCAACATAAAGAATAACTAGAACATCCATCCATTATCCAACCCGCTATATCCTAACTACAGGGTCACAGGCGTCTGCTGGAGCCAATCCCAGCCAACACAGGGTACAAAGCAGGAAGCAAACCTCAGGCAGGGCGCCAGTCCACTACAGAGCGCACACACACACACACACACACACACACACTAGGGACAATTTAGGATCACCAATGCACCTAACCTGCATGTCTTTGGACTGTGGGAGGAAACCCACGCAGACACAGGGAGAGTATGCAAACTCCACGCTAGGAGGACCCCGGAAGTGAACCTGGGTCTCCTAACTGCGAGGCAGCAGCGCTACCCACTGCGCCGCCGTGCCGCCCTAACTAGAATATCATGCACCAAATTAACATCATAAAAAGACAACAGAATAACTGCTAAATTGTTAACAAACACAAAAAAGCTTCATGAAAAATAATAAGATAGAAGAAGAAGAAAACTGCATAAACATTTTAACAATAAAAATAAACTAGTTTACAAAATGAAGCAAAATAAACAAGGAAACATAAATACATAAAGGCCAGAAAAGCCATGATGAAAGGATCTAAATGAATTCCTCTTTAGCTGCTGCTGGTGGTAACAGGCTATTAAAAGTTGTAATTTTCCACCACACCAACCCCCCAATTCAGATTCCCTGCAGTTTTTGACATTAACCACAAGAATACACAGTCTGTAGAGGAGAAGTAGCCAGAGATATAAAAAAGGCTTTATGGTGAAAATGCATGTCTGGTGTGGCATCACAAGAAGGGAATGTAAGGAATCCACAGCACCAAACAGTCATGGCTGTGTTTTCTTTTGGCAGGTGCAGTTGGGGTGTAGAGTGTTGTTTTGTCATCTACTTCTATTAGTAATTTTTAGCCTGTAGGTTTTTCATCTCTTTCTTGTGTTTTCAGAAATAAGTATTCATTCTGATGGCCTTGAGAGCTATTCAAAATGTTACCTTGTGTTGCAGTGACCCCTGGTGTTGTTCCCTCTCACATCTGATGAATAGTCCTTGTTAGAATGACAGCCTGAATTTAATTCATGAGCTGTTGTTCGATCAAATCCACAAATTGAAAGGTACGTTTCCACAAAGCAGCTTTGCAGCCCCTGCTGTCTCACAAAATGCAACTCACAGGTCGCGCCGTCAGTTTCATGAACTTGTCAGCACCAACACTGTACTGACACTGAGATTTGAAGTCCACTTTTCTTTTGAGGTAAGTATTGCCATAATGTCACATTATATATGCAAGAAATAGGGAGATGGAGGAGTCTCCCTTTACCTGTTGAAAGGAATAAGTCAATTTTGTTCTTTGTGTAAACAGTAAAACAGACAAGAAGATCAGATAGGCCACAACTTTCTTTTTTATCTATATGTTAATGCAATATGCTAATGCAATATTTTCTCTCCACTTACCACTTAAAATAGTTCCATATATAACAAGTGTACTGTTATAATCTAAGTTTTAAAATGAATATGGCTAGAAATTGATGAGGTTTTATTGTGACACAAATTTGGGATTATCTCTGGGTTTAATGCGTACAGAATGAGTGTAATTTATTCTCTAGACTTGCCTGTCCACATTTCCTTTATTCACTTTAGTTTAGCTTTTGGAGAAGTGTCTACCAGAGTAACCAAATGTAAAACAAAATAATGAAAGGTATGAATAAATCCTAAAAAAAGATGGTTACTTTGCTTTAAATTGTATAGTCTACAGCAGTGTTTTGTCTTGGTAGATTAATATATTGCTCTACATTCCCCATTTGTATTATTAATATATAGCCATTGTCAGAATGCCTCAAATCTCCCAGACTTACCACCATTTATAAGGTATTATAGTATATAACCTCTCCCCACCTTCCCTTCTACATGTATAATCTCAGGCAATTAGGTGTAGTAAAAGACAAGCAGGAGTTAAGTTATAATTTAAATAATGTATTATTGATAATAATAAATAATAACAATATGCAAAGTACATTTGAATATTGGCAACCATACAACCTGATAAATGTTGATGTGTAGTTTCAGGCAGCACACAGACTTGTTAGTTACTTAAAATGTCTCTAGTTAAGGCATCATTTGTGGTCAGGTTTCTTCAGAACAGGCCACATGCCTGTCTCAATATGGCTGCCAAACTGTGCTCTTCATTGTGTTGTCCTTTTCAGTTCATGGTGTGAGATGGTCCTTCATCAGTTTAGTAAGAGAGAGAGAGCGAGGTAAAGCAAGCAAATTTATATGCTTTCTGTCCAACCCCTAAAGCCAACAGGGTGTCATGGTACTTAACGGCTTCTGATACAAGCCAGATCCAAACAGCCATACCAATGGGGGGACAGAAAACATCTTCACAGGTATAGCTTGGCAGTTAGGCAGCCTGGCTTTGTGTGGGGGTTGAGAGAGATTCTTTAGCAGGGAAACACTTACCAAACTTGTATGAGGCACTTCCCCCAACTCTGTTGTAAAATACATTTTCCTGACTTAGTCCTGGAGGGGACATGAATGCTTCTCACTAATGTAACACTAATATTATATTGCTTTGTCTAAGTTACAAATAAAGACATACAAAATATTTATCAACTTGTATGTAAAATTTTATATCACAACAAGCAGTGTTTCCCAACCTCGGTCCTGTGGCCCCCCTTTGGCTGCAGGTTTTTGTTCCAACCAGCTTCTGGGAACTATATTGAAATTAGAAAACTAAGTGTGGTTAATATATATACAGTCTATATGTATATATATATATATATATATATATATATTGTGATAAATAAAGAGTCTTCAAAATAGAAAAAGATTTGGGGATTGTCCCCATATATTGTCGTCCAAACAATTGAAATAAAGGATGCGATTCAAATGACTTTTCAGTACAGATTGAATGATTTACTGTAACAAGATGGCATTTTTATAACAGAATGTATGATGAGAGGGGAAATGGTTGGCCGGAAGTGATGATTGGAGGCGGGAACACGGAACCAACGTCATCAGGAGTAGACAGAAGTAGTTGATTGTGGAACCAGAATTGACGTCATTGGAGTGGAACCGGAAGTGACATCATCGCGGCCATTTTGGAGCCGGAAATGGAGGGATTTATTTTTCTTCCAGTTTGCTGCAGGTAGAAAGAGATTCAGGTGAGTACCACCAGATTTCACTCACCTTTACGTTCTTTGACTGCCTCCAACTCGCACATGTGTGACATATATATATATATATATATATATATATATATATATATATATATATATATATATATATATATATATATAAATGTACCAAACAGTTATATGGAAATAATGTATTTTTTTCTTTTAACAATATTTTCATCTTGATTTTCATTCTGCTTTTCTAGGTGTTCTAATTGTTTAATTAATCCATTATTTACTAGTTAGTGGGTCTGATGATAACGTAATTGCAGCCTTTGATTATTCACTGTTGTTTGTCTGCTCTGCTCATTTTTAATTGTCATTAACAGGATACAACAAAGTGGAAAAACTGCACAGAGAATGGGCAAAATATAATAAAATAACAAATGAGAGTTAAGCATTTAAATCTACAGCAAAAGCATTACTATTTCTAAATGTCTTATAAATGTAAAAATCATGCTGCTGTGCTTTTCTGAATGTAGAATAAAAGAAAAATAATGCCAGTGTGGAACGAGCCCCGGACACATACAGGTAGACATGTTGCAAAGCACCACCACACGTTTATTTACAGTCTATTATTTACTAATAAATAACTAATAAAGTGCACACAACCCACTTCACCCCAAAGTCCAGGCCTCACACTACACAATGCCTCTGTCTCTCTTCAGGCTGCCTCCTTGCCTCTCCTCCTGAGCTCTGTCCTTCTCCTCACCCGACTCCAGGTCTGAATGATGGGAGGCGGCCCCTTTTATAAGCACCCAGATGTGCTCCAGGTGTTTCCCGGCAATCTTCCACCGACACGCCCCAATGTGGCGGAAGTGCTGGCTGCATCCCCAGAAGCACTCCGGGTGTCCCTGCTCTTCTTCCCTCCAGCACATCTGGGACTGGCGGAAGTGCTGAGGTCCAGGTCCTTAAAGCCACCAGGGTGTTCGCCCCCTCGTGGACTGGAGGAGGTGCAAACCCTCCTCCGGTCCTTCTGGGCATCCCAGCTGGGTAGCAGCCCCAGCCACTCACCACACCAGCTAATTAATTGAGATCAGTGCTATCAGCTGTGGTCAATGATTAGGAATCTGTTTGCAACAAAAACCTGCAGTCACAGAGGGTTCACAGGACCGAGGTTGGGAAACACTGATCTACAGATAATTTGAGTGTTTCATTGATACATTAAATAAAGCTGGTGATGTAAAATATCCTTTTAATTTACTTTTTGCTATTTCCTATGTACATTACAAAGTTTGTGCTTCAATAAAATGTGTGTCACAAACACACATCTTGACACACTTCCCTGTGTAGAATTAGTAAGAGCCAGAGATAAATATGGCTTTAATAGCAGGAACTATTCTAAATGTGATGGCAGTTCATTGTGGTCACAAGTAAAAACTTACAAATTTAGTACAAAGCAGCTTATCAACCTGACAGCTTGTGTTTAAAATGTAGGTGTCCTAGAAAGGACCCCATGTAAATATTAGAAAAACAGTCAAGTTCCAAGCAGCAGACAATACAACACATACATGAAACACTGTGAGATGGTGTCATCATCATCCTCTTTTTCTACTGCCCAATATTAACTAATAAAGTGCACATTACAATGTATATTTAAAATTATCATATTATAGATGCATAACATCAGGACAAATTACAACTACTGATTTCTATTACCCAGATCAGAATAACTAATATGGTATATGTGTAAATAATAGGCTTATGCAATTAATTTTAAGTTTCTTTTTGTAAAGCAAATATCCTTTTATTGATTTTGTTCTACAAAGAGCAAGTCAAAGAGAATCTCGAGGATCCAACGGCACCGTTGAATACAGGTCGTTCACTGATTTTCAAACTCATTCTTGCCCTCTAGTGGTATATTTTTTGATGACTGTCTATTAAAAATTAAAATGTGCTCAGTAAAGTGTTAACAACAATTCTTTTCGACTGGTCTTATTTGTATGATTATACTCAGAGGAATAACTAATCATCCATATGCTAGAAACTAAGTCAGCACCTTATTTTTCAATAAATGCACAGTGTGAAAAATCTAAAAATAAGAATTAACAAAGGTAGAAAAAGCATTAGTAGAAAACTGAAAGACTGACATAACAAAACGTTGCATGCACACGTGATCAAAAATGTTTATAAATTATTAAAATGAATATTAATTAAAGTTTTACCTCATTGAAAAGTTCAGAGATGTATTAAATATTTCTGGTAAATGTACATTTTCACAGCTCACACAAATGCAATTTCCAACAAATGACCATGTCTGTCCTTAAAACTATAGCAAATTTAAAATTAAACAGCAAATAAAAACTTTTTGAAATTAAAAAAGAAAGTGATTGGGATATGTGCTCAAAAATACCAAGTGCTCAAAAATAGCGTTTTTACAAAGGTGACTCACACGCAGACTCCCACTTACAGGCATTTGTTTCAGCACCACGAACAGCGACACTCGCTAAAGACAGTACGCGGAGAAGCGGATCTGCCGGATAGCACTCAGTTTTTCTTTGCAAGTAACTCTCTTACTGTCAGTGATTTTCAGATGGTTTTCGTGGTTGATGTTGTGCTTTTTGTTCTGATAAAATTCCTCCACTTAAAAAAGAAGGAGTTTAAGCTATTTTAGATAATTAATTATTTGAACTCCATGGAATTGTAGTGATAAGACAATTAGAGCTAAAATCTAGTGCTCTGGAGTTTTGTATTTAAATTATGCGTGTTTTTTTTTTTCTTGTACTGAAGGAATATAATTAGTTGCTTCAGATCCCTCTAAACCAAACGCTTAACTGACATTTGGTCAACAAAGTGTCCTAATCAGAAGGAATATTGACTGTAAGATATAGTGATTGATAACATATGCTAACATGAGACCACCCATACAATTTATTTTCCTTCCCTACAGACAACAATGTTCTGATTAAATGAGGAAAATGCACTCCTTTTGGTTAAGTATGCCTGTTTACATAAAAAAATATATTTCTTTTACCATTAACATTTTTACTCAAGACACAAAAAAACAAGATGCATCTTTAAATTAGCAAGTAATTAGTTTATAGACCTGCTAAAAGGCCACTTTGACAGAAATCTAATTATCTAGGAGGACTCAGCAGTTTTAATTAACTGCACTTCTTTTAATTAGAAACTAAAGAAGCAAAACAGTAAATAGCATACAATTAAATTTATGACATTTAAAATAAGTCTTCTTTTATTAATTTACTATTAACATGTTTTGCTAGTGTATTATATAATCCTTTAAGAAATCTTCCACAGGCTTTTCAACTGCTTAGAGCAAAAACATTTAATGATTAATATACAAGGCCAATTATTTTCTGGACTCCAGCCTTAGTCTCTACCCGACACAGAAAGATGGAAATGCAGAAGAAGACTGAAGCATTCCTCGGATGAAAGGAAGGGAAACTGTTAACTTTGGAAAAGTAGCACCACAGAGCATCACATATGAGGAGACTAAAGTTAAATAGCAGAAGCCTAGAGCTGATAGGAACTGAAGATGTGGTCACCAAGGTGGGCGTTGAGCTCAGACAAGAACAATTTCATTGAAGAATGCACTCAAAGGGAAATTGAGTTATGTTTATATAACCAACAGGAAGACAATACATAAAGGGTTTGGTACTGCAAATAATTCTTGGTTACTTCAAAATGTGTCTATTATTCATTTTCTCTTATGTAACAAGACCTTAACAGTGGCTTCTTTTGGTCTTCGCAACACTTATAAAACATCAGTAGATGGGTTGTTAATCGCTGTACAGTGTGGCATATCAACATGATGATAAAATTACTTTTTAATATGAAGGATTCATAGTTCTTATATAAAATATGTAATATCAGGAGAAACGTGTCTCAGTTAAGCTGCCACAATCCCAAAGTGAAGTTTTGTTAGCAGGCGACATTGCAGAGATGATTAAACAATTTACTGATGCTTTGTAAGTGTTATGAAGACCAAAAGAATCCTTTGTTAATGTATTTACATAAGAAATAATTGAGTAATAAATGTAGTACCCAAACTAAAGTGTTAGCCAAGTCTTTTTTTCCACTAGCAGTTCTAATTTGTTTTCTTTATATAAGCATAATTCAGGGAGAATTTCTTTCCCAAAATAAGGTGAGTTCTTGGAGAAATCAGGACTGTCTCTGCTCCGTCATTATAGTTCTAGAGCCCATTCCAAAAGCATTGTCTTTAGCAATCCCTGATGAACTTCCTCCCCAGACAAGTGCAGGAAGTGAACTGTTGAGTCTCTGATCTTTTCTCCCTTTCATTTGGTCTCTAAGCTGTGTGCCTGGAAGTGACCACCTTGCTTTCCAAAACGTTGAAGGACATGATCTCTTTCCCATCCCTTCCATGGTTCTTCTTCCAGTTCTCTTCTGAAAATTGAGAAGGATAGGCTTTGAGGTATCCTGAGTTCTTCATAAGTAACCCTAGGGTCATGGATCTCATGCAGAGGCATAACAAACTGAGACAATATACAGTATGTCTGACAAAGACAAATTGCAACAATCCCCAGCTTATAAAAAATGAAATAAGTTTATAGGTACAAACAATGGCAGATCCCTAAATTGCAAAATGAGCACTCAATTTGAATTAAAGAGATTCAGAAAATCAATGAACTTCTGTTGGATCAAGTCAGCGTTTCTGAACCTTTAAGTAATTGCGACCCGAGTTTTCATAACAGTTTTAATCGCGTCCCCCTCAGGTTTTTTTGAATTAATGATACAGTATATCATAGAATCATTTTTATTATACCTACTTTTATCGACATTTTTCTAACTCTGTATTTATTTTCCTAGTATCAGAATGTAGTTTAAGTTCATTTGTTTCGGTTTCAATAGATATATTTTTCATATTTTCAATTCTTGTTTTGTTTTTTTCACATCTTCGTGCCCCCCTTTTTGTTACTTCGTGCCCCCATAGGGGGGCCCACCCCACAGTTTGAGAACCACTGGGTTAAGTGAAAGAAACATCCAATGTGTGTAATGTAAAGGAATATGTTAAAGATCCAGCTTATAACAATTACCAGAAATATTTTAAAAAGGAAAAATCGGGAATGTTCTCCCCTAGACTTTCTCGTATACTCAGATATGGGGATAGATATTTGAGGAGTAAACCGCAAGACAATGATTATATTTTTATATTGTGTACATTAAAGAACCATCAACAACAAATCAAATTAATAATATATTGAAAAATTATTATAAATGTAAAGTTGAATAAGTTGGGCTTTGCAGCTGCTGAATAAAAGGTACACTTCCGCTTAGCGGAAATAGCCCAAAAGTTGATAGAAATCTACATTTTGTACCTAATACTTGTATGCAAAATTTGGTTGACCTAAGTGAAAGCGTACTCAAATTATCGTGTTTTTATACACACACACGCACGCACACACACACACACACACATACACAGGCATAATTCCAAAAATGGTATTTTCGGACTGTGGGAGGTCTAAAACGTTGAGATTCATGGAAATCTTGACATCAAATTTTTGGACGATTACAATACTTTCCCTATACTCCGTATATGAGAAAGTAAAAAAGCAATATTGTTGAAAGTCTCCAACATTCAGTTTTAAAAAGCTGAAAACTGTGAAACTGGGGTTGAATCTGTTCTTCTTTGGGGCAGAAGTTAAAGGAAATAATTTATAATAAGATAGTGGTAACAATGATTATGTAAAAAATGTGACTATTTCTTTAAACTGTTTCTATTCAAACTGTCATTGTAGGCAATATATCATTAGAGTTGACATACTACTGTATAAAGTTGTTGAAGTTGCTACTCCCCAGAAATGTCACTTTCAATGGCACTAGAAGCTAATACTCTACACATTATGACTTTTTTTGTATGTGGACACCCCTCCAAAAAAGTGTTTCAGCTGCCCCCATTGTTCATTGTTATCAAATGAAGCACACAGCCATGCAATCTCCTTTGACAAACACTGCCAGTAGAATGGGTCAGACTGAAGAGCTCAGTGACTTTAAACCTTGCACTGCCATAGGATGCCATCTTGGTGACACACAAGTCAGTCCAGGAAGTTTCTGCTCTGCTACATCTGCTCCGGTCAACTGTAAGTGCCATTATTGTGAAGTTGAAGCATTTTTGAGAAATAACAGCTTAGCCATGAAGTGCTAGACAAAGCCATCTCACAGAGTGAGGCTGCTGAGCGCTGAAGTGCACAACGCATACAAATCACCTGTCCTCTGTGGCATCATTCACGACAGAGTTCCAAAATACCTCTGGAAGCAATGCTAGCACAAGCTGTGCATCGGGAGCTTCATGAAATGGGCTTCTGTGGCTGAGCAGCTGCACACGAGTCTTGGATCACTAAGCACAATCCCAAGTGCCAGCTGGAGTGGTGTAAAGTATGTCACCATTGGATTCTGGAGAACAGGAAACGTTGTCTGGAGTGATGAATCACACGTCACTATCTGTTAGTCTGATGAATGAATCTGGGTTAGGTGGATGCCAGAAGGACGCTTCCGGACTTTATAGTGCCTACTGAATGGTTTGGAGGAAGAGGGATAAAGGTCTGAGGTTATTTTTCAGGGTTTGGGATAGGACGCTTGGTTCCAGTGAAGGGTGATGCTAATGTTACAGCAAACAATGACATTTCAGACAATTTTGTGCTTCCAGATTTGTAACACAATTTCTGAGCTAGCATGACTGTGCCTCTGTACAAAAATTCAAGGAGATAAAGGAAGGGTTCTGCCGCCATTGGTTTGAAGGGTTCTGTGTGGAGGAACTCAAATGACCTGCACAGAGCCCTGACCTTAACTCTTTTGAAAACCTTTGTGATGAACTGAAGCATCTGTCTTCTTATGTGATGTCACAAACCTTTTTTGGATGAATGGATACAAATTGCCACACAAATACGCAAAATCCTACAGAAAACCTTCCTAGATTTTTTGAGGTTGTTATAGCCACAAAGTAGGGGTAACTCCATATTAATGTGCATGGTTTTTGAACTGGATGTCCAACAAACTCATATAGTTGTGATGGTCAGGTGTCTACAAACATTTGACCCAATAGTGTATGTAGATATTAAGCTTTTACAAAGTGACTTTTAATTTATTTATTGGTGATGTTATTAAGGGCAGCATGATCTTGGGCTCAGATCTCACATGTTGTCATTTGATTTGTTGAGTTTATATGTTCCATTTGTGTTTCTGTATGATATGTTTCTTTTCACATGCATCGGTGCATGCAGGGCTAGGGCCAGCTGATTCCTTCCTTACTTCTAATGCTACAGGAATTTGCTTTGACCATCACAACCACGAATTAAATTAAACAGATCTGGGAATGTTAAGTGTGTTTATTCATTTAAATGGGCAACATATGATAGCACAGCAAAGGCTGTAAAAAGTGTAAGCAAAAATATTTGCAATAAGTTAGTCATCTGTTGTCTGAAGAGGGTGATCAGTAACAATAGTATATAACTAGTGTTAGGCACTTTATATTAATCTAATAAATTTTAAAATATTTGGTATCTCTTGCCCTATGTACACCTTCCGCAAATTTCCTCCACATCCTCATGATTCTGAATCTCTCTTTCTCTCGAGAGCGTCCCTATAAAGTCTTCTTCACAGACTCTGTCATTTCGGGGTGCCTTTCTTGACTCCTGTCCACTTTTATACCTTATTGTCTTTGAAGGTGACTCTCAGTGGGCCTCCTATGCCTTCACCAAAGCCAAAATGGCCAACTGGATTGTTGATAGAGCCTATACACACACACAGGACTTAGCATTTTATTATATAGTAGATTCAAAGTGTTCAATAAATGTTTTCTTATATGTTTTACATTTTCAAATTATTGTATATTTACTTTTTGTTCTACTAGTGTGCCATTTCACTTGAGCATAAAAAATAATTCTTTCACATTTGAAACGTGACAAGGTAGAGAAACATCTGTCATTTAATGTCTTTCTGTTATTTTTCCTTTGTAATTCCACTGTGCTGGTGAATAGTATTGTATAAGAATGATGGATGAGATGACAGCTGAAGAAATGGAGTTCTTGCCTCAGAATTGTCCTTCTGATGGCTTTAAAGAGTGACGGAGCCCTGTTCTATTTACTGCTTTCAAGACTCTCTTTCTCTCTGTTGTTTAATGCGCTGCAAACAATACAGACCTTGCTCACTATATTTTGACCACCAAAAAAAAAAATAGCAGCTATATATACTTTAAAATGCTGTCAAACATCAAGCACACAATATTAAAGAAAATGAGTTCATACCAAGGTGTGCGTCTAAAATGGGGTGCCATTATTCACACAATGTGATTGCTTTTAGAGCTTGCTTTCCCTCCGCTCCTTAATTCTCTATCACGTCCTTTACCATCTGTCTATTTATTTAAGACATTGCCCACCATTATGCAGGTCAGAGGTGTCAGAGGTAGTTGAAATCTGAAATCCCTAATGACCTGTACAACTTCTCAACAAAAAATGGCCTCAAGCAAAAACGCCTAATAATGCATTCTGGAAGGTTATGTTGTTAGCCTGTAGCTTGGTTTGTTGTGGAAATGATCTTTTCAATAACTGCCAATATCACTATTGTAATAAACCAACATGGAATTGTTTTTTTACATCATTGAATTCAAAGGTGTCTGCACATTAACAGGTCATTTTTTATATGGCAGATCAATAAATATTAGAGAGCATTCAGTTTATTTAGTCATGATAATCTGCATTAAAATTCATTTGTTTGCACCAATCAACATGCAGATAAATAGTATAATACATAACACACCCTAGATCTAAAAGTCCCAAAAGAGTTAGATAGATTAAAAGTGTTTGGCAAACATCTTATTATTTAACAGGAACTTTTTATATATAATGCTGTAGCTAAAAAATGTAAATGTCATATGATCTCATGATCTCCATAGTGACTGTCCTTGAAATAGAGGGTAGAGTAAGACGTGGTTAGACAGGAAAGGCGGACTCAGAACACTTCACAACCTCACACAGAAAATCTTCTCCAGCAAGTTCCAACTGTTCAAATGCATAATTGCTATGATCACATTGTTGAAATGATAAAAAAAGTTGTACTCTTCATGACTCAGTGCTGTCATAACTTATCAGCAGAGGATATTACAAATAAAAATAGTGGAAATGTCATTTTTCTTTCCATTGTGAGTGGAACTTTAATGATATTCTACTGTTAATGTTTACTGAAGTTCTATTGTGTCAGTTGAGCTTGATTATATTTTTTGTAGCTTTTCTTATCTACATACAGTATATGCAATCCATCTGTCACACAACTCCTTTCACACCATTGGGGCTAGAACATTGATCATGGTGTTAATCGAAATGATGTGATACGAGATGGCAAAGTGACAGCCTCCATCAGGGTTTGTGTCTTTCTTACAGCAAACTGCATAGGCAAACTGATCAAGGAGGTGACATGGCAGAAAGAAAAAGAAGAGTGGCGTCATCTGCTGAGTGTGATGCAAATTGCAGAAGCCAATTATATGATAGAAAAAAGAAGAATGACAGCTCTAGCATCCGCTGCATGTCAAACACAAGCAATGCGCTGGCACTGCTTACCAATTACAGAGGCTGGTCTTGGGGGGACCAGGAATCTGTGTGTTTCCTAGTTTGTTTACAAGTTTGGCTTTTTCAGGCTATTTTGTCATATGTGGTCAAAAATAATTATTAAGAAAGAAAGTTCAACAGTTAATAATTAAAATGCATTGGTTTTAATCTGATTGAGTGACTATGAAGCACTTTCTCTTATAATGTAGACTGTACACTTTCAAATTACAACTGCTAGTGTAATAACAGGCAGGTATGACCATATAGGTTTAGGGAATTTATACCCTGCATACTTGAAAAAATACGAAAATAATAAAGTGCATCTGTACAGATAACAAGTTTAAAAGGGATCTGTCATAGGTAGGTAAGATGGTGGATATACAGTATATGTTGGAGACAGGAAGAGGAGGGAGCTGGTGAAACCGGTATTAGAAATGGTGTCATCAAGAGGAGGGGTTTTGGTTGGTGGAAGTGATGTCATTAGGAGGCGTGTTCTATGGAGTGTCTGCAAAGTGAAAAGATAAGAGAGTATTACTGGACAGCGCCATCCCATGGCTTGGGTGAGAATCATTTATCTTCGAGCCCGTAAACTGTCTCCTAAGCACATGTCTGTGACACTATATATACAGTATATATATATATATACTGTGTATATGTGTGTGTATATATATATATATACAGTAATCCATCCTCGATCGCTGGGGTTATGCGTTCCAGACCCCCCCGCGATAGGTGAAAATCAGAAGTAGAAACCATATGTTTGTATGGTTATTTTTATATATTTTAAGCCCTTATAAACTCTCCCACACTGTTAACATTATTAGAGCCCTCTAGACATGAAATAACACCCTTTAGTCAAAAATTTAAACTGTGCTTCATTACAAAACAGAGATGGCAGTTCTTTCTCACAATTAAAAGAATGCAAACATATCTTATCTTCAAAGGAGCACCGTGAAGAGCAGAGAATGTCAGAGAGAGCGCTCGCTAAGAAAAGCAAACAATCAAAAAATCAATACGTGCTTTTAAGTATACAGAAGCACCGCGATAAAGCGGCATTTTGTAGAGGAGCGTCCTATCATCTAGGCAAACAGCCACTGTGTAAACAGCCCCCTCTGCTCACACCCCCTCCGTCAGGCAGAGAGAGTGAGAGAGACAGAGAGAAGCAAACAAAACAAGCGCCACGCGGGAAGCATATCTTATAGCATTGAGGAGTTTTAGTTAATATGTAATACATGCTCTGATTGGGTAGCTTCTAAGCCATCCGCCAATAGCGTCCCTTGTATGAAATCAACTGGGCAAACAAACTGAGGAAGCATGTAACCTAAATTAAAAGACCCATTGTCCGCAGAAAGCGCAAACCAGCTTAAAAATCCGTGATATATAATTAGATGTGCCTACATTTAAAATCCGCGATAGAGTGAAGCCGCGAAAGTCGAAGCGCGATATAGCGAGGGATTACTGTATATATATATATGTCATTACATTTTTATACAAAGCTTCTAGCCTGCAGGAATAAACATTCATCATATTATTTGTCCCATTCCCTCATCTATGTAATAGTCAGTATTATTTAATACAATTGTACATAAGATATTTCTACATTTGCTTATTTGGCTGACACCTTTATCCAAGGCAACTTACAACATTTATGATACAAATAGTTACATTTCTTTTGATTTTCCATTTGGAGCACAGGCAGGTAAAATGACTTGCTCATAGTCACACAGAGTCAGTAGAGGGATTTGAACCCCCAGCCTCAGGGTTTGAAGTCCAAAGCCTTAACCACTACACCACATTAATATTTTTTCATGCATTTCTCAACTCCATTTGTTTTCTTTATGGGCACCGCCATTTATTGTTCTGGTTGCTATGGCAGATAGCTCGAGCACAACCACCTAAACGTCAAACACCAAAGATTCTTCTCTTTTGGTGTACTTTACATAGTAAATTCAGTTTATTTTGAACCTTTGCAATCGTTATTACAACAGTGATTCTGGGTTATGTTTACACTATGTCTTCTGGTCCCTCTAAAATATTTTTTTGCAAAATGTGTCTGTTGTGGAATCCTTGTTATAACAATATACAAGTTACCAATGCAACACCATGTCCTCTCTCTATAATGTGCTAGTGAGAACATGTCTGGAGTGTTATGTGCAGTTACGGTCAGCACGTTACTAAAAGGCATAGCAGCGCGATGAGCTGTGTCAAGGAGAGCAACCAGGGCACCTCAGCAGTGAATGACCTGTTCCATTCTGACAGGCTAAAGGAATTAAATATGTCTTAGTCTATGGCCTGGCTTTACAATTGCAAGAATGAATCAGTAAACATGATCCAGCAGCCTTATTTCAGTTGAATTATGAGTCCCATCTTGACACTAAAGGAAATTAAGAGACTGAAGCAAACTACTTACTGTGTAGTGCAAGCTATGCCATTAAAATGAATCTGGATGGCATGTTGGGACAACATACAGACAAGATTAATGGGCTGAATGGCCTTCTGCGAAATGTATTATGTTTACATGAGTTACACCTGCTGAGAACGTTGGTCACTAAGATAACTTGCCTTTGCCAGTTGATGTGGTGAAGGCTGCTAAGGACTAAACTGATGACTAAACTCTCCTCACCCTTTCCCATCCTGGCTGGCAATCTGTTATGTCTATGGGTTTTTTGCTGGCTCTGAAAGGATTGTTTTTTAATAAAATAAAAGTTAAAACTTTATTTTAAAAATGTACACACCAGTGTATTTGACATGCTGTATAGCTACAGTATATGGATGTCTGCCATTAGTGCTGCTATTTGGTGACAAGCGCTTACTGCACTAAAGAAAAATCTTGCTGCAGAAACATCCAACGTGCAGGTGAATAACAGGAGAACCTTAATGAAAGAAAGTATGCAGTATACAAAAGCAAAGAGTCCATTAAGAAAATGAAACACATATTTGATAAGAAGAAAAAACATCCATTTAACATCTTCTGATTAGTAGAATTTGTGTGTTGTAGCCTGAAGTCTGAATATTTCTCACAGTACAGTATATGTTTTTATGTTTCCCAGATTTGATAACTAAAAAGATTACAATATGCAAGCTTTCATGGCAACTCAGGCCCCTTCTTCATTACATCTTGCCTGAAGAAGGGGCCTGAGTTGCCTCGAAAGCTTGCATATTGTAATCTTTTTAGTTAGCCAATAAAAGGTGTCATTTAGCTTGGCTTTTCTCTACATTTATAATGGCTAACACGGTACAACACCCTAGTACTCCAGATTTGTTAGATAAGAAAAGTCAGATAATTATTGTTTTCTTCACAGCAGCAAAACCATGTAGTGGCTTTTAATCTGTATTTTAATGCATTTATTTCTACTCTTGACTTTTCTCTTCCCCTAATAAGCATTCTTTGTCTTTGTCCTTTTATAGGCCTCTCACGCTAATAATTTCTGTTGAGTTCTGAATCAGACTCCTTATGCAGGATTCTTGTCTGCAAAAAAGTTCATTTTTACTCTTTGCTTTACCAAAGATTTGGATTCTGCTCATAGTCAGTAGTCATGTGCCAGTTGCTCCTCACCCTGTCAATCCTGCTCTATTGCCTGGCAGTATTAACCAGGGCCATCTTAACAGCATTATAAGCCCCTGGGCAACCACTCACAGGAACAAAAATGTAAATGGGCGATAAAATTAAACATATGTTTATTGTATTGGTACTTCTAAACAAAATCAGTGTTTAAACATTAAAAAGCATGCTGTACAGCAAAGATTAATCAACACAAACTTTTGAACAATATAACACAAAAATTTCAATATATAAATGATACTCAATTGGTAAAGAAATACAGATGGAGATGGCACAGGATGAAATGGCTATGAATTATTTATTATTAATCAAGTTTTCAACACAAAGATTTGCAAACTTTCTTTGCAGAGAACTGAGATGAAGTGAACATATACGTTTTTACGTTATGTCATGCGTGAGATCCGTACACATACATGCACGTGAAGTTGCAGAGGTGATCGTGATACTAAATCAGAGGCCGATGACAATGTTCACTTGTAACACAATAAGAAATATTTATAGTTTAGTATAGTATAGTATTTATTTATTGACAGCAAGTCACAACATACTGTATATAGATACATAGCATGGGGCCCTTATGCTTGTGGAACCCCCGGACAACTGCCCAGCGTGCCCATGTGTTAAGATGGCCCTGTTATTAACACTGCCTCAGTCACAGGATGGGAGAGACAGGACATACTGTAAATAGGGAGCAAACTCTCTAACAATGTTCTTCACAATCTCTGTAAAGTCATCAAGTTTACCGCTTTGTTTACTGTGTAGACTTTTTTTTTATTTAGTATTTTAAAAGCAATTGTATTTTGAATTTTGATATAGTATTTTTTTAACAACTTTGTAGGTCTGGTCATCCAAATCCTCAAGTCGAACATGTTTCATGTGACCAGCGAAGTTTAGATAGCACCCATTACACTCCTTTGTGAATGACTCAGTAGACTTTGTGTAAGTGGATTGACTTGAAGTCCTAACTGGGTAGTAAAATTCACTAAGAATTTGAAGTATCTTTCAGGTGCTTTGCAAACTTCGAGGGGGCTTTCATGTATCATCTGGCTATTGCAGCATAAGGCCCAGACCGGTGTAGTGTTGCAGTGATTGTTGGCCTTCTGGAGGTTTCTTCCACCTCCACACAGGTTCCCTAGAGCTCAGTCAGATTGACCATCAGGGTGTTGGTCACCTCTCTTACCAAAGTCCTTCTCTCCTAATTGCTCAGTTTGGGAGCCCTCAATGCAGCAGAAGATTTTCTGTAGCTTTCCCCAGATCTGTGCCCCAACACAGTCATCAGCTCTACATGCAGTTCTTTCAACGTCATGATTTGGATTTTGGTCTGAAAGACAATGTCATTCTCTGGGACATTATAAGGACAGGCGTGTGCCTTTCTTAATCATGTCCAATCAATTTCATTGACCACAAATGGACTCCAAACAAAGTGAAGAAACAATTTAATGGTGAGCTATAAAATGGGACGTACCTGAGATTTCAGATGTCATAGCCAAGGGTCTGAATACTTTCAATGTAATATTTCAGCTTTTTATTTTTAATAAATTTACAAAAACTCCTAAAATCCTGTTTTTGCTTTGTCATTCTGGGATATTGGGAGTTATTTGATAAGGAAAAAATAATTTAAATAATTTTAGGATTAAGTTGCACTATAACAGAATGTGAAAACAAAGAAGGGGTCTGGATACCTTCTGATGACACTGTATATATGGGATTTTTTTTGTTCACAAAGCAATGAGCAGTCTATTTAGAGTTTGCAGTAAAGAATGTTACAGGTTTTCTCTTCTTTAAAGTCAGGAGGACAATTTAAGACTTACAGTGTATTTTAGGTGTTCTGGACCGCCATTTACTTTTTGTTCAAATAAATTATTTCCAGTGTTTCAAATTGCTTGCTTTTAAGGATCCTTTGACACCCTTACAGTTCTATACCATCAGAAATGCTTCTTTATTTGTCTCTTTTTGTCACAATTGAACTCATTACTTTAATCAGGTTATCTGAAAAGTAGAAAAGTCCGTTGGCTTATCTGGTATTAAAAAATGAAGCCCCCACACATTACACTTCCCAATAACTTTTCACATCATTGCAGTTCTCCAGGCCATTGACATAATAATATCATGGATCAACGTATAGCATTTCAAATGCTGTGCTAGCGAATCCTAGAGGTAAAGCAGTTAGGGTTTAACTTGTGTGGCTAATGTGCAGATTCACCATGTTTAAACTAAAACACACAGATGTCAGTGCTGTCCCTGCAGCTGTTAAGTATTGCACTCCTTTTTGAGTTAAAGCAGGAGTAATATCTATCTGTCTCCCCCTCAAAAGGGAAAAATGGAAGGCTGGAACCTTTCAGTAAATACATAAGAGATGACTATCTGCTCGTCTTAAAAACTAGTAAGCACCGACATCTGGATACAGAATAGTCAACAGAGCCACTCTTAAAAGCTATGCTTTTGAAGTCCTCTGATCCCACCATAACCCCTAATTGCTTGGATCCAACAACATGGTGAAAACCCCCTCCATTTGTCCATGTATTAAGATGAAAAAGCTTTTCAGAACAAAAAAGAAAACAAAAGAAGAGGCTGTAGAGTACGCCCAGAATGTAAACCAAATGTATGAACCACTGGAGAGCTTTGTTATTTTTATCCAGAGAGTGGCGTATTTCATTTTCTCAACTTATTATTATATTACCTTCAAGAGGTCTTCAAAATGAGAATGCATAAAGAAGGTTTTCTATTGTCATGGAAACCAGCATATCACCAACCACAATTTGTATTGTTTAATACGTGAAGGGGCTCCCACTCCTGCGCAGGGGAACGGCATTCAATAATCTATTGATTGGAAAGTAGTCATTAGGAGAGGGAAAAAAATGCCCTTGGTGAAAGAATTACAGGATTTGGAGCCACTTCATGTTTTTCCTATTTATTAATTTATGCAATGAGCTCATCTAGAATGCAGAATAATTGTGTTGCTTTATTTCAGCAGAGTTTTTGTATACATTTTTTATTTGTCTTTAAATTGAGTTTGTTTTAAGCCTAAGTGGTAATTATGGACATCATTTTTGAAGACTGCTATATTCTCTCATGTGCTTAATGTATGTGCACCTTACACAGCACTGATTTATTTAATGGTGGAGTCTTTAACAAAGGTGGCTACTGTCCTGACACATTGCTTACTTTAAACAGTCCTATATGTATTGGCTGAACAACACATCAGAAGGCAAAAAATGTTTAGGTTCATCTCCTCATATGACAGCCTTCACACGCCTTTTACACAGTTGTGATCATTCCCAGCTTGGGGACCATGACTTCTAGCAGGCTCAATTTCAGAGTCCAGATATCAATCCAATTGAGAATTTGTGGCTGGACTTGAAAAAGGCAGTTCACTGACAATCCCCATTGCAACCTGACAGAACGCGAAAACATTGCAGGACCCAGATGTGCAAAGCTGGCAGAGACCTGACCACCCAGACTCTAGTCTGTCATGGCTACCAAAAGCGTATCTACAGAATATTTACTTGAAAGAAGTGAATACTTATGTGATCAATAATTTTGTGTTTTATATTTGTTTAATTTGTGAATTTCCCCTTGGGATTAATAAAGTTTCTATCTATCTATCTATCTATCTATCTATCTATCTATCTATCTATCTATCTATCTATCTATCTATCTATCTATCTATCTAATTTTGATAACTTTACAGAGATCTGGTTTCACTTTAACGTTAAAGAGTCCTAGGACTCTCAATAGGACAGCATATTTTCATTTAGGAAATATAGCAAAAATTAGACCCCTTATAACTTTGCAAGAGGCTTAAAAGTTAGTTCACGATTTTGTTTTTAGTCGACTAGATTACTGCAACACACTCCTCTCAGGACAACCCAAACAAGACAACAATCAATATGTGCAGAATGAAGCTGCCAGAATCTTAACTAGGAAAAGAAAATATGAACACATCTTTCCAGTTTTGATGTCACTACATTGGTTACCCGTGTCATTTAGAATTGACTTTAAAATTCTGTTTATGATCTACAAAGCCTTAAATAATCTGCTCCATCCTATATCTCGGAATGCCTGTCACCTTACACTCCAAATCATAACCTTAGATCTTCAAGATCTTCACTTAAAAGAAGTGGTGAGGCGGCCATCTGCTGCTATGCACCTAAAATCTGGAATAGCCTACCAACAGAAATTCGCCAGGCTAATATGGTGGAACACTTTAAACAACTGCCAAAAACCCATTATTTTAATATGGCTTTCTCATAGCTTCATTTTAGTGTAACCTTGATATTCTGTATGTGCATTTAATTATGGTTTTTATCATGGATCCGACATCCGTACTGACCCCTACTTTCTCTGTTATTCTTTATCCGTTTTTTTATTATTATTATTATTATTATTATTATTATTATTAATTTTATTGCATTTCATACAAATCAATCAAGTTTTACATAAAGAAAATTTGAGCTAAGAACAAATCGATCCCCACCCCTAAGAGAGAGAGCAAGCCAAACAGCATGAAATTTAAGACCTGTAGACATACCTAAATTAATAAATTCTCTGTGCTTTATGAGATTATTTTAAAATATTACTGATTAGATCCTGCCATGTTTTGAAAAAATTCTGTACGGATCCGCTAAGTGAGTATTTGATTTTTTCCAATTTCAAATAGTATAACACATCAGTTTCCCACTGACTTAAAAGAGGAGAGTTTGGATTCTTCCAGTTTATCAGAATAAGTCTGCGTGCCAAAAGTGTAGTGAATGCAATCACAATTTGTTTGTCTTTCTCCACTTTAAGACCCTCTGGAAGAACCCCAAACACAGCTGTTAATGGATTAGGAGGGATTGTGAGTCCAAGGCTGTCTGAGAGGTAATTGAAAATTTTTGTCCAGAATGATGTTAGTTTGGTGCAGGCCCAGAACGTGACCCAGTGAGGCTGGAACTAGTTTGCAGCGTTCACATGTTGGATCATGCCCTGGAAACATTTTGGAGAGTTTTAGTCGAGACAAATGTGCTCGATATATAATTTTGAGTTGTATAATTGTATGCTTTGTGCATATTAAGCTCAAGTGAATTCTCTGCATTGCTACTTTCCACTCCTTTTCTGATATATTAATTGAAAGATCTTTTTCCCAGTGACCTCTTGGACCTTTGAAAGGGAGGGATTGTAAAATGATTTTTTATACCTGTATTGTAGAGATGATGTTTAAGTCCTTGAGATTGAGCAATATTTTTTCCAGCATGGATGTGGGTGCAAGATGAGGAAAATCTGGGAGGTTCTGTTTAACAAAGTTCCTGATTTGAAGATAGTGAAAGAAATGTGTAGTTGGAATGTTAAATTTGGAATGTAATTGTTCATAGGATGCGAAGATGTTGTCTATATAAAGATCTCTAAGCAAGTTAATTCCAAATTTTTTCCAGATATTAAAAACTGCATATGTTTGTGAAGGTTGAAAGAGGAGGTGCCACAGATAGAAGCTTCTCCGTCTTAAAATGCTTTCTACATTGGTTCCATATTCTAAGTGAGTGGAGCACAATTGGGTTATTAGAGTATTGCCGATAACTTGTGTTTATTGGAGCACAGAGCAAGGAATACAAAGAAGTACTGCAGGATTTTACTTCTATTGCGGACCAAGCCTGTGTATGTTCTTCTATTTGTGTCCAGGTTCTTATCGCCTGTATATTTGTTGCCCAGTAATAAAACTGGAAGTTAGGTAGAGCCATGCCGCCTTCTGCCTTTTGTCTTTGTAGGGTCGCTCTTTTGATGCGTGGATGTTTTGAATTCCAAATAAATTAGGTTATTGATGAATCTAATTGCTTAAAGAATGATTTATTAATGTATATTGGAATGTTTTGAAATAAAAAAAGAAAGAATATTCATCTTAACAGTGTTAATTCTTCCAGCTAGTGTGAGATGAAGGGTTGACCATCTGTGCAAGTCTTGCTTGATTTTTTCCATGTAGACATTACCTTTATCCGGTTTTCTGTGTTGACGATCTGAGCCACTACCATCTGATCAAAGCACTGTGATGTCCCTACATTGATGGATTAAAGGCCAGACGTCCACATGACCATCATCATCAAGTTCTTCAATGTGAATCGATCATAAAATCAGACCCCGATTTATACGGCCGTTCAAAAATACGACACATTTTTTTTACATCTTCTTGCTTCCTCCAATCTCGCACCAGTTTCTCAAACACATTGAATTTTGTTGCAGCAGCACAGTTACCAATTTCTTTCATCACTTCAACAACTTTTAAGTTAAAGCCAGCTTCATATTTTTGAATAATTGAACACTCCATCGTAGATAAGGGATGATCTTTCGATAAAGCTGTATGAGGGTGTGAGATACAAAAAACACAAAACAGTGCAAACATCACTTCAGAATAGTTTGGGTATTACTGTGTGGTCACGTAGGCAAAATACATAGAAAAAAAAGGCAGTGTGCTCCGTGGTTACTCTCTCAGGTGGGCATTAGCATATCATAATCTGTTGGACCAATAGCGTGAGTTTTCCACATTCAACTTATTCGACCGATATAAAATACTGGAAATTATACAGTAAAATCAAACCCCGACTTATCTGCAGGAGAACTTAAACATATACGGTAATTAAACTTTGTGAAAACTCCAAAAGGGGGGTTTATAGGCACTGTACACCTACCTGCCCATAGCTCAGCGGCTTTATAAACACTGCTTTAAGCAATATAAGTTTTCACATGTGGTCTAATCACTGAGGTATCTAATGTTTTGTACATATCAGTGATGCACACATCTTAATCACAGTGACCAAATTAACTTAATAAATTAAAAACCTGCACCTAACAAGAAAACTGCAAAAGCAATCACTACATAAATTTGATGTAATCATGAGGGCATCAATTTCTAACTAAAATATTCTAATTTCTTATGCTAGCAGCCAGATTAAATACTGCCAACCTCACAGTCAGTGGTCTTGACCTATAACACCCACGAGATACCATCAGCTGAGCATCAGGCACTGCATGGGAGCCAAGACTTAGCTGGAAGCATTCACAGTGTGAGTCGACTGCAACACTGTTTAATTTGAATCAGAAAATGGAAGAAAAAATTCAAAATTCACAATTCAAAAATCAACAACGGTCAGCCTACCATTTCAGAATTAAATATTGAGCCCAAAATTTCAGAGTTAAATGTTTTAGAAAGTGGAAGTAGCAATCAGTCAATGAAGCCAGTCAGTAGAACATATACTAGGAGCAAGGCCTTTAGGAGCTGGAAGAAAGTAGAATGTACTTGTCTAAAATCATTTGTAAAACTGGGATGTGACCTTCAAAGGAAATGACACAAACAGTGGAGTGTGAGTGTGTACCATGAGCTGGTCATGCAATGGACTGTTCAGGGTTGGTTCCTGCATTGTGTCTGTTACTCTACGGACTGGTGCCAGTTCCTCAATTCTAGGAATTTGACTAAGTGGATATGAAAATATAAGGTTATGTTATTAACCCTGTAGGAAACAATATTATTTGGAATGAAAACATGCCCATTTATATAACAACAATGGCAAATTCAAGAATACACATGTGTAAGTATGGAGCAATAAGTGGCACATCCCCTGGGTAGTAGATGGGGCCCATGTGTACCAATTGAAAAACCAACAAATAGACTAACAGTCACCCTGTGATAGGTGGTATAGCTTGGCCACCTGGGAGGCCAGCCGTCCTGAGGTAACAGGGCCTTTACCATTGAATCATTCATCCACATGGAGTATAACATTTTCCATCCATCCATTATCAAGCCTGCTATATCCTAATTACAGGGTCACAGGGGTCTGCTGCAGCCAATCCCAGCCAACACTTGGCGCAAGGCAGGAAACAAACCCTGGGCAGGGTGCGTGCACACAAACACACACAAAGGACAATTTAGGATCACCAATGCACCTAACCTGCATGTCTTTGGACTGTGGGAGGAAACCTACACAGACACGGGGAGAACTTGCAAACTTCACGCAGGGAAGACCTGGGAAGCGAACCCGGGTCTCCTAACTGCGAGGCAGCAGCGCTACCCACTGCGCCACCGTGCTGTCCGCATATAACATTTTTAGAGTCAAAATTTTAAATCTGGAAAGGTACTCAGAATATATATGTTGAGCACAGAGAAAACTAGGAGATAGATGACACTGTTAATGAACATGCAAATTCATAGTCAGGGGACAGGGTGAGAAATCCAAAACAAGAACAGACAAAACTAAATCAGTACACCAGAACCAGAAGGTCAAACAAAAGTGAAAAACAAATAAGGTTTCAATTCAAAGGTCCTATCGATATCTTGGGTTTCTTCCCTTAACAATCACTACCATTAATTCTTCTTTTAGAAAATATTCAATACTCGGATATTGGAAGGCACTGGCTTCATTGGCTTCCAGTTCAATTCCGAATTCAATTCAAAATTCTCCTACTAACTTTTAAGGCTATCCACAACCTTGCCCCTCCATATCTGTCTGACCTCCTCCTTGTTGCCATTCTCTCTCGTACCCTTAGGTCCTCTTCCTCCATCCACTTGATTGTCCCCTTCGTCCGTCTTACCACCATGGGGAGCAGAGCATTCAGTTGCTTTGCTCCCCAGCTCTGGAACTCGCTACCATCTGAGCTTAGAAATATTGAATCATTTTCACTTTTCAAATCTAAAATTAAAACTCATTTGTTTAAGACTGCTTTTTCTCTTTGATTACAATTGCTCTGTCTGATTTTAACTTCTGTATTTTACTTTAGTTTATAATCTGTGTTTTGCCTATTGTTCATTGTCCTTGAGTGTTTAGAAAGGCGCCTACAAATAAATAAAATGTATTATTATTATTATTATTATTAACCCCAGTAGCATTTAAATAAGTAGCTCCTGGAGATATTTCCAAGAACCTGGCTATGCTGTTAAGATAGGCTTCTGGATTACCTGGAGGTGTTTCCTCAGTTTGTAAGTGTGCCATCCAGTGCTCCAATTTGTAAGTGGTCCAGTACACCTGGGCCAGGCTTTCAGTTCCACACACAGATAAACTTGGAACTGGGAGGGAAAGGAGATAAGAGCTTATCTGGGGAGGAGAAAGGAGGCTGTGTGTTTGGAAATGAGTATTAGAGGAAGGAGTTGTAGACATGTGAGATTACTGGGTCCATGGAAGTTCCTATTGATACTATTAGGGAGGACACTATAATTGCATAATTTACAAAACAGGGCCTTTATTATTTTTTTTCCCTGTGCTATATTATACACACCTGTGTTTATCTCCTTGGTATTGTATCCCCAATAAACTTTTATTTTTATTGAACTGTGACATCCATCAGTTGTTGAACTTCTCATGGGGGGCTATTATAAAGTAAAGCTTTGAAGTTTTTCCCTATTTATAGGTTTTACATTTTTAATATACTTAGTATATCCATCTATTCATCAGTCCAGTAATCTTCTACATAACCTTATCCAATTTGTTGTCTCATACAGCCAGAATCTACCCTGCTATCATAGCCTTGCAAGAACCAACATCTGGTGGACACCAGATCTTTGCTGGCTAAAAGAAAAATATAATCACCCAATGAAAATGTATTATCATATGCTCACTTAACTTGAACAATGTATTAAGTAGTTCTAAGGAAAAGAAAAATCTAAAATTTTATTTGTATGTTGCCTCAGACTTAGATTAGCGAAACCAATAGTGTGGATTCCTTTTGTTCATGCTGTTAATTTTACTTCTATGCTGCGTCTTACTTTTAAAGTAAAAAAAAAAAACAGTATAAACACAACATTGTGATTGAAGGAATAAGCCAGTGGCTTTGAATAGTAACAATGAACCCCTACACAATGTTTTGTGTTCCATTAATGCATATGAATGATTAATAAATGCCTGCTTTATCACTCAATAGAGGTATTTCAATCATTTTAGTTCCAAAAGTTAATGTCATCACACAGACAATGTCATGCTGCTATGAAAACAAACAAAATCAAGATGAAATAATATTTTGTTTAATGTACTTAAGAGCCTTTAGTTTTGAAGGAAGCTGCAGTGATTCTCTGTCTCTGAGCAACGATCACCAAGGCCAGGGCCCCATTGTTGCCATGTATATATAGATATATATATAGATATATATATATATGTGTGTGTGTATATATATATATATATATATATATATATATATATATATATATATATATATATATTGTAAAGACCGAGGAGACAGTAGCAAGGGTTGGGGTTTTCCGCCCCGTGATATTGTAAAATACAAAAAAAAAGGTCAAAATCATAAACAAACAGTTCATATGCGCGACGCCGGCTCCTGGCGCGCGCCATTTTATTGGGGAGGAGCCGGAAGTGGAGGAATGCCGGGAAGGACCGCAAGGGAGGATGGGAAGGATGACGCCAGGGCAAGATGGCGGAGGAAGGGCGGAAGTATCGCGACTGCGGTCAATCCAGGCCTATGGTGCAGGAAGGTCTTTTTTTCTATGAGGAAGCAGAGGGAGAAAGTTAATACCCCACCATTCCCTGGCGGCGAGTGGTTTCCCAGGTGCTATCGAATCAATCCGCTGCCTCCTACTCAAGGCGCGCGACACCATCCCCCTTAGCCCAGGACCGCCAGGTCGGGCGGACCTAACCGAGAGGTCGTGAATACGAGAGAGGGCATCGGCATTGGCCTGAAGGGTGCCCCGCCGATAAGTGACAGTGAACTTATACGGCTGTAAGTCCAGGAACCACCTGGTGACCCGCGGATTCACTCTTTGTGTAGGGACATCCACTGAAGTGCAGCGGATCAGTCACCAGAGCGAATTCGCACCCAGCAGGTAGTAACGGAGGTGGGTCACTGCCCACTTAATGGCCAAGGCCTCCTCTCCACTGCCGCGCACCGGTCCCCGTCCATCAGTTTCCGCTAAGGTACATCACAGGGTGCTCGACACCATCGACGCTTTGGCTCAGCACGCACCCAGGCCTGTGTCCGCGCCGGTCTGGAGAATAAACGGAGCCCAAAATCGGGCGTCCGTAACACAGGTGCCGACGCTAGGGCCTTCTTTAGGTCACTGAACGCTGTTCTGCTTTGTCGGTCCACACCACGATAGGGAGCCTTTTGTCAGGTCAGTCAAGGGTGCTGCTCTTCGAGAAACGGGAACAAACCGGCGGTAGTAACTCGCAAGCCCCAAGAAAGCCTGCACCTGTTTCTTGGTACTGGACGGGCCATTCTAAGATGTCTTTAACTTTGAGCTCTGTGGCCGCACCTGTCCTTGTCCCACGAGGTAGCCTAAATATTTGGCCTCCTTTAATCCAAAAACACTTCCGGGGTTTATGCGGAGGCCGGCTTTAGCCAGTGTTCGGAGGACAGCTGCACCTGCAGTAGATGCTCCTCCCAGGTGCCGGAATAGATGACAACGCCATCCAGGTAGGCGGCACTATAGGACTGGTGGGGCTTCAGCACTCTATCTACCAGACGCTGAAGGTCGCCGGGCCCCGTGCAGCCCAAATGGGAGGACCTTGTACTGCCAGTGCCCGCTAGGGGTGCTAAAGGCCGCTTTCTCCTTTGCGGATGCCGCTAAAGGAATTTGCCAATACCCTTTGTCATGTCAAGGGTAGTCAGATATCGAGCCGCACTCCAGCCGCCAAGGAGGTCGCCAATGCGGGCATGGGGTAGGCATCGAACTTGGAGATCTGATTCAGACGCCTAAAGTCATTACAGAACCTCCAGGAGCCGCCTGGCTTGGAGACGAGGACAATAGGGCTGGACCAGGGACTATGGCTCTTCAATTATGTCCATGTCCAACATACGCTTCACCTCCAGTTCGACCTCTGCGCTGCTTTGCCTCCGGAGTCGGTAGGGCCTCTCCCGGACGATTACCCCGGCCCGTGACTATATCGCGGCTCAATCAGCGCGTCCGCCGGGTGACTCGCCACTACCTCGGGATGGCTCGGAGTGTTTGGGCTAACTCCTGCCGCTGCTTGGGGGTCAGCTCTTCGCCGAGGTTAAGGGCAGTTGTGCTTGCGAAAGGGAGAGTGACCTACGGAGCTGGGAGCTCCTCTCTATCTCCAGGGCTTTAACAGGTTGACATGATAGATCCTTCACCGGTCGACGCATTGGGCTGTTTCACCAAATAGTCGACGCAGTCCTTTCTCTCCTTAACCTCGTAAGGCCCTTGCCAGTGAGCGAGCAGCTTCGAAAGTGGGAGGTCGGACGAGCACCATAACTCGTCCCCGGGCGAACTCCCTGAGGACGGAGTTGCGGTTGTAACACCGGCCTGCGCTGCTTGCGCACGCAGTCACGTGCTCTTTAGGAGGGGCCTGATCTTTGTGAGTCGGTCGCGCAGTTGCGCCACGCATCAAAATGTTAGAGGAGGGAAGAGCCTCGCCTCCCAGCCTTCTTTAGGATGTCGAGGATTCCCCGGGTTGTCGCCCGTATAGTAATTCAAAAGGGAGAAGCCTGTAGAGGCCTGGGGTACCTCCCGTAGGCAAAAGCACGAGCGGGAGGAGCTGGTCCCAGTTCCTGCCGCCCGCTGACTACCTTGCGGAGCATCTGCTTAAGCGCCTGATTAAATCGCTCACCAACCCGCCAGTTTGCGGGTGATAGACTGACGCTTTCAGGTGCTTTATCTGCAGTAATTTGGCTACCTCCTTGAACGTATCCGAAGTGAAGGGCGCACCTGGTCCGTGAGGACCTCCTTGGGTATGCCCACGCGGAAAACAAGTTAACCAGTTCCCGTGCGATGCTTTTAGTATTAGCGAGCGCAGGGGAACCGCCTCTGGGTACCGGGTGGCATAGTCCACCATGACTAGGATATACTTGTGGCCACGGGTTGAGGGCTCCAGGGTCCCACCAAATCGACCCCTATCCTTTCAAAGGGGATGTCCACGAGGGGAATAGGGACTAGAGGAGCACGGTCCCTCCTAGGAATCTGGCGGGTCTGGCACTGACAGGATTGACAGAACCGCCGGACCTCCTCATTGATCCCAGGCCAGTAAAAGCGGAGCTTAATCCTTCCAGTGTTTTTCGCCCCAGGTGGGCTTAGGAGGTGAGCATGTGCCAACTCGCATATCTCCCGCCGGAAGGTACGCTGAATTAGCAACAACTTCCGACCTCGCCTCATGGGTAGCCACCGGTACAACAGATCATTCTCAAGGACAAAGAAGGGTTCCCGCGGTGTGGATCCGTCCGCTGTGAGCTGTTAGGCAGAACGATCGCATTCCGGCAAAGCGCAGGGAGTCATCATTCCACTGCTCCTCTTAAAGGAGGCCGGCGTGGACCGAAATTGATGGTCCAGGCGCCGAGAGGGTCTTGGGGCCTGGGCCCGGAAGAGTTCCCTGGCTAGTCCCTTCTCCGCGGAATCTTCCGGTCAAGGTCCGTAGCCACGAAAGGTCCCCGAGACACCAGCCATAGGGCCTGCCCTTGTGCACGGCGTGGAGGCCGCGGAGGGGTGCCTTTTCCCCTCATGACAAGATCCAACGAGGCCCCGAGCGCGAATGGCTTACCGCTGATTCTTTTAGACCAGTCTTGTCCCAGAATCACTGGGAAGGGGGTCAGGTAACACAGCGACCGCCATTTGATTGGTTCCCCTTCCAGGTAACATAGCAGTGAGCGGAACGATATGACCTAGTCCCCCATGCACACAGGTAACCAACAAATGCTGTTTTAACCACTGTTGCGTAAGACAAAACGGCGAGCAACAATGGTAATGTTGCTGCCGGAATCAAACAAAGCCACCACGGCGCGCCCATTTAGCAACACCACTCCCGATTCGACTCGCCAAGGGATGCGGCGGGTACAATACCTCTCCGATGATGTCCAGCTGCAGTCCATAGGCTCCGGGCGATGTGATGGGGCAGTTTGGCAGCAGGTGGCCGGTCTCGCCACACTTGAAACAGCGCGCGGACCCGCCTCTCTGGCTCTGGCTGGCGCTTCTGCAGCGCCCGAGGGGCTCGGGTGGCCGCCTGCCCCTGCCGGTTCCCGCGAGCAGGCTTTTCTGACCCCCAAGTCGGAGGACCGCCAACTGACGCTCCAGGACGCCGAGGAGGCCCGACATGTTCTGATAGGCGTGTCCCCGACCTGCTGGGCGAGGGAACTGGGCATCGCATTGACCAGGCCTTCACAGGCCACCCGCCGACCACTTTCCGCCTGCCGGGCTCTCTGGCCGTAGCCAGCGCCCATCTTGCCCCAGAACTCAACGCCTGGGCGCGAAGGGCTTTTCGGGTCAAAGACCCAGTTCCGCCATTCGCCGCCTGCTGGCCCGGCTAATGCCGAAGGGCCAGTATTTCGGGCTTGAGGAGGTCGTAATTAGCGCCTCCTCCTCAGGGAGGTCATAATAGGCCCGCAGCGCTGGTCCTTCAGGTATGGCGCCAAGATGGACGCCACTGACCGCTGCCACTGCTCCGGTGGCCGCCCTCTCAAACATGCCCAGGTAGGCATCGACGCCCTCCGGCGGGCCCATCGGAACCATAGGATGAGGCGGCTGCCTGGGCGGGTCTGGTCTCGCCTGGGCTTCCACTAACCTGGCCTCGTGGCCTCCAGCTCCCGGTGGTAGCGGCTTGCGCTTGCTGCAGGGCCTGGAGCTGGGCGCTCATTCCCTGCAGCACGGTGTTCAGGTCCTGTCCCTCCGCCATTCCGGGATCTCTATCCTGCCGACTACGCCACTTGTAAAGGACCGAGGAGACAGTAGCAAGGGTTGGGGTTTTCCGCCCCGTATATTGTAAATACAAAAAAAAGGGTCAAAATCATAAACAAACAGTTCATATGCGCGACGCCGACTCCTGGCGCCGCGCCATTTTATTGGGGAGGAGCCGGAAGTGGAGGAATGCCGGGAAGGACCGCAAGGGAGGATGGGAAGGATGACGCCAGGGCAAGATGGCGGAGGAAGGGCGGAAGTATCGCGACTGCGGTCAATCCAGGCCTATGGTGCAGGAAGGTCTTTTTTCTATGAGGAAGCAGAGGGAGAAAGTTAATACCCCACCATTCCCTGGCGGCGAGTGGTTTCCCAGGGCTATCGAATCAATCCGCTGCCTCCTACTCAAAGCATATATATATATATATATATATATATATATATATAGATATATATATATATATATATATATATGTGTGTGTATGTATGTATGTGTATATATATATATATATTTATTTCCAAAATGTTTCCTTTAATTTTTCATTACTTCTTTAACACGCCACTTCTCCGCTGCGAAGCGCGAGTATTTTGCTAGTAGTAAACTAAATGTAAAAACATTGAATAACACTAAGAAAACCTTGAACAGAGAAAACTAACACTCCAAGAGTTCGCACTATAGCCTTAAGACCCGCTCGCTAAAAACACTTTTTTTTAATTAGTTTTAAGCACAGGGAAAAAAAGAACATTTGAGAAATCCATAATTTAATAAACAACCAAGAAAAGTAACATTGCAACAATGCACATGCGCGCCTGTGTGTGTGTGTATCACTGTTGCGGGCCTGCGTGTGTGTGTGTCTGTCTCTCGCGTGTGTGTGTCTCTCTTAAGCACGTGCCGCTGTGTCTGTGTGTGTGTGTCTCTCTCGCCTGTGTGTGTATGTGTGTGTCTGTCTCTCTCGCGCGCGTGCCTGTGTGTGTGTGTCTCTGTCTGTGTGTGTGTGTGTGTCTGTCTTTCTGTCTTGTCTGTGTCTGTGTCTGTGTCTGTGTCTGTGTCTGTGTCTGTGTGTGTGTGTGTGTCTGTCTGTCTCGCACGCGCCTGTGTGTGTCTGTGTCTGTCTCATGTGCACCTGTGTTTCTGTCTTTGTGTGTGTGTCTGTCTTGCATGCGCCTGTGTGTGTGTGTCTGTCTCTCTCTCTGCACAGGAAGAGACTGAACACATGCCGTGTGGCCCCGCGCATGCGCATTTCACCAGAAGACACACGGACACCTGGATTCACACAGGAGTTTTATTAAAGAGGATATGCTACCGTGGCTGTTCGTTTGTCTGTCCAGGATTTTAAATTACCTGTTGCTCGCAAACCGTTTGACTTATTGATCTGAAATTTGGTACAAATATACTACGTGACAGCTACTATCTGCTTTTGGGGTGATGATTGACCTCCAAGGTTATTCCTATTTTTATTTTATTTTATTGTAGAATCAACTGTCGGCAGGGTGGCCGTGCGGTGCATGCGTATGAGTGCCGTTCTCATCCCAACCACCTTCGCCATCACTTCCCCTACCTCTTCATATCTTAAATCATTCTTGAGGCAGATTGAAGACTTAAGTGCCAGCTTAAGGTAAAAATTAAAGAAAACATACTAAGTTATTGCAACACAAACACTGACTTAATCAGTTTTAACATGAAAAGATGCAGACGGAAGAAGAGTAGAAGCAGGCTGCTACAGTGGAGAAAAGCTGCTCAGAAAACAGCAAGCTCATCAACCTCTGAGCAAATGAGTGCTAAACGTACAGAGAAAGAGGATGAAAGCAAGGAATGCTCAAATCAAGTGTATTCACTGGGCAGTGTGCCGTTATTGATATTAGATAATGGCTTCCTGGACTTTTTGCAACCCAATGGAGATGTCTAGTTAGATGATAACAGCTAATAATGTATTGCAAGACACTGAAAGTCCAGCTGAAAGCCATGCCTTGTGTTTTTGGTTTTTGGAATAGCTGTTCTGCATTCTGAGTCAATTGTTTTCTTTTTCTCCCTCATTTCATCCCAATTGGAAACTGGTTGATACAGAGGAATCCTGGGTAAAACAGTTGATTAATTATTGTTTTTACATATTTGTGTAAAGGTTTTAATTTACATATTTCATTTGTATGTTTTGTATTTTCGAATTAAGACATAAAGGGTATATAAAAACTATACGTTTATTATGTTTTATTTTTTGGAACACTAGTAGTTTAGTGTAGGTCTAGCAAAAAACGTCTACAAATTGTGGAACAATTTCAGAAAGTAAGATTGTAAAGACTGAATATCTCATCATTTACAGTTTATAATATCAGCCAAAGATTCTGAGAATCTGGAGAAATCTCTATGCACAAGGTCCAAGGGCAAAAATGAGTAGTGGATGCCCCTGATGTTTGGGCCCTCAGGCAGTACTGCATTAAACATTGGCATGATTCTGTCATGGAAACAATTTCATAAATGCAGGTTAAATTTCTATCATGTAAAGAAGAAGACATATATGAACATGATCCAGAAATGCAACTTTCTTCCCTGGGCCAAAGCTCAAATGAAAAATCAACTGAGGCAAGTAAAAAACTGTTCTGTGGTCAAACTAATCGAAATTTGAAATTCTTTTTGGAAAACATGGATGTTGCATCCTCCACACAAAAGAGGAGAAGGACCATCTGGCATTTTATAATTTCTCAGTTCAAAATCCTGCAGCTCTGATGGCATAGGGGTGCATTAGTGCCTATGGAATTGTCAGCTTGCACATCTGGAAAGATTTCGCATCAATGCTGAAAGGTATATACAGGTTTCAGAGCAATGTATGCTCCCATCCAGACATTGTCTTTTCAGGGAAGACCTTGCATATTTCGGCATGACAATGCTAAACTGCATACTGAATTTCTTACAACAGCATGGCTTTGTAGTAGAAGAGTCCACGTGCTGATCTGGCCAGTCTGCAGTCCAGACAGTTCACCAATTGGAAACATTTGGTGAATCATGAAATGAAAAATATGACAAAGAAGTCCCAGGACTGTTGAGCAGCAAGAATCCTATATTAGATAAGAACATTCCTCTCCCAAAAGCCCAGCAACTGTTCTCCTCAGTTCCCAGATGTTTATGGACTGTTGTTACAAGAGGAGGGGATGTTACACAGTGGTAAACAGGGCCCTGTCCCAACTTTTTTGCTGCCATCAACTTCAAAATGAACTAATATTTTCATGAAATAGTAAAATGTCTCACTTTAAACATTTGATATGTATTCTGTGTTCTGTAGAGAATTAAATATGGGTTTATGAGATTTGCAAATCATTGCATTCTATTTTTATTTACATTTTAAACGGCATCCCAACTTTTTTGGAATTAGGGTTGTACTTTACGTACCTTGAAATGCTGACATGAAGATATTATAAAGACATTAGGGGCTGTGTTGGGCTAAATGACCTGCTTCATCAAAATTGCTTTTATGTTCTAGTGTTCTCACAAAATGCTGCATCAGATGGTTGTCAGATGTGCACCTTCTATTGTCAGAGAAATGAATTTCAATAACAATCACAACACATGCAAATGGGTCTGCTAATCTGTGAGGAAATCAATGCTCAAAGGTGCTCCAGTTTTTGTAAAGTGAACAGCACATCATGAAAGGAAGTGACCATATGGTAAAATGCCTCAGACAAAAACATGGAAGACTCTTTTACAGTATGATACTGAATTCATTAAGTAAGTTTGAGATCCAAGTCTCTGAAGACATGGGAAATAAAGAAAAATATCTACCCCATCAGACAGTGCTACATCCTCACAGAGTCATAAATAAGCAAGCACTAGAACTGAGCAGTAACTCACTTTGAAAAGACTGCAAGATCTAGAATCAGCCGAGTCATTATAGAGGGAAACGAACAGCATACAAGCAGATCTGTGGCAAATGAAATTTAATGGAAGTAAATGTAAGGTATTATGTGTAGGAAGTAATATTGTTAGATTTAAGTACCCCATGAGTATTCTTGACTGCGGACTTTCACTATTTGAGACACCACTTTTGGAATAGTCGTCGGGAACACCTGTGGCAGAGGTGATTGTCAGGGACTCATTGACCAGTAGGCACTGTTGTCTAAAGGGTTTAACAATAGTCTGAAGCCACCTGTGGCAGAGGAGACTCTTGGGAAAGTGAGCATAATAAATCTCTTCTTGGGTTTAAGATAAATGGTCTCAGCATCAAGGGATAAAATACTGTATTGGACTTTACATGACCATATTCAGTACGAAGAGGAATAAAGACAGGGATGGATTATTATTATTATTTAGGGAATGGCTTCCAGACTAATATACTGCATGCTTGACAAGCACACTAGCTATAGTATACAGTAACTTTAATTAATAATTACTGCCTCAGTGTGATTTATGCTTCTGCATAGTATTGCAGACATAAGTGTAATTTTTTTTTAAAATTTATGTATGTACTCATAGGTTTAACATGCTTGTAGCTTAACATTTAAAAGAATTTTAACTTGCACTAGACATATTACATGCTATGTAAGCTTTGAGACAAAGGCCATGTAAGAGCCGTTTGTTAGTTATTTAAGCTATATTAAAAGTTTGCCTAAATATTAGTGTATAGTCTATGGGAGGTTCTTATAACCCCCACAATTTGAATTGAACTGGTATATTCTAACTATTTTTTTGCCCCTCTGATTATAGAATTGTCTCAGTTAGTGACCTGCCTTGCTGTGTGTAAGGCATGGAGGGCACACAGTTTTAAACCATTCCTTACATACTCGATAGTATGAAGGTGAACGTGCTCTATTAAATGTGTAGTGCCATATGCTAGAACATACTGAATATGGAATAAAGCATCTTTAAGTATAGAATAACAGAGGTTTGGCAAGAAAAGATAAGCCTATTGAAGAAACACCTTTTTTTGCTTATTATTCTACATGTGTAACAATCTTTTTTCTGTATTCTTGTGTGGACTATTTGCTTTGAATTTTCATAAAATCTTTTAAAACAAACTTTTGGACTGAAAGATTTCTTTCAGAACACGTTTAACCCCTCCTTGATCCTGCCTTACGCATCTACAGCTACAGGCCCTTTTCAAGTGTATCCAGACAAAGACAAAATACAAAACACGATACAGCTGAAGGTTAAGCAACACATCTTTGACATATCCATGAACTTGCTGAAATATTCTGAATATTGAGAGAAATAGGGGTGTAAAGGGTGTACACAGAATTGTGTCATTCATTGGGATCATTTTTGTAAATGGTATTTGATAAAGATAATAAAAGAGCATCCATCACACAGTGCTGCTCACTGTTCATCTGTCTCTGTTGTAACACTGCATTGCTATTCAGAAAATTCCCTCCAACCTCTTGGAAATCTTTTCCTCAAACTAAGCCATCTGGGTGCAACTGAAGGGCCAAAAACGCAATAACAGACAAAAACCTTGCCCATATTCTGCGTGTATAGATGAATCTTGTTCTGTTAGATGACTGATGATGTGCTCCTAATCATTATGCCTGTTTGTAGAAAGTTAAACCAGCATTCAATGTCAAGTTAATTACTGTTTTTGCCTCTAATGATGGAGTGTGTTCTTCTTTACCCTGTGTGTGTGTGTGTGTGTTTATTTGGACTAGTAATAAGCTACAAAATTAAAGGATTTCATTTTCAGGAGTATGTCTCCCATGCAGGCACAGAAACAGTAATAATCCTATGTTGACCTTTTTTATAAGTCTCTTTGGGTAAAAACACTTACTTAGCAAATAAATGTAAACACCATACCATTTTCTAAGTCCACTTAATCATGAACAGCATCTTTGGGGGCTGGATCCTAATCCAGCAAGCCCAGGACACAAAGGAGTAACAATCCCCTGGACAGGGCACAAGTCAATCGCTGGGTGAACACACTCCCACACACACATACACACTAGGACCAATTTAACAAACTAACCTGCGTGTCTTTGAACGGTGGGAGACAATTGCAGCACCCAGAGGAAACCTACACAGGGAGAACAAACAAACTCCATGCAGAAAAGACCCTTAATGTGAACCTTGGTCTTTCTGCCATGGAGCAGCGTTACCATTCTGCCTCCGTGCCGCCCAAAGAATAAGCAGCAAAATTATTGTTATTGTTATTATTCAATTATTGATTTGAAGCCCAGCCTGCCGCACCATTTATTCTTCAAGAGTCTAGTCTTCAATTCAAAAACGTGATCCATATCAAGAGGCCACCATCATTTTCCAGAATTATTTATTTAAAAGTATTTTGCACATTTTAAGCATTTAACTGGAGGATTTTTTTCATTTATGTTTTTTACTTGTTTGCATTGGTCACCCTTGGGGTCCTGTTCTATCTGAAACTTTAACCTTTCTACACAAACACATGTAATTCAATTTGTTTCTGGCCACCACTACAAACTACATGGGCTAAGTACAATATTTTAAAAAATACCATTTTAAGACAGAGTAGTCCTTTAACAAAAAATATAAAAGTTAACTGTAGTTCTTGAGGTTTTGGAAGGTTGGCAATTACATTTTGTTTCAAAGGAATGGGGTGCCAAGTACTATTTTTGGGAAGAGTATTCATTTAAAACCTCAGATTCTGAGAGCAACAAATGACCACTCATCTCTCCACACAGGCAAATGGGGAAGTGTGACAATTGACCTTCTAAGTTTGTAATTTTCATTTTATAGGCCTCATTTTGGCTGTATTTTGTATCACAGAGATATATTCACACCTCTTCCATGGATGATGGTGCCCAATGTTTTTACGATAATCTTGAACCCCAAAAACCCTGGACTGGATTAAGTGGAGCTGAAAAACTGGTAGATGAATAGATGTAGAAACGTTCTGTATCTACTGTCTGATAGCAAAGTTAGAAAAGTCCAACAGAGCATTTATACATAGACAGAGAGACATACAGACAGACAGACAGGCAGGCAGGCAGGCAGGCAGGCAGGCAGACAGACAGACAGACAGACAGACAGACAGACAGATAGATAGATAGATAGATAGATAGATAGATAGATAGATAGATAGATAGATAGATAGATAGATAGACACACTTTAGTCTGAATGCACACCAAAATGACTAGAAAGGAAGAAAATTAAAAAGCATGAACAACTGACATGGCAGTCACATTCACAGTGAGGCATGCTAGCTGACCTACAATTATAAAATTTATAATTTATAATACATTTTTCCTGAAGAAGGGGCCTGAGTTTCCTCGAAAGCTTGCATATTGTAATCTTTTTATTTAGCCAATAAAAGGTGTTATTGTGCTTGACTTTTCACTACAGCCACTAAGTAAGTCATTTCTAGTTCTGCCCATGAAACTAAGCAGATGTTCACACACTAACGGACTGGTTTGCCAAAGTCTGGGGCATTGTGATGCCATGGTGGTTACATATATATATATAGCAAAATACCTGCTTTAAAAAATGTAAAAAAAATATATATCTATGGCAAAAAATATCTTGTAACGGACCAAAACAGGTTTTCTAGTTCTTAACACTCTACTAAGAGTGCATTCAGAGAAAGGGCACAACTTCAAGTGAAAGCTAAATGAAAGAAAAATAATAAAAGAATAAGAAATGAGAGATGTTATAATTAAGCAAAGAAATACTAACAGGGATTGCTTGCATCTGCAAAACAAAAGGATTCCCCTGCCATTTCTACTGACAGAGCTCCCTGATGAATGGCTACATTTCAGCATCTTTTCTTTTTCATCTATAAGGGACCTTACATTCTGTAACCTGTATGATAAAAAAATCCCTGGTTAATGTTTATTCTGCACCGCTCTCCAACAATTAACATTTTAATTAAGTTATGAGATGAAAAACATGAAAAAATGCAGTGCATATTTGTGCAATAATCAAGCTTAAAATAGCAGAGCAGTATGAAAACATTCATTTGAGTTGCAATTCAAACAATTTCTCCGTGTTACAGTAAATGAAGGAGCATTTTCTTAGCAGTTCAACGAGATTTTATTCATGGAAAGCAGAAGTATAGCCAAGGTAAAGCATCACTCGTAATAAAACTGAGTGCTGTAAAATTAATAATTACTACTTAATGACAAGGAGTTTGCTGGGCAGTGTGACTTCACTGTCACTGTTTCACTTTTGCTTTGTTCTTTATCTTTTTTTTTAACTCTCCATTATCCTAGTCAGCCAGAGTGCCTTAATATATATTGGGATTTGTAATTGCAGGCTGGGAGGCAAAGGCTATTTAAAATAAATCCAACCCCTATAACGGCCTAGTTTTTCAGACGTGCAATTTCTATTCGTTATCTTAGTATAAGTAGTCTATGAACAAGCACATCTCTTTCTGTGTCTTAGTGGTACTGAAAAGGGGATTTTATTTTGAAAAGTAAGTGCTGGAAATGGTTCAGCTCTGAAAGGCATCCAGCAAACACTGCCTTCTATAGCAGGCCTCATATCAGTCACTTTGGCAGGGGCTGCTCTTTGTGTGGTGGACATTCTTAAAGGTACTGCAATATAAGAATCTGGTTAAAAAAAAATAACGTCTGCATAACCTCAGACTCGGAATATCCAGTTAAACCCTGGGTAAGACTGCTGAATTTAACAAATACAAAAATCCTTCTGTTTCCACTTCTATCGTCATAACTACAGTATTATCAGTTAGTTTTTTTCAATTTTTCTGCAGCATTAACTATTAGAGTACATACTCTGAGGTAAATTTATTAGGTTTACCTACTTTTAAAAGAAATAGCCTTCTTCTCTACACAGCCAGTCACACTGATGCAGCTCCCTGTGAACAGCATGCAGACATGGCCTGGAGGTTTACTTGTTGTTTGAACTTGTGATCTAAGTGACTTCGACTTTAGTATAATAGTTACTGGCTGACAATGTATTTTGAGAATCTCAGAAATAGCTGCCCCGCTGAGATTTTTTCACAATACATTCTCTAGAATTTGCAGTTAATGATCCAATAAACACACAAACACGCAAAAACAATGAGCAGTAAGCATGTGGGCAAAGATTTGAGGAGATTTTCCAGATTCGATCAAGCTAACAAAGGGCACAAATGCAAAGACTTTGTAACACTGGTGCTCAGAAGGACACCTCTAAATGAACATTGGAGGTTGAAATAGTTTGGCCAAAAGATCAGAAGAGCATGCTGAGTTACACACTTGTAGGCTAAGAACAGAAAGATGAAGGATACAGCAGACATTTGTATGTTGCTTGTTTTGATAACCCTTGATTTATTCTGTAGAAGCCATGTCTCATTGGACAACTTTTCCAATGATTTTTCAGCCATAGCCTTCATTTACATAATCTTAGGGAGTCAAAGGCAGTCAGTGCTGCAATATCACCTAGTGTGATATATGCCCAATGACTCACTGCAACCAGTCCATTACTTGTCCCAATAAAGTGAAAAAGGTTTGATGCATATAATGCAGCAATACGGAATAAGGAGTAATGAACACAAGTGTTTTGGACCTCACAGACAGAAGAAAAGCTCTTCTGTCTGATGTCTCATGTTTTACGCACCAAGACAGAATAGAAAAAAGGTAGAAATTGCGGCTGAACTCATCGTACCTGTTAACCCCTTCATACAGCACAAGCTCCATCAGGCAGCACTTTATTGGCCATCTGAAAAGGGGCGAGGAAGAATGTGCTGGAATGCCAGCATGCAATCACTGAATTTGATATGCCCAGTGATTTCCAGTCATGTAATTTAACATGGTCTAAGTGAGAAGATCAGCAACAACTAATAGCCTTAGCAGAGATCCTATCTTCTCTGTAAGCATGTGTAAACTGACTTTCGCTTCAAATGCACTTAGTTGAGTCAGAATTTGGTATCAATCCCATGAATCTCTCTGGCCTTGTGTCAGTGGTACAGGCTAGTGGTGGTAGTGTAATGATGTGTGGAATGTGTTCTTAGCACACATCATACCTCTTAATACAAACAGAGCGTTAGCTGAATGGCACAGTGTAACTAGTCATTATTGACAACTTTGTGCACATTCTTATGGCCACTGTCTAACCGTTTTCAAATTTATATTTCAGTTTCAAACATCATCTGAAGTTGGTTCCACATACATGACAGTAACTTCATTTTATGTGTATGACCTGCATGGTCTTCACATCCAAAAGAATGCTGGGAGATTTCAGTATACTGTATAATGAGTGTACTGTAAGGGTGGCACTGTGGCACAGTGGTAACTCTGCTGCCTCGCATTAAGGAGACCTGGGTTCGCTTCCCGGGTCCTCCCTGCGTAGTGTTTGCATTTTCTTCCCATATCTGCGTGGGTTTCCTCCGGGTGCTCCGGTTTCCTCCCACAGTCCAAAGACATGCAGGTTAGGTGCATTGGCGATTCTAAATTGTCCTTAGTGTGTGCTTGGTGCCTTGCACCCTGTGTTAGCTGGGATTGGATCCGGCAGACCCCCTGTGACCCTGTAGTAAGGATATAGCAGGATGGATGAGTGTACTGTATTATGAAAAAATCTGCACAAGCTGCATGATGCTCTCTAGTCAGCATCAAATATAAAACCCAGTAGCTTATTAAAAACAAAATGGGGGTTCTACCTAATACTCAATAAAATAATGAAGTGGACAAAGAAGGTATCCTTTTGCCATTCATCTTATTTTTGCAATTATGGGAACTAGGAATAGCCTTGATGCACATACTTTGCATATTGCCTATTTATGGTAGCTCGCTATTTGGATCCAGCTCGTTTTTGTGTATTTTGTATGTGCTTGACGGCAGGCTTTCCCAGGTGTTCAGATCAAATCCCTGCTCTGTTTAAGTAGCTACATGGAAAGGCTTTGACTTTCACATCACATGAGTTAAGGTAAGACTAATTGAAAACATCTAAATCAAAATCATTTAAACTAAGAAATAATGATTTGTTTATATACAGTAACTCCTTTTCAAGGCTTGAAAATCTTAAACCATCCATGCAAAGATGCACTCAGTGGCCACTTTATTAGGTACTCCTATCTGCTGCCATGTAGGGCAGCCTGAATTCTTCCAAACATTCTCCTCCAAACTCTTTCACTAACAAGGTGATTTGTCCATGGAACAGTTTTTGCTTATTACTCCATTTCCTCTAAATTCTACTTACTGTTAGCGAGTAAAACCCCCAAGAATGCAGGTGGTTTTTGAATTATGCCCTTTTGTGTAACATTTTAAAAATCTTTGCCTTTGCTTTTCCCACCTATTGTTTTTGGCCTCTATCTATTTTGCATCCTGATTTTTGATTGTGACCATGAACCGAATAGTATATGGTTTTTTATTATCTGTTTATTATAACTCTTTATTATAACTTATCTTATTCATTTTTGCAGGCACTGCCAGCTAAATGTGACAGGGCCTTGCATGATTTTTCACCCTTGCGACTGAATCTCCATGTCACAGAGGCTTGTGTATGGAGGCTGTGCTAAGAAAACAATCACCTCTGAGAGCCTGGCACACATCCACACTCCCTCACATTGAGCCACCAATTATCTGGAGTGTGCCAAGAAAAACCTATGTATGCTTACAGAGAAGATAGGATCTCTGCTAAGGCTATGATCTGACTGGGATTTAAACCCATTTATCTACAGTGGTGAGGCAGCAGCTATAACAACTGCTCCGCCAGGCCACTCTGCATATACAATTTTGAATCAGAATATATTATTGTCACATCAAAGAAACCAAGTTTTGTTTTTTTTTTTTTGCTAAAGCAGTTATTGACTTTCATCTTTGTGCAACTGCAAGCCCAGAAGAGTTCTTTGCTTCACTTTGTACCCATATTTTATGTTGTGTGACAGTTGTCCACAGCCATTACCTGGCCTGGATGCCAATGGAATAGAAGGACCAGGGTAGAGAGCATTGGTGAGGTAATACCTCCCCTGGGACGCTAGAGGGCAGCCCTCCTGGGCTGTGGAACCATGGACTCCCACAGGGCACTCTAGGAACTGGAGTTTCGTACAGCTCTATTGGGTTCCGTGGGGGCCGCCAAGGGGAGCTGCAGAGCTTTATAGTGGACATCTACCACACCTGGGAGTGATTCCAGGTAATACTGATGAGCCAACTGGAATACTCCCAGGACCTGAATAAAAGGGGCTGTCTCACTCCATTCCGGGGAGCCAGAGTCGGGAGGAAGAAGGACAAAGCTTGCAAGGGTGGAGTGGAGGTGGAAGGACTGGCAACTGGCAGCTGAATGAAGGAAGGAACGAAGGTCTATGTTGTGATGCTGTATTCACTGTGTTGTACTTTGGGGGAATGAAGAAGAAACGATTCCCTGGCTGTAAATGTGTGGTAATTCGTGTCTCTGCCTGTCTGTGTCGGGTTAGGACTGCTGTACGCGCATGTGTACGTGTGTCTGTCCCAGCTGAGTAATAGTAATAATGTCAGTTGTACAGAGTACCATGAAGTTTCTTGCCACACAACTCTTTCTGGCAAAATTGCAGACAAGAATGCATTAAAGTACATAAATTCATGTTATTAAATAGAAAATACAAGTCAGCCTACCTGATGTTTCCATACCACTTGTTCATTTATGCTCATGGTGCCATTCCTCTCTTTTGGAGCTTACATCAGAGTATAAATTGCACTCATATTATTATGTAAAGCATCCATCACGATGCAGTTCATTATGAGGTGCTTGACAGCTGGATCCTGATGTTTCTTCTTCAAACAGCTGCAAAAGTGTTTTGGATAGCCTGTTGAAGCAATTCTTTGTGTGTCCTTGGCTCTGCTTTTTTTTGCATATAAATCCTTCAATTGAATTGCTGGTTAAAGCTGTTATTTCATACTTGTGAGAGCTAAGTGTTGGTGAAAGCTCATCAACAGTCGCACTGCAAAATTGAAACTGTCAAATGAGGTGCTTCAGTATTCTAAAAGCCAAAATTATGAGCCCATTCCTATATCCGGTCACTTTACAAACCACATTTCTTTTTCTGCCTATTAATTTAAAGAAAATGTGGGTGAGTTGTACTATGGGTAATGTCCCTTTCACAAGTAAGACATTTTGGATTCACATTGGGCACTGATTTTTAGTTTTTGTGTTATGTTGTGATAGTAGTAGCATGTTATTCTAGCTGTAGTTGTCCACAACACTAATTTAAACTTTATAATGCCACACAAATAGGTTCTCTGATACAACCTGCCATCTTAGGACTCCTTGGTGTTTAATAGCAGGTGGTTGAGCAAAATATCCTGACAATATCCTTAATACTGATTGCACTTTCCCAGCTAAAACATAAAATCCTGTTCACTCCCTCTATCCATAAATGGTTGACATAAATGCATGACAGCTCTATTGTGAGTGGCATAAGAATGATGACCTTCTTCACTTTAACGATGATTTTCTTCCCTGAAAACTTGCTGTAATTGAAGATACCTGGACTGTTTTGAGAGCCATTTTTTACTCTTCATTCTGTATGGCATCAAGTTTCTGAGCTGCACGCCATTCGACTCTCTTGAGTTTTTTGCAATTCAAATATAATGCAGTACAAGGTGTACACCTGCAAACATGAGGAAGTTTTTCTTCACACAGAGAACTATGAACACATGGAATCATTTGCCAAGTAGTGTGGTAAACAGTCAAACACTAGGGACATTAAAAACTTAACAACATTCTATTTTGGAGGAATTAAGTGGATAGAATTGGCGAGCTTTGTTAAGCTGAATGATTCGTCCTTCATCATAATCTTTGTGATGTTCTAATGTTCATCAAAATGCAGAGGCTGTTACTAGGTAACAACAACCTTTTGGACAGAATATATGGAACATTCATTTTCTTACACATTATTGGATTGTCATGAGATTGAACCTTTGGAGCTGAAGGATCATCGTTTGTGGGCAATGTTCATGCATTATGAACTGTTGGAGTATGTGGCTGCTGCCCATCATAAATCGATATTCAGAAACATAATGGTTAAAATGATGGCACAAGGAAGTAACACGTGCATTTTGCAAAATGACTTTCACTATATGTGCAAAATTTGGAAGTATTACCAACAGAAAGTTACTTTATTGAAATCACAGGGTTACAGTAGCCCATACATTTTAACAGATGTGACAGTTAGAAAAAGCATTGCTTAAAATGTGGATATTCTGCAAAATCCTACAGCAACAGGTAAAAATATCTCTGATGGTGCTCCCTGAAGTACCATGATAGGATCACCCTTGTATTTCACCGACTGACCATCATATCATTTAGAGGGTGTGAGGTATTGCTTACAACTGTCAATAGCCTAACTAATTTCCTTCCTTCTGCTACTCCCTGTAGAGAGTTGAAGTTAACTCCATAAAACAGTGGTCTGTTGACATCTCCTTTATTCATGCTACTGACCCCACATATTTTGTAAAAGAGTACCCAGCACACACTGAATTGCATCGGCAGTACATTGAGTGCACAAGTTCTTTCTGCTACATTTTACACAGCATTGTAATGCTATTTAAGAGCAGTGGAATTACTATTTGTGTGCTTGGTGTGTGTATGTGAATGCCCTGCAGTGGGCTGGCACCCTGCCCAGGGTTTGTTTCCTGCCTTGCGACCTGTGTTGGCTGGGATTGGCTCCAGTAAACCCCCGTGACCCTGTAGTTAGGATATAGCGGGTTGGATAATGGATGGATGGATGGGTATAATTCTTTTCCCCTGTGGACACAAACTGGAAACTCAGCATCTGAGGCTCAAAGTTTGAATGTTCATAATTGGCAAGTATTCTTTTAATAATTAGACTTTGAATTAAACGTAACACATATTAAGATAAGGTGCCTGGTCTCCTTATTCTGAAGCACATGCTAAGAAATGGTGCTCAGGCTCTGAGGCTGCATATGAAATTTTATTTATGTACCACACACTAAGAAAGCTACTTAGCTCTTGAGCTTTTATTATAACACGCATGCTACTTAAACGGCGCTTAACTTCTGATGTTACACATAAAAGTGACTATTAGAAATTGTTTTATTTCTTTCCAAGGGTATATAACCTTAAGGTTTCTAAATGATAGTAAGTCAATGTTAATTCAAATATTATAATGACAATCAATTCATAACATACAGTAAAAATAATCTTTTGGAGTCAGAATAAGAGATCTGCACCCTCCTTTCATCATTAAACTAAAACTGTGAAATAAACAATTAAAATAACAGACATAAGTTAATAATTAACAAATGCATAAATCAAGAGCCTGATAAAAAGGCCTACAGCTTAAAGAAGAAAACCAAAGTCAAAGTAAAAATAAAGACAGGCAAAATTACAGTGATCAAAAACGCAAAAATGTGGCTTCCAGGAAATCCAAAAACACAAAATGGTGGTGCTCATGGAAAAAATGTACATACGGTAAAAAATAATAAAAAAGTCTGAATTAGTGTAAGCCTCCTTAATTCAGGGTGTTTATAAACAAGAATAGTTGTGTCCGATATTTGAAATGTCAAAATGTGTGTTTCAGCTTAAGTCTAAATAGTGTTGATTGTAATAGAAACTTGTGATTTTTCATTGTCTGATAGAGGTCCATAGAAGATTATATCACTAGTAAAGGATCAAAAATAACTTCATATTCATCATCACTGACCTTGACAAAGTCTAAAATGATACCCTACTTGTGGCTCTTAGAGGGCTAGGATTACCGGTAAAGAATCAGATATCAAACATATTTTCATATTTGTGATCAGCTAACTGAAAATAACATAAAACAACAGTCCACATACCTATAATGTATTACCTGTCCTCATTTTTTGTAATTTTGTGAAAAGGAGTAACTTTGACCCCAAATGAATCGAGGATCATGTCATGTCCTTCTGATCATTTTTGCTGAAGACACTTATTGATTTATTCTTTATCAGGTGTAATTTCCAGCATAAAATATTTTCCAAAAGTGGTTAAAAAATGAGGATTTTTTTTTTGGGTCCGTAGGGCCAAAATAGTGGGAAGCCCAAGAAGCTTGACAGCTTGTATAACTAGACATCAGGTCGAGTCGAATGGTATATCATCTGTGGGAGTTTTCTGGTACCAGTGAGTCAGGAGGCACTGGACAAAAAAAAAGCTGACTTGATTTCAAAGTGTTCACAACTAATTCTTAAGAACACAAAATATAAACATTAGTGACAAAATATGAATGTGTTGCAGACAAAACACAAATAACAATAATAAAAAAATTATTCACACATTTCTAAAAGATTGAAGATTAAGCATAATAAACCTGTGTACAGCGAGGAAAGTGCTCTGTGCAAAAATGAATGTTTCATGTCTGCATAGTTTACTGAAATAGGAAATTAGCAACATCCTAAATAAAGAACAAATTAAAATGTTTGAATAATATACTGAGTTGGGATACCTAAACAGGGGTGTATGTGGAAGACCATTTCAGGAAATACAGGAAATCTGATCACCTTAATCAAAGGTACGATTTTAATCAAATGGTTTGTGATTTGGTCCACTCGGGTCCTTCTACAGTACAAGATGTCATGCACAGTTGCTGTCATTCCTTCTTGTCAAATTATGGCTGAGATAATGTCAAAAGAGAGCTAACACTTTCTCAATACTTATTAACTCAGATTAGTCCCATATTTTAACCTGACATCCACTTCAATTAAAAAATAGGAAACTCTTTCTGACTTGGTTGAGGTGATATTTGATAACAAGAAAGTTTCTTACGATAAGTCATGTTATCGGTTTATCTGTATGGTTTATCTGTATGGTATCGGCTTATCGGTTTATCGGTATCAATTTTTTACTCCGACCATTGAATCAACCCAAACCATTGACTCCATAATCCAGGCAATGACACTTGACAGCTCCATACACTGGCACTGTGTGTTTCTGTGAAAAGACAACAGGTTTGGGACCGGCTTTATTTAGAAGGTGCTGTCACCAGCACCTACCTTTTGGTTTGGTCTGGAATGGAATATCACACAATACTGTGTCATTCATTGTCTCATTAGATATTTCTTGAGCTGACTGCTTTCTCAAATGGTCAGTTGATTGTGTCCACTGTGTATCTGCTAGTTCAATTCTGTGAAACTCAGCTCTTCTTTTACTTATTTCAGCAAGCATGCAGACCACACTCCCTCATTCCAAAAATGACACAGTCCCCTAAATCTCCTGAGCCAAGTGAAATCCAGAACAGTTTGCTGTCTCACTTGTTCACTGCGGTCTCACCACAATGCTGAATCAAATACTAGGCAATGCACACACGGGTCATAGCAAGTCTTCATTACCTTGAGTAATACAGTTAATCTTTCTTTGTTCCATCAAATGAAGTAGCTGCATTTCTTGTACAGTAAGCAGTGTGTTGCCTGTGTTTGCACCAAGTCTGGTGCAAGTTTGATAGCATTTAGTAATCTAAATCTAAATTTTAGGAAAGGGACAATGCAAACTCTGATGCATAAAGAGTTTGTTGTGTATGATTATATTATTGTCGATCCAATTTGATATATTTGAAATGTATATTTGGTTTTCAAATACAGTCTCTTCAACTTTATTCTATGACATGCTTAATTCAAATAAGAAGTGTGGTGGGACAGACAGGGCCTCTCCCAACAGCATTGGTAGCAAAACAAGGGACCAGCCCTGGAGTGGGCACCCATATATCGCAGGACTCATTCGTGCACATACCTACACTCACACAGGGCCATTTTGGAATTGGTAATTAACCTAAATATTGAATCTGAATGGGACAAAGCATGAACAGAAAAGCATTGGTTTCCTGACAGAATAGCAATTCATGTGAGCAAAGTAAGAACAGGAGGTCTGATGACAGGGAGCTTTTATTTTGAAAGAACTTTCAATCAGCAATGACATCATTTGTGCACAAGTGCCTTGGCAAGCACCTGTGTGCGTGTGTGTGTGTGTGTGTGTGCGCAGATGCTGCTATGTGTGTCTGTGTGGCGAATGCATGTGGTGAAAGTGTGTGAGGATATGTGCATGAGAGAACCCTCTGATTAAAAAACAACCAAGGCCTGCCAAACCTGTCAATCTGTCACCAAGCCTCAGGGACACGCGGAGCTCTCATATTCCCGAGGCCAAATCAGCCTGGAGCTTACCCATGTTACGAGCCTAGACAGCAAGATAGTTATCTGGGAGAAATTAGAGGAGTGAGCCTTGCCCATTCACCCTCTGTCCTACCAGACTGTTTGGGAAGTCAGAATCTGGGAGCTGAAAAATCTGTGCTCCTTCTGATTCTCTTTTCATAAATGTATAATTAATAAATGAATGGGAAGTCAAAATGTACATTTACCCTGAAGGACAATATACATCTTTTTCTATTTTTTATTTGTTTTCCTTCACAAAAGATGCAGTTGGATGCAATGTGAATTGGGCAGTCAAGATGGTAAGTAGGTTTTAAGGTTACTTTTTGAATATGGTTAAATTTTGACATGTGGGTTCTTAATATGAGGAGCTTTCCTAGAGAAATAGTTTTGTTATAACATACAACTTTAATCGGAATGATTGTATGCATACATTTCATAGTAATCTACTTGTTATAAACTTCTAACACAATGCTTTGATTGCTCATTGTCAAAATCACAAACCTAGTATTATGCTGTGATTTAATAAATTAAGATTTGCATTAACTAAAATAAAGTTATAAGATCTCTAGAAGAAATAAAAGGATTTTTATAATTTGTATGGCAACAGATGCAGCACATTCTGCATATTGTTGGGTTTAAATGTAGCTTGTATAGTGACAGTCAATGCTGTGCATATTTTAAATTATGTCCTTCGCATTTTTATTTGTCTATACATAAATATAGCTTAATCAATATAATATAATATAATACTGTATAATATAATATAATGTGCTACAGGGTTTATAACGTAGCAGAAGGAAGCAAAATCTGATATGTCCAGGCATCAATCCTCAGCTTTGCACTTTGCAAACTGTTAAAACACAATTTGATTAATTCAAAACAACCTAATAAAATGTACTGTTTTGCAAGTTTTAATTTCCTTTGCAGCACATATTGACTTAACTAATGGCTGGGATTTACCTTAGAATTCTTGTGTTATTTTTTTTTTATAAAAGAAGTAGCAGCACTTTGAATACAGATGGAAAGGAAGAAAGATCATATTGTTCCTTATTGAGAAAGATGAGCATTTTTATTGTGTAATGTCTAATATTATTGTGCATATTTTGCTGTTAAAATATGCTCTCAGAAATTTCTGCAAAATATGGTTAGCCCTTTTTATCTATATTATTATGTTTAAAAGATTAAGTACGTTGCATTATGGCTTCTCCATTCAGGTTTTGCAATTAATGGCCGATGAGAATATTCCTTACGAACATTGTTTCTTGTTTGTGAGGTGGGAAGCAATTTAAATTTTCATTATCTGTTGACCACAATAATAACACAGTCATAGAGTGTCTGTTTTTTCATGGTTAATCATACATTTCCGTGATAATTGTCCAAGAAATCGGTGCAAGGGCTCAAGGATCCTGAACTGGATAATCAGCTTTGGAAATGGATGGATGGAATTTTTTCTTGTTGATATCTAAAATTGGGCACTAGAGTCAAAGGGGATTGCAGTATCTCAGGAGACTTCCAGGAGCCAACAGCTAGCGCAAGTTTCACCTTCCTTTCTGTGAGGTGCTCCTGCTCCTTACCCTTTTAGTGGAGACATCAGACTCAGGTTTCCCATTTTCATGAAATTGGTCATACAAAAGTTTTTTTTTTTAATTACTTTAATGGTGTTATTTGAAGAAGTAATAATCCATACAATCATGTCTAAATTAGGAAACCATACATACATACATACAAACAAAGTGAGTGTGCCTCACATTCAGTTGTGTGAAAAGGATCTCCCTGCATTATTTGCTGAGCCAAGAGTTCAATTTAGCAAGTCATCAGGCTTAACCCTTATTGATATTGACTGTATTAAGTACACTGCCTTTATTAAGAGCACAATGCAGAATGTTTTTTAAATTTTATTTTCATATAAAGATTGTAAATCAAAAGAAGGTTGTTGTCTTTCCCATTTCAACTGAAACTATAATCCTTTTGGAGTTACAGTGTATTTAATTAAGGAGTCAAGCTGTGATAGTGGGCTTTGCACGAGTACTTTAAAATCTGAATAGCAAAAGAAGGAAAGTGCCGCTTTATACATAAAAGAACAGGCAGCATAGTGGTCAAGATATTAGGCTTTAAGCTTCAAGGCTCATGGCTGCCATTTCCGTCTCTGCCTTGTTCTTCTGTGTGACCTTCAGGTAGTCAATTAACCAACCTGTACTCGAATTCTAAAAAAATAACATTTTTAACATATTCAGATCTTGTAAATTACTCTTGATAAAGTTAACAGCTAAAATATATATGCATATAACCCTTTTCAAAATATATTCTTTCTCAAAAGTCACTAATAGGTAAAAACAGATTCAATGGTTATTAAGCAACAAAAATGTAACAAAGTGTTTAAGTAGGATAAAAAATTATAATCAAATGACTTGTGCCTTCTAAGGCAGATGACCCAAAATATTGACTTGCTTTAAAAACACAAGGCACCCTTTTCCTTTTAATACTATCAATGTTTATATGTGTTTTTATATATGCAGTATATACTAGCAGGGATATCAGGGGCTGCCCACGGTAGATTAAAGTGTAGGTGTTGTCACTAAACAATTTCCCAAGGGGAAAAGTTTATCTCTAAACCAAAATCTTATGTGCAAAACCCACCCAGGGCAGCAACTTTTGTTTACCTGTGCCAAGTCCTAAAAATGCCTCCTAGGGACACTTCCTAAATAAAGTTCAAGTGTGATCATTAAATCAAATTTCCCACAGGGAAAAAGTTCAAAACACAACCTAGAATATGGCCTTTCTCTGTAAAAATTGGGAATCTGTGTAAAATCTTTGGCAGAGAGAAGTTCAGTGGTTTGGATTTATATACTTGACAGACACAAATGTGCATTCTGCTTTATATATTAGAGATATACTGTATATATTACTAATAAAAAGTAAAAAAAGAACACCCAGAAGGTATCTAGTCTGAAGTGTTGCAAAACAATGTGGTAAAGACAGAAAGAAAGAAGTCTCAAGGTCAGTGAAGCACCCTGTAGTGAAACAGAGTACGGTAGGAGATCACACCACTGCCATCAATTGGTGGTGCTCACAGTACTCTGTTCATCATGCCTGGTAGATGTCATTATGGACCTTTCATGCAATTAATGGAGATTGATTAGGGTCATATAGTGGCCCTTCATGAAGCCGCATGGTTTTCCAACAAACTGCAGAAAGCATCGGATGTGAGGTGTCTGCAGTGCATGAGTGTTGGTGACAACTGGAAGAGGAAGATATCCATAGCTGAAGACTTAGGTCTGAATAGCCCAAAGTATGATGGTACATCAGAAGAGAGACTGAGGCAGACTTAGTGTCCAAAGCAGCACATATCATAGCCACTGTCACATTAGAAATTTCCAATCTGGCCATACACAAATAAAGCTTAAACCAGAACTGCAGTTGCACATTACTCTTGCACATTTAGTCACCGTTACAGCCATACAACCCTGCAGTAATGTGTCAAAGTAGAGAAACGGTGGTCTCTCATCCTTAATGATTTTCTGACTGGGTATGAGTGATGGCCATGTATGCATCCAATGGAGACCTAGTAAATACCAACATCCATCCTGTGCAATCGCTTGCATGATGGCAAACAAGCCTGTGTTGTTGCACTAGGCTAGAAGGAGGTTACATCCATTTTTAATGTGAGTATGCTATAACATGTGATACACAATGTACCGAATAAACTATTCTGTGTCATCTTGTGAGTGTGATGATGTTCTTAAGACACAGATAATTTTCCTATTTGAATGTCAGTTTGTGGTGGGATGCCTACAGGGTGCTCTTTTCACTTTCCATATATATATATATATATATATATATATATATATATATATATAAGCCCCTAGCGCCCCTCGCCTTCCAACGTTCAGTTGCAGCCAGAATATTAGTAAAATCTGTAAATGTATAAAAGAAAAATTATTATTTATAGGGGGTTCATTCACCAATCCCCTGGCCCCATCTCTGCCATTCGCATTGTGAAAAGGGGGGCTGAACGCACCCTAAGGAGAAGCGGTTGCTCCTTCAAAACTCCCTCTTAAATGGTGATACATTGGGAGTCAAAGCACAGTTTTATTTTTACTACCTCTTTGCTCAATCAGCTGCTGGCTTGCTGCTGCTGCCGTGCCGCGTGATCTGCATCTTGTGCAGGACTTCAAACATTTAAAAGCCTGTACAGCAGCTCTCCTACTCTTTGTCTTTTATTTCCAGCCCCGGGCATGTTTAAATCTTTTGGCACAAAGTCCCGTCCCACAGGATGTGAATTCTTGATATTTTTTAGTTTATAATTTAAAAATGAAATAAGAATCTGAAAAGCTAACAACATCACATTAAAGTTCTCCAAATTCTGAAAACAGTGATACCAAACATATATATGTAGGTTTTAAAATAAGCCCAATTTAAAGCTTGACAAAAACGTGACTTAAAAAGTCACATAAAGACAAGACTTTTTAGCCAGGGACGAGACGTGACTTTTTCAGAGAGATACTTTCACGTCCCGCGAGACAAGACTTTGTGCCAAGACAGTTAACCATACCCAAGGCCGGAAATAAAAGGTAAAGAGTAGATGACAAAGTAAAATGTTGTAAAGAATTCAAAAACATTTGCGCGATACACATGCAGAGCAGGTTAGAAATAATGAAAGTACTAAAATTCAAAAGTCTCAAAGAAATGAGAAAACAAACAGAAATTATTACTTGGTGAAATAACAGAACAGCGAAAAGAGATTAAATATATTGTTCTGGTTTAAACTTTAAGTTGTAGATTGTCTAATTCGTGTTGCCATCAGGGAAAAGTAGTGTCTCTTCCCAATGAAGAGGTGTATCGAAGAGAATTAAAAGATTTGTTGTTTGGTGAAAGTGACACTTACATACGTGAGCGGCAGAGATGTGAAGTGGTTGGCACATAGTGCAGGGCGGGGGTATTGGTGAGCAAAGCGAGCAGGGGGCAAAGCCCCCTAGTATATAAATATACATATACTATAAAGGTCATATATATAGGTGTGTATGTGTGTATGCATATATATATATATATATATTGTGGCATATGGCCGGTCGTTCATCCTGGCCAATACCCCCAGGCCGCCAGATAGATGGAGCCCTCCCTGCAGCATGGAGATGCCCCGAAGGCCAGCAGGGAATCCTGGACAATGGAGTTTTTATCCACAGCCCTGCTGGATACCAAGGGGGCCGCTAGAAGACGCTGCAGGGAGGAACAAGGAGTATTTTCCATACAGCCCAGAAGTACGTCACAGTCAGGAGGACGGAAAAAATAAAGTACTTCCAGGCTAAAGAAGAAGAGTTTACACCTGACTTGTAATGGCAGGGTAATCACATGGACTGAGGGATCAGATGCACTTCCGGGTCAAGGACTATAAAAGACTTAGAGAAACACCATAGCGTTGAGCTGAGTCGAGTGGCAGGGTGACAACGTGTCTGGGAGTGGAGGATTGTGTATTTGGTTATTGTTATTGTTTATTATTTGTGAGTATAGTGGAGTGGAGGGTGCTTTGTGCACATTATTATTGTAATAAAATAATATTATTGGACGACAGCACCCCCTATCTGTCACTATATATATATATATATATATATATATATATATATATATGTTACAGCACCCCGTACAGCTTTACAGATACAAATCCTGGCTTTAAATACTTAAAAAAAAAACGGTTTATTAACACAAATACCTAACCTAAGGTTTTGAAAGTGACATAAACACAAGTATTCTTCTCCTTTCCTCTCCCTGGTCAAGTGAAAGACCCACAAAATAGGAATCATAGATCCCTGCAGCACCCCCTGGTGGCACCCATGGAACCTGCAAAGGCTGACTTATGGGACTACAGTTTCCAGCATGCATAGGTCTGCATAGGTAGCATCACCCGGGAATGCTGTCATCTACTGTGTCTATATGCCACCTGGGCCTTCTGGCCAGGCAATGTAAGGAGGTCCATCCTGGCAGGAAGGCTTGTTCCTTCATGCCATCCATTACTACATAAATATAAAGATGGAGGAAAAAAAAAAGAAAGCACTGACCTTTCAGGCAGGGATCAGAGTGATCACACTGGCAACCCAAAAGGTTATGTTTCTTCTAAAATGGGAGACTGGGGCAGCTAAGCTATGTCATGCCTTGTATGAGTGGGCACTAATTAGGGGCAACAGAATGATTAACAGATGGAAAGACAAGCAACTGAAAACATGCATTGCTTTGTCCCAGGATGCCACAGTGCATCCCACCGCTTGGAGAAGATTCCTGAGCCAATGTCCAAAATGGGTGAGTCCAGGTGGACATAACAAACTTCTGAAATACAGCTTGGCCTCTAGAAAACAAACACTCCTAGATAAATCCACTTTAAGAGAGCAGGCAGCTGCACAGGGTTAGTGAAATCTTTAGGATACAGGAACATAACAAACTGCAAAATTACGTTCTAGTTCTCTGTCCTTTGAACATACTGTATGTACTACAACCTTTGACTTTATGGTTTGGCCTGAACTAATTTTTGGAATCCGACTAAAGCTGCTTCATGGCCACGGTCTGAATAAAGAGAGGAGAAGAGAGAGACAGAGGTGAGTTTAAGGAAGTGCTTGTCTGTTGTATTTCAATGTACACAGGAACCGACAGACACCTGTACAGGTAGCCTAGGAAGGGCAACAGGTTTATTGTTTTGTCTGTTTATTTCTATGCAAACCATGTCCTGTATGTTTTGTTTGTGATTATCCTAGTGTGGATAGCTGCCATATTGATGCTGAGCAAAAGGAAGAATATTAGTATCGTTGCATATGCGTACAGTATACTTATGTATTCCATTTTATGTTTGTTTGAAAGTGTGTGTATACTGTATAGACTAGTAACTCTTAAGATGCTGAAGAATATTCATTGTAATGGGAGTTTTCTCTAGTAGCCCAATGACTCCACCTTTTATTCTATTCTTATTCATAGGCTAGGTTTGTTGAAAGTGACTTACCTCCTACTAGGTGTTCCTCACAGTGGGCTTCTTGAACCCCTAACCTAGACAGGCATCTGTCTGACATCACCATCCCAGCTTTGAGTTCCCCAAACTGGAGTTACTGTCACTGGTCCATCATCCATATTTTTGATTCCTCCTTGCTCCTGCTCTGTAATCTCAAGTGCTCCCCAAGCACTAATTAGGTCTGAATAGCACATCGACTTCAGCAGATTGCACCTAACACTTCAATTAGGATGAACTAAAGAGGAGACACTTCACTACAGGCAACAAAGCCTTGCAGATAAGGCACTGGACATTAATCCATGAGAGTGCCACTCCCTCCCCACTTAACCTCCCTGTGATTCAACTGTAATAACATTACACAAACTATCTGAAATTTTAAGTGTTTTGTGATGGTGTTAGTCAAAGAAAGGCACTCTATACAATAAAGGCTCTATTATGTTAAAAATAAACATGATATGACAACAAAATACAACAAATTACATGTTTGTTCCTTTAACTGATATGATTTTTTTCCAGAATGTCTTTTCCTCACTAACTTCACTTCCAATGGTTCATAACATAATGTCGACATACCTGCATAATCCAATCATAGGGAGCTGCTGCCTCTCCCACAAGCACTGGAAGCAAAGTAAAAATCAGGACAGGGGCTACTCTTACACACCCTCATACAGAACCACCCATTAACTTAACCTCATGTTTTCTGTGACGTGTGGCAAAACACAGAGTATTCCAAGAAAAACCACAGGTAATGGGAGAACATGAAATCTCTACACAGAATGCATCAGGATGCAGTTCACAACTATTCTACTGTGCACCCTTCCACTGAGTCATGTTCTTTTTATCACCATCTTATGTTCCACTCTTCAGTATGTTATTATCTGTGGTTTCTTATCTTTTTGTAGTTTAAATGTAATCTTTTTCGGTGGCCCCTTCTTGATTTATTACACTAGGCCATACCACTTTCTAAACCTGCTTAATCTGGAGCAGGATTGTGGGGAAGCTATAGCCTACCCCAGCAAACACAGGGTGCAACACAGGAGTAGTTCCCTGAAGAGGGTGTCAGTCCATTGCAGGAGAACCCACTCGCATTCGTGCACACACCCACTAGGACCAAATTAGTGTCGCCTCTCCATCTAACCTGCATATCTTTGGGCTGTGAGAGGAAAGCCGAGTACCTGGAGGAAACAGACGCAGACATGGAGAGAACATGGAAACTCCACGTAGGGAGGACCTGGGAAGCGAATCCTGGTGTCCTTAATGGAGTTGTCACAGTGATATTTCAGTTCTGGTATTAATTGTAGTTTAAGTTTTTATTTTACTTTTATAAATTATTTTTTATTTTTATTTCGTTCTAGTTTCAGTGGAGTCAACAATTTTTATTTAGTTCTGTATTTATAATTTTAGTTTTAATTTTATTTAGTTCTGGCCTTTTTACTGTAGTTTTTTTTTTTCTGTTGCAAGACCACAAACGCCAGCCTAAACATATTTCAATGCAAGTTATGCTTCAGTCAACAAAATCCACTCGTGGTTCATATTGCCGTTAAACACAGCTTCCCTATCAATGATCAAACAGATTAAGTGGACTAATGAGTATAGTCAGCAAGATCAAATGGTTCAACCCAAGAAACCAGTCTGTGCAAGCAGGTTGCTGTTAAGCTTTAAACAAGCACGCACTGAGAGAGATTTGTTCAGGTTGCAACAACGTCCGTTGCACAGATCGCCACACAGTGAAAACATTCACTCGACAAATGCCTGTGATGCAGGTGCACAGACCAGGTCCTCAGCTATTTACAGAAGAAAAAAAAATACAGACACAGTGAAGAAAAAAAGTTTATGTCGAGAATAAAGTCGACATTTCCACTTTATTCTCGTAGTTTATTTTGTCATTAAAGTAGTGTTGTGAACTAAACACTAAACTTCATCTTAAAATCAATTTTTAATTTATTAGATTTTCTCAGAGCCTGTCATAACTAATGCAGCACATTAAATGCTTCGTATTAAGTGTTCCTCTACCCAGTTGTTAATCACTACATGCTTCTTTAAACTGACTTCCTCTTGCACTGAGAGGAGGTACAAGCAGTGATCGCTACACAGAATACATTCACTTCATGATATTTCTGCTCTCTGAATGCTAAGATAAATACATCATTTTCATGATGAAATGCATTAAAGCCGGTATTAAACATACACAGTGGTGTGGTGGTAAGTGCTGCTCCCTCGCAGTAAGGGGTCCCCAAATGTATGTTCAGTGTAGAGAACTTTATGGAAGGTGTGACGAGGCTCCAAAACGCTGGATGTATTAATGGGTATCGCCCAGGTTTAACTTAAATATTGTGTAAATGTTGGGTTTGTGATCTGGTGGTCGGAGACATGAACACAGAATTCAATAGATGTTCTTCTGAGCAGACTTTCTTTATTGCATGCGTGCTGTCTCTATCAAACGTACCAAACTTTCAGTTCCTATCCTTCCTTTTTCTTTCTCCATCTAACCAATCACCACACGATAAACATCTTTGTGAAAGTAAAACTAGCTATAAACTTAGGACAGGGAATGTTCAGAACTTTAAAAATTCTTCATTATACAGTACATGTTTAATTATGCCATCCATTTAGGGTTGCATCCATCTTAGTAAGCATCGTGTATAAGGCAGTAACAATTCCTGAACAGAGTGCCAGCACATCGCAGGGTGAATACGAGCACACACACACAAAACCCCACAGCCTACATGACTTTAAAAGGAAACTGAAGCCTGCCGAGTAAACCCACCAGAAAAACATACAAACTCAAGGGAAGGGAACACCTGGAATTCCCCACCTGACTGTCTTACCCCCCTTAACAATACACCGCATAAGTGCAGAATCATCAGATAATTTCTCCAAGTGGCATGACCTGGTGTTATATTTATAGTCTGAGGTGTACAGGAGTGTCCTATGTGCTGCTCTGATGTTGCCCACTTTCGTATCAGAAACACAGTCCTCGAGTCCCACAAACTGCAGTCCGCCCGACAGATAGTCCAGGACACCACAGGCTCATCCAGCTGCTTAACAAGGATGACTGGATCATATTGAAGGTACTGGAGAAATCAAAAAACATAATCCTTACAGTGCTGCCATCTTTGTCCAGGCGAGAATAAGCCTGGTGGAGCAGATAGATAATTGCATCCTCTACTCCAATCTTTGTCCAACAGGCAAACTGCAGTGGGTTCTGGTGGTCTACCACAAGAGGACTCATCTAGTCCAGGACCAGCCTCTTAAAGGTCTTCATGATGTGAGACAATATCCCAACAAATACTGTCTTGACATATAGAATTCATCAAAATGACAGGGGACTTTATTTGAAATTATCATTTGCATCTGTATACTGTGTTTCAAAGAAAACAGAACACAAATGTGACATTTCTTGTACATTACATTAAATGTTTTGATCTTATTGCTAGAAATTTACTGACTTACAAATGGCACTTTTAATAATTCATGATTCTAGCATAATGAAGTATACATATATAACCTATTTTTATCACTGTTTATATTTTCTTTTGTCTTTCAATAAAATAATTAAATTGAGACAAATTACATACATTGAATATAATATATTATTAATTCTTGGCATTTTTAAATTTTGATATAACTTTTCATTTTGTAATGAACATATTAGAATATTTTAAAATTATAGTATAACTAAGAGCTCACCCATTTTACATAGACCACACATGTCTGAACCTTTCTCCAAGGCCGTGTTTCTAATAAATTGAGAGTTCCATTGACAGTATTCTTAATAAAGAACACTTTGCTACACAGCACCTTTAGTATGGTATGGGGCAGGCTAAGAGGTGACACTTAATTTCCCTAGTTATCGAGCATGACTTTTTCTAATTCTCTTTAGCAGAACTAAAAACAGATTAAATAAGTAATCTTGGCTTTTCATGTTAAGCAAGGCATGCGCACTTCAGTCGCTTTGTGTATTTCCCCCGGAGTGTAACTCCATGTGTAGCCCTTAGTAAATCACCTGTCACTTGCCTGCCTTCTGACTGTAAAAAAATGTAATCAGTGATATTATCGATCTGTACTTGTAAAGTACTTTGTGATGATACTTACACTATATAAAATAATGTCACATATTGCCAATACAAGGCAGGAATAAAAATAAATCACTCGAGAAAACATTCACTCATAAGACACAGGCTTAGAACTGCCAGTTTACCTAAATTTGGAAGGTGTGAAACCCTGGGCACGTACAGCCACCCAAACCCGACACAGACAGTCAGGACACAAGTTCCGCACACAACACATGCTTTATTCCTCTGTGGGGAAGCAGTTTTCTTTTGCTTCCCATTTCTCAGCACAGTACACATGAAGACAACAATTACAGCACAGTCCCTTCACCTCCAGTCCTTCACACTGGCTTTGTCCTTCTTCCTCCCAATTCTGGCCATTGAATAATGGCAACTGGACCCTTTTATAGCACACCTGGAAGGACTCCAGATGTCCAATGACCTTCTTCCAGCAGCACTTCCTGGTGCGGTGGAAGTGCTGCCAAACAGGGCCCAGTAAACATCCATGTGCCCCCTGGTGGTGGCCATGGGCCCCGGCAGGGTTAAACTTCCATGCTCCAAACCTGTGACCCTGCTGTAAGCCAAATGGGCTGCCCTCTATCGTTCTGGGAGAGAAAATGTTCTGAAAAAGCTCTCTCCGGTCCTTCCATTGTCGAGGTGGCCATCCACTACAAAGGAAAACCCAGAGTACCGGAGAAAACATGGGCAGCAACTGGACTGGGATTCAAACCAGGTTCTTGGAGCAGCAGTGCACCACCCTGCCTTTTTAGAATTATTTCTATCATACTTTTTACATGTGTGCTCATATTCTGAAATTGTCTGTGAGATTCATTTAATACTTTGTTAAAGTTTGAATTATAAATAAGCTTTATCAAAACACTAGTTTACTGATATTGATACAGTTTCTCTACCTGTTTTGTCTAGAGACCACAGGGCCAGAACCAAACCCAGCAGCAGAGTTAATATCAATGCCAGCAAGTCAAAATAAACAGGCACACAAGGGGAAAAAAAAAAGAATAAAATAGCATAACAGTAGGCTATAGAGCCCTAGGTACAAAGGTAAGGTTTCTCTGTAGAGCTATCAAGCTCCATCCTGTGGTCTGCTGTTTCCCCAAATGTGACGTCACCTTCCGGGAGCATCTTGGTCTTGAAGTCCTTGGACTTGAAAGGTCAGAGTCAGTTGCCCTCAACTACAGTAGGTGTCCTCTTGGAGCTGTGGATAGAAAAAAGACCATTAGCGACAATACCCCTGTGTGTCTTTGAGTGGTAGTGCTTACCTCTGATGAGCCATAAAGGTGACGCTGTGATAAGATATATGTGTACATACCTGTATTACGTTTAGACATGTACATAGAGTCCCTCAGTACATGGAAGGACACAACTGACTTACAGTACTGAATGTATATACATTATATATATTATATATATAAAGTAATGACAATAAAAACAAACTCAATTAAAATTTGTTCAAACAATCACCTTTTTATCCTATAAATGATGGTTTGATTGAATCACTATTTAATCATTTTTAAAGTTGCAATTGTCAGAATGACAATGTAAACCTCTGTGGCACCTTGTATTTAGCACCTGAAGAATACAGAGTTTGGTTGACGTAATGGCCCTCCAGCACCTTGTAGACTTTCTATATTAAATTATTCAAGTCATTATGTGCTGCCTCAGAAAGTTTGAGGTCAGTGGGCCACTCTATACACTGCTAACTTGTGGATGTTCTGCACTTAAAGCATTTCACATCATTCAGATTATTCAGAATGATTCATTCCTGGGCTGTCCAATTTATGTTCCTTACTCCTAGACCTCCCAGATTACACTTGTGCATATGCTGTGAAGGGAGTATCTTGGTCTTCTGCATGACTCCCACCATCTTCATAGTCCTGGGCACTGACTAGACAGTATAAGGCCACTGGCTTTGAGTAGCAGCCCACTAAAGCTTAAATGCCGAAATGACGACCTGCTCACCTGTCCACCCTGTACACTCACCCTTTTGTTCTTGTTGTTTTATGCTTGCTATCCTCGCATTACTGAGAACAGTGCCTCAGCAGACAATACTGCTTAAAGCAGGCAGGTTGTGCACTGTAAAAAGTGTACTTAAATTTAACGGTAAAAATTCTGTAAATGGCAAAAGTAAAATACCTTTTCTGAAAAAAAGAAAAGTTACCTTATGTTCTACTGAAAATTATTTTTGTATCTTAAACAATACTTTTCATTAGTCTTTTACTGCCAAGTTCTGTAAAATCAATATTTTTCTACCTTCAAAATATGCTACATACCGTTTACTTATACATTACAGTTACACTGAAAATAATCACTGTTAACTTTACAGTGTAAAACTGTTAAATAGTAAAAGTAAAGCACAGTTTCAGTAACACTGAAGTTTCAATATTTGCATAAGGACACGCCCCCTTTTACCATATTGATCCTGGTGAACCGCATTCATTTGCACAGTATAGAAAAAAACTTAAAGTTAGCAGATTTATTTTTCCCTGCATGCTGAAGGTTTGTTGAGGTTATAGAAGTTGTTTTGTGGTGGGTTGCATTCGATAAGCCAGTACACCTGTAGGACTCCATACACCACAAAAGCAAACTTTACTTCTCCACCATACAATGTGGCGTGACTTCTTTAAACACTGAGTTCTTTTCAATGTGTATAGTTAAATGATGCATGTTTGCTATTGGTTGTTGCTAGTTTATTGATGCAAACAGTGTACTGGTGTTTGATCCTGACAATATTTTCTAATGGTTTATTGGATTGGCATATTTATTACAGTGCATGGAGTTCAGGTTATGGTTAAATGTTCACTTCTATTGGAATGTGTTGTACAGTTATACCGTAGTTATACCGTAGACCTCAAAATATTGTCACCTTCTTTTTTACAGTAAAATTCTGGCAACTGCAGCTGCCAGTACTTTACCATAAATTCAACATTATTTTTTTTACAGTGTGGTGTGGGGCTTTCAGAGTTACCACAGGCAATGGAGGAAATGCCAGGGACCTCAGAGGTGAGAGGGGGGAATGGACTCGTAGTCAAACCACATGTCCAGACAACTCCTTGTAAAGATAGGCCCAGTTGTTCAACAGGGCTTTTCATGTATACTTTGTGTTTCCCTTTGTACTTTATAATAATCATATTTTCAGCATCCTTCTACCATTATGATTGTGGAGAAATGTCACCAGGCCTGGAATAATGGCATAACATTTTAAATATAAACAGTCAACTGTACAAGGGAAGGTCTGCAGTTCTATAGCTCCTGCCCATAAGTGACTATCTACACCAAGCAGGACATTTCTGAGCCTGAGTGCAGCGATGAAATTGTGTCTTGGATGCTACTTTAGGTCCTAGGCAGTTGGCTGGCAGCCTCTAGATCCTGGATTGTGATCTCTCTCTTGTCTGTGGGCTGTGTTTTCTCTCCAGACTGAAAACTGCTGTGTAGAACCTAACTGTAATGGCTAGTTCTGAAAACAAAAGCCTTCTGGGGAGGTTAGTGCTGTACTGTCAAAGCACCAGTGTCCTGGCCTACTTAGTGCCTGTGCAGAATCTGCATGTTCTCCCAAATTTATTTATTTTTTTTTCCTCTCATAACCTCTTAGGTTGGTTTGAAATTGATTCCATGAATATGTTTTTTAGTTTAATGTCTGGACTATATTAAAGAGCTGTCATTTCGTCAACATTTACATCTTTCAGAATATATTCACAAAAACAGTCCATAGTAGAATACATTTAAAAAGCTTGGTGGTCTTACCAGAGGAGCTCACTGTTATTTCAGATGTAACCTGACCTTTTCTGCATTATCAATGCTGCGCCATCTGCTGCATCCATGACACAGTGACCTTGGCCGCTGCCATTTGTTCCAGCTGATTACAGTCTAAGAAATGTTCCCGGTGTTGTCTCCTACAGCAGATTAAAGGTTTAGTTCATAGTGATAAGGAATGTATTACTAACAATAATGCCATGCATTAAGAGAAAATGTGACAGTTATATTAGAAGCTGCAGGGCACTTAACTGTTTAAAGGTATCCATTCTTGTAAAAATACTATATCAAAGTCACTGAATATTTTAACATCTTGCACAAAAAATGTCAAATGTGAGCTTTTTGAGAAAAGCAACATCGGCTTTTAAAGATATATTGCATATTTGCTGGACATTAGGCATTAGGCAGTGGCATCACCATTTCAGGTAGAGCAATACGTTCAGAGCAAAAGGTCGGCCAAGTTCCTCACAACTTCAGAGGACACATAGCCCAGCAAGTCGCAGGGATGCTAAAGCCTCTGGTAGGGGAGTGAGTGAGGTGAGCAAGTTAAACAGATGGCACCACATGGCCACTGCAAGCTGCTTATTCAAGGCTGAACTTGTGAATGACTAGCAAAAGGCCAGTACTCTCCTTCCCATTCATGGTGATTGACATTGTTGCATTGCGTCTTAGCTGAGTTGGAGACAATGCAGTACAAATTCATCTATTTTAAATCTTGGTATTTATTTAATGAGTTACTGGGGTGCACATCATAGTTCTTATAATCCGCCTTGATGACTTGTGCTTAAGCGTCTCAGCAATAAATGCTAGCACAGCGACAGAAGTCCTTGACCTAAGATTTTGTAGAAAAGTCTTGGTTTTTTTTGTGGTGGAATACTGCTAGAGAAATGCCTTTTATGTGTCAAAATGACATTACAGAGAAAATACATTTGGAGTCTTGGATTTTGTGGCAATAGCTCAATTTCCAGTCAGAGCTTTCTAAAGTGGTGCAAGCTCATTTTTCCAGTTAAAGAGAATTTTCATTTGGCTTTTTGCAATGAAATCTTCTAGTTTTTTTTTTTTTTTTGGTTGGTGAAAGCTATTCTGAGCGTTCCTGCCTTGTGCCCTGTGTTGGCTGGGATTGGCTCCAGCAGACCCCCGTGACCCTGTATTCGGATTCAGCGGATTAGAAAATGGATGGATGGATGGATGGTGAAAGCTAATCACGGAAGAGAATCTGCTCACCACATAGAGAATTTCCAAGTTTGGATTTTTGTGACGGCTGTTTGAGTTCTCTCAAGTTTTGGTTTTTATGGCAACAGTTTTTTTCATAGTTACACTACATTTTCAACGTTTTATTTTGTGGCATGGAATCATACAATAATGAACTGCTCTTAGAAAATCCAATTTTCAGTATTCTGGTTTTCCTTCTTGCTGTTTTCATTAATGTATGAGTTTTGGCTCTTGTTGCTTGTTTGTGTTTTGGTGATTTAACTATTTGTAATTCCTTCCTGACGATAATGATGGTCTGATTATCCAGTTTAAGAAGTGACGATGCGGGTTGGCTCCTGGCTTCTTCTTCTATAATGGGAGCCTCTTGAACCCAACACCATCAGTACCGTAACCGAGATGAGCTTGGCAGATGAGGACAAATACACATGAAGCAAGGGGATGGTGAAAATGCAAGTGCTTTTATTAAAAAGTTTCACAAAACAAGTGTCCCAAAGTGCAGTGCTCAAAAAAAAGTTCAATAAATAATCCATAAAAAGTGTTTGCGTTGAGGTTAAAATGATCACATAAGTAAATCCATTAAAACGAAGTTAAAATCAAATGACAGGAAACTGTCTTTACTAAAAAGCCCAGTCCCTTCTTTCTCACTGGTGGCTCCCCCTGCTTATCCTATATGGGCCTTACAGCAGAGGAGTCGCCTTACTGACAAACTCAGCTAACCTTCCACAGATCTGTGTCCCTGCTGTCCCATGGCTAAAGAAAGGCTCACTCTCTGGACCTAGACTTGGGAACCCAACGGCCATGGCGCTCACGTTAGAGCTCTCCTCCTCGACCCCCGCTGCCTTCCTGGTCTTTTATGGTGAATTGCTCCTTTTAACACACAATGCTCCTTCTCTCCTTTGAACCAGCTCCCTCCTGTTCACTCACTCCAGCTCCTTCCACCTCCTGCCTTCTCTCTTTCTTCCTTTAACTCTTTAAGGGCTGAATATTTTTTCCGAAAAACATAGTTTCTGAAAGCAATGGTTTCACACAGAAATCAACATAAAACGTCTGTTGCTGCATGCTGCAGCTGCCAGTTTGCCACAAGTGTGCGGCAGACTTGCTGCCAGGCTGTCTTTGCATCACGGTTGCAGTGCATTGCAATTTGGTTTCTATCTCTTACCATTGTTAAGTGGCAGTCCTCCTGGCGATTATTGCCGTAGGCGTGCCATCTACTCAATTAGCTGGGGACCAGTCAGCTGAAGCTGGAACGTCACATTCGTTTTCGATCACTTGTATCAAAATCTGAATCCGGCAAGTCATAGTCCAGTTCAGAGGTAATAGGCAAAACTTTGTCCACGGAGTATTTTGTTTTATGCATTCGCTTTGATCTCTCGTCATTATGTCGGTGCCATTTTTGCTCTTGTTTGCACCTTACTACTCACACGAGCACAGAACATCTCGGTCAAACCAATGATGCTAGCGTTCCTTCTAGCAATGAGAGTCCAACTAAAACATAACGGTTTGTTTTGGCACAGTTTACAGTTGATTACCATCGTCAACTCCTCCTTTTGACAAAAGTCGACATCAGCCCTAAAAGAGTTAACCTCTGTCTTCTCTTTTTCTCAGTTCTTTTTCTTTCCAGATTCCCCCCCTCTCACACTCACACTTCCCTTTTAAAATGGGACATGGCACAGTTGTGGCAAGTCGCAGCTCTCGGCATCAATTAGGGTCATGGGCGATCCTACACCTGTGCATTAAGTGCAGCAAGATGCTGTTGGGAGGGGACTCCTCTGTCATCTGGAAGTGCTTCTTGGAGGCAATATCATCAAGGTTACACCCCTTGATTAGAAATGAGGACTCAGCGCTGCACGATCACCTGATGTCAACAGCAAAAGCTCTGGTGATGTGGCTGAAGGGATTTCAGAGGACTCTGTTGTTCCAGGAAGATATAACCCATGAATGTGATTTAAAGGCTGCCTCAGTTTGGTGGCTGCTTGATCTAAGATTTAGGAGATGAGATTGAGCAAGGGTTCAATTGGCAAACGCCATTCAATTCAATTTAATTCATTGACATTACATATTATAGCACAATGAAGAGTATTTGTTACAAATCCTGCTGAGGATGAAACATGCAATGAAAAAATAGTACATGGTACAGGCACAAATAATGAACAAAACATTTATAAAAAATGATAAATATTAATAAATATGCAAACTTAGCAAATTAAAACTTAATAAATAAATAATATTTATTGGCATGAAATGTATATACAACACAATACATTAGAATTTATTTTAGTACTAGCAACTTGGCGCGCACTACGCTGCGCGTTGGATGACCACAGTTGAATGACTCAATCGTAAGGACCTCTCGTCGGGTCTCTCATTGGCACGCTTTTGCCTCTTTCTGTCGCGATCATGGCGTAATCTGTCTTCTCTCTCTGTAGGGGTTTCAGTTGCCTTTCGTTGTGCGGCAGAGACGCGTCGTTGAGCTAATCTGTGTGAATGCAGAGTGTCCGTTTCTTGCGAGCAACTGTCACGCCTTTGCCACTTTGCTTCGTGCTCACGCTGTAATGTGCCCTCTCTCGCAGCAGCAGGTTTAGTTGCGTTTCGTTTTGACATTGTTCCGTAAGGTCTCCTCCATACAAGTGCACATGGGTAGCTGAAGACGGAAAGGCATAGTGGGCATAGTGAAACACACGAATTGGTGACCAGGGGAACCATCCGACATACTCAAGTGCACATGTTATTTATAATTTAAGTTTTTTTGTTTTTGTTATGAACTTCCCCAAAAGAGTTGATCCCTGTAAATAGTTAATAGTATATGAACAATATAATCTGTTGTAGTATGGGCGTTAATTAGCGTCACACCTCATAACCTACATACACCACGTGTTTGGCTGTAACGCCAGAAGCGCGGTGGACGCTGTAAGGGTAGGTTGTGGTTTCTGTTTCTTTCGTGATTTTTTTATTTCATTTTATTGATTACTAGCAGAATACCCGCGCTTCGCAGCGGAGAAGTAGTGTGTTAAAGAAGGTACGAAAAAGAAAAGGAAAAGTTTTGAAAATAACGTAACATGATTGTCAATGTAATTGTTTTGTCACTGTTATGAGTGTCGCTGTGATATATATATATATAGCAAAATACCCGCTGCATGTCATGTGTTAAAATGTTATGAAAAGAAAAGGAAACATTTTAAAAATAATGTAACATGATTGTCAAAGTAATTGTTTTGTGTATTCTCAGCAGCAAAGTTGTTTTCGTAGCTGCATCAGAAAATGTACCACGATGTCTGACAGACCTCCTTTTACTGTTTTCTCACAGCTTGATTGCTCCTGTCATATACACACACACACACACACACACACACACACACACACACACACACACACACACACATACATACACATATATATATATATATACATACCTATCTACATCATATATACACACACATACATACATACACACACACAAATTATATGATGTGTGTGTGTATGTATGTATTGTGTGTGTGTATATATATATATATATATATAATGTAGATAGGGGTGTGTGTGTGTATATATATATATATACTTGTGTGTATGTTTGTATGTGTCTATATGTGTGTGTATAGCTTTGGTCACTGAGTGCAAGGGAAAAATAATAAAATATAGTCTATAAGTTATTAAACAGTAAAACATTAACGCTTTTAAGAAGTACAGGTACATTGAGCACTACTGGAGTGGTTGCGGTAAACTACATTTTAAAGACTGTGTAACACAACAGGTAAGTAACTAACAGCAGCTAAAATGTATATGGATCATCTCTCGGTAGTAGATCCCTTTTGAAAGGCGCTACACGATGGCTGTGGTATAGAAATTACATTTTCTATGTGAACGCTCAAATTTGTGCCTCTGGTAATGTGCCTTACCGCATTTAAAGAAAATTAGTTTTGTGTCCTCTGCAGTGTTAAGAGAGAAAGGCTTTGGTTTGGGATAAAAGGAAAAAGGTGTAAAGAAAGGAAAGTTGCCTTTTTCTTTTATATAGTATAGAGAGATGTGTTCGCTGACGTTATGATCGCCTTTTGGGGACAGTCGCGTGGGTCTTGTGTAGACTGGTGAGACGCCCCGCCATTAATCGGCTGTGATGGCACTGTCAGTCCTCCACTCGTGCGTGTCTTCATAATCCAGCTGAGGACCTCATAATCGATATCGTGCAAAAGAAAGTGTGAATCGCCTTAATATTATTTTGCCGTGGTGTAGAAAAGGGGTCCCGTGTTTGCACTTGTCTGGGCTATAGCGCAGGGGGAGGATGAAAAAATTAAAAGTGCTCACTTTGACTTAAGGCAGAAGCGCAGTCAGCGCCTCAAAGGCCGGCACAGCTATGCACGCTGCTGGCTGCTCGACTTTTGCTGGGCAGGAGACCCCAGTTTTGCAGACACGCTCATGATATCAAAAGTCTCAGCGCTCTTTGGAGGTCATTCATATATATATATATATATAAAATACCCGCTCACAGCGGAGAAGTAGTGTGTTAAAGAAGTAATGAAAAGAAAAGGAAACATTTTAATAATAACGTAACATGATTGACATTGTCATGAGTGTTGCTGTCATATATATGCCTGCCTAAATAAGTCACCTCGCTTGCTCTTACTTTTTACCGCTCATTTAATCATGGCTAGTGGCGGAAAAATTATAAAATGGAAGGAGGATGGCTTTACCAAAACAATTATTGATGGCTTAATCGATTATTCATAAAGCTTGAATTGGTGATCTGTTTTTCTGTGTTAACCTCATATTTTTCATACTTCTTCTCAAACTAAGGTGGTGCGAGGGTAAAATGAATCGGATGCGCTGATCAATGTAATCGTGTACCAGGAAATCATGCATTGACAAAAGCTCCCTTGCTTGTAATGCAAAGTGTGATTAAATGCATTATTTTTAACGCGTTATGGAGCACATGCATCGAAGCTTCTCAGCTGTGCTTGTGCTAAGAAAAGGAAAGATTTTAAAAATAACGTAACACGATTGTCAATGTAACCTTTTGTAAGTAGTGCCTGGAGGATTCAGTGTGGAGAAACTCTAGAGACAGCGTGTGTATTAACTTGTGGATTTTTCTGTGAGTATTTGGTGGCAGTCTGACGGTTGCTTCGAAGACGGCGTAGCCGCTGAGCTCAGCTCAGAGCGAAATGAGGTAAATGGGAGGGAAGATGATGACGTGAATCCCCCACAAACACAGTCTCTCGAAATTTGCATAAGCACACCCCTTCACCTACAATTTTAACTTAGTTACAAAGTGATCAAAACTCTCGTTTATATCCTGCGTCCTCTCATTAAACTTGTATCCCGCATTACCTGTGGGCATGTGAAACGCCAGCGGTAGCCTGTCTATGAACTTAATTTAAAGTTTAGGTTTGCACCTTGCTTTCTTTCCGAGGTAGCAGCACTCATGAATATGGTAGTATATGTCACTCGCTCGCTTCTTATTGTTTCGCTGCCTTCTCAATTATATAATGCATGTTTTCTTAAGCGCTTTTGGAGGTCTTCCTGGTTTTCTACGTACTGCGTTGACAGTCAGTTCACGTGATTACGTGGGAGGCGTGATGATGTCACACGAAACTCCGCCCCCACGTCTTTCCAGCTCAACTCCATTACAGTTAATGGAGAAAAATACCTTCCAGTTATGACCATTAGGCGTAGAATTTCGAAATGAAACCTGCCCAACTTTTGTAAGTAAGCTGTAAGGAATGAGCCTGCCAAATTTCAGCCTTCTACCTACACGGGAAGTTGGAGAATTAGTGATGAGTCAGTAAGTGAGTGAGTGAGTGAGGGCTTTGCCTTTTATTAGTATAGATTTAATAGGCAGAGGGGAGAAGACGTTAATGTGATGCTCTGTCTATTTCTTTACTTTTGTTTTGAAAAGATTTTTGGGAACAGGAAAAATAAAAGCAAAAGGGAAAGAACGGAGGGGGGTAAGCAGAAATTCTGAGAGGCGACGGACTGGGGCTTTTCTACAGGGCGGCTATACAGCCAAAAGGAACGCTGCGGACAACCGTGCTGGGCTTTTCTTATATAGATAGCTCAAAATCACACAAGAAGTGCCTCAATGGGCTTTACCTGGTCCTTCTTTTGACAGCCCCCCAGCCTTGACTCTTTAACAAGACAAGGAAAACTCCCCCCAAAAAAAACCTTAGCAGGGAAAAAAGGAAGAAACTTTGGGAAAGGCAGTTCAAAGAGAGACCCCTTTAGAGGTAGGTTGGGCATGCAGTGGGTATTGTATTCCCCAATACAATAAAATAGTGCAATAGAAATATTATAAGTACAGAGCAGAATTCAGCAGTAGATTATATTACATAATATGATTCGAATTGGTGAGGGTCCTAGAGACCTCGGGCATCAAGCTGCCTCCCCCTATTGGCCATTCCACAGCTGAGTCAGCCAATCTGATAAAAGGCCCATCTACCCGATGATTCCTGCGATCCTCCATCAGAAATGACTTTACCTTAGGCAGGCAAAACATTTTGGCAGTATGGCAGTGACACCAAGTGCCACATTTGACATTTATATGATAGTACAAGTTAAAATTGGACGATGGTTGAAGCGGTAGTAAAAAACTAAATGGTAGTGGAAGTGCTGACGTAATGGTGTCTTGGCCTCAGGTCAAGCAGATGATTTTATGGAACTTAATGTTTTAAAGGCACAGGAATAGAAACTCTTTGCTAGTCTACTGGTATGGCATTGGATGCTAAAATATCTCTTGCTGGATGGATGGGGACAAACAGTTTGTGGGTGGGTTCTGTTGTATTTGTCATGAAGGAAAATGTTCTCTTTGAGCACCACTTGTCATAAGTCTTCCGCAAGTATGAGTGTTCGGCTCTAAAGATGAACTGAGCATTTTTAACCACCTGTGACAGGGCATTGTGGTCTACCAGAGTCCATCGTACCTAAACAAACTATGATAGAGCTAGTTCATATGCTCTCTACTGTGTAACTGAAGAAGTTTGCAAAAATCATGGGAGAAAGGTTGCAAACTAAAACCAGAATATTAAATACACAAAACCCAGCAAGCAGCAAAAATTGTAAATACACTGGATTTCCGTTTTGTTTGTTTTTGTGAATGACTGAATGGCAGATCAGCCATTTAGATTCAATCAGTGGCTTTCAAGTTCAGTCCTTAGGGTCCACTGCAGTGACAGGTTTTCATCCCTTCAACTTCTTTTTTTAATTTGACTCCTACCTAAGAATTAAAGAAGATGATATTTGCCAGTTTCTATGATTTGATGTCAGAGGAGAAATTACACAACTCGGGTTTACTGGAATGTCGGAAGCATTTATGTTGTAACAATAGTAGAATCAGCAGTGGTTGTAGCTGTATTGTACTGTCTTGTAATTCTGTGTTGTTTCATGTTGGTATTTAAGATTTTTTTCATTTAAATTCTACCTTTCAAGGTATTCTGCTTATTGAAGCCATTATTTTCCAGAGACCATGCTGGTGGGTCTGACATGGAGGTAAGCAGCAGACATTCACTATTTGGTGTCTTTTGCGCTGATGTGATTAATTGAAACTATTAAGATGCAATTAAGGGAGCAAACTCCACAGAAAAGAAATGTGAATTAATTAAGTTCAAAAATGGAAAAAATACAAATATTTGTAAATCTCCCACTTCTCCGCTTATCTGAATACAGAATAAGAAAAAAAAAAGACCAGCTAATTAAACAATGCACCCAGTCAGAAGGAAAACGACTCACAGATTGTGAAAAACAGGCTGAAAACCTGCAGCCATAGGGGGACCCCAGCACTTAACCTGAGGACCACCAAACTAAACCAACAGGAAAAACACCTCTTTTCCTAGTTGTGAACTTTTAAAAATTTTTCTTAACTTCTAAACTTTCTGTACTTAAGAGGAATACATTTATTATGTGAATGCTATATAGAAATAGTGTATATTCTTTATTTACTGCTGATATTATTCACATTACTGACATACTATAATAATTGTGGTCACCTTTTAATGAATTTCAGTTGAAAGAAACAACACACACTCAATGCACATCTTTGCTGTCTTTTTCTCCTGCCTTTGCTTTCTATATTGTCTTGAATGATAAGTAAAGTTGTTTATCTATCCATATTTAACTTTAATTTAATATAAGGGGATAATTTAAAATCAGTAATTAATCTAACACAAGTGTGTTCTGGTTGTAGAATGAAAATTTGAATATATCTTACACAGATTAATGGAAAACATGCAAACTCTATGCAGATAGCAGCCTTGTGCAGGTAACTACATCTATGAGGAAAAAGCAGTTATAAATTATCCAGTTGCCTCGCTACATTTTTCAATTCCTTATGAATTAAAGTAAAAATGAGCTGAAATGCATCCAAGTGTACCATCTGGATGATAAGATCAGGATTGCTCTTTGGAACAGTAACAGAGTTATTGTAGGACATAGCCTTGATTTGGGCTTTTGCCATTAATCAGGAGACCTTCACCAACAGCAGATCTGTTTGTAGATGTAAATCTTAAGGTGAAGGACAAAATAAACAGCATAACATTGAACTCTGCTGATTGTGTAGTGTGTGAGACATTTAATCACCACACTTAAAGATTTGCTGAATCTTTGAGGCAGCAGTGCCCTAGCCAAGAATTTCTCACCTCTTATGTTGCAGAAGAACTTATTGTATAGTTAGAAAGCATCTCTGCTGATGTTGAAGATTAACTCTTGATGCTGCTAAAACTGAAACACTATCATCCTTATTGCCACCCAGTCTGAAAGTCATGCAACTTGAGAAAATGAGTTAAATTAAATTATCCGCAGGACTGGAGCTGTCACTGCTCTGCAAATGACCTACATGTTAAGCACCATTACAATGTGCAAGAGCTAAAAAGAGCACAACGGGGCGAACAAAAAAGGTGTCCCACTGATGTGATTCAGTAATACCTTTAGGTGTCAAGCTTTTACTCTAATTTTTTTATTATTTTATTTTAATTTTTAACAGATTAAACAGAGACAACCAATTGCACACAATTCAGTTAAAGATGCAATCATACAATCAATATAGTAATACAGACGTCGCACTCCATGAACTATTCCATTCGATTGAAAACACCCAGCCTCCTTCTACTACCATATCCAGAGAGATATTTGATTAGTTTAAAGGGGATTCTCAAAGTTTTGTGCATTTAAAAGTTTTCATGAAAGGTACTTTAAGGTTCTTTTTATAGTGGTGGGTTAGTTAATATTAGGAGTTCCTAAACTGTTAGCCTTGATTTACATGTACGCCCCACAATACTACTTTAACATTTACTCATCACTTATTCTTATCACAGACAGTGATGGCTAAGGCTGGCTACCTCAGTGTCAGTACGTTAGCAAGGACAACAAATCATTCTATTTACGAGTGACACTTCTCTCAGGATGCATATATCCTTCAGTACCCAAATTGTTACCTCAGAAAGGACTTATCAGCATCTTTTTGTAAATTATTAACCAGTTGTTTACTGGCTTTAGTTTTGAGCTGCATATTGTTACAGGGGTCTGATATAATCATTCATTTTTTTGATTCAATGCTTTGTTTTGAAGTTCATTTTTGATTTGGGCCATTTTCTACCACCATTTAGATTTTTTGTTCAGTTGCGCTAATTACCAACTTTTGCCCAATAAGGGGCATGTCTTCAGAGGTCGTGATCCTGTCAGTCATTCCACATCAGGATAAAAGAGTCATTCTAGGTTCCCTTCCTTATTCGACTACTTTGATTCTAAAACCCTTCTTGAACTTGTATTTCATGTATGTTCTCTTACTTGTTCTTGGCTCATGGTTTTTGTTCTCCTGGCTCAGACCCTTGCTTCATTTATACTTTTCGTTTATACTTTTTCTCAATGTCTTTTTTCTAGTCATTTTCATTGTCTCTTGCCTTCTGGGCAGAATATGGCTATCCTTTGGATTTCAGATCACTGCCTTTAAGAGGGCTAAACAAGAAACAAATCACTTACAGGCTCAGCTCACTATTATCTGTTCATTACTCAAGGCAGATGATATCAATCAACCGGGCTGTTTCAGTTAGATAATTTTCAAAATGCAATCATTATTTATGTTTATTTTCAGGGAAACCAAGCGTCAAAGACTAGAAGTCAAAGGTAGAAGAAAACAATCCAACCTGAGAGCTTTGCTTCAGTATAACCAAGAGAGAGGTATGCCCATGTAAATTGAAGAGTTCATTCATCTTGATTGCAACTATGGCATTCTTTAAAAGTGTGTACTTTAATTCCGCAGCCTTTGCCCTGTCCTTCATTGGGGCAAATTTTTATTTTATAAGGGGTGTTGTACTTTTATCCTCTGACAGTATCATGTTTCGGTGTGTTTTCAGAATTGCCTAGGCCCTCTCTCTTTCTCAAACTAAACATTTCATGTTTCTCATATTAAAATCTGTGTGTTATCACTCTATATTATGCCTCTCTCAGAAGTGACTTCTCTTATACTGTGGCTATTTTTATTAAGTTATATCAACCAAAATGTGGACAAGTGAGAATTTTCCCTTGGTCTTGCTACCTGTCAACCTGAAGTTTTCTTAAGCTAATTATGAGATATACAGTAAGTTAGAGAACAAGATTCCCAAAAGCCCCCATTTCACATCATCTTACAACCATGTACACATTGGTTAGTTTATCTAAGCTTAAACATAAACATTCTAAGAGATAAATAACACTTGTTTTTAAGATTTGATTTACATTTACCTATTTTTTCTCAGAGTATCTATCTAGTTACATAAAATGAGTCCCAGAATTAAACACTATGTTCAAACACATTCTTATTCCAGTCTATTTGTTTAGTTAATTGTTCAAAAGAAGACCAGATTAACAGACCCCCCTTTTTAAAGTGGCTTATATCCTGGTTCAGGATATCCTCTGAAAACTTGGCCTCTGTCACTGACCCTTTCACCTTGTAGCCCATCCTCTTTGTGTTATGTCAGCTTCTGCAACTTCTCCCCCCATTCCCATGCTGTCACAGCATGATTTCATTGAGCTAATCACCTCTTTATCAGGACTTCATGTTATGTGCCCAAACCTAATTTTCTCCAAACCTTTTTGCTAAGCTCCTGTTTGTTTATTCATTACATTTTATTTTCAAAAATCACATCAATACAGTGACGTTCTGCTAATCAGACATATAATAACATTCCATATACAACAATTTACTTCAAATTAAATGCAATAAAAACGAAGGGAAAAAAGCAAAAAACAAAAAACACCAAGATTCAGGTACTTCAGCCATTGTAAAAAACCTCACACTATTCCAGTGTGGTGCAGAGGTGTCTCCCGCTGCACTCGGGTCCCAATCCAGGTGGTATGTGGCATGGTGGGTGTGGCTATGCGTGATCAGTGCATGCTCTCCAACCTCCTTGGCATGTTTTAAAAAAAATTTGAACAAATCATCTAAGAGAGAATGTTGCTTACCTACTAAGTTATAGAGGATGGGTTGGGATGTTGTTGGGAGAAAGATAAGTCTGCGAGCTTGCAGTATGTATAGGACATTACGATAAATTTGTCTCTATGCATTTTAATGCCATCCGGGAGTTTACCAAATGGATTAGGAGTGACTGTATCACTTAGTCTGTCTCAGGAGTATGTAAAGATTTTAATCCAAAGTTATATTCATTTTATGCATTCCCAAAACATATGGCCTAGTGAAGCTAGAGCTAGATGGTATCACTCACAGGTTGAGTCAATTTTTAAATATGACAAATGTAGTAGATGAAGGAACTTTTAGTTGAATAATAGAATTCTTGGCACATATAGAACTAGAGAATGTTCTATGTATGGCTGCGTTCGACTCTTTTCAGATTTGCTGATTGAAAGGTCCTTTTTCCACCACTTCCTATGATCTTTGAAGGGTGCTGTAGATTCTTTGAAATATTTTTATATATTATTGAAATGTCAATGTCAATTTATTTATATAGCACATTTAAAACAACATAGGAATGATGTGGCCAAAGCAAATTACAATAATAGAATAAAAGAAAACATACAAATAACAAATAGAAATAAAATATTTGAACATAAATAAAATAAATAGAAGTAATGTTACATACTCACAATGAGGAAACCATCAGTATTACTGAAGGTCACGGAATGCAAGTGAATAGAAATGAGTCTTTAATCTTGTTTTGAACAGTTCAATTGTAGACGACTCCTTTATGTAATGAGGGTAAAGAGTTCCACAGGTGAGGTGCAGCAGCTACAAAAGCCCTGTCCCTCTTAGTTTTACACTTGGTACGAGGGACAACATGAGACAAGTGACCAGAAGATCTAGGCACTCTGGATGGCTGGTATAAAACACAGAATTTGGATAAATAGGCAGGAGCAAGCCCATGTGAAGAGTTATAAATTAGCAACAAGATTTTAAAATCAATTCGAAAACTGACAGTGTAAGCCAGTGTAAAGAAGCTAATATTGGAGAAACAGAATCAGACTTTCTTGCCCCAACCAGGAAACGAGCAGCAGCATTCTGGACCAACTGTAACCTGCGTATCAGGGATTTGCTAATCCCAGAATACAGCGAGTTGCAGTAATCAAGGTGAGAAAAGATAAAAGCATGAGTAGCTTTCTCAAGATCCCTAGAATATAAAAAAGGCTTGGTCTTACCTAATAGACAAAGCTGGAAAAAGCAACTCTTGACTGCAGAATTAAATCTGTTTCTCAAAAGAGAGGTTACTGTCAAAGATAACACCAAGATTTCAGACTTGAGGTTGGCAAAAGACAGAGAAAGAGCACCTCTGTTTTATTTTGATTCAGATCAAGAAAATTATTAGCCATCCAGGATCTTAGTTCAGAAAGAAAGTTGTGCAGTTGATTTAATGCAGAGTTGCAGACAGGAATATAAACCTCTAGGAATGATATAGGTGTGTGGAAACTTGGGTATGTTTTAAATTTCTGATTTGTGTATTGGAAAAGAAGTGTATAGCTGGGAAGTTAAATTTACAAGGCTAAGCTCCTGTTTAAATGCACACAATCACAAGTAATGGTAGTTTTTCCTTATGAGGTCTATAATACTGTTAAATTCTTGGCCACACGGTTTATTCACTTAAAGGTTGCATTTTATCTAAATTGTCCTAAAATAAAAACACACAACTTAAAGTTATATCTATTAGAACAGCAGAAAAGGTTTCAGCAGACATTGTGCATGCCTCTTTTTAGAACTGAGTTAACAAGTTCTTGCCAAATTCTAAAAAACAGGTGTGAATCAAGAGAAAAGTTTCTTGCCATAATAATCTCCTCAGTGTCACAACATCTGCAGTAGAGTTTCACCCAACAACATGAAAAGTACATCCAGAGAAGGCAGGCAGCTCAAAATGCAATGCAGGAAAGTATTTGATATTGGTTGTGCCTGTTAGCAACTGCTGTAATTCAATAGAAGGAGTAAAATAACACATAGCAAATATAGAAAAGCCAAATGAATAACAAAAACTCTTTTATTTAATGTAGATCTGTATATTTTCTTTCAGTTTTGAGCTAAACATTTACTTTCATATAAGTATGTAAGTCTAAAACTTTACAGGGAGCATATACGGTTTTCTACATGAGTAGAGAAAAGCACACACCAATATGATCGATATTTAACACTGCAAAGAAAAATACAAAAAAGCATAAAGAGAAAGGGTACCTGAAGGCAAACACCATATACTGTAATTGAAAGTAAATACAAAGTATAAATGTGTTAAGAAGGGAAAAAAAGACACTACTCAAAGATGGCTACACTTCCAGTTAAATACAGGCCAGGAAGGAGGGAGCCGGTCCAGGCAGAGAGAACCCGAATCTGACGTCAGACGTGGTAAGGCTGTCAATTATCTAGTCTGTAGAGGATGGAAAAGAAGAGGCATTAGTATATAGCGCTACCCTGTGGATCAGCGAGGTATTAACACCACCAGAGCCTTTCAGCTCTCCACAAAGCACACGTGTGTGACAATACTTGACTTATTCATTGTGACATCACACTAGTCAGAATTTCAGCATGTATCACAATGCACACAACTTATGCAGTGGCAAGAAGAAATACAACAAACACATAACCAGTACAAATACTTATGAAAGAGCATCATATACAATGATAAAAGGGAGAGTTATGAAGACCTGGTTAATCTACCATATCACAAAATCTAACTTCCATGTGTTCTGTTCTTTTGCTTCCTGTATTAATTTAATTTCTTTATATAAATTGGACTATTACTTTTTCAGATCAGTAATTCCTTAACATGGTGCCACAATAAACAACAACAATATGTATTTCTATAGCACCTCCATCCATCCATCCATTATCCAACCCGCTATATCCTAACTACAGAGTCACGGAGGTCTGCTGGAGCCAATACCAGCCAACACAGGGCGCAAGGCAGGAAACAAACCCTGGGCAGGACGCCAGCCCACCTGAATTCTATAGCACCTTTTCATTCAAAACATGCACAGTAGCTTAAAGTGCTTTATAAGAAATTTGGAAAACAAAATTGCAATTATAAGGAATGAATCAATGATATCCAAAAAATAGTAAAACAAAAATAAATAAATACAGACTTACTGTACATTATAGAGATATCAAGTTAGTAATAGAAATGTCAGAGTCCATAAGGATAGATACAACTGCTCATTTTTTAAGTCTCACATTTATAATGATAAGTCCAGTGGTATGGTTAGATAGCCAGGAAGGACAAGAAAATAAAAACTGTAGCCTGCAAGGTGTTGAAAAAAAATAACAAAAAAAAATTTGCGAGGATTCCAAGGCTAAAATGCAACCCTGCCCTCGCCAGGCCTTCTACTAAACACAAACATACTAAAGTAGTTCATTATTGTTTTTACGCTTAATCTTAGAAGATTAAATGAAGTGGATCTCACCAAGAGTTACAGTGTCCACAATCCTTCTAAAGCCATAGGCAGTACTTTGATCAGATGGCTGTAGTGCAAAACACCACAGCAAAATCTGGAACAAATAACGGAGAAAAGAAGAGGTCAGTATTGATTCAAGTATTTGATGTTGCAGTTCTATTAGAACTGTTTAAATAAAAAGGGAAATTATTAAAAAAAAACTTAAAAAGTGTTGTTTTTCTTGGAGTTTTAAATGTGTTAGTCTGCCATATTTCTTTTGGTAAAGCATCCCAGATTTTTTCTGTTGTGACCACTAGGGGACGTAACAGCATCCCAAACCCCAGATATAATAACATAGACACAAGTCCCAAAAACCTTTTTATTAAACAGAATACCTTGTACAGGCTTCGTCTTGAACTTTACAATCAGTGGCCTCGTTCACCGCCACCCAACTCTGATTGTCTTTCTTAGGTGGAGATGCTTCTCTTATTATGGACCTGAGAGTACTTCTGGAGCCATAGTGTTGGACAGCAAAAGCACTTCTGTGTCAGGCAGAAGTACCATAAAACAGGGAAGTCTTTCCCTGGCAGCACTCCCCGGAGGCACCCAAAGACCCCGATAAGGCCCACACCAGAGCTACACTTCCAGATGGCATCTACACTGTATAACAGCAAAAGGCTGCCTCACCACTTCTTTTATGCTTAGGTCTTAGAATTGTAAGGGAACCACTGGTTTTTAGGATCATAAGATTATGACTTAGAACCAATTATCTATGTTAAAAATCCATGAAGATGTTCTCAGATTGCAATTTACATGTTATGATTGCTTTCATGCTGAATTCTGAACTACCTGTAGTTGATCGATGTCTTCCTCAGGTAGCCTTGTTAAAAGTTCATTGCAGTGATTTAGTCATCTAAAAGCAAAAGCGTGAATTCATTTTTTAGCTTGATCAGATGTTTAAAGGTTTCTAACTTTTGCAAAATTTCTTAAATGAAAAAATTTCAATCTTAGTAGTTTAGTTAATGTAAGGTTTGAAGTTTAGACCCAAGTACATAATAGCACTTAAACTCTTTACTTCTGGCTTAATTTGAAAAGCCAAGTGATCAAGTTTATTTCTAAGACCCTCACTTTCTTTATTTCTTCCTACAACTAAAGTTTGTTTTTCCTAGATTATCTTCAGGAATTTATTGTTTATCCATTCTCTAATGTGAGTAAAGCCCTATTTGGACAGGATAAGTTTTACACCAGGAGATGGGTAAAGTAAGTATTCCTGCAATTATTCCTCACTCATGTCACTAACCTTTTACAGACTGTGTGTTCATGTTTCAGCAAAGATTATGAAACTGTTTACATTCTAAAAAAATAAAAAAGATAGCTGCAAGTCAAACTAGTCCTCTGGAAATTAACATGTCAATAAAGTTCCATCATTTGAGCAATATGGATGAAATTAGAATTACAGAGGTCCACCAATAATACTTACTTTGCCCAGTGCCTGTAGTGGAATAAAATAACTACTGGTATCCCTTGTTGTGTGTGCTGTATAACAGAGGAATGAGGTAACCCTTAGAGGTCTGAAGGCAGGCTGATATGAATAACTTATATCAAAACATTATTGGAGGATCTCTTCTCCTTGGAGTTGTGAATGATGTAACCACAAGGGGGCACCAGTGAGCCCCAAACCACATTCATAGTGAAGCACTACATTATTATTAGGATCCAATAAAGGCTTTTTATTCTCTCCAGGCACTTCATCCCAATTATCTCTCAAGTAATCAGCCACAATTATACAATACTGTAAATGAATAATAAAGTACAGTTCTTCCTCCTTCTCTCCTCCATTTGAGTCTCCTCTTTATGTCGGACCCAAAGTTGTTTCCAATGTCATGTCAAATACTCTGGGAAACACTTCTGGACCATAAGAAAAGTAGGGAGGTCCTCCCCAGATAGTGCCCTCTATTGATAAGTAGGGATCCCGACAGGGCTGCATTTCCACATTCCAACTCCCAAGTATCCCTGATGGGCCACTGTCACTTAGCTTGTGGGGGACGGAACATCTTCCGATTTCTGGCTGGCTGGACACAAAGTTATTTCTCTGGTATTCCGGCCAATATGCTTTCATCATCTCTCTGGCTTCCCATCCAGGTAATGTACATTTCCTTGTCTCACCTGGGATGCGTAACAGATATATAGTTGTTATAAATAAGGGGTACTAATGTGGTCTGAACAGATGGTATGCACAATTACATGTGCATTAACTACCAGTACTCATAAGGCAAGAACAGAAAAACAATGGTATGGAGTATCAGTGCATACTGCTCCACGTCAAGCACTGACTTTAGCCCACCTCATGGTGTTAAACTAAACCCATCTGAATAGGGCTTAAGTCATGACAAGTGAAAGAATTTATTTGAAATTGAATTTGCAGAGATACTCTGCTTTTTGCTGTGCAAAAAAAATCAAAAAAATTCAAGAGATGGGTATTTTGTTCCTGAATGGACACATGTACATATATTAATTCATCTGTCTTTGTCATTTAGTATTTAAACAAAGATCTATAGTAAAAGAAAAATCATATGACCAGATGTATCTTGGTAGTACAATCCCGACTTTGCCACTCGTATGATGACAATCGTGCTGTTTGCAATCCTAATCGGATACAGAAAAGAGACTTGACACTCCATGACACTTGAAATGTATATATCCTCAACCTATTTTCTGTGTGAACAAAAAAACCAAGAAAGAAACTGATAAAGGTCTTCGTGAAAGGTGTGTCTTGGTTGCCCTTGCTTCCATTTCCCATGCAGTGGTGTCCACAGCATGACCAATTTTGGCAGGCGTTCTGGGAGCATGCAGATAATTTGGCCCACAAACCAAAACTGGCATTCAGTGAAAATATTGGCTAGCACAGTGTTTCCCAAACTCGGTCCTGGGTGCCCCCTGTGGCTGCAGGTTTTTGTTCCTACCAGATTCCTAATCAGTGACAACACCTGATAACAACTGAGCTTATTTAATTAGCTGGGATTTTTTTTCTTTTATTTGACATTCAGAAAAGCACAGCAGCATGATTTTTACATTTATAAGACATTTATAAACATTTCTGCTTTTGCTCTAGATTTAAATGTTTAACTCTCTTTTGTTGATTTCATTATACTTTGCCCTTTCTCTGTGCAGTTTTTTCCCCTTCGTTGTATCTTAATAATAACAATTAAAAACGAGCAGATCAGACACCCAGGCAAACAACGCACTGAATAATCAAAGGTTGCAACTACTTTAGAGTCAGACCCACTAATTAGTAAATAATGCATTAATTAGAACACCTTGAAAAGTAGAATGAAAATCAAGATGAAAATACTGTTAAAAAGAAAAAAAATACATTATTCCTTTATAACTGCTTGGTACATTTTAATATTTTTTTTTTAGCAAACTTAGTTTTCTAATTTCTATATTGTTCCCTAAACACAGATCATGGGAAATATCAGTTCACTTAATTAGCCCAGGAGTTCAATTAAAAACAGAAGCTGGTTGGAACAAAAAACTGCAGCCACAGGGGGTCCCCAGGACCAAGTTTGGGAAACACTGGGCTAGAGGGTGAGTGGCAGTTCAACAATGTACTTCTTCATTACTGATGTGGTCATGGTATGAGATATAAAGGGTCCTTCAGAGGAACCATTTTTGGAATACATTCAGGCGTTTCACAATGGTTGAAGTTGCCTTCCGCATTTCACAGGCATAGATAGTGGTAGGAATTATAATCAAATTCAGAAGGTGAATTTTAGTTGGTAAGGAGATGCTGTTGGATTTCCAGATAGGCCCCAAGCGGCGCATAACAGTCATCACTTTTCCGATCCGACATAGGGTATCTTTGTCAGACTCACTGTCTGTAACCACAATACTTCAGAGGATGGTGAAGTGGACCACCTCTTTGAGGAGCTGTTGACCATTGTAGAAGGGGCTGTTGATATTGGAATACTCTACATTTAGAATCTTGCCTTTCAATACACTGATTCACAACCCAGCTTTTATTGCCTTATGCTCCAACACCACTGTGTACCCACTGAGCGCTCGCTGATTGGCTCTGAGCAAGACAATATTATTGGCAAAATCCAAGTGCTGAGTCATGAGCAAGAGACCGTTAAAGTCTATGGCCAGGAGGAACAGGAATGAGAATAGCACACACACCTATACAGATCTGGAAGAAATTTGCAGATACCTTGGTTAGTGTAAACACAGAAGCTAGATTGGTGGTAGACATTCCAGAAGATGTCGACAAGGATGCTGTATGAGCATGCAAACTTCCACAATTTTCCTTAATGGACACTATCCAAAGCCTTTGTAAAGTTAATAAAATTGATTGACAACTTTTGCTGCAGCTTGATACTCTGTTCAATGTCTTCAGGACAGAAATCTGCTCCATACATGATTGCACACTGGAGAATCTAGCTGATTCCTCATGGAGCCGACCATAGACTGGTTGCCATGAAGGCTGGAGAAGAAATGCACTGAAGACCTTCCCAGGAACAGAGAAGAACATTATCCCATGCCAGTTGTTAGAATTGGCCAGGTTTCCCTTTTTTGGTAACTTGATGATGACTCCTTTCCTGATTTCTCCTAGCAGGGGTTCAGTAGGTCTTGGTCATCATATTTCGGTATCTCTGGTGATATTTCATCAAGGCCTAGGGCTTTGCCATTCTTGACCCAATTGCCACCCTAGTCTCAGCTGGGGTAATCAGACCCACGTCAACCTATAGGTCCTCTTCTGGGTCGATTATATCTTCTGCAAATATTGAGGTTGTTTCTGGTTGGTTTAGAGTTTCCTTGAAGTGTTATACCAAATTATTTTCTTATGCCTCAGTGGTCAGAATCAGGCATCCATTCTTTTCTTTGATAGGGGCTCCATGCCCACTAGATGAACCAGTCAGCTCCCATACAATCTTAGTGTTTTTGCGGTTGACAACTTCTTGTGCTTCTTGGCCCATCTTCTCACTCCATAGTCTCTTGTCATGTCTACTTTGCTTAACCATACGGACAGTCATACAATATTGTTTCCTCTGTCTCATGTATTGGGCCTGCTGGGGCTTAATCTCATATCTGCTTCATATTCTTTCTCACGTCAATCAGATCCCATGTGACCACGTTTATCTATCGTTTCTTGAAGGTTCCACATTGTTGGCTTAGCATCGCTTCTGCACTCTCAATAATAGAGAGCCAGAAGAGAGTACATTCCTTGTTGATGTCCCTGTCATCGTTCAGCTGCACAGAAACAGCGCAGTAGGTCCCCATTGTGTGTTTCAGCCATGCAGACCAACAACAGTTACAAAGCACGCTGGTACATTGTCCAGCTGGTAGTCACCCAGCATGAGTATGATCATAGAGCTCATACTTGATGGTGTCATGCGGAGATGAATGATGGTAATTCTTACCTGACAAGTCTCCAACCTAGCAGAGATTATTCAGTACAAGACTGGTTTCCATCCAAACAGTGCCGCCACCACTTTCTTCGATAGAACTAAGCCCACATCTTGTGGATGGTCTGCCACGTGTCTGGAGTATAAAAAGATCTTCTCATTGCTTACCAACTGGCCAGAACCTGACTATCGGACCTCAGAGACTCCTAGCACGTCCAGATGATAGTCGTCAAATCACTGAAATAATTGGATGAGCTTGGGCAGGTTGAGCTATGGAAGAGACAGTTTTTAATTTTTCCATGTTTGTTTTTATTTATTTTAATGTAGTCTTATTTTATGCTCTTCTTTTACACAAAACTGTATTCTCAGTGCTTTGTGTTAGTCTTCTCTGTGCATGAGCTTGATTGCTTAATGGGGCCACTTTATATATACTGTATTTGGCTTGTTACAGGGAGATCCTGCAGTTTTGCATCATGCAGAATGAGGTTCTGTTTGCTATAATCTGTTGTCACTTTTTCATTTTTGCTTTTTAGTTCTCACTCTCTTAATGCCTCATAGATGTTATGGGAGAAGATCATTCAGATGTTACAATGGGAGAATGAGATATAACAGCTAGACTTCAATTAGACCATTTTTTTTATAAATTGTTAAACGTTATCATAATAGTAGGTTGTAGAGTTTTTTTGTGACTAGTAAGAGTGTCTTCAATATTTTTATTCAATTATATATTCAGGTGGCATATGGTTTGAGTCAAACAAGAAACATAAACAAAGGTGGTCGTGAATCAATCAGGCAATACTTTGCATTTAGACAAATACAGAAAACACAGTCAGGAGAGCTACATTGTGAACCTGCAGTTCTTCATTCATACCAAATTATTACTTTATATGAAAGGTCATTTCTTTAGTTTTTAGGCAAAGTTCTAAAATATTATGCCATTAGACTAGTCATCAATCAATAAATGTGCAATAGCACAAAAAGAAAGGCCCTTTAAACAAAAGAGTAGAGCAGCATAGTGATGTCCACACCTAGGCAGCACAAAAAAGCAAACAATAAAACAAAAAAATTAAAAAATGTAGACAAAGTAAAAACTACTGTAAAATCAAAGACACTGATACAAAAATTAGAGACATCATGACACTGAAGAGTCCAAGAAACATATTAGGCAGGAGGAATACGGTGCAAAGACATTTTATAAGCAGCTTAAGATAAATGGAGGTTTTTTAAGTTTAGTATATATAGTTGATCATGTGTCTGAAGTAAGTAGAACGGTTTAATTCTTTCTAAGTAATGACACCGAAGGGTATTTACAAATCAAGCCTACTATATTGGTTGAGTATAATATCCTACAGGGCAAATTGGTTTAGTTATCTCAGAAATTTGATACCATGTTTATAAATTTACTTCTGTCTCAGCTAGCCTGGAGTTCTTGTTTCTATTTGAATTGTTAGATACCCAGAGAAGCTAATTCTAATACAGAGCCACCACTTAAATTAAAAGTCATTTAATTAATTTTTGACTAGGCATTAAATTCCTTTGTCATTCTTGTTTTACACTACCATTCCCTAAAATTTTTCTCTGCACCTTGTTACTACCATGAAATTCTTACATTTCTTCTTCCTCTCTTCTCCAGCTGAACAACTCCAATCAAACATGTTTCTTGATTAGGCTCTTCAAGTGGAATCTCTTCTTCCATAGTTGGTATGGCTTACAAAAAAATGAAGACTTTTTGGGTAGAGTCTCCTGTGAAAACTGAGAACATCCAAGCTGTCTTTTCCTAAAGAAATCTGGTCTTTGCTCTCCAGTACTACAAGCGAGTGCTTACTGTTAACCAGACAAATGATGCTCATTCATCATGTTAAAAGAAAAGGTACAGTAATTCACCCTTTTTACATTGCCATGATGCTTCTCAAGATATAATAAATGCTAACTCTATGCAGTGTTTTTCAACTAGTGTGCCGCAGCATAGTGGTGCAACGTGATAGCTACCCAGGTGTGCCGTGGAAATTAATTAGTGCAACACACCGGGGTCTGAACCTGAGAGGGACAATCGCTGCAGGCGGCTGAAACCAGTCTGAGGAGGACAGAACATAAAAGCAGCTCCACTTAGAACCCTTCAGATGTGTCTCCTAGCTGCTAGCGTTCATCTGCCTAGGTGTGTGATCACCAGCGAGTCTCATGTGGCTAGTGGATGGTGGGCACGCAAGTGGCAGAGAGGGGCAGACAAAGGGACATAGCAGCTGGGAGATGCCAACAAAGTATTCACTAAGTGCCATGTCTGCCCAGTGCTGCCAGAATGTGATTCAACCTTCTGTCACACTACATAGAAATAACTTGCTTACTTATCGTCTTTATGCTCTCTGGAGTGTAGGGCAGCAGCAAAGTTCATCCACAGCTGTCTGTATTTGGCCATTGTCTCCAATGTACCCCAAGTATAGTTCATAGCTTTCATCTTGTTCTCCACCATTCGTTGCCAGGTTGTTCTTGGTCTCCCACATTTCCTACATCCTTCTGGTGTCTAATAGAATGCTGTTTTAATGATAGTATCAGCATCTCTCCTCCTCAAATGGCCCAACCACTTCCAGTGTCTCCTCATTATGATACTACCCATGTCTTCTTCTTGATATTGGAGGAGGAAGTCATGGTTTGAGATCTTTCTGGGCCAGGAAAAGCCCAATATCTTCCTCAGGTTTATGGTGTGGAACGTTGACAGCCTGATTAGGTCAGCATTCTGATCCATACAACAGTGTAGACAGGACACAGCTCTTATATAGTTTTCATTTTGTGTGGATGCTATACTTGGATGACTTCCACACATTTTTCATGGTCCCGTAGGCATTTCTTGCTTTTCCCAGTCAGCGGATGGCGGATGGCTGATGACACTGCCTAGGTAGTTGAACTTTTCTATGCTGGACAGGTCAGCAAAATATAATTTGATTGGCTCAGGGAATTCCATGTTAAGTGTCATGAACTCTGTTTTCTTTTGGCTCACTCTCAGTCTCACCTGGCCTCCAAAGAGTCATAGGCATTCTGTTTTTCCCTGCATGTGTTGGTGTGTGTGGGACAGCAAGGCAAGATGATCTGTAAAGTCCAGGTCTTCTAAGGGGGTGAATAGAGTCCATCTGATACCCCTCTCAGCATCTTCTGTTGTCTTTCTCATCACCGAGTCTATGGCCAGGTTGAAAAGCATGGCAGACATCACACAGCCCTTTATTACTCCTGTCTTGGATTCAAAGGATAGGCCGCTATCGTCTACTGCACAGGTAAAGTCTGCATAAAAACTTCTGATGATATGAATGATCTTGGTGGGAATTCCATAGAATCTCAAAATCTGCCATAGGCTTTCTCTGTGGAATGCTGTTAAAGGCTTTTTCAAAGTACACAAAGTTTATGTATAACTGCATTTGACACTCTATACATTGCTGAATGATGTTGTGCAAGGTAAAGATCTAGTGACTACAGCCTCTGTTCTTTCTGAAGCCAGTTTGTTCTTTACATAGGCATCTCCGATCTGCTGGATGATGACCTTGGTAACAATCTTAAATAGAGATAAGCAAGTTGGAAATGTTTTTTTTAATTCATTTTTCTAGTTTTAAGAATTTAAATTAATTTTGCAGTGGAATACATTTCAAAGTTGATGACACATTTGCATTTACCAATATTAATAACTACACTGTTCAAGCTGGGTCATGTGGGCTAAGGTGTGAAATTTTTGTTTGCTAAGCATTCTCACAATAAAATACATTTTCCCTCTTATTTAGTGAGGTGGAGAAAGAAGGGCTCCATTTCACATGAAACTTTAAATTAATCAATTATCATTTTTTAACTTTAGTATCTACCTAACAATGCTGTGTGGAGATACGACACTATAACAATGCCAAAGTATACTGCTGACTTCCATTAAAACATCAGAAGGAGTGCAGTAAAAAAAATATTAAAATTGCTCTGAAGCCTGAGTGGAATTTAATCTTGACTCTAATCACTTTATTGTAAATTCTGGAAGCATCTTCAGTACTGCAGGCTTCTTAGCTTGGTATTTCCAACACAAGGCCATGTTTCAGTGCTCTTCGCTATAGAGAAGGCTGGGGTTTGAATTCACGAATGCGTCAGGAGCTAAGCCGACATTCCATGCCTATTTTATTTTCCATTGATCAGGCGCACTCATTCTTTTTGCATCCACTGCACTTTTTTAATGTCTCCAATGTGTTCCTTGAAATAGAGTGACAGTTTACTACAATTTAACTCTGATTTCCTATTTACCTGTGATTCATGAGATATGTAAAATATAAAAGCTCTCCAAACATGTGCATGTTAGGTTAGATGGCAATCCTAAATTATCCCTGTGATGAGTTGTAAATGAGTGGCCCTGAAATGGACTGGTAATCTTTCCTGTTTTGATTATGACTCTGCCAGATAGTCTCCAGCACCCTGAGCCCTAAACTTATTAAGGAGGTTTACGAATGTTATATGGAAAACGTGAATGGTGAAGTTCTCAAATGGCAGCACAGCATTAGTGGTTATTGCTCTGCTGCCTGGTAGCTCTGAAGTCCTGAGCTTTCTGTGGAGTTTCTCTGTCTGCTCAGGTTTTTCTTCACATACCAAAACATACATTTTAGTTTAACTGATGACCCTGAATTGGCCCAGATCAGTGAGTGATGGTGTAAACCTGATAGCCTGATATTCCTGGACAGGATAGGATAATGGGGTCAAACGTAGATATTCATTTTAGTATCTACCATATATGCAATTTTAGTCCTTATAAAAGCATTATATTTTAGACTTTTTATGGACTTCCTCTAATTTGAGAAGACAATCATTCCATCCAACTATTACGAAATCCACTTACTGCATGAACCAGAGCCAACTTTAGAACCATAAGCAGGGAGCAAGCCATGAATGGACACCTGTAGTTGAGCTAGTATGCACTTTAAATGTTACTCTTGTTCAAAACAATGAACAGCAGGTGGACCTGAAATCTTTGACAGTCTGAATCTGAACTGCATTATCTTTAAAAAAAAATATGGTTTTTAAGATAATGCAGTACATGTGAGGGCAAATGTGAGCATATCCAAAAACAATTACTTATTCATATTTATGAAAAGTGTGTATATATTCCAGATTTGATTATAAGATCAGCAGTGAAGTAATAAGCCACATGGCAGGTGCTTCTGCCTCACACCCCCAGGAGACAGCTCTCATCCCAACCTGGTCACTGCCTGGGTGAAGTTGGCACACTTCCCATGACTGTGGGTTTTTTTTCAAGGAAGTACAATTTTACTTTCTTCTCAGAGGCATGAATTTTAAGGATACCAGTAACTGTAACATTTTCTGGTATAACAGACAATGCCCTATTATGTACTAAGTTGCTAGCTAAGTTGTTTATCCTGGTATCCAATTACTATAGGATAGGCTCCTGCATCCTGTAATCATGCAAATAGATGACTCCAACTTGATGTGGGGATCTTTAACAGTTGTAACATATATAGGGACATACGTAAATACAGGGTTATTTCCCTAAGAACAATGTGAGAAGTAAAGAAAAAATGGCAGCAGTTAAAATTACTGTAAGTGAAATACAGATATAGTGAAAACACAATTTTTTTATAGCATCAGTAGTCTTGTGTCAGATACAATTAAAGGATTGGGGATGGCAACCCTGTATAATTGAAACATGCAGGAAAAAAATAAACATCTCTTTACAGACAGCAGTCCAAAGCAGAACTGACAAGCACCTGGAAAGCTCTTCTATAAATATGGCTGAATGGCGGAAGAGGTGGAGTCAGGGAGGTCGGAACAGGAAGTGGTGTGGCAGGAAGATGGGTTCTGGGTAACGGATATGATGTCATCAGAGGGTGCCGGAAGTGATGTCAACAGGGGCTGGACTGCTGGTAATGTCAATAAGAGGCATGGTCTGCAGAGGGTCAAAAGGAGAAAGGATCAGATGACAGTGCCAATCCCCAGTCCCACTCTAAATCGTCTCCTATGCTCACGTGTGTGACACATTTTCAATTATTTTTTAATGTAATTCTAATATACACAGAGGAAAACACCTTTGCAGGCTGCACCTTACATTTCATGCTGTTACTCAATACAATTATATATTCTTGAGGGCAGCATGGTGGTACAATGGTTAGCACTACTACATCAAAATACCAGTGGGTTTGAAAACCACAGCTGCGTCCTTCTATGCAAAGTTTGCATCCTCTTCCCATGCCTGCGTTACGTTTATCTCTGGTTTTCCTTGCACTTCCCAAAAGTTTGTAGATTAGGTAACTTCCAGATTTTTAATTAGTCCTATATGATGAATTAGTCCCCTATCCAGTGTTGTTTCTTGTCTTTCTCCCAAAGCTGACTTAAAAGACTCCAGCTCCCTATGATTATGGATGAGATTAAGAAGATTAGAGAATGTTATGTTAGAAACTGTTTGATAGCAATCTACAATTTGTATTAGTTTACTCTGAAATGGCTCTGAAATGCTGTGATGGACGGCTGGCAGCTCAACCCGGCCGGGATGCCCAAAGAATGGAAGGATGGGGGAAGGCAGCTACTCTGGGACACTGCCTGCCCCAGGACGCTAGATGGTAATTTCCCTGCAGCATAGTGGTGCCAGGGCACTATGAGATCTGGAGTTTGGCTTCACAGCCCTGCTGGGCACCATGGGTGCCGCCAGGAGATGCTGCAGGAGGACTTGGGGATTTCTACTTTCTGCATAGCCCGGAAGTACTCCCAAGTCACAGGGATGGAAGCCCCGAAGTATTTCCAGGTTGAACAAAATGCAGGTTCTCCATCTGACCTGGGTCACCCGAGCACTTCCGGGTCAAGGACTATATAAAGGACCACTGTGAACCCAGAAAGTGAGCTGGAGTTGGCAGGTAGAAGAAAGAGCTTGCTTGGAGGAGTGGAGGAGACAGAGAAAGAATTGAGTGTGTACTATTAGTGTATTTACTTGCCTGTGTATGGTGGCTGTGATGCTTAGGGGCACTATTTATAAAGGAAGAAAAAGAATTAAAATACTTTGTAGTACTTTTACCTGGTGTCTTAAGTGTCTGTCAGGTTACAGGAGCGACAGTGCCCTCTAGTGTCACACTGCTTATGCTTAGATTATTAGGTGGTCCAACAGTTGATAGAGCTCAGAAGAAAAACTAAGTTAAAGCCTCATACACTAGGCTGTATATACTTAACAGTTTTGGTTATTTAACTTTCAGAAATCTGTGAATAGCAAATTACAAGTGGAGAACCACAGGATAGAAATGAGCAAAAGAAAATATTTTTTTAATAAAAAAGTCACTTCATTAACTGAAGTAGAGGTGAAGTCATGCTATTAATTTCAACAATTGAAATATCCAGATCTGTTTGGAAGACTAGTGATTTTGTTGTCTTTATGGAAGGGACTGGCAACAAGTCCTCGTCTTCCTCACGGCTATGTGATACTATACGCTAGTTGAAATTTTTGATGGTAAAGAAGACTGATGCTAGATTATGTTACCTAGTACTGAACTAAAATTACAGCAACAGCCACTTGTGTACTGAGAATTTCTAAGTGACGTGGAATGTGTGCACCCTGTCAGTGGTGAAAAACATCACTCGGGTGGCATCCCTCTCAATTGCACATCCTCATTGCGGGCCACTGGATTAAGAGGTCAGAGCTGAACTGTTTGAGCAAGCTGAGCTTAAGGCAAACTTATCTTTCTCTACTGACTAATCAGGCTTCTGACTGCAAGGACATCTTCTTTTTCACAGTAGGCTCTCTCTTTCATCCTCACTGCACTCATTGCTCTCACTACACCCACCCCTTCCTGCCTTAGTAAATCCAAGTACAGCCATCAAATGACAACAGAGAGAAATTCACTTGGGTAGATTCCCTCTTGATGCTGCATCCTCAGTGTGAGATGTTAGTCTTGAAATTGAGCTGCTGTAATGCTGAGTGCAGAGTAGAACTGTCTTAGCTTGTCAAACTGAAGGAGAACTCCCATGTCCTTAGTGACCAACCTAGCTTTTGATTGTGAGGATAGCTTCTTTTCAGAATGGGCTTTCTCCATTTCATCCTTGTGCTACATACACTTAAGAAGATCTTAGATAAGATGATGGAGCTGAGAGGGGAATGGAACCATAAGAATGAAGGAGAAACAAGTAACACAAGCATGGAGGAAGAAAATAATTTATAAGCAGCTCCTCCAAGGAAGCAACTGTATGCAAAACGCTGACACCCTGTGATGATTAGAATTCAGGCAACTTCTGGTACACTAGGACACGTCTTCAATGATGTTTTAGATGTTCTCTGCTCTGGAGGTGTCCTCTCAATCTTAGCCACACATCTTCTATAAAGATTTCTGGCTGACACAACATTGTAATTCTTTACTTTCAGTGTAGATTTTCTAACAGTTTACTGTGTATAGGTATTTTAACTGCAATGCTTCTCCAAGAAATTGAGCATTTTGATTCAAAATCAGTCCTGGTGTTCCAGCATGTTCTCATTAAAATATACTTTGACCCTGCAAATCAGCCTTAGTCTAGCCCAATTTGATTCCTTGTTTGATGTTACATTGATATTTTTGACAAATGAAAAATGGTTTTCATAAAATGGTAGCAAAACCACAGCAATGGAAAGATTTACTGTCTTAAAGAGGAATATGTGTGCTGAATGTTTGCACTGAATAAGGCCACCATTGTTATCTTCAAACAGGAAATCATAGATACGTGGAATAAATCGCCAAGTAGTGTGGTACTTTAGAGACGTTCAAAACTTGGCTTAATGCTGTTTTGGAAAATAGAGCTGAATAGGATTGGAAAGCTTGTTGGAGTGGCTTGTTCCTGCCAACATAGTTCAAGTATTCGATAAAAGGGGCTATAAACATTTGAATAAAAGATCTGTGGCTGGCACATCCAGTGGCACATTGTGCAGCTCCTCCCTTGATGTGGCAGTTGTCTTCAAAGGTTGTGGACCAGACTAAAGATGGCAGCACATAACATTTTACACAAGCTTTATAAGTGTGAGGAAAAAGCATCTCATAAAGTGTCCTAAAATAAATCATTTGTGTACTGGAAAACAACACCAGCTTGAAATAAAGGTTTGCATGCTGGTAGACCATGTTCTCTTTATGTACTATTTTAAAGTCAAACTGTCCCTTACAAGTCAAAGGAGTGATCAGATATAGCAAATGATGGTGCCTCACACCATGACACCATGTCATTTGTTGATCTTTGTGACCTGTGGTGAAGGAGATCTCATCCGGATAAATGGGAAGGGTTACGTTAGGTAGGGCACCCAGTGTAAAATTTGCCAGATCAACATGCGGACAACAATATACTTGGGATCAACCATACAGAGTAATGGGGATTGTGGAAGAGAGGTGAAAAAGGGAGAGCAGGCAGGGTGGAATGGGTGGAGAAGAGTGTCAGGAGTAATTTGTGACAGATGGTTATCAGCAAGAGTGAAAGGGAAGGTCTAGAGGACGGTAGTGAGACCAGCTATGTTATATGGGTTGGAGATGGTAGCACTGACCAGAAAGCAGGAGACAGAGCTGGAGGTAGCAGAGTTAAAGATGCTAAGATTTGCATTGGGTGTGACGAGGATGGACAGGATTAGAAATGAGTACATTAGAGGGTTGGTTCAGGTTGAATAGTTGGGAGACAAAGTCAGAGAGGCGAGATTGTGTTGGTTTTGACATGTGCAGAGAAGAGATGCTGGGTATATTGGGAAAAGGATACTAAGAATAGAGCTGCCAGGCAATAGGTAAAGAGGAAGTCCTAAGAGAAGGTTTATGGATGTGGTGAGAGAGGACATGCAGGTGATGGGTGTAACAGAACAAGATGCAAAGGACAGGAAGATGTGGAAGAAGATGCTCTGCTGTGGTGACCCCTAACGGGAGCAGCCAAAAGAAGAGGAAGAATCAGACCATGGCTATGTAGGATACCTTCTGCTGAACCCAAGTCCTAAGGCAGTCTGCAATTGCCAAAGGCCACCAACAGACTTTGAATTGGCCGTCATTAATTGAGACCCACTTCAGTGTTTTATGGGCCATGGTTTTATTGCATCGCAAAGGAAGCCAAGGAAATAATATGAAGGTATGATATACTGTAGATACTGTGACAACCTTCCTTCCTTGTTGTTTTTCCTCTTGGCATTCTCAATAACCATCATCCTCTTAATATCCTTATTGCCACCATGTACTAAAAAAAAACCTCACGCACAGCAAGTTTCCATCCAGTTTTTTGCAACGTTTTGTTATCGACAAACAGAATATACGTAAAAAAAAATGTGCAAAATTTGCTGTCTCCAACCTGTTTCCATCCAACTGGCTTTTTATCGATAAAATGGTGTGCGTGATGACATCATCCCCTCCAAAACGAACTGTCGCATAAGTTTTGTTGTATTGCGAAAAAAAATCTGCCCTTGAGCCGTTTCCATACATAATTTTGTGTATGTCGCAAATGATCTACCTTTTGTTTTCCACGTTACACCCCCTCCACTAAACAAAGAAACAAAGAAATGGAGAGATTATTCAGACAGTTTTTTGAAATTTTGCCAGCTTACTGTTATTTCAGTTTCACAAATAATTGGAATTGTACATAATATCCGAAGACGACAGCAGAATGAAGCAGTTGCTTGTCTGATAGCCCTAGAGCTCAAAGAAAGTACCCCAGTGTGACGAAACCCACGGGTATGGGAGAGACGACGGAATAAGACCTTCTGGGAGGAGGTGGTGGGAGACACTTCACAGAAAATCTCTGGCTGCAACATTTTAGAATGACACGGCCGATGTTTGAGATGTTGTGTGGATTCGTCAGTCCTGATGTTGCGCCCATCACAGGTTGCCACTGACCACCGGTTCCAACCAAAAGCGGATTGCCATCGCCCTTTACAAGCTGGCAACCTGCGCCGAGTATAGAGTAGTTGGAGAAACTTTCGGGGTTAGTAAAGCTACCGTCCATCGATGTGTATATGCTGTGTGCACCGCTATTAAAGAAAAATTAATGCAGCGTTATATCAGACTTCCGACTGTAGCGGAGGCCAATGCAATTGCATACCGCAATTCCTTGGTGCATCTTGTGCCACAGTTTTACGGTGCGCTGGATGGCACGCATGTGCCTATTCTTCCCCCGATGGAAGGCTACTGCGATTACATTAATCGCAAAGGGTGGCCATCTATTGTTCTCCAGGCCCTTGTTGATGACAGGTGCATGAAACGAGACATTTGCGTTGGCACTCCTGGAAGTGCTCATGATGCAGCTGTGTTTGCAGCATCGGATCTGTACAGGTGAGCCTGCCTTTCAACATCCCTTCTCAGTGTGATAACAACTGAATTAGTACTGTAACCTGCTTCCCTTAAGGTTTTAATTAAAACTGACATTTGAATTTATACAAAATAATGGCGTTTAATAAAAAAAAACTAAAGTTAATATTGAGAGAATTTCTCATATATACTAAAACATCTGCCATTTAATAATAAGAAAAAAATGTTTAAATAATGAAACACACGGTTTATTAAATATTTTGACTGGCACAGTAAATTACCTTTGCGATTTTTGTATTATTTAGACATCCTGAGAGACACCCCCAGGCTACAGTTGATGTGGAGGGAGTTCAGGTACCCCTTTTATAGCAGGAGACCCAGCCTATCCGCTACTGTATTGGCTCATCACGAGAAATAACGAGTCTCTTCATCAGACCATGCGAACCGCTCCGCTATTCTCGTTTTGATTGCACGTGATGAAAATGTATCATGTGACACATTTATTTGCGTTAAAGCTGTTTTTTTCCGACAAAAAGTGTTCCCAATGTAGTTTTTGCGACATCTGTAAGTATCGATATGGAATTTATGCGCTAAAGTTAAACGGAAAAATATTATGTCGACATGTACAACATTTTATCGATAATTAGCATTTCCATAAGCTAAAATTTGATGTGCTAAATATTTTTTCGCAAAAACTCCTTGGATGGAAACCTGGTTACTGTTCCATTCCATCTGAACTAGTGTGGTGCTGAGGTGTCACCCATTGCATGACTGGGATCCTGAGGTGGTTTGTCATGTGGTGGGTGTGGACCTCCTCCTCCTCCACTATGTACAGTAATACATTGAGATGACTACATAGTCCAACAAATTTCAATAGTTCAGCTTTTCGTTCATTTAATGTTATATAACACAAAATTGCCATACCTGTGTTATGTAAATGAAGGTAATGAGGGCAGCAACCAGTCCTGGACAGGATGGCAGTCCATCACAGGGCTCACAACCACACAGACACACACATTCAGATGGGGAAATCATCTGGCTTTTTGCTGTCTAGAGATAGCTATGAGCATAAGAAACAAGTAAACCTGATCATTTACACACATGCCCATGCTAATCTCCCTTGGCAGTTTTCATACAAAGGAGGCCAGTGCTTTAATGTGCAAATACTTTTGTTAAAGGTTGGTGTGTTTTTAGTTTGAGGCCATCTTAGTTTGACCAAAGGTTTCTTAAAGATTCCTATGATGTAATAAAGTATATTCAAACCAGTGTCTACTTATCAAAAGTTACCTATATTTTACGAAATAAGTGTTCCCTCGTAAACCATCCTGCGACAGTATGATCTCTAAATCATTAAGAGTCTGTGCTGACATTTTGGAAAATGCTTAAATGGAATTTTTCAAGTGTTTTTAATTTCTAAAACAGGTAAATGAAAAAAGAAGTAGAATTAGACGGGAATTTCAAAGTAGCTGTCGATTGTCTGACTGACTGCAATGAAGACCTGAAGCCACTGCAGTGTTTCTAGGTAACAGTTCACTAAGTGTTGATTTGAAATGTTGCTCAATAAAGTCTGCCATTTTGACTGATAAAGAAGCAGGAAAAAAACAAAGAAGGCAATCAGCAAACAAAAAGCACAAAAAGATGCCCTTCCTGAAAATTGATTTACATTCAGATTACTTTACATGTTAAATCACGGCATTACCTGTGAATAAAATGATGTATACTGCACACGCTTCTGTGTCTAATCATTCTTTAGCTCGTTAACTCATTAGGACACTTTGTTCATTTTTAAAGTGTAATCTTTCCACTTCTACTTCTCTTTCACTTTCACAACACCTATTGTAGTTCATAGAATTTTTAAAAAATGAATGGCTTCTTTTGGTGTACATTATACCTTTTATTTTAGTACACTTCTGAAATGATTTAATGGCTTAGTATATAAAATATAAGAAGATATTTTCTGGATGAGAATTATAGAAATGAATTGAAATATTAACAATATCCACAAGAGGGAGTTCTCAGTATGCCTTATAACTGCTCATTTCTGTTTTCAGGAATTGTCAGGAACTGTTAAATCTTTCACAGATTTTAAGTAGTGAAGAGTTAAAAAGAGTATTCAAAAGAATGAGGAGTCATACATTGTAATTGCTTATTATTATTATTATCTATCTGCTGTCCATAATCTATTTCACCAGCAATGGGCACAAGGCAAGAGCCAGCCTTCAACATGGTGCGGCTTCATTGCAGGGCACATTCACTCACTCCAGAACAAGTTTGAATTTTCCAGTCAAATGAACACACATATCTTTGGGACATGGGAGGAAAAGTCAAATGTCCAGCATGAACATACAGCAGGTGAATACGAGAAGAAACTGTAAACTCAGTAGAGACCAGGACTGCGCTAGCCCAGGCTTTGGCACACAGGCAGCAACCATCCTTAGAATAGGTGGGAAAGTCTATTGGGGGGCACACTCATTCACACCATGCCAGTTTAGTGCTACCAATCAACGTATAGAACATATCTTTTTAAAGTGTGAGGAAAACCAGAGTAACTGGAGAAAATAGAAGATGGATAAAGGAAGGGCACAGATTTGAGCCCAGGAGTCTAGCGAGGCAGGAGACCACTGTATCCCACTATTACAAGTCAAGCCTGTGGCTTCCTGCATTCTATTTTTAAACCTGTTTTTTCGTTTGCTTCTTGTCTACCTGAATTACATTGAGGCACTTTGAACAATATGTTTCATATTCACCGGTAAAATATAAGTATATGATATACAGATAATGCTGAACTCTAAAAGACATGTTGCTAGGACTTATCCACTAGAAGGTACGTAAAAATTAAAATTACTAAAAGAATGTTAAAAAAGAGCTTTGCATGTTTTCAATGTAATCTTTATGTTATTGATACCTAATCTCTCTAAGAAGAGTAAACATATTCATGTATGTATTTCTTAAGTTATGTTTTTCACACTCAGGGAATGCTACCATTTGAGATCATGTACCCTCTGCAGTCCGTAAGGCATTCCTAACATTGGCATTTCCTCCTTGGCCCCTCTTTCATTACAAGATGAGGGTCAGCGGCTAGTCTTTTGAAATTCTAGGGCACACTGCACACATTCAGGCCATAATGTCCCTTAGTGGTCCCTGTGTTGCCAAGCTGGCATTTACAGAACCTGCCAGATGTCAATACAGCTCACTCCTTCCCTTGTGATGCCCCTGTCCTCTCCAATCTCTTGCAAACTGGGTACCCATACACACTTGCCAGGTAACTGTTACAATGTGGTATTAATGATTTCCTACTACAGAGTTCTGCTCATTGTGGTATTTATCATTTCTGCTCATGGTGTGCTGTTGTTTACATGAAAATTCACCTTTGTTAGTCACTGGGCATGGAAGAAAAACTCACATCCTGCTAAAAATGAATTATTTACAGCTTCATTTTGTGGTTATAAATATATCTCCGAAACATAAACGGCAAGCTTTGTGAAACTGTGGCTTCAAAGTGGACAAATTTCAATGTTTTAAGGCTTTGCTTCACTTTGGAACTAATTCCCTATTGGCCACAACTGTAAGCTGCTTGGAGGGAACATGTTTTTCTTTATGAAAGTATTGAATACATCATCAATTAACAAAGCAAGTGTCTGGAGCAAATGGAAGCATGCTATGATTGTGAAAAAATGAGTTCAGCTTCTAAAACACTAAACCTATCCTTTTTAAATGTTATTAAATAAGCACCTAGCGCTGAATAGTAATTCCATTTTTGTCCTGGCTGTGGTGAATATCACATTCCTTACTGCTTTCAATTTTGAACCCAAGTTGTTATTTACTAGCTACAGTATTTGATGCTCCTATTAATAACAAACGTACAGCTATCCTTGCACATTATTATTTATGCAGCCTCTATATATGAAAGCACTTTTGTAACATTTGTCGTAATGAAGAAAACCATAGAGTTCAAGTATACAACCAGCAGCCATACCACCTGCACTACAGAACAGGTAATCCACCTGAAGACACTGTGCTGTGAAAACTGGCACCATCCTTCAGAAGAGATGCACTGTGGTCCTGACTCTCTGTGATCATAAAAGATTGTTGGCCATCTTTGGAAAAGAGCAGGATGTTTCCACATGTCCTGGCTAAACTGCCCACCTTGGCCAGGTCATTCTAGCCCCCTAATCATCCTCCCTCTCTATTTAGCTAACTCCCTCAAACACCCCCTTCACCACCTAATAACTAAAGTGTGGTAAGTATACTGGAGCAAGAATGGCTGCCGTCACATTCCCCAGGTGGTTGCTTCACATTGGTGGTAGTTGAAGTAGTTCCGCAATGTAAAGTGCTTTGAGTAAATTAGAAAAGGTCTATATAAATGTAATTATTATTATGATACGGGTAGCACGGTGGCACAGTGGGTAGCGCTGCTGGTTCCCAGGTCCTCCCTGTGTGGAGTTTGCATGTTCTCCCCGTGTCTGCGGGGTTTCTACCGGGTGCTCCGGTTTCCTCCCACAATCCAAAGACATGCAGGTTAGGTGCATTGGTGATCTTAAATTGTCCCGTGTGTGTGCTTGCTGTGTGTGTGCGTGCCCTGTGGTGGGCTGGCTCCCTGCCCAGGGTTTGTTTCCTGCCTTGTGCCCTGTGTTGGTTAGGATTGCCTCCAGCAGACCCCCGTGACCCTGGAGTTAGGATATAGTGGGTTGGATAATGGATGGATGGATATATAGCACCTTTCCCATGCTTTAGGTGCTTTTCTTAATTATTTTATTAAAATAACATTTGTTAAACAAATGTTATTATTTTCTTATTTTATTAATGCTTACCATGCAGAATACATACCAGAGGTGATTTTGGGCCAAGTGTGATATTCGCTTTTCATTTTGAGTGTAGTTGTGCGAGTCTTAATGAATACCTTGTGGTTAACACATCTGCTACTTCCAAATCTGAACTTCTTAACAGGAACAGGAACAATGGCTATAACAGTGAAGGATAAAGCATGACAACCCACCAGTCAAACCTTCCTTTAGAATTATTTTGTCTAATTTAGTACAATTACAGAATCAACTCACATGCACACCGATGCTTTTTTCAAACCTTGATTATAAAACATATTAAGCAGATGGTTGATTTTAACTAATCTCTGTGCTGTATTTCACTGATGCTGGCATAACTATGTTTCTTCAGTTTGTGATCAACAGTTTGATTTACATGAACATTCTTTATGATTTGTTATACATTCTGATCTAAACAGTTGTTTGTAAGTACCTCAAAATGTAAAGTGCTGTCAAAATTGTTGGTAACGTTTGGCTTGTTTCTCATCTGAAACTATCATATGCAGGATAAGGTTCCTGCATTCTTTTTTGTAACCCTCTTAATCCAGATCAGGGTTTGCTGGATCCTATCCCAGCTGGTATAGGGCTTAAAGCAGGAATAAACCCTGGATAGGGTGCCAGGCTATTGCAGGGCAAACACAAACACACACACACACACACAGACTCCAACCTCACTCATGGGCCAATCATCTAATCTGTATGTCTATGGACTGTGGAAGGAAGCACACACAGACATGGGGAGAACATGTAAACTCCACGCAGGGAGGACCCGGGATGCGAGCCCTGCTCTCCTTACTGCAAGTGCCATCGTAGCACCCTCCTTTGTGGTTATTTATGTTATTATGTAAGTTCTTTAACACATTATGTATGTTGAGGACTGGTAATTGCAATGCCCTCATTGTCTTCTCTCACAGAAAATCAGAGAGGATAGCTTAGCTTGTTTTCGTATGTTGCTGAACTCTAAGTAAAATATTTGGTGCATGCTTTTGTTGGCAGAAGATACCACCATTATGTAGACAAACGGAAACAATCTTCTGCAAAAATGTTAATTTTGGCAGACTATTTGAAAAAAAAAAAAAGATCTCTCAATGGAGGACTGCCTGAATTTATTTATTTCCCTTTTGCTTTTGGCTCTTCTAACATTTCTTCATGTTGAAAAAGCACCGGTAGCATACTTTTAAAAAGCCATTTATTTCACTGTATACAAGGTAAAATGCCTAAATAACTGTGTTCTTCACCTCTGAGCTTAACACTGTGTTTCTGAGTTGAAAACCATAGAGAAAAATATCTCTGAATATGTTAGTAATCTGTATAAAACATTTGGATTATCTGTGGTAATGAAGGCATTGGTCCAGCACTGTATCCCTAAAGGTAAATATCAGCATTATGGCTGTTTGAGATCTGACTAAAGAAAAAAAAACTGTTTCATTTGTTCCACGCCTTGTTTCTGTTTCTTTCTTTCTTGCACACAAAATGCTGATTTTATGAAGTACATAAGTGCTTGTTGTGTCATTTTGAGATGACAGGTAGGGGGACTCTCCATTGGACTTTCCAGCACTAAATAGGTGTGGCTACAATCTTTTGAAACTCACCTAATTTCACAATAAGGTGGATATTTTCTTCAGATTCCCCAGATTTGTGCACCCTTTTTATTTTTTTTTTGGATCAACTTTTTATTAAGTAAAGACAAATTGACAGGATATATCAATAAATGGACATAGCATACAAAATAACCCATGCCAACCACTCCAACCCTCTCCCACCTAGCCTAAGCCAATGGATAATAAATAAAAAAACTAAAAAAAAACCCAATGAGTTATAAGTTGGGATTTACACAAATTAGTCGCAATGGAGGTGGGCTGGCACCCTGCCCAGGGTTTGTTTCCTGCCTTGCGCCCTGTGTTGGCTGGGATTGGCTCCAGCAGACCCCGTGACCCTGTAGTTTGGATATAGCGGGTTGGATAATGGATGGATGGATAGTTGCAATGGACCAGGATTCAATTAGACACCTGTCTGTGTCAGGGTCCTTAAGTTACAAATCCCCTTAAAGTTGGCTAAAGACATCACAAAAGGACAGTTAAACGATACTCCTCTTGCTCATTGCTCTATACTTTATGTTGTACAGTAATTCCCCTATCAGGACTGACCCAAAGCCACATCAGCAACAAAATAACAACAACAAAAGCACAAATAGCAATTGTATATTTAGCTTTCGTTCTGCCAGGAAAATCCCATTGGAAATCAGAAAGCTCTCACTTTCTCTAAGTTTCTGTTCTCATTTGAGCTATCAGAGCTCCCACTTCCATCTTCACCTGGTGCTGTCAGCGTGTGCAGAAGTTTGAAGGGTGGAAGCAGTAATTCAAAAATCACAAGATTGAACGTATCAGCATTTGTGATGTACCAGCATGTCAGCTGTCCAGTGTGTGTGAGGGTTTAGTTCCCAAAAGTCCCATCCACATGAAGGTTCCAGAAAGAATCTTATTTATTTAGATCTTTAACAGGTTCCGTAAATAACCATGTATAGATGGTAAAAAATTTCTGAAACACCAATGGCTCATGATTTTAAAATGACTCTCACTGCATACAATCCACTAAGTTCAGGTTTTCTTAATCTGTTAGTGTCCTGGTAAGTAGTTTACCATATATTAAAGATTTATTTTTTTTCTAAATAGTAGGAAGTTCTTCAAAACACAAAGAACTAACTTCATATGCAAAGAACCCTTCCCAAAATGAAATGGTTCTTTGTCAAGCAATGAATCCACAAGGAACCATATAGCACAGTGAAGAGCCATTCAATACCAGTAAAGAACGATTACTTTTAAGAGTGTATTGTGAATCAATCAATAATATATCATAAGTGTGTTATGTATATGAGTGCAAAGCTTATTAAGTACAGAAACCTCAGAGACATACTGAATAATGACTGAACTTCATTGCTGCCTGCACCCAATTATGGTGTAACTAACCCAAGGACTTTACTTTGGCCATATAGAGAGAGAGAGAACGCAGAATGAGAAGAAGAAATTCTAATCAATGTGGGTTTTCAGATGCCAAAACAGGACCGTAATTCTTTGTCATGGCACTCAAGCTCTGACATAAGTAAAATACCAAACGGATCTTGTGGTACAAGTCTTCTTTCCAAAACCACTAGGCAAAATCTAAGAGTCTAAGTATGAAATTGGTGAGATTCTAGGGATCTTGAGAAAGCTACTCATACTTTTATCTTTTCTCGCCTTGATTACTGCAACTCACTGTATTCTGGGATTAGCAAATCCCTGACACGCAGGTTACAGTTGGTCCAGAATGCTGCAGCTTGCTTCCTGGTTGGGGCAAGAAAGTCTGATTCTGTTTCTCCAATATTAGCTTCTTTACACTGGGTGCCCGTCAGTTTTCAAATTGATTTTAAAATCTTGTTGCTAGTTTTTAAATCTTTACATGGGCTTGCTCCTGCCTATTTATGTGAATTGTGAGTTTTACACCAGCCATCTAGAGTGCTTAGATCTTCTGGTCAGTTGTCTCTTGTTGTCCCTTGTACCAAGTGTAAAACCAAGAGGGACAGGGCTTTTGCAGCTGCTGCTCCTCTACTGTGGAACTATTTACCCTCATTACATAAAGGAGTCATCTACAATTGAACTGTTCAAAATGAGATTAAAGACTCATTTCTATTCACTTGCATTCCGTGACCTTCAGTAATACTGATGTTTCCTCATTGTGATTATGTAACATTAATTCTATTTATTATTTATTTTATGTTCATTTATTTTATTTCTTTTTATGTTATTTATGTTATTTGTATGTTTTCTTTTATTCTATTATTGTAAAGCACTTTGGCCACAGCATTCCTATGTTGTTTTAAATGTGCTATATAAATAAATTGATATTGACATTCTGCTCTTTATGGTGGAGAATAGTCAGGTCAGGAGCAGGAATGACTTTAAGAATACATGTAAGGCTTTTGTGATTACATAAACCTCCAAGAAGGCCGGTTAGGTAACCATAAAGAAATGATTCCACCCTGGAGAAAAGATGTGTGGTAAGGATTTTTTTTTTAATTGAAATGTTTTGGGGAACTTTCTTTGCTCAATACAACCCAAGAGGAGCTGCAGTCAGGAGAGGAGGAGGAGGAGGATAACGGTCACCTGGGAAGGACTGAAGGAACAGAAAGAGTTAGAAGAAGAATTGTATTGTTAAAGGAAAAACATGTTTTGTAAGGTACTTTAGAAACTAACAATAAGTCATTTCAACCCAGGACTTGAGTCTTTACAGTTTCATCTCTGATTTAGGGCTCTGATGCCCCCCAAGTAGTCACCACATACAGTATAAGAAAATCATGCAATATATGTGTATGCGTATACTGTATATATAGTCGCAGCCTTCATTCTGAACACATCAAGTGGCACAGGGTGGACCACCAATAAAAAGTTGGCTGAGGGTTCTAGATGTGCCAACCACCTTAATTCTTCCCTTTTCAGAAAGGCCCCAGAACATTCCATAACATGCCCAATAATGGTAACTAGAAGCCATGGAGATCTTAGCAGTACTCATGGAGGTTTAGAGGGGAGTAAAAAGACCATCCCCGACAGGGCATATAAAATGGGCCAAATGGAAGTTAAAGGTAGTTTCACCAAACATCTTACCAGTGAAAAGGTGTCCCAGCAGGGGGAAGTCCCTTTCTTAATGACTATTAGAAGAATTAAAGGGGTCGATGACTCACTAAAATAGGCTACAATAAATACTTCAGCATGTCTGGTTTGAAATATTTAATCCTGAATCCAGCCTTTAAATATATCAGGCATTTCTTGTGGTCACTATATATATACTGTAGTATCTATACATATAACATGTTTAATATTTTAGAATATTCTGCAGACCTATAAATACTTGGGAGTGCAGCTGGATGATAAATTGGACTGGACCTCCAATACTGATGCTCTGTGCAAGAGAGGACAGAGCCGACTATACTTCCTTAGAAGGCTGGTGTCCTTCAACATCTGCAATAAGATGATGCAGATGTTCTATCAGACGGTTGTGGGGAGTGCCCTCTTCTACACGGTGGTGTGCTGGGGAGGCAGCATAAAGAAGAAGGACGCCTCACACCTGGACAAACTGGTGAGGAAGTATACTGCTGCTGGAGTATGTGAATTTCCCCTTGGGATTAATAAAGTATCTATCTATCTATCTATCTATCTATCTATCTATCTATCTTCTCTCTCTCTCTCTCTAGAAGTGTCGCTAGTGATCCAATAGATATTTTGTAAAGGAAATGCATGCTAGCTTTTTACAGTTTAAAGGAATGTTACCCAGGAAGAAATTTTAAATATTGAAAGTAAAAAAATATACAAAAATAAAACATTCTCTATCCAATTAATAGTTTGTGCTTACCCCAGTAATGCTTCACATGTTGTAGTGCAGCTATGAAGGTTCAAACTCCAAGGCTCCCAGTTTAGTTAACACTTACGACTTGTTGTGTGACCCTGAGCAAGACACTTAATCTGTGCTCTGACTGAAAAAAGTTGTAATGTGTCCTGAGCTTGCAAATCAACTTGGATAAAGATGTCAGAGAATTTCAAAATTATAATATTAGAAAATAAAAAATGTCTCCTTTTACTAAATCTATCTATCCATTTTCTAAACTCTCTAATCCAGGGTAGGGCCGTGGGAACCTGTTTACTACACCTTTATTTATTTATTTTTGTGTAGAGCTTTTCACTAAGTATACACTCAGTGAAAGCTCAATTACTTTTAATGTGATTGTATTAAATTGAATAACTTTATCAGAAACTAACGCTGTGATTTGAAACTAGCAATCTGCACTTTTTTAAGTACAGACTGCTGAGTTATAAATGAATAATTACATGAGTTAAAAGACGTGGCCCTTTTTAAGTCATAATCATTCTAAATCTTCCTGCAATGAGCAACAAGTTTCACAAAACCTTTTTGTTTAAATCACAAACAACAGCCACCCAACCCTAACATGCTGCACACCCAAACATTTTATGCTATTCTTTGCCTCCTGTTTGCTGTTGTTTGGCAGTGCCAGTTACTCAGAAATCACGAAATGTTATTTCCAGCTCATGAATTCTTTTTTTCTCATACAGCCTCCTGCCAGCTCTTGATTACTGGGACTCTAAACCCTTTCTAATTGTACTTTCTCTGCTTGTTGCTGTGCTAATTTTGGTTCATCTTACTTACTTAATTACTTACTAATCTTGTTTTGTTCCAGCTACTATATGTCTCCATATAAAACTGTAGTCTATAAATCTAATCAGAAACCATCTTTACACGGTGTTGTCTGATGCCTTATTCCCTCACTCTTAGACCTCCACCTTCATAAGTAACCTCACTCCAAGCAAATGGAAATTAAGGCTGGCCTGAGCACATTGGCAACCTGACAAAACTGGGACAACAGCGGAAATGCATTACGCACCCACATGGCTCTCCTTCTGCTGAGTGCTATCTCTTCACTAATGTCAGAAGGGCAAGGCACAGCCGATCTCAAGAAGGTCAGAGTGGACATAATCTTCAACTACAAGCTTCTCACAGGACTGTCGTTTCTTGTCTGCACACAAGATCAGAGAGACCCCCACTCAAAAGGAAGGAGACTTTGGAAAGAAACCCAACCATAGACAGCCTTTCATCTTTAAGGTCTGTAAAAAGACTGAATTTGATACATTTATTTTCCTGTGGGGTAGCATAATGGTGCAGTGGTTAGCACTGTTGCCTCCAAACTCCACAGCACTGTGCATAAATCTTAACTCTGACTCTAAAACTCTAAAAGATATTAGTTAGTTAATAGCCTTTTATGGTTCTTTACTGGGTGGTGTGCTTACTCGTTGAACCATTGCTTGACAAAAGCACAACATTTCATTTTGGGATGTGAAAATTTGTGCTTTGAAAAAGCTCCGAATAGGTAGAAAGAAACTGAAATTTTTCATGTATGGTAGCAGTACAGTAGCAGTACACTAACAGATTAAGAAGACCAGAACTTAGCCTGTATTATTGTGTGCAGTGAGAGTCCATTTTAAATCATAAGCCATTGCAGTTACAATCTATTTCTGTATGTGTGCTGTATGAAGCCTGATACACATTTCCATCCATCCATTATCCAACCCACTATATCCTAACTACAGGGTCATGGGGGTCTGCTGGAGCCAATCCCAGTCAACACAGGGTGCAAGGTAGGAAACAAACCCTGGGCAAGCACACACCCCCCAATCACACACACTGGAGTACAGGAGTAAACCCACGCGGACACGCATGCAAACTCCACACAGGGAGAACCCAGGAAGCGAACCCAGGTCTCCAAACTGCGAGGCAGCAGCGCTACCCACTGCGCCACCGTGCCGCCTGTGACACATGTAAATAAACTAAAGTTCTTCCTGGAATACTTGTGTGAATAGATCTTTTGGGAACCAAAAATGGTTCTTCTGTAGCTTCACTCTGAAGAACCACCTTCATTTAAGAGTGGGGTCACGTGTCGCCCACATTTGTTTTTCTCCTTTTAATTTTTTTATTCCCCCAACAACCAGCAGAGACGCTGGTCCCGTTGACTGGCAATTGCAACTTGGCCTGTTAAGTCATGTCTGATATGCTCTGAACCCACACCTCGTCCTGGGTGGGTTCCTGTCTTTAGTCCAATTCACTCACACAATATATAAGTAGACATTTGCTCAGTTAATAACACAAATGGTACAATCTGCTGTTTGCCCTGAGTCTTAAGGACAGAATCAGAGCAATTTCAAAATGTCTGCTTTAGAAGTAAGTTAACAAAGCTATCTGATGTTTCTCTTGTGGTTAAACATTGTAGTTTTCATTTACATTATGCCTTTTAGATGCTGCATAATAAATAACGTGTTAAAGGAGGAAGCTTTCACATTTTAATCAAGCTCTGGTTTTTCAACTTGTTTCTTTAAGTACCCACAAGTGCTTTTATAGATACAGTATTTTTTGATTTCTTACCTTTTAAGTATCCCTTGTTTTTATTAGGAGGAGGGCTGCTCAAGTTACATTTGTTCATTTTGATATTGCTTTTAAAACATAATCCACAAAAAAACCACATCCCCCATAGCCCCTCATTAAGCTGGCCCAAATACAAAATGCTAAGGACTTCCTCCATCGAAATGCAACCTCACTTAAAGGAAATGTTTCATTTCTAAGTACCAGATTTACACACCCAAACTTCACGGAGGATTTTCACTGCATAGGTAAGTGAGTCCCAGTATCTGAGCAGAGAATTTCGTTTATTTAAAGAAATGTAATGGAACACAGTAGGTGAGGGTCACCATTAAATGGTCGGGGATCTTTTAAGAAATTATATTTGGGCTTAATTTTATTATTTAGGTTGTATCTGTAAAGATCTCAGCATAATGTGAGGAAATGCTCTAAACGTGAAGTCTTTTATATTGTCTGAGGAATTTCTTTCAGAAAATGAAATGCTTATATTTAAGTGTGTAATCCTTCCGGCATTTTTATTGATTTATTTATCGCTGGTGACACCTACTTGAAAATATGAAACAATACAGTCAATTCATATTTTTTATTATGTGTATACTATTTTTTTCCTTATAAACGTGCTTCAACAAATTTATAGGCTGAAAGAAAGAAACTAACATGTTTTAGTATTTGTTCAAATGTTATCTGGAGGTTTAAAAGTTACTTTGATCGTTATTGGTAACTTTATTAGTGTTTTGCATGTTAAAAGAAACTTGCTTAAGCTATGTTTCAAATATATATAGTAATGTCTAAATCAGGAAGGAACTTAAGAAGAAAGTGATCCATAATATATATTTATAAAATGTTCATATTATGTATAAATACGGAACAAAAAATCCACATAACCACAATTAATTTAACATGCCAGAGGTTAGTTGGCAGGCAGATATTTAACACTGGGATCCTCTTTTGTTTCATGTTCTTTGTGTAACAGGGATTGATCCTCAATGCTCTTGCTTTTATTTAGTTATTAATTTAGTTAAAATTAAAAGGCAGTTTCACTTCAGTAGCAAAACTATCACTGCGCTTAGCTGTTTCATAAATCCGCTTTCATAATAAACACCTCAAGTCACTATTTAAGCCGTTACGAATGTTGTTCAGATTTATATTTGGAATGATTGCTTGATATATAAAGTCGAGCAGAACATGAATTCCTAATATACACAGTAAAATAATAATAATAAAAAGTAAACCGTCAAATTTTGATTTAATTTAATTGAAGTTAATGTAATTGAACTTGAAATATCAGGAGGGGTATTTGGAAAATGCGGCGCCAAATCCGATATATTGAATTTGTTTTGAATGTGTAGTATGTAAAGTCAAACCTGAAAAGTTTTTAGATTTGTATTCCCAAGGCGCCTTGCCGGTGCCCAATGACTCCTGACGCTTGTGCTGGCAGCGCTCCTCAAGTCGCACCGGTGGTGTCCCAGCGAACGCAGAGAGCGGAGCGGCAGCATATTCCTTGTCTAAGCTTTTGTTTAAAAAAAAATTGCAACTGCAACATGAAATATAACATTCTTAATCCAACGGAGGGTCACTGAGCACTGGATCCAATGCAGGCAGTTCTATGCGCAACACAGGAATCCGTTTTATGCAGCACCGGACTACCGCAGGGCGCGCCCAGGCACTCACCATCACCCTGAGTCACCAGGCAAACCGTCTGAGCCACCCGTAAAGCCAACCACCTGGAGAAACGGAATTCAAGGTATCCTAATATAATGAGAATTGAAATAAACGTTCCGGGACCCACATGCTCGTTTTCATTGTAAGCATTACTCCACGTTCGAAACTCATTTTATCAAGTTTTATTTTGTGGCGTTTCACGATAAATTGACTGCGTTTAAATATTTGACTGGATAAATAACGAATCCGATCGTCTCATTGCAAAGTACAGAGCCCGGTAGGTGTCAGGTAGGAAAATTTAAAATAATCCGTTCGGACCCGTAGGGTAGGGTAGGGTAGGATATAACGGCTAGACATGCAAATTTTCTTCGTCTTTCGCCCGTCACATTTTGCAGATCTCACGAAAAACAGCAAGGACTTTACTTACATTTATGCCGCTAGAGCGATCAGACGATTATTTCGAATATCACAAGCATAAAAAATGCTTTTGGCAGTTAAGCTACACCCTTAAAATACACCCAATAAATGACCAAACATTTATGTCAACTGGCCCCAAGCAGATGAGCTTAGTCATTCAGAAGAACCCGTATCATTAACTAATGCAATTCAAGGTGGCAGTTTAACGTTAGCCTAAATGTTGGTGTAATTAACAAGTGAAGCTACTATTTGCATTTAATCAACACAATGAATTAGGAATAATCATACGTTTTATTTACAAATCTACACGTAACTGGGTTAGCTGAAAACGTTCCCTTTACAGTAACTACACATTAACCACAGGATACAGCAACTGTCTCGAAAAAGGGAATCATGTTGCTTTTGTGATGCAGCAAGTTGCACAAATTTGCCCGTTTATCGAAAACGGGCTAAAATAAGACAGCTTCCACAACCACGTAAAATACGAGGTACTTCGAAAAAAGAAGTTAACGAACATTCTTTAAAATACGTTTACTAACTTTCCTTCAGTTGTTGTTTTTCTGTCCGTACAGAAGTGCAGGTGAACCCTTTGCCAACAAAAGGGGCGTTCCCTTAAGCAAATGAGGTCATTCTATGCAAATACCCATTGAAATGCGGTTTTCAAAAAAACTTTACACTTTGGGGGAAAAAAATCTCATAAATATCCATTAAAAGAACCGAATCAGCCGCTAGTAGTTTTACCGTTAAGTTATGGTCTTTTAAGTGTATTCGTTTCAAAAATAAACGGCTATTTCTGACTACAGGCATATGTTTCCTCCATGACAACACTCTATGCAAATTTATCACGTACGTAAACCTAAAAACTTAATACTGAAAAAATAACCGTACTAAAATATTTTGTGTAGGAGTAAAATAATGTAGGTGGATAACAGCCCCTGAGACTAATTATGATTCTGATTCAAGGAAGGAAATCTAGTGGTTTTCTTTCAACATGATTATGTTAATGGTAAAACTACAAGATGACCTTCAGCGGTTCACTTGTCTCTAAAAAAAGCGCGACCAGACATTTCGATAACCTGATGTCTGGTAGGAAAAAAAAAAAAAACGAATCAACATTTATTATTATAACACTGTTAAAAAGTATTTTTGCAACAAAAAAAAGGTTAGATTTTACAGACATTTCATGTTATTCCAAATAAGTGATCTCTTCTCATATGCAGTATAAACAGTGTCGCACCGCAATTTAAGTTTTTCTTTGTTATTTAACAGATTTTGTCTGTCACCATAAAATACCAAGATAGAAATCATACCTATTTATCATCTGTAAATTGAGATTTATTTGGCAATTCAAGCAGTATTAGAGAAAATATATAATAAAAAAAAGTGGAAAAAAGTAAAAAAAAAATAAATACAGTAAACAGTATAGCTGGTGTTTGGTGCCAACCAAAAAGTTCTAAATGGCAATCATTTTCCATATTCATAATAAATAAATACCCCTAAAATGACCATTAAGTGGCAATAGATTGTTAATTCACAGACACACCTTGCATTCTCAAGGTAAAAGGCAGTTAAAAATCTGTTTTCACCACATTAAAGTACTGTACTTCAAAGCAGTACTGACACCCCTATCTGGTAAAAATATCACGTAATGGTTTCATCACCACTCAACTGAACACTTTTGCCAGACTACAGAGTATAAACGGCACTTTTTTAGTAGTGCGCTTTTGTTTACAGGATTTTTCGCATTACGTTGTGTTCACCTCAGTGAATCCTCAGCCTGTTCATTCGATTCTAAATTAATGATTACAATGCATTTTAAATATCAAAGCTCCAGCAGTGAGTGAGAAGGATAACACTGGTGCATCTTGTAAAGATGTGCGTCACTGTAATTGTAAAAAGAAAACGTTTTATGTGAACATATATCAATATCAATGACCTGTATCTTAATGATTTTTTAAATTATTTTATTAATTAAGAATTTGGTTTGCCAACAGTAATAAAAACTTGTTTGCTTGTCTGTTTTACCACGAAAGGTAAGTACTTGAAATGAGAAAAAAATCAAGCGGCAGCGTGGTAGCACCGCTGCCCTGCAGTGTGGCGATTCGGGTTTGTCTTTACATGTCCAAGGGGGTCGCCTTACACCCAATGCATGCTGGGATGGGCTCAAGCCTGGGTTTGAAAAATGAATGGATAGAAAATGTAAGGAGCATTATAGAATATATGTACAATTTTACTTAGTAATGTTATGTTTAATACCTCTTTTAAACCAAATAAATACTGTATGTAGAATTATGAATGGGCTCTGTAAATATAAATGTGTTTTTAATATTTTGCATAGATATAGTATACATTTACATTAATTTTACAAAGGATGTGCAATCTTTTAGGTTTTCAATACTTTTTTGAAATATTAAAAATTTTTTATTATGTAAAAAAACATTTTTTAACACTTTTATCATGAGGATACATACATGTGAATTAACAGTCTTTTGCCACTTAATAGCATAATTAAAACAGCTGCACCTTTTGGGGTATTTTATATTTTTTTCTAAACATGGCAAATTATTGCCATTTTAGTTTTTGGTTGGTCCCCATTGCTGCCATACTTTCTACCATATTTTTATGGTTTTGTTTTGTTTTTTTACAGTGAACTGTAATGCACTGACAAACCGGGAACTTCAATAACCAATATAGACTTACTATTAATATGTTTCTGCTTTCACTAGATGTGCTGTTGGCTGCTTCAAGGCTCCTAGAACAGCTGCTGTCTGCGTGGGCTTTGCTCTCCCCGTACAAATGTTGACTTTTCTATGGGTATTCCAGTTTCCACCCACAGCCTAAACATGTGCAGGTGACACTGCTGGGTGACTCAAAGTTGCTCTGCTTGGCGGTGCTCATGAGTGTGCCATGTACTAGACTGACAAACTCTATCCAAACGCATCTCTGGTTGGGAGTGGGGTTTTTATAGCAAATGGGTTCAGGTTTGAACCTCCTCAAATATATTTGATGACACATCACTGATCACACTAATTATGCTTATTATGCACTTTCTCATCGTAATTCCTGGCTATGCTTCTGAGTATATCCAGGTTTAGTTCCTGCCCTCTGGGATATGGATTCCTGTTGGATAAGAACATTCAAGAAATGGATGGACAAGCTGTAATACAGCTCTTTTTACATTTACATTTATATTCTTAGCAGATCCTTTATCCAAAGCAACCTAATAAAAAGAGGTCAACGTAATCAAGTAAACCTCAGTAAGGGGGGACTCTTTAAGAACAAAAGTTATAAGACAAGATTACACAATGGATTATCACAAAAGAAAAGCTCTCAACCAAACAGAGCAGAAAACTAGTTAACCTTCCTTAGTAACAAGAACCCATTAAAGCCATTATCAGTTAGAAATTCAGAGAACAAGTGAATCTTCAACTGCTTCTTTAACACATTGAAAGAGTTGGGGGTCTGGATGGAGGTGGGCAGCTCATTCCAGAGATAAACATAAAAAAGTCCAGATTGAGATATGATACCAAGCAGAAGTAGCATCACCAGTCACTTTCCACTAGCAGACTTAAGCGGGTGAAAAGAAGCATAGGACCTAACAAATGTCTCCATATACATAGTTGCCAACCCACTGACTACTCTGTAGGCAAGTGTCAAGGATTTGAAGTAAATGCAGGGAGACAGTGTAGCAACATGAAAACAGGCATGAAATGTGCACATCTTAGCTGATTGAATACTAGTCTGGCTGCTGCATTTTGAATCATCTGCAGGGGGTTTGGTAGCAAACTTTGCAAGGCACACCAATACAGAAGACAAAAAAATACTACACAAAGCAATAAGAATCAACAGGAGTATCTATCTATGTAATGGTATATAATTATAAGTATAATATATACTATAAGTAAGTATTAGTATGCATGTACCAAACTGAAGAAGTAACAAACAATAGAAGGAATTAAAAACGGCTCATAATGTTCATTCGTCTACAAGGTCAGTCGGTCATTTTCTAACCTGCTTAGCCCTGAATAGAGTCGTGGCTAGTGATGAGCGAACACCAAAGTGTTCAGTGTGAACACATCGCGATGTTCGTGTGCTCTACCGAGCACCCGAGTATAATGTAAGTCAATGGGAGACAATCAGGCACCCCCTCCTCTGAAGAGGGGAGGGTGCCTGGTCCATTGGAAAAGGTCAGAAAGTGACAGAAACACCACCCAAATGGACCGGGAACAGCATGGGGACGATGTCTGGATGCATCTTGGACTCCCAAGTCACTGCTGGGAACCAGTTTGTCCGAGTTATACGCCACTTTTACAGACTGACAAAAACACGCCCAAAAACCCACCAAAAAAAATCAATTTAACAGGAAAAATGACGCTCTAAAACATTATATGCCAGTGCCTGCAGGTGAGCTGACACTCTAAAACATTATATGACAGTGCCTGTATATATAGCACCCGATGACGTGTTCCGGCCAGCCAATCACTGTAATGCCAGCACCTGACATGGCTACTGGCATTACAGTGAGGGCAGAACTTACCTGCCCCTTGATTGGCTGTCTCCAACCCGCAAAACGTGCGGAGCGGAGATTCGAGCATGGGGCACGAGTACATGTGGTGCTTGTTCGAGTAGCGGCATGCTCCGAGCATAGCGATGCTCTAGCTGAACACATGTTCGGCCGAGCAAACTTGCTCATCACTAGTCGTGGCGGTTCTGAAGTCTAACCAAACTACCATAGGGCACAAGGCAAGAACAAACCCAGGACAGAGCACCAGTCCATCAAAGGGTGAACACAAACCCACATGCACTTATATACACCCCAACCAAACACTAGAGCAAATTTAGTATTGCCAATCCACCTAACCTGTATGTCTTTGGACTGTGGGTGGAAACCGGAGCACTTGGAGTAAATCCAAGCAGAAACGGGAAGAACATGTAGACTCTACCTAGGGAGGACCCCTGATGCGAATCATGGTCCCCTTATTGCGAGAGAGCAACTCTACCATGGCGCCACCATGCCACCTCAGCTACCAAGTCAGTCATTCATTCATTCCGTAAACCTGCTTCTTCCAAAGCTGCGTCTCAGCAGGTTGGGCCCTGTCCTAGCAGCATCACATGCAAAGACTGAATGGAGTGCAATTTTAGATTTTTTTTGTTTACGTAGAGTGCCATGTTTCAAGTAGATGCCCAATGTAGAAGTAGAAGCCCAGTGTGGACGGGAGAAGAAAGTATAAACTCTGCACAGGCCGGACTGGGATTTGAGCTCAAGGCTGTGGCAAAGTGAGACAGGAGTGCTAACAACTGTGCCACCCTCAGTTACAAATGGCTCAATTATTTTAAGGAGTGGTTATGTACACAAAAGAGGAGGTTTTACTTAAGTTATGGGGAAATCAAGCACTTAAATTCATAAATTCCATAAAAGCATTAATTATTTTACTAAAATTGTCTTATTAAACACAAGGCACTAGGAAAAACAAACAGAAGTGGGTTGTGCATAAGATTAATCCGCCACCACATACAGACACATGAAATGAGCAGCCTTTTTACACACATGACTTGTTTAATATCTGTAAATACTTAATTTATAAATTTAAATACTCCATTAGTGAAATGTAGTGGTCCTCCAATTTGGTCCTGAATGGCTGCAGTGGCTGTACATTTTGTTCCAACTCACTTTATTTTTAAATAGAAGCCAAGCATTGCCACTAAAGTGCATATTGCTCAAGCAACATTTATGTGCTTCAGTTTTGTTAATGCATTTGTTACAATACCGAACCCTTAATTTCTGTTTTAGTCTTAAATTTCTAACTGCTTCTCATTCCTTAACCACCTACCACTTAATAATGAGAGGAAAACGACATAGAAGCCATCAGCTCACCAGCCTCATTACTCATCATGAGTTATCTGATTTACTAAAATGTTTGTAAAGAAACTGAAGAGAAAAAGGAACAGAAATGGGTATTACTAATCTGATCCATGCTGCTCCATGCCACAAATCATATGGATAATGTTCTTGGAAAGCAAACATGTACAATATAGGAATGGCCTGAATTGGCAGAACGAAAGTTCTAATAAGGCATGCAATAAATAACAAGTTCTCGTATCGCCACAGAATTAAGAAATTAGGTTATACAATAAAAACCTACCGCTACTGTATCCCTCCAGGATTGAACTTCAGAACTTCTGTCAAAGTCACTGGAAAAATCTAAAAACTTTCATAAGAACCAGACACTGACTTTTACTACAAAGAAATGAAAGCATAATTTAAAAAATGTCCCATAAGATTGTTTTTGGAGTTAGCTTGCATGCACGTTTGATTTCACTATCCTCACTGCCACCTCCACTTTTAGTGCAGAGACATTTTGTACCTCATCACTTAAAATGGCAGCTGCACTTTTCACCAAGGACTTCTGCCTTGCAATGGAAAAATAATTGGAGCAGCAGGAAACCAAAAAAAAAAAAAAAGCAGTTGCAATCTGACTGCCCTAAGCTTCTTTATGCTAGCTGCTAATGCTTATTAATTCAAAAGTGATTATTTGAACTCTAATTTAAATGTTGCTGTTTTTGTTTTGCTACATGTAATATTGCTGCAAGATCTCCATTTTGTTTTACATATTGTCTTACATTTGCAACTTTTTTGCTTTTAATGTTAGCTTTTGCACCACTGTGTCCTTCACCAGCACCAAAAATTACAATGGGAACATGTTGCTCCAAGTCATCCAGGTAAAGCAAACTTTTAAGTAAAGAATATAACTTGAATGTTCCACTGCTAACATTTGTTATCCTGATTTCTTTTTGTCATTTTTCTTAGTGGTAAGGATGTTTGTTCCTTTGCTGTAAAATTCACAAACTTTGGTTTTGTAATGCTATCCACTAGTAATCTACAAAATGCTAGATTTTTTTTTTTTCTGCTAGAAGTCTTTTTTTAATTTTCTCTCTCTGGTATATTTCCAAAGGCAAAGGAAGTCTGTGGTCAAAATGTCCGGTTCTACCCCTAGCAGAAAATTGCCCACCTGCCATTTCCTCTTTTTATTTTCAAATATGCAGTACAGCAATAAGCAGCTGCAGAGTCAAGTGAAGCAAAGAGATTTGCCCATTTTGTTCTTTCTAAAATGTACAACTAACAGTTAATCTGTAACCCCACTAACAGGATGTTAATGTGCAAGAAGATTTATAACAGAAATTTATTTTTTTTTACTTTGAAATGTATATATTTATATAACCTATGGGGTCTTCCAAATTTGCTTGTGAGTGACAGGCTGCTTTATAATATTAGCATGAAAAAAATGAAATGTTTTCTTTATTTGTTTGATCAGGATGCCAGGCCATCACAAGGCACATACCCACACTAACCCATAACAGTTACATTTTAAAACAGGCATTTTTGGAGAGTTGGAAGAACAACTGGAGTGTTGGAAAAAAGACACCTGTAGACTCAAAGAGAACATGCAAGTCCCACACTGACAGTAGACAAGCATTACTTTCAAACCAAACAAGATTCACTTTGCTACTCTAAATCCCAACCAACCATTTTCTAACCCGCTGAATCCGAACACAGGGTCACGGGGGTCTGCTGGAGCCAATCCCAGCCAACACAGGGCACAAGGCAGGAAACAATCCTGGGCAGGGTGCCAACCCACCACAGGACACACACAAACACACCCACACGGGCCAATTTAGAATCGTCAATCCACCTAACCTGCATGTCTTTGGACTGTGGGAGGAAACCGGAGCGCCCGGAGGAAACCCACGCAGACACGGGGAGAACATGCAAACTCCACGCAGGGAGGACCTGGGAAGCGAACCCGGGTCTCCTAACTGCAAGGCAGCAGCGCTACCACTGCGCCACCGTGTACTCTAAATCCCTTTACCTAAATAAGATTTTTACTTTGATTTTGCATTTTGAAACACAGTAGGTGATACCGTTCCAATAAATACAGGATCAAACTGCCTTGTAGCCTTTTAATGTGCTTTTTAAATCAAATCCAATCTTTCAGTTTCATCAAATGTTGCTGTTTAATCAAATATTGCTGCTTCTTTGTGGAAACTAATTTTAACGTGTTGTACATCTAAATATGTTTTATTTTAACATATGTTAAAATACATTTCACAATACTTCACGCTTCTGTACTTCTCACTTCTCCATCTATTTTAGTGCGATGTTCGTAATTTTGTTTCTTAGCTGGTGTTCGTGGGTCTAGTATACACACAGCATTATCAGGTGTTTAAAAGAAACATAACATTTTATGTTAAACTATTTACTTTATCTTACATACAAACAATACAGACAGCAAATATGTTTAATTTTTACTGTTTACCTCTGCAAGATCTCATTTATCAATGAAAGCGCTATTCGATTCTTCGGAAAAAATTTAATTTTTTTGTAGAAATCAATAATAATCAAGACGTAGTGGAATATACCATATTATTCTTGAACAAATATACGATAAATGTTCCAATGTTCCCAGAACTATTTAAGGTTTATTCATTTGAGCTGAACAAATCTGAAAGGACCAAGCTTGCATACAGTGTCATATTGAAACGATATAATGAGCCCTCTCAAACATCAATTCAAAGCATCTACACACCACATGAAGGACAGAGTTTTGGTGTGTGCGCATTGCAGATTAATTTTTTGCACCTGGTACATGCAAACTGTATCTTCCTGTTCTTCTTAGGTCTACAATCATTGCAGCGTTTCCTCTTACTGCTACTGGCAGCAACCTGCAATGTGAAAATGCTGGTTAGCTATAAAAGTCTACACACACATCTTTAAGCATCTCTGTATCACACATATATATATATATATATATATATATATATATATATATATATATATATATATATATATATATATATATATATATATATATATACAACTCTAAGTTCTGTGTGTCCAGTCCCTCTGAGCAATCTGATTGGTCAGTTTGGCTTTGGTGATGCCAAGAAAGAGGAGTTGCAAGTGTGAGATGCATGTGGAGGAGTAAAGGTGCACGTTGAGAGAATTGCCTTTAAGGACAGAAAGTATTAAACCAGTCAGGCTTTACAAGAACACTCTCGAGAAAAGGGAGTGCCGGTACAAACTCATATGAATAGAGAGTAAAGGCGCTGAAAGTATAGTACACATAGGGCAAGTGATAGCAAATATTTTTAAATTGTTCTGTTACCTGTCTCCAGCAGATAATGTGGTTAGTATATATAAAAAAAAACAAAACAACTAAGGGAACACTTACAGTAAATCACACATTGGATCTCGATGAATGGCATATTCATAATACTGTGTAATTCGTTAAGAACAAAATGAAGTAACAATGATCAACAACCCATTGAGGGCTTGTTTCAACATCACACCTAAAACCAGAGTCAAAAACTGAAATCGCAGGCAGATCCAACTTGCGTGAATTTCATCACGGCAACTCATAATGTGACTCAGTAGTGTTTATGGCCACCACGTGCCTGTATGCCTACCTAAAAACATCTGGGCATGCTCCTGATGAGATGGCAGATGGTGTCCTGGGGGATCTCCACCCAGACCTTGATCAGATCATTAGTGGAGGAAGCCGGGGCTCACTGTAACCATGTAAGGCCTGACAATGGCTCTGAGGATTTCATCCCGGTAACTAACAACACTCAGGGTACCTTTGCAAGCACATAGAGGTCTGTGTGACCCTCCAAGGATATGCCTCCCCAGACCATCACTGACCCACCACCAAAATGGTCATGCTAGATGATGTTGCAGGCTGCATAACATTCATCACTGTGTCTCCAGACTCTTTCATGTCTGTCACATATGCTCAGTGTGAACCTGCTCTAATCTGTGAAGAGAACAGGGTGCCAATGGCAGACCTGCCAATTGTGATATTCTCTGGTGAATGGCAATTGAGCTGTACAGTGATGGGCTGTGAGCACAGGTCCCACTAGAGTATATTGGGTCCTCATGCCACCCTCATGGAGTCACTTTCTGACAGTTGGTCAGAAACATGCACACCATGCAGTAGCCAGCTGGAGGTTGTTTCATATGACTCTGGCAATGTTCCTCATGTTCCTCCTTACACAAAGGAGCAGATAACGGGCCTGCTGCTCGGTTGATGCCCTACTATGGCCCTGTCCAGCTCTCCTCATGTAACAGCCCATTTCCTGGTATCTCCGCCATGCTCTTGAGACTGTGCTGAAAGATGAAGCAAACATTCTTGCATGATGTGATTCCTGTTTTATAGACAGTTTCTACACCTGCATTGCTTCCAGGTCTAGTAGAGTCCTGAACACCACCAATATAACATAAATGTGCTGGCACAGTATGTATTCAATAAAAATGCATTCCTTAATATGTTCTTGAAAGAAATTAAGCCAAGGACATTGAATCTCTGGTAGAAATACATGGGTTAAAACAGTGGTTCCCAACCTTTTCTATGCCCTGCACTGCTAGAAAATGCTTGATTTATGTTCGTAACCCTGTAAAAGTAATATAACATTTGAAATTGAAGTCAAACTTCTAATTTTTGAGCCACAAAGTAAACCACATACAGTAGTGCAAGTGAACAAATTGAACTAAAAAATAAGCTTTTTACTGCATAAAATGTAAACATAAATTGAGTAATTTACCTTTTAAAATCTTAATAATCTTGTAAATGTGACCCCTGTGATGCTCAGACACTCGACTGACAATCTGTGGATTGGGATATCCCACAAAGCATTAAGGCCATTAGGAAATGACACACAATAAGTAATTGAGGGGTTTGGGGTACTGGAGACTCCTGTGAAGCAATGGGTGCCAGCACACTGCTAAGCAATGAAATACAATGGACGAATCTTGTCCCTCAATATCACCTGCACCTCAGTTAAAGCTGATGCATTTGTACACTGCCAGGACCGCCAGCAGGAGAGATAGGCTGAGTGTAAGCAGCAGGTGTTGTTTTCAATTCTGTACCCATTGTCCACCCCCTGGCAAAAGTGTCAATGAAACCTTGAAATCAGTGACATTTCATAATCGTGGCTTGCACTGAAATCAATACTACACCTCACCCTTCTCTATGGATCATTGCAAGGTCCAAATTTCATTCTCTTAAAAAGAGTTATTTGCCTTTATGAACTTTCCTCCAGCAGCAAGGAACCTGCGAGAACTTGCATTACTGCAGTTCATTCACATGTGACAATTGCGAGCAATGCTAGATTGTTTTAATGTCAAAGAATAAGAGCACTAACTAATAAAGGACACTAATGAAAGACACTGACTGCACTACAATAAAGTCAGACAATGCACCTCACTCAAATTTGGTGAATTGCGATGCAGTCTTCTTCTTTGACACACCTCCTGGAATGCCATTTAGCTCCCTCTGAGGGTGCGGGCACCCCAGGTTGGGAAACCCTGGGTTAAGAGGTATTTTTGGGGATAGCATGTGTCCAGTAGTAATTTTACTGATTCTATTCTTTTTCTTTTCACAACTTTGATCAATGCTAAAATGTAAAAGTACCTCTGTATACTAAGATCTTCCTGTATTACTTTCTCAGTTTTATAAACTTGAAAAAACTCTTTCTGCTTTGCTAAGCATTATAGAAAAACCTTTTTTTAAAATAGGGTACAGTCTGGAGATTTCAGCACTACTGAGAATGAGGCATACATCTCTGGTACTCCTTACTCTTTCATGTACCTGCAGACCTCTTGACGTGGCACTCTATCATAAGCCTTCTCCACATCAATAAACACCATATGCAATCCTTTCTGTTTTTCTCAATGCTTCTCTAGGAGTTGTCTTAATGCAAAGACTGCATCAGTTATTCATCTCACTCACCAAACTGCTACTCTCCTAAGGTGGTGTCTTATCTAAGCCTGCTCTCTATAACCCTTTCTCAAATTTTCATGGTGTGTGACATCAGTTTTATCAGTTTCCACACTCCTCAATATCACCCTTTCCCTTATAAACAGGTCCAATAACACTGCTCCTCCACTCCTTTCATATTCTCTCCTGTTCATAGATCTTTGGCATTGGATCCCACAGTGTATCTATTCCCTCTTCTCCTAAACTCTTCTACCATTTCTATTGGTATTTCATTTGGCCATGTTGTCCTTCCATTTTTCACTCTTTTCAGTGCCTCCATTAATTCCTCCCATCTTATTCTTGGTACTTGCTCTTAATTTGTTTTATTCCTAGTACAAAAACACAGATGATGCCTTGTGAAGATTTTATATGCTTATGTTATTTTCTTCCTTTTAGGCGAATCTGGAAGGAATATTCAGTAGAAAGATATTATTTCAGTTCATCAAATGACCTGGTATCCATAGAAGACAGTATACAAATGAAGTCACACAATTCAAATAAAATCAGGCACAATCATGTGAATTATATTATGACCAGATGTCCTGAACGTGAAGCAAAGAATCGTCATTCTGCCAACAGGGTAAGTATAAATTACGTTTTGATGCACTGTTAAATTCAGTCCAACTTCTGGCAAAATACTGTGCCTTCAGCTTTTTATTCTTAAGAACTCTCATTTTTATAAATGTATATGTATTAAAATAATAATTGGCTTAATCAGAATTTATTTAATGATCGATCATGGTGCTGCATCTCTGTGGATGGTGTATGGACAATAATTTGATGACTTAGAATACAAAATGTAGACATTGGTGTGTGAAATATGTTTTGTGAAAAAAATGTTTAGTGCCAGCATGTGATTGGGATATAGAAATGACATAAATAGAATTAAATATAACATTACATTTTGTGGAGGGGTATGTCAGTATCTGTAAACTGACATGAATAATTATCTGACAGTTTGTTGATGTGCAGTAATAGGCAAGGGAACACCAAAGACATCTCTTCACATCATAAATGATGTCAGAAGAGCCACAAGTTGCTCTATATATGATATTTCGATGACTTAAGATACACAAGTGAGGCATAAACACAAAGAAGACATTAAGTACAAAGTAAACTTGAACAAAACTATATCCTGCCCTCTCCCTGTGCACACTTAAATGGATGTTTACCCGGTGACATAGCTTACCTGCTTGTCTCACCTCCAGTATCACTAAAGCACTCTGACCTTCTCACTACCTACTCCTATCTCTTTCTCTCTCTTTTTCCCAACAGTAAACTTCCTCTCAAAGTCTCCTCCCAACTCTAGACTCCACTTGCCCCAGTTTAATTCAGCTTTAGGCCCACTTTTGTTGTAACTTCAAGGATCAAGGTCAAGGATGGCCCATCTTTGGCTACATAAACATATAGCATGTGTATAGCATGTCCTCATTATGTCTCTGTTGCCATTAGACTTTGCAGTTGTTAAAGAGCCAAGTCTTCAAAGCAGCTTCTCTGTTCAACTTCAAAGAGATAAAAGGATATTGCTCCTTTTGAAGGTCCTTTGCTAGGCCTCTCTGATTTTGCCATTAAATGGGCAACCGTTTCCCCGTTAAAGTCAGTATGAAGGCACCTGCTGACAACGAGATCTTGTGGCCTCCTGTGAACCCTCCATAAATCTCTCTGTCTTTCTGTTTTCTCCTAATAGAGGGTCAGGCTCCCAAAACTTGCTGGATCACCTCCTCAAGTGCATCCCAGAGGAATCTCCTCTGACTCCTTCCTGACTATCATTCACTCTTTCTCCTGCCCCGATGTCCCTGTCTGTTGGCCTTGACTGGGAATCCTTCCATAGAAGCTCTTGCCTTCCCAAACTGGCTTTCTTTGTCAGTGTGAGTCTCTCTTCTGTGGAACTTTCCCTGACATTTTTCACCTTTATAGTGGTCTTTTCCCAGAAATCTCTCAGTAGCTGAGTATTCAGACACAGTTTGCACTTGCTATGTTGCAAGTCTTTTTGTTTCCAGACATTAATTAAAACCCATATTATGTATCTGATAAGAGACTGCATAATGCATACACATAAGTGTCATTATTTTTAGTAACATAACTTTAAAATGTTGCATATTAACCACCTTAGTGTTAGACCCAAGTGTCACTAGGGCTGTAAAAATAGTGCTAAAAATGTTAGTTCCAAGTATCACTCGGGTAATTGTATAGACGCGTCTCACATAAGACCCAAGAATTACTCGGGCTGTAAAAGTGCCAAAGGAGTTACTGACGAATGTTACTCGATATAGGTGTGTCTCGCATAAGCGTCAGGCCCCAGCTATCCATGTTTTGAGCACTGCATACAATTCAGGGTCACTGGGAGTTGGTGCCTAATACACCTGCACTGTGTACAAGACAGGACCCAACCTTGGATGGGTCATCAAGATCGCACACAATTTCAAAATAATATTAATTGAGCTAGTGTTTTAAAACATCTTTAATGTTTTGAAGAGCAAGGTAGACCTCTCTGATCACACAACATGCAATGTGTTAACAGAAGTGCATAATGGCAGAGAAATGCAATTATTGGGGCTACTGAAACATCACCCCCAAGTAAAACAAATCAGCCAACTATAAATTCATATTATTTATTGTTTTGACTAAAACATGTACTATATGACACATTTGAATGGTACCGGAGTGAATGTGAAGTTGCAGCTAATTTCGGCAATTACAGTCGGTCGAGTTCATTGACTAATTCTCCATTAATACACAAGAAAAAGCAACAGCAAAGTCTGATCACCTTGAAAATTACAGAAATTATAATTCTAATTATAGTCTTAAATTGACAACTTTGATTTCACAAAGGCAGCCTTAGAGTTGAGACAGGTCTAAAAATGGAAGGGAAGATTTGGAAAATTATAGCATCAGGTTTTGAATTAATTTATTAGTCTTTGAAATTTGAATTCATTTGACTTGCTAATTCAGTGTTACTCACCAGGTAATGTTTCCTTGATACACTGAGGCAATGTCACAGCAGCAAAGGCCACAAACCGGATGGATTTTCTGACATTTGATTTGAAATGTGTGTTTTTAGAAAATCTACTTTAAAGAGTTTGTGTAAATGTAAATTTTCAGAAATATTTTGACATTCATTAGTTCATGTTGAAATGATACAATAACATTTGCATTAGACAGAAATTGTAGCGGAGTAAATGTAGTACATGCAAACAGTAAAATAAATTGGGTAGAAAACGATGATCATATCATTTATCATAAACCCCAAACTAAAATCCTCTAAAGCCAATAAAATGCCCCATTTGCTTTTACACTGGGGGAACCCCCCTCTCTGCTATGCATGAAATTCAAGCCCTGAACTGTATATTGAAAATATTGAAATTTAAGGTTATTTTTTTCACATGAAATGGTGCTATTGTTCATACATTAAATATAATTTATTTAAAAAACACAAAATGCACATAAGAAAAATGAAAAAAACACAAACACACAAAAATTATTTGTAATAATTTACTAAAATGCCAAAATACTCCCAAAGACTTTTGGACAGATAAAGAAATATCACCTTTAGTTTTTCTTAATAACAGTTCAAAACCAAATGAAAAGGTGATACTACAGAACATTTTAAATTCTTAGCGGTGGTATGCTAAGAGAACCCCTGATCTAGAGGGAAGTATACCAAGCACAGTGTGATGGGAGAATAACCAGAGCAGGTGGATAACATACAGAAGAGATTATTGGCCTGAGAGTGACCAACAATTACTGAGAAGAATTTGGAGATATTTGGTCAGACCTGCTCCACTTGTCACCACTAAGGCCTTTACAAGAAGTGGGCAGAAAAAAACGAAGCAATACATTATCCATTTGGTAACATTACTATATAAACCACATTAATGTCAATTTTATCATCACTTATCATCATGACTGCATGGTCCTTTGAGTAGTAATGCAAACACATCCTACTCTCTGTTTCTGCAAGGCTGGCTTTCTAACACCTCCTCACCATACAGTAGGCATGTTCTAAAGATGATGCTATCTCCCAGAATGCTTCAACTTGGCTACTCACATTTCTTTCCCACATCAATTGTTAAATCGTAGGGTGGAAATACGCATAACATACACCATAGGTAGCAACAAAAACAAAACAAGTCAAGTACAGATGATTTATTTACTTTACAAGACAGGCTGATCGAAGCAAGATAATTAAAAGTATGACTAATGCAGGAAGATGCTAAGCATTTTGAGTTTTCAAATGACTGTAAACATGTCTGCTTATTTTCTTTGCTTTACTCACACCAATGCTTACTGGAAATATCTGCTTTAACGCAGAAGAACCTACTGTAGGTGTGAGTCGAGTGCTGTGTGGCTGTTGGTTTTTTATTTCTTTTTTAATTTTAATAATTTGAGCCAGGGTTTAATGAGAAGGTAGGTCGATAGAGAAAAATGCAGGCAAACATTCTTGGTACATGTGTGGCTCACCTCACGGATAGATAGATAGATAGATAGATAGATAGATAGATAGATAGATAGATAGATAGATAGATAGATAGATACAGTGGTGTGAAAAACTATTTGCCCCCTTCCTGATTTCTTATTCTTTTGCATGTTTGTCACACAAAATGTTGATCATCAAACACATTTAACCATTAGTCAAATATAACACAAGTAAACACAAAATGCAGTTTTTAAATTATGGTTTTTATTATTTAGGGAGAAAAAATCCAAACCTACATGGCCCTGTGTGAAAAAGTAATTGCCCCTTGTTAAAAAATAACCTAACTGTGGTGTATCACACCTGAGTTCAATTTCCGTAGTCACCCCCAGGCCTGATTACTGCCACATCTGTTTCAATAAAGAAATCACTTAAATAGGAGCTGCCTGACACAGAGAAGTAGACCAAAAGCACCTCAAAAGCTAGACATCATGCCAAGATCCAAAGAAATTCAGGAACAAATGAGAACAGAAGTAATTGAGATCTATCAGTCTGGTAAAGGTTATAAAGCCATTTCTAAAGCTTTGGGACTCCAGCAAACCACAGTGAGAGCCATTATCCACAAATGGCAAAAACATGGAACAGTGGTGAACCTTCCCAGGAGTGGCCGGCCGACCAAAATTACCCCAAGAGCGCAGAGACGACTCATCCGAGAGGTCACAAAGACCCCAGGACAACGTCTAAAGAACTGCAGGCCTCACTTGCCTCAATTAAGGTCAGTGTTCACGACTCCACCATAAGAAAGAGACTGGGCAAAACGGCCTGCATGGCAGATTTCCAAGACGCAAACCACTGTTAAGCAAAAAGAACATTAGGGCTCGTCTCAATTTTGCTAAGAAACATCTCAATGATTGCCAAGACTTTTGGGAAAATACCTTGTGGACTGATGAGACAAAAGTTGAACTTTTGGAAGGCAAATGTCCCGTTACATCTGGCATAAAAGGAACACAGCATTTCAGAAAAGAACATCATACCAACAGTAAAATATGGTGGTGGTAGTGTGATGGTCTGGGGTTGTTTTTCTGCTTCAGGACCTGGAAGGCTTGCTGTGATAGATGGAACCATGAATTCTACTGTCTACCAAAAAATCCTGAAGGAAAATGTCCGGCCATCTGTTCGTCAACTCAAGCTGAAGCGATCTTGGGTGCTGCAACAGGACAATGACCCAAAACACACCAGCAAATCCACCTCTGAATGGCTGAAGAAAAACAAAATGAAGACTTTGGAGTGGCCTAGTCAAAGTCCTGACCTGAATCCAATTGAAATGCTATGGCATGACCTTAAAAAGGCGGTTCATGCTAGAAAACCCTCAAATAAAGCTGAATTACAACAATTCTGCAAAGATGAGTGGGCCAAAATTCCTCCAGAGCGCTGTAAAAGACTCATTGCAAGTTATCGCAAACGCTTGATTGCAGTTATTGCTGCTAAGGGTGGCCCAACCAGTTGTTAGGTTCAGGGGGCAATTACTTTTTCACACAGGGCCATGTAGGTTTGGATTTTTTCTCCTAAATAATAAAACCATCATTTAAAAACTGCATTTTGTGTTTACTTGTGTTATATTTGACTAATGGTTAAATGTGTTTGATGATCAGAAACATTTTGTGTGACAAAAGAATAAGAAATCAGGAAGGGGGCAAATAGTTTTTCACACTGTAGATAGATAGATAGATAGATAGATAGATAGATAGATAGATAGATAGATAGATAGATAGATAGATAGATACTTTATTAATCCCAAGGGGAAATTTACATAATGATGGGAAAAAAAATATTTGTACATTATTTACATTTTAACAAAGTATAACTCAAATGTCAGTTGTTAACATCCAACCCTGCTTATTTACATAAAATATGTCAGGTAAGAATCAATGGCAGGCTTTCCTTAGATGTGTATGCTATTGATTTGTTAGTATTTGTTTAGAACAAGATATTTAAATAAAGCTGATATTGCGAAATTTATAACAAACTGTTTCTCTTACAGGAAACTGTGATAATGTTAAAGTTTTCAGATGGACCATTACGTGGCCAATTTGCTTATGCAGAAAGAAGGGGCTAATGTGAACAGGTATTGTTTTCTTTTCTGTGTTATTACCTTTTGTTAAAAATATCTAGTAATTAAATAGCACATGTAGACAATGTAAGTTCATACTTTTATTAACTTTTCATTTAGTTTTAAAGTTGTGAATATTGAGTCTGCTATGCCAAAAGGAGAGCTCTTTACAGACCCAATCATAACCATAAAAAATCAAAGAGGAGTAGGATGACCAGCAAATAAGTCTATCTACAAATAGAGCAAAGTATTCACTCACAAAGTTATCTCAGTGACAGAGGCATTGGAAATGCTAAACCACAAACTTCAAACCTGAATAGGCTAAGGTCAACACGATTGGACATATGTCAAAGAAATTTTAAGTCCTTGTTTCCATTGCTTTTTTTTATATTTCTTCTCTCATATTAACTTACTTTTCTAAAACTGTTTTATACTTGATTAGCTTAATTACTTCTTGTTTGTGTCCTTGTTGCATGGCTATCAGTTTCACTTACAGCATATCAACACCCTTTAATAAATTAACAAACTACTTCAATCTTTCTGCCATTCTCAGAAACTCTTGTGCTTACAAATTGCCTCCTCTTTATCAGATTGTTTGATGAAAGCTGAAAAGCCACAAAGATCTGTGCACTGAACTGAACATGCAGGTGCGGGACACACAGACTTTAACAGTTTCAGCTTATACATCTGTGTCACTTTCCTGTTGCCACCGAAAACGTTTCTTCTAGCAACTTCACCCTCCTGCTTAAATAGAAAATGACGATGAACAAATCAGAGAGAAGTGATTTCAGTAGAAACAAAAATAGTATGGGCAAAGTAAGTCATGGGCCTGTATTTTATCAAGCATCTCGGAATGACTCCTAGTCATATTAGCCAAAGAATTTGGCCTACTTCAGAATAGGACATAATGGAAACGTTCTACATGCACTGCCAGCCAAGAGTGAGAGTCCGCATTTGAGAATGAATGATGTCATGACTTCATAACACCCTGAGTTGTGATTTGTACTCATGATAACAGTATTACAAAATAGTGTTAATGCCACACCACAAAAATAATAATAATAATAATAATATTCAAAGTTGGAGTAATAGTAGACAAAGAAGAAGGAAAACATAACAGGGTAAGATACTGTGCTACGCTGCATATAATTGTTGCCAATTCATGAAAACATCAAGAATAATACTGTAAAGTGTACAAAGAAGATTGTAATGTGCACACACTGGTGCCAAAAATCTGGCCATATTGACATAACAATGAATGCTCCAGGTTAAGAAAACATTTACTTATTTAGCTGATGTCTTTATTCTGGGTGACTTACAACATTTATGATGCAATTGGTTAATTTTCTTTTGGTTGTCAAATTGGAGCACAGGTTGGTCAGGTAACTTGCTCATGGTAACACAGTGCCAGTAGTGGGATTTGAACCCACAACCACAGGGTTTGAAGGGCAGTGCCTTAACCATTACACCACACTTGAAGTCAATACTGATCCACAGCCATACTCTCAGGAGAAATCACCTTCTCACCATTATGGCCATGGAAAATGCTTTTCAAAGTGGCAGCTATTGAAGCTAGCCACGGCCATTAGTCACCTTCACTTTTCCAGTGCTTCTGATCATATTCCACTGTGCCTCTCTCTGTGGTCCCCCCTTATCTTCTGCGAGGCTCTGTTTATCCAATACTCTGGGTGCTTCCTCCTGTCTGCTTAAACCTTCCCGTTCTTGTTGGGTGTAAAGTGAATGTTTTAGGCATTCATGAACTGGAGAGCTCAGCATACCTTTGTAACATTTTGCTATCTGTCATCCATCCTGCCCCTCCTAACTTCAGGGTAATAGGCTGGCTACTACACTTACATTTATCTATTTGGCAGATGCTTTAATCCAAAGTGACTTTCAAAGGAGGCCAACATAACTGAATAACAGTCTAGGGACAGTTTTGAACAAGTGTAGAGGGATAGTACAGTTTGCATTCATGACTACCTGTGTGTTGATACTGTGAAATCACTTGCAATGTACATATGTGATCTTTATCTGTGTGCCAATTTGGATGAATGCAGCTTGTCTTAATATTACCTCATGTGGAGTGCTGTGGAAATGTATGAATCTACTTATCGCCTTGAGCATGGGAAAGGCGCTATATAAAGGAAAATGTATTATTATTATTATTAAAGGCATTGAAAGTTTGGTGCCATATTCGGAAAATGGTTGGTTATGATTTACCCAAATTGTTGATAATTGTAAAGCTGCATTTTACATGTAACATTACGCTTTATTTTGGCTGACAGCGCATGACTACTCTGTGTAAATGGAGCAATCATATAACATACAAGATTTATACTGAATATTATTCCACCTCTGTCAAGTCAGTATCTTTTCATTGTTGCCCAGTGTTTCCAAAATTTCCAACTTTCCTGGGATGTGCATGCTGATCTCTGCCTGAACACCATCTTCTGACAGCACCTAGCAAGCTACAACAGCTCACACACTCTCCTAATTCCTGATGAAGTGATGAGTAGTTTCCTAATTTATTTCTACTCCTAAGAGTAGAACCAAATGTGCGTCACTCTGAGATTTTTGAGCCCATTGGGACCGTTTTCCAACTCTAAGACTCTTGATAAACATGGGCACCGGTTTTTCTTTGACCATTCCAGTTTTATGTTTCATAGATTATTTTGTTCCTACTAATAAATGATACTTCACCATATTTTGAAGACTAAGAGGCACCCTGATGTTTTATGTTGTTGTTTTTTTGCTGTGCAGAATTGTGGTAGCACTTCCTGCAATTACTCAGTTTTTAATTTTATGTATTTATTTGTATTTGTATTGGTCTTTTATGCGGAGTCCATTGAAAAATAGCATTCTTTTAAAACGTTTAATTCCATATTTATGAAAAAAAGTGTACTTTTTTGTTTATATTAAGGATAATCAGATTCTCTTACATCTGTGATGCCAGTGACTTTCTGGATTCGAATGCATTTGCTTCAGACATGATTGCCATGGCCAGGCATGTGCACAAATTGTAGTTTGACTTTACGCCATTCATTTTATTAAAGAAAAAGTGCTGCATTGTCATTTGTCTTTTTAAACTTTGCATAAAGGGAAGGTAAACTAAGAGCAAATCTTTTCTTGACCATTTAGAAAATGCTATGCGTTGGACTTTGCACTGTCTTTCAACTTTAGGTTTTTGTGTTGCCCACTACTATTTGATGAAAGACTTCCAGTGCCCTGACCAGAACTTGTTATTTTGACTGAGCCTAAGTGCTTTAATTATCTGTGGTGTCCTCTTGTTGTTTTTTTCATAAATGTGTGTTGGTTTTAGCCTTCCTTCTGGTATTTTTCCCACTGCTCATTCCCAGTTTGGTGCTTTCTCATTTTAAAAATGTTTATAGTCTTCAGCCATAACTTACAGTAAATCAAGATGTTTAATTAAAGTGCAAGAATTTCTACACAAAACATTAAAATGCTGGAGCACCTATGTTCTGCCCTACATCTTGTTAGTTGAGACTGTTATTTGTTGAACTGTGCTCCCCCTTCATCTTATCATTTATTAACACACCAGTCAGTCACGTCCCACACTCACAGTGGTACAATAAAAGTCTATGAAACTCATGTATGGTATGTAGGTCCCATAATAAACATTTGAATACAATACACCCCATGTGTCTCACGTAGGCACCCATTTATCTCTTGTTTCGGTCACATCCAAAATGTATCCTTAGGGTATATAAACTCCTGTGTCTGGTTAGTTGTGGTACGCAGCGATTTGAACCTCTGTCTACGCATTTCTCTTTGTCTTGATCCAACCATGGAAATCACTCACCTTGTAAGTGTCTTTTAAAGCTTTATTGTTTAATGTACACTGTCTGCTATGTATTGCTTTGTAAATCATTCTTTATTGTCTTTGATTGTACACCTGTAAATGCCTGTATGTTTCTTTTGTAAATATTTCAGTTTACAATGAAGATAGCTCGCTCACCCCTTGTCGTTTTTTACGTGGATGTGCCGAGTTGTTTAAGCTCTCTGCGGCCGCATTGCACAAGACAGTGCGGAGTGAGGCAGAAAAACCTATGATACTAAACAGTCTGCTGTCAATGATATGACTAGAGACACCAAACTCCATACGCCTCTTATTTACAGCCACGGTCATGAGTCATCAACCTATGGAAAAAAGGGGACTGTATTATAAAATGAATTCAGGACAGTTTTGGAAATGTGATCCCCTTGTTAAAGGTATCCATTGAATCTTGCCTAAGATTATACCAGGAGTCAGCTGTTTGTAGCAAACCAGGAACTTTCTGGTTTCCAGTTCAGTCACTTCATTTTCATAAAACATTTCTTGACTAAAATAATACACAGCAATATACATATACATGAAAACTATGCATGGATTTAACTGCAATGAAGTAAATTGAATGTTACATCTCTCTGTATATCATGTCTGTCTGTATGTCCGTCAGCTTTTCACAAGAAAACTACTTAAAGGATTTACAGCAGGTTTTTTTCTATAATTTGCTTGAACGTTCCGGTTGATTTTGCGACTTCTGTCATTGCGCTATAAATCATAGTTCGCTTGCAGTACCAATTTATTTGCGCACATCCAAGAGACGTGCAGCGGGCCGAGGGCAGGAGGGCAGGGACATCCTCACTCATGTGCCAACCTCGGGGCGTATCTTATATCTGCTTAGCTAGCAAACGAGAGAACGACTTAACAGATTTAGATCAGATTTTTTTCTACAATTTGCTTAAACATTGCATTTGATTTTGAGACTATTCTCATTGCGCTACGAATCATAGTTCCTTGCAGGAGTGATATATTCCTGCCAATCCAAGACAGAGGCTGCAGGCCGAGGGGAGGGGGAAGTGTGATGTCAGGAGTAGGGAGCCGGGCAGGGCCCTCCTCGCAGTCCTGTTTCACTAATACGCAGGCAGAGCCACGGTGAACAGCTAGTAAAAATATAAATGTAGTTCATTGAGACCAAACACAAATCAGGCATTTCAGTTCTTTAAAGTATATTTGATTGTGACTAATCTCACTCAGGAACTAGTGGTGTCCAGTCCTTGGAAGTTTACCCTGACTTTTTCATAAAGTAGGGTACATATTTATAGCAAAAAAAAAAACAAGGTATTTTGTGCTGGAAGTTTTCATTACCTCTATATATTTTTCTCTCTTCTTGCATGTTTTGGCACTTTTTCACAAAACTTGCAAACATTTAACATGCCAATTGTTTTTGTATATGTAATCATTTACCTGCATGAGCTAAATAAAACCAAATGGATAGACCCAGGCTCATGTGGGCCCATTTCTGCTTTCGTATTTAATTTAAATATTTACACTTCTAGCATATTTTACAGCAGCTATTTTAAAACAAGCAATAATATTGCACAATATTATTCTGATTTTATTCACCATCTGCACCTTTTCACATATTAATATTTTTTGTAATTTGTTTTGTTTTGACATATTAACATTTTTTGTACAGTAATTTGTTTTGTTTTCTGTATTTCAGCAAAAGGATCAATGACAAGCTTCTGTGTGAAACACTCCATTAAGAAAATGTGAAGATAAAGACAACAATTTCCACTAATTTATTTTTTTGAGTTTTATGTATCACTTAATTATAAGACCAGGAAAACAGGACTTTGTTTATTCTTTCATTCATTTAAATTACAAGATTAGAACAACTTTGATTAGAACTGGCCAAAATAACATTGAATCAAGATTGGAAATAAAAACTTACTAACATTTGCGCAAAGTTTTCCCTTAAGTTTGCAATTGTTCTTGTTGCAGAATTTGTTTTAAGTAACAGTAGGGAAATACTGCATTAGTGTCCTTCATAATTTGAGACTGGAGTTGTGTACACACTAGTTGATCTGATTTTTTTATTTTTATAAGTTCATTAAATGTGCACAAAATAACTAATTGGATGTTCATGAATTAAAATGATACATTTCTAAATGTTTTAAGCATAAACCAGTTGAGTATGAGATGTTCTTTTAAAACAGTTCTGACAATACAAGAAAATGTGAGTTGGTTTTACTATTTTTTCAAGACTGAGAACTGTTTCTGCTGCTTCCCAAAAATGTCACATTTGTTTTCTGCAATTTTTAATAACTTATATGAGCCATCAATAATTGTTATGTTCTGAAAGATATAAAAGGTACTATAATTCATACTGCTGGGCAAATGGTAATTTCAGCATGCTGAATATCACTATTAAATTTCCAAAACAATGTTGAAATATGAAGGATTTAAAAAATGCAAAGATCTTTTCATTGCAAAGTCAATATGTTTTTTAACTATGTATTCATTTTATAATCAGAAGCGGCATAAAGATGGAGAATTTTAAGGCAAAAGTCATTAAAGTGCACCCTAATAGTTTATAACATATATATAACACTGTAGCCCATTAATATTTCATTAAATTAATTATGAAAAAAATATGACATCATTTTGGAATAATAAAATAACATGGTTTAATAAGTTTATTGCCGCCACATGGATGAGTATGGCAGAACACTTGTCATTTTCAGTAATTTTATTTTCATGTAAAAGAGCTAAACACATAAAGTAGCATGCTTTATAGTAAAAGATCCACACCAACAGGTTTGCTAGACATCCCAATTGAACAAAAATTGTATTTGGAAAAAGAAAATCTTAATTCATTTTTTATATTTAATATCTAGTTAAAGAGGCTTGCTAAATGTTTGTTGACAGCCTGGTGTACCACCTTTTATGAATAAAATGTGTAACTGTCAGCTGAATCCGAGTGTTTGAACTGTGTTTGTTCGAGTATATCATGTGCTCATAAAAAAAGAAAATGCACACCTTCATCTTCCCACATCAGAGAGCTACATGGACAAAAATTTTTGACGTGAGCATCAGTAGGCTTTGCACCCTAGGAACCATGTTACCCAAACAATTCTACATTTTAGTAATTAGTTACCATTCTGATGATCTTTCTAATCATAAAATAGATCATTACAATAGCAATTGACAAGAAGAATTCATAATTAGCTGCAGAATTATGGTATTTGCCATAATTCTCAAGAGATTATGAAAAATTAATTTGAGGTTTCCTCTAGAGTGTCTCTTTCTCTTGCAAAATTTGGCATAAAAACTAATCAGCACATCATCATCTCATAACTGTCTTAAGTTTCAAGTTTGGTATTTTTCTGTCCAGTCGTTTTAACTCTAAACTGTCCTCAAGAAACTATAACACACAGACACACACACACCCATCATCAAGACAGTGATGTTTTCGGTCTTGAGAGAGGTAAACAAGGGTAGCGCACAGGTTGTTCACTGAATACTAGCAACTGGCGTACTGACGCTTGTGGGCAGTCATGGCTTTGTCTCGAGAGAGGTAAACAAGGGTAGCGCACGGTGTTCTACCACGCAAGTTGTATTCCAAACAAAGGTCGTATTCCAAGCAAAGTTTTTCGCGTCCAAACAGGATGTATACCAAGTTGGACTTATTCCAGAGCGGACATATACCAAGGTACCACTGTACTTTCTAAACAATATTAAACAAGATATGTTTGCCCAATAAAAGTTTTGAACATATCCTCTACGAGAGAATCTGATTTATTTTATAATTTGAGGTAATGTAGAATTCCGCTTACCCACTGAGTTATAGAGGGTGGGTTGGGATTCTTCCAGTTTAGCAAACTAAATCTGTGTGCTAGCGGTATAGACTATGGCAATTGGTTTTTCCCTATGCACTTTAATTCCATCCGGTAGTATATCAAATATTGCCATTAATGGGTTGGGAGTGATTGTAACACTGAGGCTATTTGAGAAGTATGTAAAGATTTTGTTCTAAAATAATGTTAATTTACTGCAATAACAGATATTTCCAACTCAACCATAAATAAAATCAGGGAGCAAAAAAGTGATACTCTACAATTTTAAGAAGTAACATAAGTCCATAATGGTTGTCAGTGTAAAGAAGAATGGACACAAGCTAATATTCTAAGGCAGAAGATCTCAAAAAACCACTGACACTTTCAGAAATATAGGAGATCATAAACTCACTGCAAAGTGGGAAAGTTGGAAGGCACAGTTGGCTACCAGCTGAGTTTTATTTTAAAATTTTCAAGTAACTTGGCTCCATTATTATTAACATTTATAGAAGCTAAAGAAAGCAAATTTCCATCCTAAACATTATGTCAAGTATTAATATTTGCAGTTTCAAAGCAAAATAAAAACTTACTATAATGTGCATCATATAGACCAATTTCACTCTTGAATAATGACTTTCAGATACTAGCAAGTCTTTGCTAGAAGGACTGAGAAAGTGCTTCCCACAGTAAAGTCACAAGAACAAACCAGATTTACTAAAAGCAATCATTCAGCCTCAAACCTTCGGCATCTATTTAATGTAATATACTTGCCTGAAAATTATGACTCACCAGAAGTTCTACTGTTTTTGGAAACAGAAAAAGCCTTTGATATAGAGTTGAAAGTAATTATCTAGTCACCAAATACCACAGATGTTAATTAAGTACATTCACAAAACATACGGCCTAGTTATGTTGGAGCTGGATGACAGTGCTAGCAGGTTGAGTCTTTCGCTGGGTACATTTTGGACAATTTTAAACAAGATAATTATGAATGACGAAAGAGTGTATTCTGTGTATGGCTGAGTTCAGCTCCTTTTCTGAGATGTCAAGTAAAATGATCCTGTTCCTACTTAACAATTTCAGTTATTTCTCTAAACAGACTATGACAAATAATGGATATAAAACATGGTTTAGGATATTGACACTGGCCATGTTATAATTTATAGAGAGAGCCCATACAGTAAAGAATGTAGTGCTTGCGCTTGCCCTTCAAAATAAATAATGCTTGGCTATATCCGAAAATGTGCAATTATACACAGAAAAACAATTCTGATCCTAGAAGATCAAGTATCACTCATTAAATCTGATTCCAAACTGTTGATGGTTTCTAAAAACAGGAAACATTCCTTCATTTTCAAGGGTGCCATGTGAGTCATGCAAAGGATATTTTTTTAAATTATTGAAGAAGTATGTTTAAAGGCTGTTGGTTAAGAGATGTGACGAATTATTGTTTGGTTAAGACATATAAACAAACAATTTTGGAATTCATTAAACTATTTCTAAACATATGATTTACATTTCCTTACAAGACTTAAGATCATATCTTTACAGGGTCAGAGTTAGATATAAATTTCCTAAGAAATTATGAGATAAGTCTGTTTTCAATTCAAAGGTTATTTTTAATGGAGTATAATCTGCAACACATGTTGCTTTTATTTACACTTTTGCCTGAAACTGTTATTAAAAATGTCAATAAAAATAGAAAAGCCTCTGTCTCATTTTTGGAGATCTTCCACAGTAAAATTAGAAAGTAATAAACACATTGTATGGTAAGACCTAAAATGTTCTGTATGAAAATCTGTTATGTTTTAATTATGCTGATTTGTCTATAAAACTTATACTTGTTTCTTCTTTGATACAAAAGATATATTCACTGTGGAGTGGGAGGTAGGATCCCCATGAAGCATTGAGCACTGCTGGTGTCAGCCCACTTCAAGCACAGCACGCAAGACCAAACAAGCCCCACCACTGCCACTTCCTTGTCTGGTGCCCGTATCTCAGTGAATAGGTTATGTAAAATATAACACTACAAAGATAGGTTCCAGCTTATCCGTGACCCTGTCTAGGATAAGCAGGTTAGAAAAATGGATAGAGAATGAAAAATATTGAAATATTATTGACAGGTTGCATTAGCCTCGCAATCAGTCACCCACCTTATGAGCTAACATTCCATCACACAAATGAGCTGAACAGGCAAACCAGCCAAAATCTCAAAAGAAGTCTAAGTTATGTGGGCTCAGTGATCAATTTAAGGACAGTGAGCTATCTAAAAGAATGCTGTAAACAGTGAGAAATCACAGGCATTTAGAGTCTCCGAGCACCGCAGCAGCACATACCTGCACTCTTCAAATTCAAACTTTGTGCATGACACGATGATCTGTTTACCTTCCCTCAGCAACAGCGCACAACTGGTAAACAAGATAATGTCAGGAATCTCACACACCTCCTTTTTGCAAATATGAGCGTCTGACAGATCTTGTGAGGGGTGCAAGATTTAAAGAAAAAAAGGGACAGTTGTAGTTTGGTGATTTGAAGAAAGTTTTGAAAATGTTTGAAGCCAATCGATGATGTCTGCTTACGTTGACACTATATCATCAGCCCTAATAGGATTCCAGTTATACGAAGTAATTGGTTATAATGAAAACTTGCGCCTACTTCTGGCTGTTGGGGTTCAGGACGGGGGGTTGTGACAATATCCAGTTACAGATGTCAGTCCATCAATTTGCCCTTTGTCTAAATATGCACAAATTATTTGCAGATAATGCAATAAGCACCTAATGCAGTTGATCAATTTTCATTGTGATATCCTAAATAGAGCACACTGTACAATTTTTAAAGTTTAAAATATCTCCCATTAATAAACATTGGAGAATTTTGTATTTGTCTACTATAAAAAAGAGAAACATTTTCTGTAAGTTCAATTGTGGATTATCTTATTGTTTCAAGTTTGTGTTGATATTACTTGAAATCCTGTATTTTTTTGTATAATGTCCTCTTTTATTCACCCAAATGTTTTTCATGACAACAACATGAATCTCCAATCCAAGTTGGTCAAACACAGGGAGAGACTTCTCCCACTGAGGTAAGATGACAGTAAAAGTGTATAAAAGGAAAAAGTCACTTAAGTATAGAGTGAACAAATATGTATTTAGTATTTACATACAAAAAAACAACCTTGTGGCTGCATTAACTCCAAGACCTACTCTCTATCATGGTCTGAAGAAGCCAATAATTTTACTTTGAGACTTCAACTTCTATCAAGTAATTATTAATATTTTTTAGTAATATTTTATCAATATATATAAATTAACAAAAAGCTTTACACAGTGAATGGGGAGCCACTTCAACCACCACTCATTTTTTAGCATCCACATGGATGATGCGACGGGGGCCAATTTTGCACCAGTACACTCACCACACATTAGCTGTTAGGTGGTGAAGTGGTGAGAGATTGTTAGCCAATTAGAGACAGGGGATGATTAGAGGGTCAGAATGACTAGCCTGAGTTTGGCAGTTTAGCCAGGACATCGAGATACACTCTACTCTTTATAAAGGATGCCCAGGAATCTTTTATGAACACAGAGAATCAGAACCTCAATATTGCATCTCATTCGAAGGACAGTGACATTTTTACAGGACGTTGTCCCATTCATGGTACTGGGGCCTTGGGATCCACACCCAGACCACAGGGAAAGCTCCCCAGCTGGCCACGCCAACACCTCTTCCTGCTGCACCCCAAGCTTTTCCTGGTTAGTCTCCAGTCTAAGTACTGGCCAGGCACGAACACACTTAGCTTTAAGTGGATTACCTGTTCTGAAGTGCGGGTTGTATGACTTCTTTCAAAAATGTTATGCTGATCATATTTGAAATACAATTACACATAGACCTTTTATATCCAAAAACTACCAGTAAGACATCAATTGATGTCATTTTTACATCACTTAATTTAACTGGAATCTGTTTTCTGTGAAAGCTGATATCAAGTCACTACAAGCCTTTTCAGCTTTCATTTTTAACTGTATGATTTTGTTAAGTACTGTTTAAAGTGTGCTTATAGCGTAATCTATTGTAGTAGTGCATGCAAAGACATTCTATTATAACAATTATTTTTGAATAATGACTATCTGTTACAAAATAATTAATAAACAAAATTGTGATAACTGACTATTTGAAGTAGCTAAAAATATTTCAATACTTCAACTCTCAAGTTAATTAACTAATTCCCTGTATGCTGGACAATGCATACATTTTCTAACATTTTATTGTTTTCATAAATCACATGATGAAGCAGATCTTTGTTACAGGCTTTTTTAAAAAATGTCTCTAGGGATTTTTATGTCCCCCTCTTTATTAAACTGTGTAGGAGAAAATGCACTATTTTTAGCTTTAAACTTTCTCAAAGCTGCAAAAAAATGGATATGCAAGATTAACAAAAAAAAAAACTTTAAATGGGAGTGGTTTTGCTTTTATTCAGCAGAAAAATCTGCCAATGGGGTTAGAAAAGTTTACTTGACAGGATTTCTTAAATTAAGCTAAATATTCAGTTTCTTGATCATATCATGATATAAACAATTTTCACTTGCTTTTCACTGCATTTTTTTGCAGTGAAGAATTTTAATTACAATGAGAAAAAACAGCAGAAGATAAGAAGACGGAAATGGAAAAGCAGATGAAAATGATAAATAATAAAGGACAGCACATGGTGAAATTTCTGTATCTTATACTTATTTGTTGTCTAACTAGTGTGCTGGCACAGCAGCTCAACTGTTAACTCTATTGCCTCCTGAATTCAGGTTTTTAGGTTCAAATCAGAAAAGAAATGTAGTATCATATAGTTTTTAGGCATACTGTCATCTCTGACATTCTGTCCATCTCTCCATAGGATTCAGCACAAAGCATGTTCCTTTGTTAATGTCTATCATTACAGCACTGAATTGAAAGATGCCAGCTAGAAACAGTGGCACTAGAACAGCTGGAAAGTGGGAGTACTAATTACCAGTTTCATTTCTTGAACACTGATCTACTTTGAAAATTAATCAGACTAAAATTAAAAGTTCTTTAGATAATCATGCTTCAGAAATTAAAATATAATTAAACATGCATGTGGCATACTAAATCATGAATACTGAATGATATAAAGCAAGTATAGTCCAGTCATCTATCCATTGTTTGAACCTGCTCCATCCAATTCAGGGGTCCAGGTGACAGGAGGAAGGCAGGGACCAACCACATACAGTAAATGACCAGCCATATAATTTAGCAGTGATGTTCTTTAGGTTATATTTCAGCCAGGGTTCCTCCTCTGGCTGGGGTTCAAATCCTTATTTTTCTGTTCTTTGTTTGTTTTTAACTCTATTTATGATACCTTGCATTTAATTTTGTCTATGTATGTCTGCCATGATTAAATTTCTTATGTTTTGTGGGGGATGCCTTCAGCCTTCTAAAGGCAGTGGTAACCTACAGTTCCTTGCAGTTCATTCAGATGAACGTGGTAGCTGGTAAGTGGTTCTGTGTGACTTTGCTGTGCTTTTGTGATTTATTGGATTTTTGACCTTTTTGCTCTGTTCTTGACCACTGTTTAAATTTCATATTAGGGCTTTTTTTTCCTTGGATTGTCTTTACTGTCAGTTCATTTTTGCCATTTTGTGCTCCACAGAGTGCCATGTTAAAACAGAGCTTTTTTTATTAAGATTAAGTCTTTTATTTTATAAAGATCCTGTGTTTATCTTATTAGTAGTTCAGGTATAACAGTGAGATCTTCTTGTGAGTATGGTACAAGATAGTGTCACGCACAGGTGCATGGGGAGCAGCTTAGGGACCCGACGCGCAACACGACAAGTCGTGCCAGGGGACAATGGCGGGGTACTAACATCTCTTTCTCTGTTTCTGTAGAAAAGACAAATTGCCGCTGCCATAATCCTTCCCGGACAACTCCAAGAAACACAACACTTCCGGGTCCCTTTCTATCCTCTGGTCCCCCACCGCCATGTGTTCCCAGCATCCCATGCTTTTAATTTCCGGCCCGGCTCCTTAAATTGTCCATCTACCTGCCCTTCCATGTCTGATGATTTCATTGAAATATTTGACCTTGTTTTGTTACAGTATACGGGGCCACAAACCCCAAACCTTGATGACCTTGTGTTTGTCTTTATTACAATAGGTAAAGACAAAATGATTTGTTTGTGTTTGCAAAATGCTTTTGTTAAAACCACAAATATTAGGAAACCATTTTTTAAAATGTAACTCATGAGAGAATTCATCCAGGTTACTGCCTAGGGAGTTACGTGACATCATTCATCCTTGTTATGTTTATTAACAGCACCAGATGTGATTATCGACACACTCATAGGCATAAAGTTATTCAAGGAAGTTTTATAACAGTGGTTCTCAAACTCAGTCCTGGGGTCTCAGCCACCTTCTGTTTTTAATTGGACTGCGGTGTAACTAAGCTAGATGTTTCCCTGTCTCTCTGATTTGGAGTCAAAGTAGAAATTATAAAACTAAGTTTGGCAAATTTTTATTAGAATGTACCAATTGTTTATTTATGCTACATCAGGATAATTTAGTGTGTATTTTTCACATGCTTTTTAAGATTTTCATCACCATTATGATTTTCATTCTGCTTTCTCCAGATGTTCATGTTATTAAATCAATTATTTATTATCAAGCACATTAGCAAGTCTGATGCAGTTGAAATCTTTCAACATGTTGTGTCATTTGTCTGGGTGTGTGCTGTGCTTGTTGTTATTTGTCATTATTAGGCTACAATTAAGACAGCAAACTACTATACACAGAAAAGTGGGAAATTAATATGAAAATAACCAAAGAGAGTTAAGCATTTAAAGCAACAGTAAAAATAGAAGCATTTTTTATGTCTTATAAATGTGTTTTTCTGAATGTAGAATAAGAGACCAGTTAAGAGAACAGACACACAGCTCAGCTAATTAAATAAGATCAATCAGAGGTAAAATGACTTACTGACTGTAAAACTGATTGGAACAAAAACCTGCAGCCATATGAGTCACCAAGGCTTAGTTTCAGAACCATTGTTTTACAAAAATAAAAGTCAGCAACCCCATTTCCTTATGAGAAATTCCAGTTTGGCTTGAGCTAATGCATTCCCTTGTGTCTTGGCTTTTTGATGAGTAATTCATTTGGTTTTAAATTAGCCAAAACCAGTCAGTGTACCTTCTTTTAAAGCATTTTCAAATAGCAATAGCTTCATAGAAAAAAACTTGTGATCTGATCTTAAGATAAACATTAGCAGTAATGTAGTTCACATTTACCACAAGGAACAAAACCTTGAGCATTACAACCCACAATATAATCAATTTGTCACTGTGAAACTTTCCCCCAATTACCCTGTCTTTGAGGACCATCCTATACTGATAGTCTATGAAAGAAGAGATAGAATTAGCTAAATTCATCTTCCCAAAAATCACAAAAAGAAAAATCCTGATTGGAGATTTTCCACTTGAATGTAACCGTGTTTTAATGCCTTACAGATCCAGAGTTGTCCATTCTAATCCCAGACTGGGCACCACATCCCAAAAACATGTGCCCTGTGCTAACTAGAAAGTGTAAATTGGCAGTCTGGTGATGGTGGGAGTGAGAGTTTATTGTGTGATGGACTGGCGACCAGTCAAGTGTTGGATCGTGCCTTGTGTTCAAAGCTGTTAGACTAGATGCTTTCCCCCTGAAGGCTTGAACTGGATTATGCAGGTTTGAAAATATATATTTTTGATTTTCTATATAATTTAGTAATTAGCATGATGTATAATATTCCAATTCTGGTTACTGAAGTATGTTAAGACGTGCATGTAACCTACTTCAGATTGTATTTTTATTGAGCAAATCTTATACAAATAATTGCCACTAGATAGATAGATAGATAGATAGATAGATAGATAGATAGATAGATAGATAGATAGATAGATAGATAGATAGATACTTTACTATACCCAATGCTGCTCATCAGACTATATTCTATCCAGAACATATTGTGCAATTGGAGTGCTAATGATGAGATTAAACTGTATGTTTAATGTAATAATAGTTTTTGTTTCCCTAGACATAAAAAAGAACAGAATGTATGACTATTGATATGCCATCTTATTTGTATTATGATTACAACACAAAGTGGTTTAACATACTTCTCCTAGGACTCAAGTGGCTGCCTGAAGCACCATCTAGGATGTGGGAAAATGGGGAGGGCCATGGAAAACAACTTTAGAAGACTTTTCTCACGCTATGTTTCAAGTGCTAACATGATGTTTCAAGTGATTCAGTACAGAAGAGTTTATGGCAATAATTTCCTAATAAAACTGGGCTTACAGAATGTCCTGTTGCATCATAAAAAGGTGTACAGTTGAAGCAAAACAATTAGAAAACTGTCAGAGATGGAGGTTGCAAGTAAATACATGTTACCTTATACTTTATTCTGTAAGGAACAGTTTTTATAATGTGTAATTGCTGTATTTAAATTAATTTATTGATAAATGATTTTATTGAATAAATGTGTTAGTTAATAATAATCATATTCTTAGTTATCGAGCATTTCAAATATGTAACAGCCTCATTAAGGATAAGGCATATGTATATTATTAAAGTTAATTGGCCCATGGTCAGGTCAGTACTTAGGCGGGTGGCCCATTCAGAGTTGATGCCTTCAAAAAATTAACAGGTAGCCGAATAAACAATTGATTATTCTTGTGTACATCTGAGTAAATATATCAGGGATTTTTAAAAGACAGATTGTCTATGGTGGTGGTGCAGTGGTCAGCAATGCTGCCTCACAGATCTGTTGTCTGTGTGGAGTTTTCTTGGGGTACTCCAGTTTTCCTTTAACATCCTAATAGGTTGTGTTTAGGTTAACTGGTCTTTTTAAACTGGCAATGCATGTGTGAGAGTAAACATTCCAATGGACTTTCTGTCTGTTATTTGGCCCTGTTTGACCTTGAATTGGATTCAGTGAGAATTAAATTTGATTTATTTTTTCTAATGTTTCACTAAATATAGGTTTAAAATGCTTACAAAACAATAATTCAGTTCATATTGGAGGACAGGTAAACAAAAAACTGTAGTCCAAACAATCAAGGAAACAATAAGCCACTTTGATGAGATTTGTGTGGGTGTGTGGTCAACAGCTGGTTATATGAGACAAAGTCATAGTTTTGATGACATTGGTCTAAACATAACTGGAATCCAGTGTAAAGACTCTAAAGAACAGAAGTTATGTGGTTATATTTCTCCCACCATCATTTTGAATGAAACTAACACTAATTTTGAACAGCCTGTGAATAACATCTTACAGTAATCAATTCTAATAAAAATAATATATAAATAAACTTTTTAGAAATTGCTGTAACTGTCCAGCTATACAGCTGTACTTTCTGAGCAAGCATATAACCTCATACCATGACAAAGTTTTGGTAGTAGTGCTATCTGAACTTGAAGCTATGATGTAATTTAAATGCTTGCATTACATCAATATACAGAAAACAAAATGTTGACAGCCTTTACTGAAAGTATATATAATTTCGCAATTTTTTGACTGTGTGTATTTAAACAGGAGTTTAACACACAAGCACATTTTTTGGAAAGCAGAATGGGTCATTAAGCATATGACGATGACAAATAGAAATGAATAAATGATTTTCAAGAGGAAGAGGATATGTGTAAAACGAATGGAGAATATTGGGAGCAATGTAAATGTAAAAGCATAATATAGTGTTACAACTATGAGACTGAAGTTTAAGCTCAGATAAAAAGACCAGTGTGCATATGTTTGTGTGAAGGTATAAAATAGGTGCTTTGGACCCTTTAGTCAACATGTTATTGTATTTAGCTAAAAGTAGCTTCACTGACAAGTAACAAGACCATAAAAACTATTAGTTGTACACCTACTGATAAATCATGTATAATCAGCTGCCAAGGCACTCTTTAACTCTTTCAGGGCTGATGTCGACTTTTGTCAAAAGGAGGAGCTGACCATAATCGGTAATCAACTATAAACTGTGACAAAACCAATCGTTACATTTTAGTTTGCTTCATTGGTTTTGATCAAAATATCCTGCACTCCCGTGAGTAGCAAGGCGCAGACAACGGCAAAAACGGCACTGTCATCTGGCGAGAGATCAAAGCCGAATGCGTAAAGCAAAATACTCCGTGGATGACGAGTTGCCTGTTCTCTCTGAACTGGACTAAGACTTGTCGGTCTCTGATTTTAATACAAGCGATCGAAAATGAATATGAGGTTTTGCAGCTTCAGCTGATTGGTCCCCAGCTAATCGTGGTGCCAAACAGATTCATGTAGCTGACACAGCCTATGGCACTGTTCACCTGGGAGGACTGCCACTAAACAATGATAAGAGGTAGAAACCAGATTGCAATGCACTGTGAGTGCTGCTGCTGCCCCGTGCAGCCATGTGAACACAGCCTGGCAGCTTGCCTGGCACACATTCTTGGCAAACTGACCGCCACAGCATGCAGCAACAGACGTTTTATGTTGATTTCTGTGTGAAGCCATTGCGTTTCAGAAAACAATGTTTTATGGAAAAAATATTCAGCCCTTAAAGAGTTAAAGGAGAGTTTTTAAAGCACTTCTTTGACAACTCTGTCAGGTTAGCCAAATGCAGGAGCATTCCAATGTTCACAATCATCATGCCTAGTTTAAGAACAAAATGGCAGTGCAATGTCTTGAACTTTAAAAGATCACTATAGAATTACAGTAAGAAGATAAAGACTGCATCAGCTAAAAAGCCAACAACTGCCTGAGGTGAAGCTTGCAGTATAATCTTTGGTTTGAATCATTCAGGCCGTAAGTTGTCTTCTGCTTAAACTTGTAGTATTTGGTATGTCTGGTTTCTCCACAAATAAACATAAGTTTAGATTGAAATATACTTTGATGGTATTTCACTGAAAATACCTTGTTTACAGTTACCGGAGGTTCAGTGGTTCTATAAGATGACAGATGGATGTACTTATCCAGATTCTGTAAGATCTTAACCCAGATCTAAAGAGATTAGTGTTAAAACATTTTGAAGTTAGCCAGTCCCTGTTGAATCCTTTCCAAAGGTAGCCAGTCCTTATTAAAGAATGCACACGCAAGTTTTGAGGGGTGTACATGTAAAACGAGGTTAATAAGCCGTGGGACATTATTTAGGCATTTCTATGATTAACTTATCTATACTAATAAAAGGCAAAGCACTCACTGACTGACTCACTGACTCATCACTAATTCTCCAACTTCCCGTGTAGGTAGAAGGCTGAAATTTGGCAGGCTCATTCCTTACAGCTTACTTACAAAAGTTGGGCAGGTTTCATTTCGAAATTCTACACGTAATGGTCATAAATGGAAGCTATTCTTCTCCATATAATGTAATGGAGTTGAGCTCAATGGCCGTGGGGGGCGAAGTTTCATGTGACATCATCACGCCTCTCATGTAATCACGTGAACTGACTGTCAATGCATTACGTGGAAAACCAGGAAGAGCTCCAAAAAGCGCTGAAGAAAACATGCATTATACAATTAAGAAGGCAGCGAAACAATAAGAAGCGAGCGAGTGACACATACTGTACAAGCATATTCATGCCTGCAGCTACTTCAGAAACAAAGCACGGTGTAAAACTAAAGTTTAAATTAAGTTCATAGACAGGCTGCCGCTGGCATTTGTCATGCCCACGGCTAATGCAGGATACAAGTTTAATGAGAGGACGCAGGGTATAAACGACAGTTTTGATCACTTTCTAACTAAGTTCAAATTGCTGGTCAAAGGCTGTGCTTATGCAAATTCCGAGAGACTGTGTTTGTTGGGGGATTGACAGTTAAGGCGGGTGGAGGAGTGACGTCATCCTCTCCCGTCCCATTCACCTCATTTCGCTCTGAGCTGAGCTCCGCGGCTAACGCCGTCTTCCGAAGCAACTTCATCACACTGCCACCAAATACTCACAGAAAAATCCACAAGTTAATACACACACTGTCTCTAGAGTTTCTCCACACTGAATCCTCCAGGCACTACTTACAAAAGGTTACATTGACAATCGTGTTACGTTATTTTTAAAATGTTTCCTTTTCTTTTTCATAACTTCTTTAACACACGACATCGCTGCGAAGCACGGGTATTTTGCTATATATATATATATATATATATATATATATATATATATATATATATATATATATATATATATATATATATATATATATGAAAGCAACACTCATAACAGTGACAAAACACTTACATTGACAATCATGTTACGTTGTTTTTAAAATGTTTCCTTTTCTTTTTCATAACTTCTTTAACACACTACTTCTCCGCTGTGAAGCGTGGGTATTTTGCTAGTCCAATAATAAAAGAGAACCTTGCAGACCTTTTGTTAACACTTTCACAATAAAACTTTCCTCTTATATTCCACACACATTTCAAATAAACTTGTGCCCCTCTAATGAAATTGTATAACTGGACTGGCATCCCATCCAGAATTCTTTCCTAACATATTAGAATAAGCAGGTCCAGAAAATTTTGTTCAATATTGACAATAATCCCGAAAACCATCTTTAATAGATTGATTTCTTTTTCACAAAGAAGTGACTTGAAATTTTATAGTATAATTACCAATCATCACCAAATGTCCATGGCTAAAATGCAGCAAAGATACTTTAAATAACAGTTTCTTTGAATTAGCATATTCTTACACACCTGCTTATATAAGCAAGCATGAAAGCAGCTTAAAACCTAGTAGTAGATATCCATCTGCTATGGGGTGCTCACAAAGGGGCATTTACTGAAATCTACTGTATAGATGGGTCTGGAAAAGCCAAAAAAGCATAAACAATCATACAAGTAAAGTACTGAACTCATGAATAAATGCGCAGTGATAACTCCTGAGCAGGCTTTGATGATGAATGTTTCAAGGTGAGTTTTCAGAGTCTGACAGCCTTAACAGTTGAACCTTCAGTTCAAGCCATAGGATGTCACCTTTTCGAGGTAGTGCTTATTTTACAGAGAACTTACCTTTCAATAAGGGAATGCTAATGTTTCTGCCTATGCGAATACTGGCAACAAAAACAGAAAGTCTACAGCCCTGCCCTCTCAATTGCATATATTTCACAGAAAGGTGCTGTAACAAGATTTTGTTAAAGCATTCTTCAAGTTGACACAGAGATATGCTGTTTTTCTGAATATATAAATGTGTGCAGTGTGAGAGATGAATGGAGGTGTTGTGACTAAACTAATTTGACACTACCAGACTTCATGAGGGAATTCTCTGCTTTATATATTTGGCATTTTTCTTTTAGTGGTTTGTAACATTTTCCCACTCTCTCAGTGTGTAAAACAGAAAATATAATAAAAAGCTTAATATCCTGTTTTTGAAACTCACCATTAAGCAAGTTTGTTAAAAATAACCTTATATAACTGCCACTATAACTGGAAAATAACAGTAATATTTCACATGCAACGGAAACCCCCATTTATTAATCTGAAACCTACTAAATAAGGATGTTATACTATGAAAATTGTCAGGAAATCTTGGGTAAGTACCATAATGCCCCATCTTGTATCATTCCATAAGTTTTTTGCAGATCTCCACATAGCTGTGAACTTCCACATAGTGACTTTTGCCATTCTGAGCTCGCCCTTTGTGAGTGTGTGTGAGCATGGGCTGCAATCTCTGTTGCTGGCCGCAACTTGCATCAAAGTGAGAGTATCTTTAAGAACAGGATGACATACTTTATTAATTTAGAACTAAAATCTCAAAGTTGTACTGAAGCACAAAAATTTTCAACTAAACAGTTTTTATTACTTAAAAGCTTCACTGAAGGATAGTCAAAAGAGTCAAAAGAATTATGAATCTATTTCTACTCTCAACTACAGGATTTTTATATACTTATGTTAATAATTCTAATGTTTTCCTCTTCTAGTTTTACTACCTTTTTATTCATTTTTCTTTAAGCATTATACAGCTTGACATAATCAGTTGTCACACACATGTGCCTTTGGGATAGCTTAAAGGCTCTGGTGGTGGTAATATCTGGTCAATCCATAGGGCGGTGCTCTATACTAATGCCTATTTTCTTCCTCCTTCTACAGACCAGGGGCCTCATGCATAATGCCGTGTGTAGAATTCACACTAAAACATGGCGTACGGAAAAAAACTAGAAATGTGTGTACGCACAAAAAACTCCAGGACCCTCATGTATAAACAGTGCGTACACACAGAAATGTTGCACAAAGAACGGTTCCACATTTAAATCGCGATGTATAAAACCTACACTTGGCATAAAGCCACGCACATTTCCACGAAACCTCATACCCTGTCGTACGCAAGTTCTCCGCTCAGATTTGCAGACTGGAGGCACCCAGCGATAAAGCAGTGCTACTGTTCCTGTGTGGTTATTCTTTCTTTTCCTGATGCGACTTTATAAATACACTGAAATTACCCACATATTGTTTATTAGTTTAATGCATCTGATTGCAATTAACCTGTAACAATATAATGGTTCAGGGAATAGCCATAGCATTCCAAATACCATAACTGCTTTAGCGTTGTAACTCTCACTGCACCTTCTTCTTCTTTCAGCTGCTCCCATTAGGGGTTGCCATAGCGGATCATCTTTTTCCATATTACTTTCACTACACCACTTGGAGTGTTTTTATCACTGTATCTGAGTGGGGAATCACAGCAGCAGCTGATCGGAAAGAGAATTATCGGTATACAGCATCAAGCATATGCTGCCTCAGCTACGGCAAAATGTTTCAAAGCCTTTCCTGTAGAGACCTTGTGGTTCAGAAACAGTTTCATCCCAAGAACTATAAACGCACGCAATCAATCGCTCCTTGTAGAACTGTTTGTACTTATAAGTACAATTACCCCACTGTAAACTTGCACTACAGTTATAATATTGCACAACCTGCTCCACTTTATAAAGTGCGTATTTACATATGACGATATAATTTTTAAGATGAAATGCATTGATTATATTACTCAGATAAAACTTTAACTTCATTTAAATAATCTGTATTGTTAATGATTAAACATGTGAGGACACGGTGCTGCATTGCTAGCAAGTTCACGTATTGTTCCTGCCTTGTGCGCTATATATTTACTGAGCCTGGTGCGACACTGGAAGGATAAACGGATAGAATAATTAAACAAGTACTATGAAGATATTTCAATGTTCCTTAAAAGTTTTGAAGAATCGTTGTTGTAAGCTTGCAGATGGCTTAACATCTACAGTATTACAGAGCTGATTGTGTGGTAATTGGGTATTTAGGAAAAGAAAAGTAATGACAGGAATTGGAGGTTAGTACATTTGAAAGAGACATTACTACTACAATAAATTATTTCATCGAAGGTCGTGCATGGCACAGCAGCATCTTGTGTGAGACATGAACAATCACTGCGCCATCGTGTTCCCATGTTTAATAACATGCTTTCATTCCAATCATCATGAAAATGATATCACGTATATATATATCAGTATTTTAATTATTCAGAGAGCTGTAATATCACAAATGTAAGGGATTCTGTGTCCTGTCGGAGAAAGAGAAAGAACGTAAGCATGTAGTGATTCACACGCATAGAGCACATAGAAGATCAAATACAAAACGCATACAGAAAAGCAAACATTTTAAAAATAACGTAAGATGATTGTTAATGTAATACACAAAGCATTTAATGTGTTACTTGAGTTATGATGGGATTTGAGAAACTAGTAAATAAAATGATTTTAAGATGAAGTTTATGATGTTCTACTTTAATGACAAAATAAACTATGTGGTTAAAGTGGAAATTTCGAGATTAAAGTTGACATTCAGCTTTTTTCCCACTGTGTGCCTATATTTTTTTTTGTCTGTACCCTAATAAGCTTTCATATGACACTCAGATGGTGGGCTAGGACTCGCCTTTTCACGGCGACTTTGATATGTGACTTCTTTTTTATTTTGGCACTGTGCGACTTTGTGAACTTGAGCTTTCGAGTTTCTCCGACACGCTATGTCACTCGATCAACTTCCTTTTGTTGATTATACCACCGTTTAAATAAACAAATAGTATGTTTTTTCTTTGCCTCCACTTGGTATTTGCTGAAATTCTTATATTTTCCCCCGTGCTTTTCCCATTGTCTTTTCACAGAATGCTGAGCTTAAGAGCTAGTTATGTTGATTTGCATATTCAAAGAGGCGTAATTCTGGAAGGAGTTGGGGCGGGACAGCACGCGTGTGCACGAGTGTTAATTTTCACGCTGACCAGGATTTATGTAGCGGAAGAACATGGAAGATGGCGAACACACAGATTCCTGCATCTGGATTTTTCTGTGCTTAAGCACATTTCGGCTTTTGTGCTTATGTCATGTTATAGTGTGAATTCTACACACGTCATGTTATAGTGTGAATTCTACGCACGGTGTTATGCATGAGGCCTCAGATGTATAAATCTGTGCATAAGCCAATTTCCATATTCTTCCACTACATATATCCCAGTCAGCGTGAAAAATAATGCATGTGCACTCGCCTACAGCCCCACCCCAACTCCTCCCAGAATTAAACCTCTTTGAATATGCAAATCAATATAAATAGCCCCTTAATTTTTGCGTTCAGTGACAAGACAATGGCAAAAGCACTGGGAGAAAACAAGAATTTCAGAGAATAGCAAGTAGAGGCAAGGAAACCATACTATTTGTTGGTTTAAGCAGTGGTATTAACAACAAAAGGAAGTTGATCAATTGACAGAGAGTGGTGGAGAAACTCGAAAGTTCAAGTTCAGTAAGTCTCACAGTGCCCAAAATAAAAAGAAATGGTCAGATATCAAAGTCAGTGTGAAAAGGCGAGTAGTAGCCCACCGTCTGAGTGTCATATGGAAGCGTATAAGGGTACAGAGAAAAGAAAAAAAAATAGGGACACAGTGGGGAAAAAAGCTTGAAATGTCAACTTTAATCTCGAAATTTCTACTTTAATCACGTACTTTATTTTGTCATTAAAATAAAACGTTATAAACGTCATCTTAAAATCATTCAATTTCATAGTCTCCCAAATCCCATTGTATCTAAAGTAGCACGTATTCTATGTGTTTTTCTATGTACTCTTATGTGTGTAAATCACTACATGCTTCTTAAATGGGCTTTCTTTTACGCCGACAACACACAGAATATATTATATTCATAATGTTACAGCTCTCTAAACAATTTAAATACTAACATGTATACTTATTATCATTTTCATGACGATAGAAATTAAAGCATGTATAAAACATTGAAGCATGATGGCGCAGTTGTAGCAAATAGCTGGCGCCACTTCCAGAGATTGTTCCTTCCTCCCACAAAATGCTTGCTGCACCGTGCACAACACTCAATAAAATAATATATTGCAGCAGTACTCTTTCTTTCAAATAAACTAACCCCAATTCCTCTACTCCCTTTACTTTCTCAAAATAATCAATCGCCACACAATCAGCTCTTTAATAAATGACAAACCATCTGTAAGCTTAGAATGCTGATTCTTAAAATCTTTTAAGGAACATTGAAATATCTTCATAGTACATTTATAATTATTCCTTCCATCTATCCATCCAGGGTCGCGCCAGTCTCAGCAAGCATACAAAGTGAGGCAGGGACAATCTCTGAATGGGGCGCCAACTCATCACTACCTCTGTGCCACCCTTGCATATTTAATCATTAACAATATACATTGTTTAAGTAATGTTTAAAATGTATCTGTATAATTTTCTTATATAATACGCTACCATGGCTGTCCGCTTGTCTGTCCAGGATTTCACCTGTAGCCCGCTGTTGTGATGTGAGATTTTGCATATAACTTGATAAATGTTTTGTATCTCTTTATTTATAATTTAGGCAAACCAATGTAATTTAGTGTTACCTTGGTGAGAGGCATTCTTGTTTGCCCCCCCAAAACGACTTTTCTTTGTAATTTTACGACAGGATTTGGGGGATGTGTCTTAAACCAGTTTGATGAGTACTTTTTTGCTAAAGTCTTTTCTCCAATCCCCCACACAAAGCCAGGTTAGCGTAATATATGGTCTTCGGGGGGGGCAGGAGATAAGATGTTCTATTTCACCCATTGGTCTGAGGTATGGCTGTTTGGAATTGGCTTGTCTCAGGGGCCTTCAAGTACCATGATATCCTATTCGCTGTAGGGAGTTGGACAGAAAACCTATAAATTTGCTTGCTCAACCACATTCTCTCTCTCTAACCAACATATGATGAAGAAGCATCTCTCTTGCTAACCTGTGATGATGAAGACAACACAATGAAGAGCACAGCTTAGCAGCCATATTGAACAGACATGTGGCTGAAAGCTGAGCACCAACGATGCCTTAACTAGAGACATTTTAAGTAACTGCTAGTCTGTGTGCCACCTGAATTACACATCACCATTTAATCAGGTTGTATGGTTGCCAATATTCAAATGTACTTTGCATTTTGTTATTATTTATGAATATTATCAGTAATACATTATTTTATGTGTGACTTAACTCCTGCTTGTCTTTTTACTACATCTAATTGCCTGAGGTTATAGATATATAAGTGAAGGTGGGGATAAGTTATATACAATAATACCTTATAAACAGTGGTAAGTCTGTGAGATTAGGCATTCTAAGGCTACATATTAATAATACAATAGGGAAAAGTAGAGCAATATATATATTACTCTACCAAGATAAAACACCCGCAAACCGTTTGACTTATTGACCTGAAATTTGGTATACCTATACTACGTGACCTCTACTGTTCACTTTGGGGGTGATGATTTGTATTACTATTTTTATTTTATTGTAGAATCAACTCTTATCAGCACGCAGCAGGGCCACTGTGCGGCGCATGTGTATGGGTGCCATTTGTCGTGGCGAAAAATTCATCATCAGAAGGCTTTTTACCTAAAAATAAAGGCTATTAGGATTCGAGATAGACAGACAGAGTTTTAAGGCTTTATTGCAATAAATCAACAACACGGACTCAACCCAATTCAGCCGAATGAGATTGAGCCCTGATCATTACAATTTAAGTTTTTATAACAATTTCTTATCATTTTGGCTCATTCAATTAGCTCATTCTGCACCTGGTTTACTATCCATTGTTCGTCTTGGTGTCTGTTTGGCTTATTTTGATTGGTCTAAGACTGGGTGGATGGTTTCCTCTCAGCCTCTTCTCTGACCCCCTTCTTACTCCTGTCTGGCCAGACCTTGAGTTTCCATGGGAACCCTTATTATCTCCTTACCTTTCCTATTACTGGCCCCCTTATGGAATTTGTAATCTTTCTTTGCTGATCCATTTTCTCTAACTGGCCAAGGCTTCAATTCCATATATGGGTTTCCTCTCTTAAGCCTTCCAAACTTTTTACAATAGTGACCTGAAGCTTTTAAGTTTTAATTAAAAAGAAGTATAGTATGTGCTTTCATTTGATCATTGCTTGGCATGCTTGATTTGTCTTAATTTGTACACTAAAGTTAATTGCTAATATATTCTTATAATATTTTTGCTAATGCCTGCATTTACTACGATTTTCTCTTCATGCATTAGGTCAGCGTGACCCTGCTTATAGTAAAAGCTTTTGTGCTGATTCATCAAACCAGCTGCTCTTAGAGGCCTCTTCTCTATGTTATCTCTTCCTAGCCTTGAATCACAGGTGTTCTCAAACTCTTATCCTGTCCAAAACTGGTCTTGGTATATCAATTAGCTGTTCTTTTCTTTACTTTGGAAATTTTAATGTAAGCCTATAAAATAATGCAATATAACTGATTTTTAGTTAAATATTTGCTAGATCTATCGTATTTGCTTCAATATTCTAATTTATGCTTAATCTAATGTTTTAGAAGCTTTTAATTACTTTTTATGGCTCTATATGTTAATTTTGCTATTCTCTTATGCTAATAAAAAACTTTCCTTCTACACATTCTCATCCCTACAACCTTCGCAGTCACTTCCTCTACCCCTTCATATCTTAAATCATTCCTGAGGCAGATTGAACACTTAAGTTCCTGCTTAAGTGAAAAATGAACAAAAATGTACTAAGTAATTGCAACACAAAACTGACTTAATCAGTATTAACGTGAAAAGATGCCAATGGAACAAGAGAAGAAGCAGGCTGGTAGAGTGGAGAAAACAAGAGCTGCTCACGAAGCAGCAAGAACATCAACCTCTGAGCAAACAAATGCTAAACGTACAGAGAAAGACTATGAAAAATATAAGCCAAGTGTATTCACTACACGTTATTGTGCACTACTCCGTTACTGGTGTAATATATATACTTTATTGTATTTAAATCTTAAAAATAATATCAAGAGCTCCAAGAACATAGCACCTGGAAATTTAAGTCGACTTAGAAACCAGTCATCATCATCTGTATATACTTGCTCTCTTCTGTTGAATTGAATTGATTTCCTTTATTGTTAACTAGCAAAATACCTGCGCTTCGCAGCGGAGAAGTAGTGTTTTAAAGAAGTTATGAAAAAGATAAGGAAACATTTTAAAAATAACATAACATGATTGTCAATGTAATTGTTTTGTCATTGCTATGAGTATTGCTGTCATATATATATATATATATATATATATATATATATATATATATATACACACAGACACACACACATATAAACATATATACATATACATATATACAAATCTACATATCTATATATATATATATACACACATCTACATATATATACAGTACAGGCCAACAGTTTGGACACACCTCCTCATTCAATGTGTTTTCTTTATTTTCATGACCATTTACTTTGGTAGATTTTCACTGAAGGCATCAAAACTATGAATGAACACATTTGGAGTTATGTACTTAACAAAAAAAGGTGAAATAACTGAAACCATGTTTTATATTCTAGTTTCTTCAAAATAGCCACCCTTTGCTCTGATTACTGCTTTGCACACTCTTGGCATTCTTTCGATGAGCTTCAACAGGTAGTCACCCGAAATGGTTTTCACTTCAGAGGCGTGCCTTATCAGGGTTATTTAGTGGAATTTCTTGCTTTATCAGTGGGGTTGGGACCAGCAGTTGTGTTGTGTAGAAGTCAGGTTAGTTGGACGATCATTTATTTTTCAACAGGACAATGACCCCAAACACACCTGCAGGCTGTGTAAGGGCTATTTGACCAAGAAGGAGAGTGATGGAGTGCTGTAAATGGTCATGAAAATAAAGAAAACACATTGAATGAGGAGGTGTGTCCAAACTTTTGGCCTGTACTGTATATATATATACACATATCAACATATATAAACATACATATACACACATACATACATATATAGATATACACATACATACATACAGATAAATATACATATATATATATATACACACACACACATACATATATATATATACACAAACATACATACTGTACATACAGACACATATATATAAATATATATAACACAGACACATATATAAACATATATATACAGATCTACATATATACATATCCACATATATACACACATATATATATACATATCCACATAAATATTGTGAAATGAAGCAACTCGACACACGTATAAAAGGTTTGGGGCAGCCACCCGTATAATATTCCTAGCTGAAAAGGATTCTTTTAAGTTCATGCAATGAGGTTGCCAGTACGGAGTCCAAAACAGAACTGATCAAGGTTTGAAAAGATGGTGGTTTTAAATGGTCAAACAGGAAGTGACATATGTTAACTGGAAGTGATGTAGGTTGACCGGAAGTGATGTTTCTCTGACATTAGTCGGGGAGCTGGGACCGGAAGTGACAATTTTCTGGGGGCTGGAACTGGAAGTGATGTTTTCCTGGGCACCGGAACTGGAAGTGACGTTTTCCTGGGCGCCGGTACTGGAAGTGATGTTTTCCTGGGCGCCGGAACTGGAAGTGACGTTCCTGATTCAGATAGGTTTTCCCGCGGCTGGTCTGCAGAGATAGCAAGAGAAGGTTTAATGCACCCCAACCTCCCCTGGCCTGGCGTGGAATTACCATTACTTGGTCCACACAACGTCCTCCTATTCGCACGTGTGTGACATGGCCCCCCCCCTCAGCCCAGAACCGGTCCGAGAAGTCGTGGCATCTAGAAAGGGCATCGGCATTGGCTTGCAGAACACCCCGGCGATAAACGACCGAATACTTATACGGCTGTAGATCCAAAAACCACCTCGTGACCCACGGATTGGATTCCCTGTGCAAGGCCATCCACTGTAAGGGTGCATGGTCTGTCACAAGAGTGAATTCACGTCCCAAGAGGTAGTATCTCAGCTGAGTAATTGCCCATTTAATAGCCAAAGCCTCCCGCTCCACTGCCGCATACCTAGTTTCCCGATCCAACAGTTTCCGGCTGTACATAATGGGGTGTTCAACTCCTCTGGCTCAGCACGGCTCCAAGACCTGTGTCCAAAGCGTCCGTCTGGAGAATAAAAGGTAAAGAAAAATCTGGTGCTTTTAATATAGGAGCTGACGTAAGGGCCAGTTTCAAGTCACTGAATGCAGCCTCTGATATCTCATCCCATACCACATGATTAGGTCGACCCTTCTTTGTGAGGTTTGTCAAGGGAGTAGCTCTCTCGGAAAACCGGGGTACAAACCGGCAATAGTAACCCGCTAAGCCGAGAAATGCTTGAATTTGCCTCTTGGTTATCGGACGGGGCCAGTTTACAATGGCATCTACAGTGGTGTGAAAAACTATTTGCCCCCTTCCTGATTTCTTATTCGTTTGCATGTTTGTCACACAAAATGTTTCTGATCATCAAACACATTTAACCATTAGTCAAATATAACACAAGTAAACACAAAATGCAGTTTTTAAATGATGGTTTTTATTATTTAGGGTGAAAAAATCCAAACCTACATGGCCCTGTGTGAAAAAGTAATTGCCCCTGAACCTAATAACTGGTTGGGCCACCCTTAGCAGCAATAACTGCAATCAAGCGTTTGCGATAACTTGCAATGAGTCTTTTACAGCACTCTGGAGGAATTTTGGCCCACTCTTCTTTGCAGAATTGTTGTAATTCAGCTTTATTTGAGGGTTTTCTAGCATGAACCGCCTTTTTAAGGTCATGCCATAGCATCTCAATTGGATTCAGGTCAGGACTTTGACTAGGCCACTCCAAAGTCTTCATTTTGTTTTTCTTCAGCCATTCAGAGGTGGATTTGCTGGTGTGTTTTGGGTCATTGGGGTCATTGTCCTGTTGCAGCACCCAAGATCGCTTCAGCTTGAGTTGACGAACATTCTCCTTCAGGATTTTTTGGTAGACAGTAGAATTCATAGTTCCATCTATCACAGCAAGCCTTCCAGGTCCTGAAGCAGCAAAACAACCCCAGACCATCACACTACCACCACCATATTTTACTGTTGGTATGATGTTCTTTTCTGAAATGCTGTGTTCCTTTTACGCCAGATGTAACGGGACATTTGCCTTCCAAAAAGTTCAACTTTTGTCTCATCAGTCCACAAGGTATTTTCCCAAAAAGTCTTGGCAATCATTGAGATGTTTCTTAGCAAAATTGAGACGAGCCCTAATGTTCTTTTGCTTAACAGTGGTTTGCGTCTTGGAAATCTGCCATGCAGGCCGTTTTTGCCCAGTCTCTTTCTTATGGTGGAGTCATGAACACTGACCTTAATTGAGGCAAGTGAGGCCTGCAGTTCTTTAGACGTTGTCCTGGGGTCTTTTGTGACCTCTCGGATGAGTCGTCTTTGCGCTCTTGGGGTAATTTTGGTCGGCCGGCCACTCCTGGGAAGGTTCACCACTGTTCCATGTTTTTGCCATTTGTGGATAATGGCTCTCACTGTGGTTCGCTGGAGTCCCAAAGCTTTAGAAATGGCTTTATAACCTTTACCAGACTGATAGATCTCAATTACTTCTGTTCTCATTTGTTCCTGAATTTCTTTGGATCTTGGCATGATGTCTAGCTTTTGAGGTGCTTTTGGTCTACTTCTCTGTGTCAGGCAGCTCCTATTGAAGTGATTTCTTGATTGAAACAGGTGTTGCAGTAATCAGGCCTGGGGGTGGCTATAGAAATTGAACTCAGGTGTGATACACCACAGTTAGGTTATTTTTTAACAAGGGGCAATTACTTTTCACACAGGGCCATGTAGGTTTGGATTTTTCTCCCTAAATAATAAAACCATCATTTAAAAACTGCATTTTGTGTTTACTTGTGTTATATTTGACTAATGGTTAAATGTGTTTGATGATCAGAAACATTTTGTGTGACAAACATGCAAAAGAATAAGAAATCAGGAAGGGGGCAAATAGTTTTTCACACCACTGTATTTTAGAACACTGTGGTCTCACCATACCCCGGCCCACTAGATAGCCTAAATATTTGGCTTCGACCAACCCAAAGTAACATTTTTTCGGGTTGATACGAAGTCCAGCTTCTGCCAGTGTCCACAATACAACTTCAACCTGCAGTATGTGTTCCTCCCAGGTGTTGGAATAGATGACAATGTCATCCTAGTAGGCAGCACTATATGAATTATATTATCCACCAGACGTTGGAAGGTCGCAGGTGCCCAATGTAATCCAAATGGGAGGACGCGATATTGCCAGTGACCACTAAGGGTGCTGAACGCTGTCTTTTTCTTAGCGCAGTCCGTTAAGGGAACCTGCCAGTACCCTTTAGTCATATCTAAAGTAGTCAAAAATTTGGCATGTCCTAGCCGCTCGAGGAGGTCATCCACTCGCGGCATCGGATAGGCGTCAAATTGGGAGACTTGGTTAAGCCGACGGAAGTCATTGCAAAACCTCCAACTTCCATCAGGCTTACTGACCATAACGATAGAACTGGACCAGGGACTATAACTTTCCTCAATCACACCTAGCTCCAGCATTCGTCTGATCTCCAACTCCACTTCAGCCTTTTTTGCCTCGGGAATTCTGTATGGGTGTTCTCGGACTATAACCCCAGGTTTCGTCACAATGTAATGCGCAATCAGGGAGGTCCCACCTGGTTTTTCACTGACTACCTCAGGGACAGACAGGATAACTGCTTCGAGCTCCTGACGTTGTTGGTGAGTCAAATTATCTCCGAAATTAAGGTGTGATTGATGAGCGAAGAGAGAGCAAAGCTGTCCAGAGGAGGGTTCAGTATCCCTGTCCTTCCACGGTTTCAGCAGATTGACATGATAAATCTGCTCGCTGGGTCGACGATTTGGTTGTTTCACCAATTAGTCGACCAGCCCCTTCCTCTCCTTAATTTCATAAGGGCCTTGCCAATGAGCCAGTAATTTGGAATGAGAGGTAGGGACTAAAACCATGACACGGTCTCCCGGGCGAAACTCCCGCAGAGACGTACCCCAGTTATAGCATCGGGCCTGAGCTGCTTGTGCCTTTTCCATATGTGTTTTTAATATGGATCTAATTTTTTTCAAATCTATCGCGTAACTGTGCGATATACTCTAATATATTTGTTGATGGGAGGGCCTCTTCCTCCCATCCTTCTGTTAGAACGTCTAATATGCCCCGGGGCTGTCATCCATATAGTAATTCAAACGGTGAGAACCCCGTGGAGGCTTGTGGAACTTCCCGATATGCAAAAAGGACGAGGGGGGGAGTTGATCCCAGTTCCTTCCATCCTCATTGACTACTTTACGCAACATCTGTTTGAGAGTCTGATTAAACCTCTCTACTAGACCATCGGTTTGAGGATGATATACCGCAGTCTTTAAGTGTTTTATTTGAAGTAGCTTGGCAGTCTCCCTGAACATCTGCGAGGTAAAAAGGAGTCCCTTGATCCGTCAAGATTTCTTTCGGGATTCCAACATGCGCAAATACCCCAACTAATTCCCGTGCGATAGCTTTTGAAGTAGCTGAGCGCAGCGGAACAGCCTCTGGAAACCGGGTAGCATAATCTACCAGGACCAATATATATTTATGACCTCTGGCTGAGGGTTCTAGGGGTCCCAGCAAGTCGACCCCAATCTGTTCAAAAGGGATATCTATTAAGGGTAAGGGAATTAGAGGAGCACGGTCCCTCCTAGGAATTTGCCTCAATTGACACCCCGGACAGGATGTACAAAAGCGGCGAACATCCTCATTAATTCCGGGCCAAAAAAATCGGAGCTTAATTCTCTCTAGTGTTTTTTCGGGACCCAAATGGGCTCCCAGCAGATGGGTATGTGCTAGTTCACAGACCTCTCGCCGGTAAGTCCGTGGTACTAACAAAAGTGACCTCATCTGTCCCTCATGTTCTGCCACCCGGTATAACAGATCATTATTAAGCACAAAGTGAGGACCCTGTGGCATTGGATGCGAGGTGCGTTGGCCGTCTATCAGAACGACTGCATTCTTTGCAAATTTAAGGGAGTCATCATTCCATTGCTCCCTTTTAAATGAAGCCTGAATTGAAACTGCAGACGTGAGAGAGGATCGGATTCGACCTCAAGGGGCGTGTTTTCATCCCGAGCCGTCGTAGCGCTTGCTGATGATGTCTCAGGTTGCGACTTCCCTGGTGTGTCGTCGTCATCACCAGAGGCCGAAGTCCGCTCCTCTGCCGGCTGTAAACACGGCGTGGAGGAAGTTGAGGGCGCAGCATCAGCATCCGTGACTAGACCTAGTGATCGGGGAGAAGTGCCTGAATCACCGCTATTTATATTGACCCAATCTCTTCCTAGTATCACGGGAAAAAGGGGATTATCCATCACAGCCAGCATTAACTTTTTTACTATGCCGTCCCGACAGATGAAGCAGTTGGCGGATCGATAATACCGAACATCCCCGTGAATACAGGTAATGCAGGTCTTATTTTTACACCATTGTCACGGTAATATCAAATGGCAAGCAACAATTGAAATGTTACTGCCGGAATCGAATAAAGCGATTACTTTGATTCCATTAACTAGTACTTCTCCCGTATGCGAACAAGCCAGTGGATTAGCAGGAGCACACCGTGCCTCCTCCCACATTACTTGCCCTTTGTGGGATATGATGGGGCAGACCCCACACCCAGGTGGCCAAAATAAGTACCCAAGGCGTCCCCTGACGCACTTGGCTCTAGTTTGTAGTTCCTGGGGCTATTTTTCCCCAGACCTTTAAAAGGATGATGGGTCGAAGCATACTCAAGCTTTCTCCGATACGCCCCAACTGCGGTACTTACCCATTTGATAGTTTGTTGGTATATGAGCGTGTGTCGAGCCTAGGTTGAGGTTTATCCTCCGTTCTCTCATGGAGGATTCCGTCCTGCCGGCTACGCCACTGTGAAATGAAGCAACTCGACACACGTATAAAAGGTTTGGGGCAGCCACCCGTATAATATTCCTAGCTGCAAAGGATTCTTTTAAGTTCATGCAATGATGTTGCCAGTACGGAGTCCAAAACATAACTGATCAAGGTTTGAAAAGATGGCGGTTTTAAATGGTCAAACAGGAAGTGACGTATGTTAACTGGAAGTGATGTAGGTTGACCGGAAGTGATGTTTCTCTGACATCAGTCATGGAGCCGGGACCGGAAGTGACAATCTTCTGGGCACTGGAACTGGAAGTGACGTTTTCCTGGGCACCGGAACTGGAAGTGATGTTTTCCTGGGCGCCGGAACTGGAAGTGACGTTCCTGATTCAGATAGGTTTTCCCGCGGCTGGTCTGCAGAGATAGCAAGAGAAGGTTTAATGCACCCCGCCCTCCCCTGGCCTGGCGTGGAATTACCATTACTTGGTCCACACAACGTCCTCCTATTCGCACGTGTGACAATATATACACATATCTATACTAATAAAAGGCAAAGCCCTCACTGACTCACTCACTGACTGACTGACTGACTGACTGACTGACTCATCACTAATTCTCCAACTTCCCGTGTGGGTGGAAGGCTGAAATTTGGCAGGCTCATTCCTTACAGCTTCCTTACAAAAGTTGGGCAGGTTTCATTTCGAAATTCTACGCGTAATGGTCATAACTGGAAGGTATTTTTCTCCATTTACTGTAATGGAGTTCAGCCAGTTCCGTGGGGGGCGGAGTTTCGTGTGACATCATCACGCCTCCCACGTAATCACGTGAACTGACTGTCAACGCACTACGTAGAAAACCGGGAAGAGCTCCAAAACGCGCTGAAGAAAACATGCATTATAAAAACATGCATTATATAATTGAGAAGGCAGCGAAACAATAAGAAGCAAGCGAGTGACATATACTACCATATTAATGAGTGCTGCTACTTCGGAAAGAAAGGTGTAAACCTAAACTTTAAATTAAGTTAATAGACAGGGTGCCGCTGGTGTTTCTCATGCCCACGGGTAATGCGGGATACAAGTTTAATGAGAGGACGCAGAATATAAACGAGAGTTTTGATCACTTTGTAACTAAGTTAAAATTGCAGGTGAAGGGGTGTGCTTATGCAAATTCCGAGAGACTGTGTTTGTAGGGGATTGACAGTTAACGCGGTTGGGGGAGTCACGTCATCATATCCCCTCCCATTTACCTCATTTCGCTCTAAGCTGAGCTCCGCGGCTAACAGCGTCTTCCGAAGCAACTTCATCACACTCCCACCAAATACTCACAGAAAAATCCACAAGTTAATACACACGCTGTCTCTAGAGTTTCTCCACACTCAATGTATTCCTCGCGCCCCCTTTATACCCTCTAATCTCCCATTTCAATTCAGATACCTCCAATTTCCTGTAAGGCTCAGCTACGCGATGACAAGTAATAAGTCTTAAGGACAGACCCTACAAAAAGTACGAGTGATCACTTCCATGCATCAAACCTGTTCAAAAAACGCATTACACAATTTACAAGGTGATGGCTTTCTATGGCGTTCGTTTATAAAGCAGCGGAGAGGCTGTGTGAAGGCAGCTACACAGAAAAAGCAGAGCGCCACACTCTGAATGTATTGCTGGCATCACCGTTATACCCTCTGATCTCCCATTTGAGTTGAAATGCCTCAAATTTCCAGTAAGGCTCTGCTTCGCGATGACAATTAATAAGTCTCAGGGACACACCCTACAAAAGGTTGCCATTGATTTGAGGCAACATTGCTTTCCTCCTGGACAAAACTATACGTTGCATTCTCAAAAGTTATATATATATATATATATATATATATACACACCCCGATCTACAATACTGTCAAATAAACGACCCACACACCATAGCGCAACATGAGAGGCTTCACCTTTAGCGCTGATGTCTGAGGTTCGATTTGCGAGAGTGGGTGCAGTGCGTGTGTACTGCCTGATGAGCCCAGAATTAGGGCGAAGCACGTGCCGCGTACTGTTTGCATTATTTGATAGTAAAACTATTTCAATATATTCAATATATATTTATCAGCGCTTAATGATTCATTTTACTCGCAACCCCTGTTTGGGAAGAAGTGTGAAACAATATGAGGTTAACGCAGAAAACCAGATCACCAATTTAAGCTTTAGGAATCATAGATACTTTATTCGACATCAATGATTGTTTTGGTAAAGCCATACTCGGTGTAATCCTCCTTCCATGTTATAATATTTCCGCGACTAGCCAAGATTAAATGAATGGAAAAAAAGTAAGAGCGAAGCGAGGGTGACGCAGGCAGGCAGGCGACAGCTCAATAGCTCGAATTTCGATATACTACAGTAGGTTCTATTTAGTCGCCAGAAATATCTTTGGTAGGAATGGAAGTTGGATTTAGTCTTTAAATTTCTATGGTGAAAAAAAATTTATGCAATGATGATTAAATTTAACTTTCATTCCTACTAAACATATTTCTGTCGACCAAATAAAAATTACTTATATTTAAAATTTAAATAGAACTTGAACAAATACGATAGTTCATAATACCCATGCAGCACTAAGTGCACGTAAGATTACGAGTCATCCGTTTTAACAAGCAGCATATTGCACTGAAACGAAATAGCCTGCCCATTTAATTATTTAGGAATGGATAGATAAATTAAGATTATGTACAAATAATGTTTTAAATTTTTCTTCCTCAGTGGATTCTGGCACCCCCAGCAACAGCTCCTCACACCCCAAAGGAGATATGTGTGTATATATATATATATATATATATAAAGATATAGATATATATATATAGATATATATAGATATATATATAGATATAGATATACATATATAGATAGATAGATATAGATATATAGATTATATAGCTAGATGGATATATACATGTAGATAGATATATAAGATAGATATAGATATAGGTGTATGTAAATGTGTGTCTGTATATATGTAGATATGTGTGTATGTATATATATATATATATATGCCAGCAACATTCATGACAATGACAAAACAATTACATTGTCAATCGTGTTACATTATTATTAAAATGTTTCCTTTTCTTTTTCATTACTTCTTTAACACACTACTTCTCTGCTGCAAAGCGCGGGTATTTTGCTATATATGCATATGTATATATGTGTATATGTATATATATGTATATGTATATATATGCATATATATGTATATGTATATATACTGTATGTGTGTGTGTCTGTGTCTATATATATGACAGCAACACTCATTTCAGTGACAAAACAATTACATTAACAATCATCTTACGTTATTTTTAAAATGTTTCCTTTTCTTTTTTCATAACTTCTTTAACACACTACTTCTCCGCTGCGAAGCGCGGGTATTCTGCTAGTCTATAATAATAAAAGGCAAAGCCCTCACTGACTGACTGACTAACTCACTGACTGACTAACTCATCACTAATTCTCCAACTTCCCATGTAGGTAGAAAGCTGAAATTTGGCAGGCTTATTCCTTACAGCTTATTTACCAAAGTTAAGCAGGTTTCATTTCTAAATTCTACACGTAACGGTCATAACGGTCGACAACGTCCGCCATGTTGAACTTTCTTATTTATGGCCCCATCTTCACGAAATTTGGTAGGTGGCTTCCCTGCGCTAACCGAAACCGATGTATTTACTTATTTCGATGGTATGACGCCACTGTTGGCCGCCATATTGAATTTTCCAAACGTCACTAATTCTCCAACTTCCCGTGTAGGTTGAAGGCTGAAATTTGGCAGGCCCATTCCTTACAGCTTACTTACCGTTATGGATTTATCATGATGAATATAACAGCATGCATTACCCAATGGTATCCATTGTCTAACTGCCAACATTTTATACAGAACTAAGTCCTCAAGGAGTTTAACTTGATGGAGATATACTGACAGCAAGATGAATGAAAATGTCAAGTCAGAACAGCAATTAAAAGTTTCTCTACAAAGTGATCCAAAGTCTCGTTTATACCTCGTGTTTTCTCATTAAACTTGTATCTCGCTAATAAAGTATTCGACGAAGGCATGACAAACGGCAGTGGGAGTGTGCCCATAAACTTAATTTAAATTTACGATTTACACCGTGCTTTGTTTCCGCAGTAGCTGCACTTATGAATAAGCTTGTATGCGTTTTTGTTCAGCGCTCTTTGGGAGCTCTTCCTTCTTTTTACGCATCATGTTCACAGTCAGTTGACGTCATTACATGGGAGGCGTGATGATTTGAGATGCAGCTCCGCCCCCACGGCCATCAAGCTAAAGTCCATTACAGTATATGGAGAAAAATAGGTTCCAGTTATGACCATTCTGCGTAAGTAAGCTGTAAGGAATGAGCCTGCCAAATTTCAGCCTTCCACCTACACGGGAAGTTGGAGAATTAGTGATGGGTGAGTCAGTCAGTCAGTGAGTGAGTGAGTCAGTGAGGGCTTTGCCTTTTATTAGTATAGATGTATGGTACAATGAGATGCAATATGCAAATACTCCATAAACCCGTTTTCCTATCAAATGGTAAAATAACAACAACAGCAGCAACAATAATAATAGTAACAGGATAAAAAACAGTGAAAAATGTACAATATGAAAGAATAAGTGGCTCAGGTTGTGCAATATTATAACTGTAGTACAAGTTTACAGTGAGGCAATTGTACTTATAAGTACAAACAGTTCTACTGGGAACATTTGATGGACTGTTTGAGTGTGTTTATAGCTCTTGGGATGAAACTGTTTCTGAACAGCGAGGTCCATGCAGGAAAGGCTCTGAAGCGTTTGCGGAATGGGAGAGATTCAAATAGACTGTGCACATGGCTGAGACAGCTTGTGCTAGAAGCTATATCTCGAGAATTCTTCCCGCTCTTGACACAGTCTGTGGTAGAGCTTTCCAATCAGCTGCTGTAGAGCTGTGATTCCCACTTAGATACAGTGGGTTAAAATACTCTGAGTAGTGCACTGAGAGCAACAATGCTAAAATGGCTATGGTATTTAGAATAGTTTGACCATTCGGTGCACCATTACATTGTCACAGGTTGATTACAATCAGACGCATTGAATTAAAAAACAATATGAGGTTAATTGCAGTGTATTTAATAAAGCTGCGTCAGGGATGTGAATCTATAAAAGAAAAGGAAACCACACAGGAACAGTAGCACTGCTGTGATGCTGGGTGCCGGCAGTTTGCAAAACTGAGCCGAAAACTTGCATATGCAGTGGTTTGAGCTGGCGTGAGAATATGCGCGACTTTACATCAAGTTTAGTTTTTATATATCGCGATGTGATCGTGGTAACGGACGTACACAACATTTTTGTGCACACGCATTGTTTATACATGATGATGGCATCTGACGTCACTTCCGGTGCATGCACACCTTGACCTGCCTCTTCCTGCCTTACCTATATTTAACCGAACGTGTTGCCAATTTAAGACTCTTATCTTGAGAAGAAATAATTTTGCTGAAAAGCACTTATTATTTTTATCATTTATAACATACAGGGTCATGGTGTCACCCCAAACCTTTATCTGTCTTTGTCCTGTTTTACACAATTAACACATTTGATATTTATTGCATTGAGGCTATGCTGTTTCCAACTGTATTTACTTCTGGACCTCCCATTGAGGATTAATAAATTACATTTAATCCTGAATTTAGTAATTTGTTTTGGAAAATGAATGTATGAAAAAATAGACCTGAACCTGGTCTTTAAATTTATTATCAAAAGCAGAGGTCTTATAATTAATATGTTAAGCAGAAATTTCTGCCTTTCCTATTGAGTCAAGCCTTAAATAAAAATAAAAAAAAAAGAAAAACTTTTAAGGCCTGTTTCAAATCAGTAACACTTTTAAACTGCATGAATCTGTTTCATTTACCAATTTTTATGGACAACAGTCATATAAAAAACTGAAAAAAGTCCTAACCTTGTGGTATGCTTTTGTTTTATTTCACTGTACTTTCATGAGCTTCCCCATTACTCAAAGCAAATCTTCCAGTGTAAATTTAGCTTTACTGACTTAGCTTTTCCTTCATCGTTAATGTGTTGTGCTTTAATAGCGGCATACAATTCACTAACGGCTTGTCTTAGTCAGTTCAATCTTCTGCTCCGATGCTTTATGTTCTAGTTACTCACATTGATTATTTCAGTAAAACCAATTGTTACATACCTTTGGAAGTGATTCCTCTTTCAAACTTTTCTCATCTGGCATAGATAGATAGATAGATAGATAGATAGATAGATAGATAGATAGATAGACTGGGAGAAGGTGAATGCTGGAAGCAATTTATTCCCCCACATGGTAGGTGGCAGTTTTCCTCAGGATTAAACCCAGTTATGGAGTCCAGAAGTACAAACCTGTCGGAGTCTTCCGGTGCCACCACACAGTGCTACTGGGGAGGACTATCCCGCTTTCTGCCTGACCCGGAATGGTTCAGGATGACCAATGTCAGAATACCAGAGGCAGTCCCGGATCCAGTTTAAAAAAGCCCGCAGTGTCCTCTTTTGGTGTCAGCATTGGGAGGACAAAAGGAGAATTTGTGCTTATCCTTGATTATTTTGGCTAGTAATTAATTAGAAAAGTGTTGGTCGCAAATAAAATCCTTTATTTGAACCCAGAGTTGTGTTAAGTAACATTGTGTCTGTGGTTTGGGACTCAGTGGTGCCCACTTGTGGTTACATTACATACACACATCTTAACTGCATATTAAACTTTGGTAATACATTTGTGCACTATTATGTTGTTATAATGCAAAACAAAAAACTTGTTTGGATTTTGATTGAAAGCAATAATTAAGATCATGAAGCAGAATCATAGAGAAAATATTATGTAAAGTATTTCTAGAAAGCAAAATTCTATTTCAAGCACCTAACCACTAAAAATGTATTGATATTATTCCTGAAACAATCAGATACATATGAAGCTTTACCCTTCTAAACAAAGCTCTGAGAACTGTTAATTGCCACTGTGATGAGCACATGTGCCAACAGTCAAACGCACGTGCACAAGCAAAGCAAGTGTAAATGGGAAAGCATGGCATCACACAACACTCCATTTTCAAAACAAATAAATGAATTATACTCTCCTAAGAATAAGACCAGGAAAAAAGTACATAGAAAAACATCCATGCTCTGATAGCGTTAGATCCTGACAGGACCCATATCGAAAATTGTAGTGTTCAAATGCATTTGTCAATTTCATTTGATAATTTGATGACATAACTGATGTAATACAAACAAGAGTTATGGCCCTCCTCTTGGGATCATACTATAACTGTGCCTTAATGCCAAATACTGAATGTTACTGCCAGTTTATTTTGAGTTCAAATCTGTCTGAATGTAACATTCTGAAGAACTGTTATTGAAGTACAAGATGGTAATTTACTACATAAATGTTTTAAATTAGACACATATCATGATGAATATAACAGCATGCATTACCCAATGGTATCCAATGTCTAACTGCTAACATTTTATACAGAACTAAGTCCTCAAGGAGTTTAACTTGATGGAGATATACTGACAGCAAGATGAATGAAAATGTCAAGTCAGAACAGCAAGTCCAATCATCTTTTGTCAAAACAAAAATGCTAACCAGTTCTCAAAAATCAGCAACCAGAGAAAGAATTCTTAAACCAGGAAGTCAGAAAACAAAGTTTTTTTTGAAAGCATAACTGCTAGAGTATATCTGCAAACTCTGATACTCTGGAAATGCCCAAGCCAACCATAAATAATGCCATTGCTCAGAGGATATCACAAGTGTGGCACATTCTGGGGAATTCTGTGTAAAATTACTATGTACACAATCATGCAAATGTTCTGAAATTGCAATTGCCAAAAGGCAGTGATGATGTTGTAAAATAAAGCTAAAAATGTTCAACTTTTCAGAACTGACCTAATGCAACGAATAATTTTAGATTAATACAAAGTAATTCTTGGGTCCAAAAAAACACTAAATAGATGTATAGATCAAAAAAACTCCAGGATTCCTCACAAGAAATGTACTGTATAACAAGTGCTGATCATAACAGATACTCTTATCTTATAGTCCTTTATATTGAGCCATATTCTGTCATATTCAAAATTCAGTATTTCTGTATCACATAAACATTTGCTCACCATTGATTTTAGTAGATCAGAATTTGCACTAGCTGTACTGTGCAAAATAATCATTTATGGTTGGAGTTATGGACACCATGTGAGGAAAAAGAAGCAAAATAGGAGCAGACAAAAATCTTCTCCTTAAAGCAGACAGGAATCAGGCCAGAAATGCTAAAGTCATTGTCTAAAATAATGTTGCAAATGAGTTATTTTCAATAAAAATTACAAACAACAAGAAAAACAAGTCTACAAAGCCCAAAAATTAATCCAACTGAATTTTAGAGGGTCAAAGCCAGATGTGTCATGGGGTTCCTCTTCTAAGGCATGGGCTCTGAATGCAGCCATCCAATTTATCAGGATGACAATTATAAAATTGCTGTAGGAGGCGAGCTATATGGACATTAAACACAAGGACGCATGAAAAGTCTTCAGGTCCGTAACCCTGTCAGTGGACACAATAGTAAGTCCTAGTATCACGTCTTTTATAGTTCACTATTTCTAGCTACAAATCAAAAGGCTGATGATAAGTTAATAAGAATTCAAATTTAATAACATAGCAGTGTGTTTAAATAATGGAATGATCTACTTCAGCCCCTTAGCGTCGGCCACAGGGTCGCTCCCCTAGGGACTTTTTCCCAGCTGCCTGCCTTCTCACTCTCTGGCAATATTTTCTGAGGTTTTGTGAGTCATTGTTTAGTTTTGAGCACCTCTGCTGAAAGGTTATTGTCACAGCCTTACCCCACCAGTTTATATCCTGAATAGAGAGGGCACATGGTGGTGAGTGCCTATTAAAGTCATGTTTAATTAATGTCCTCTCAAAGACTGTAGCAATGTAGAGACTGCTGTGACATTACAATTTCTGAGTCACTTTGACTAAATAAAATCACGTAAGTTGTGTGTTTGTGGGGTTTTGTTCCACACTCTGTTATTTTATTGATAACGTTTAGGCAATTATCTATTCCACTAGGCATATTCTCATCTGGACAAAGCTGGCAATGCTGTGAAGATTATGTTTTTTGATTCCTCCGGTTCCTTCAGTACTATTCTGCCATTCCTATTAATTGGTAAACGCCAGAGGTGGGTAGTAACGAGTTACATTTACTCCTTTACATTTACTTGAGTAACTTTAAAAAAAAAAATTGTACTTCTAAGAGTAGTTTTACTGCACCATACTTTTTACTTTTACTTGAGTTTATTTGTGAAGAACAAATGCTACTCTTACTCTGCTATATTGGGCAACACTCGACTCGTTACTTTTTTCCATTTATACATTAAACTATATTTTTGCACGAGAGAAGTTGCCAGTGGATCTACTGTATGACTGTTTCCCCAATCAGACATAGCCATGCAGTCACATGACCACACACAAACTTCCTGTGTCTTGCAGCTTGTGAGAGACTTTTTAGTCAAGCGGGGCTCCTGTTCATTGCTAAACAGTCACAGCTTCACTGCAAGAACCAGATCGTCATTCCCAAGCCTGCCTTTCGTGTCTTTTAACCTCATGTCTTTTCTCCTTTTCTTTGATTCCCCCTTCTTTTTTGTGCTGACCTGTATATATACAGTACACTCCCCTCTCTGTGGGCCTTAGTCACACGCTGCAGGAATCTAATAAAGCAATTGAGGATGATCGGACATGCATGTGCAGGTGCAACTCGCTCCAACTACCTCATTATCTCCCTGCGGTCATGCAGTTGCGCCCACGAAGAGTGACACGGCTTTATGGATTTTTTTTTGGAGCCGCGGACCTGCCACACCACAAAGTGCATATGCAGTATTATACTGTCAAAGTTCGGGATATCTCGTCTCTGTAAGTAGTTTGCACTGTTCAAACATACATGTTACCTACTGTAGGTATCAGCTTCAAAAGCTTTGTTGTGAAAAACTGAGATTTGGAACTTTGTGTTATTTGTGCATCTTTATTTTGTAAAGATGTTATTTATTTTTACTCATATTTTTATTATTTGGAAATAGCAGAATTTGCACATTATTTTATATTTTTGTCTGTCTTATTACAACATTTCTAAAAAATAAATCATTTATTATGTTCAAACAGTTACTCGGTACTTGAGTAGTCTTTTCGTCAAGTACTTTTTTACTCTTACTTGAGTAAGTTTTTGGTGGACTACTTTTTACTTCCACTTGAGTAAAGTTATTTTGAAGTAAAGCTACTCTTCTTACTTGAGTACAATTTTTGGCTACTCTACCCACCTCTGGTAAATGCAGAGATATGCAGGTGGATGAGCCTGCGGTGTCCTGGATAATGGACTATCTGTCAGACAGACTGCAGTTTGTGAGACTCAAGGACTGTGTTTCTGATATGAATGTGAGCAACGCTGGAGCACCACAAGGAACAGCCCTGTCTCCTTTTCTCTTCACTCGTTACACCTCTGACTATAAATATAACACTAGGTCATATCATCTGCAGAAATTTCAGAAGATTCTGAACTGATAGGGTGTATGGATAAAGGAGATAAGAGTATAGAAGTCTGGAGAACTTAATTTCTTGGTGCAAAGAGAATTGTCTGCATCTTAACATCATCAAAATCAAGGAATTGGTTATTGACTTTTGACACAACAAAGAGCCTCAATGAGTGGTCACTATTTAGGTGGTGCATGTAGAGGTGGTCCACTCCTACAAGTACTTGGGGGTCCACATTAATGACTGGTTGGACTGGTCTTGGAACACAAAAGAGCTAAATAAGAAAGAGCAAAGCAGGCCCTTTATTCTTAGGAGACTGTGTTCTTTTAATGTGGGAAGCGACAACCTTCACATCTCCTACAACTCTGTGATGACCAGGGTTATTTTCTATGCTGTTGCATGCTGAGCTGGTAGCATCACTTCAAAAGAGGCCCACTGAATCAGCAAGCTAATTAAAAAGGGCAGGCTCAGTTATAGGACACACTCAGGACACTCTGGAGGTCGTAGCAAAGGACAGAACTAAAACATACAGTAACTAAGTGCCGTTATGAACAATGCTGCACATTCTCTCTCTGACACACTAACACAGAGGACTTTCAGTCAACGAATTATTCAGAAAAAGTGTGTTAAGAAACACGACTGGGGCTCCATTATACTAACAGAAAATGTATGCATAATACCTCACTGTGACTGTAAAAGCCAAGTTAGTAGTTCTTTTTCATTTTATTGCTTTTTAGTCATTCTGGTGTGTGGTCAGACCATAATAAGTATGTATATTTATTTATCTATCTATTTATGCATTTATTTATTTAAACAGCTTCTGTAAAAAGCCAAACTTCCCCTTGTGGACAAATAAAGTTATATTCATCAATCTATTATCCATCCATTATCCAACCTGCTACATCCTAACTACAGGGTCACGGGGGTCTGCTGGAGCCAATTCCAGCCAACACAGGGCGCAAGGCAGGAAACAAACCCCGGGCAGGGCGCCAGCCCACCGCATCAATCTATTATTATTTAAGTAATTTATGCATCATAGCTTTGCTGTTTAATTTGCATTTGTCTTAAATACTAAATAAATAAAGCCTCAAGCCACCTCTGCACCTGTTCATAAATAATGATGCTGCCCTCATTAGCTCCTGTTCCAACTTGCTATTTTGGTTTGTTTTTCCATTTCTGAATCCTGTTGTTAACTGCCAGTGATGACATTTTACACACCCTGTTGTAAATGAGATGAACGGTTAGAATCCAGCATTTCAAGGAAATGCAATCCTGCATGGAGGGATTTTTTTAGATTTTATTAGATTCTTTTAAAAATCTTTTAGTATTTTATCTACCTGAAAAACAGAATTAATTTTCTAGAATGTTCAGAATACAAACTAAGAACATCACAAAATGCAATTTAAAGCCATAATAAAAGAAAAAGCCAACATAACATTCTCAGGCTGTCTTAACCCCATTCAGATTCAGAGCCTATCTGGCCACACTGAGCATAAGGCAGAAAACCAGTTCATTGTAGGGACCACCTGTGCATACGTCCACACTCACATCCACACAGGGGCAGTAAATGTAATCTGCATTGTCTTTGGGGCTCTAAGAGACACACAGACAACAATTGGGGGTGGAATGTGGGTCCATAATCCATGACACAGGAGCACTACAGACTGCACCCCTGTGCTAAACAATTACAATAGTGTTCATTCATTCAGTTGCAGTGCATTTCTGTTACTTCAAGTTGGTTTGCTGTTATTGCTAACTTTTCTGCTCAATGAGCAGTTTAGCAGAATTTGACATAAATTATTTTTTTAACCTTTTACTCATTGTGAAGAGAGATGCACAGTGGATATTTAAGTGTCATGAGATTACAGAAGAATGTATCAGAGGTCGGGCTGGCACTACAGGACAAAAGAGACAAACAAACAAATATAAATAGTTTTTTTTTATTTTGACATTCAGTCTTTTCTCTGGAGTGGGCAAGTGGTTAAGACCTCTCAGTTCTTGTATTATCATCTTAGGTAAAGATTTCTGCCAGACTTTTTACTTCTCTGTTGCTCCTGTTAATTTGGTACTCTACATTAAATCTGTCACTGCTCACTTTGGGTAAAAATTACCAATGCTAATCATCTGCATCATCCCGAGTGTGATGTTAAAATGAGTCCAGTCTGAACATGCACGAGTGCATTGTGGGAAGTAAAACTAACATAAAAAAAGTGTTTCACATATAGTAGACTGTATACACAGGAAGGTGAAAAGTCGAGTTTGCATTTAGTAAATGAAAAACATTACAGTTGAATTATTGTTAATGGTGCTCTTTGGTGTTACATTTTACCTTTGAAGTTGTCCAGCAGCTCTGCAGTATACTCTCAAAACAATTATTTTATCTATGAAATAATGTTAACAGATGTGGGAAGCATGTTGTTGTTGTGAGCAGTGATGCAGTCTCATTGTTCCACTGTCCTGGGTTCAGTTCCCATGGCCAGTTTATGCCCTTGTAGCACTTGCATGTTATCCCATGTCTATGTGGGCTTTTCTCCAGGTACACTGGTTTTCTTCCCCTATACTAGGGTGTTGTACTGTGTTAGCCAGTATGAATACAGTGAGAAGTTAAGCAAAATGACACCTTTTCATTTATAACTAAAATGATTACAATATGCAAGCTTTTGAAGCAACTCAGGCCCCTTCTTCAGGCAAGATGTAATCAAAGAAGTGTACATTTGGTTGCTTAGAAATTTCAGAATGGCCCTTTGTAAGTGTACATAAGTGCATGGGTTCTGTCCAGGGCTGGTACCTGTCTTGTACCCAATGTTTCCAGAATAAATGGAATTCAGGTAAGCTTATTTGAAAATATTACATTGTGTTAACTAATACTCTGTATTTACTAAGGGTGAACAGATCAGTAACATTGTATGGCACTGTGTTTTAATTTCTATTTAATTTATAATTTATCTTATTCCACAAGAATATATTGGGTTTATAAGTGAATCAATTAAATAAAATTTTAGAGCAGAAAAATCACTGAGTGAAATTTCTCCATTTTCTATACTGTGCCATGTGGCCCCTTCTCTCTATGTTTAAGCTAAACTGGTTTAGGAAAGCAGTTGCTCTCTGACACCATTAATCTGCTTTCTTTTCTGTGACTGTCCTCTGTAAATGCACCCATAAATGTGCATTGTGTCCTGTTTGCTGGCCTAGGATCCAGCCATGAACTGGATTAATCAGACTAGAGAAAGAGTGGGCAGATGGACTAGGACATTGGCATCAGCAGGTGGGAATCCATACTGTGTGCGAGGTGTAAACAAGCGCTTTATAGCGCCCGACCCAGCATAGAATACGCAGAGGCACGTGTTCACACTCAAAGGCTTTTTATTTTTCTTCAGCTGTGTGACACGTCTTCCCCGTGCCACACAGCCCAAACACAGTCCAAAGCACAAACACACAAAAAAACAAACTTTCCTGCTCCACCACCACTCCTCCCAGGCAACCTCTTCCTCTTCCTCTTCCTCCCGATTCTGGCCTCGATTGCTGGGAGGCAGGCCCTTTTATGCACTGATAAACCGTCCAGTGTGGTGGCTGGATCTCTGCAGCACCCCCTAGCGGCCACCCCATCTCCCAACCGGGCTGCTATGGTGGACTCCATGTCCCATGGAGCCACGGGGGAGATTGAGGAGGAATCCACTGCCAGGGAGACTGCCCCCAAGCGCCCCGGGGGAGGTATTGCAAAGTCCATGATGGCTCCCCCGGGACGTATGCATCAGAGGCGTCCCGGCCGGGCATGGGACCCGGCTGTCCGTCACAGAGGATATTTTATCATTTGCAACTCTGTACAATGTTACTGTGTTTATTATTTTCAGTCAAAAATATGCAACTGATGAAAGCAAAGCACAACCCACAATATCCAATATTTCACTCTCTAGTCGAGATGTCTCTAAAGTTAAAACAAATGGCCAAACTGCATACCCAGAAGCCTTAAATGACTTCAAACCAGTGGTCTTAACTTCACATATTTTTGAGAAGCTGATTATGAGTCAACTACATAACAAAATCCTCCTTTTAACATATAAAGCATTAAATGGCCAAGGTCTGGC